>NW_026851469.1:0-599130 GCF_030913505.1 Colletotrichum phormii
CCCGATCCGGAAGGCCCCGTCGTCGTCGGTATAACCACCAGGCCCACCCAGATCACGTGCGTGAAGACTGGGCATCTCCAGCCTCACGAGCCGCCTCACGATTCGACTCTCTCGACGAGAAGTGGCAATCCTTCCTCCGTAGTAGTATTGAGCAGTCGTGGCAAAAGCTCTTCTACTACTATGACAAGTTAGGGGAGTCACCACTGTTCTATGGTGCGATCATTCTCCATCCGTCATATGGGATCTCATACTTACGAGATGTGGAGGCAATACTACTGTATTGGATCTGATGATGATGATGATAGGAAAAGCTGAGCGCTGGCTGGGCTGGATATCTGGGCAAGGTGTAGGTGGGGCAGCTCCGAGATGTGAAGGAGCTGCCTCACGTGACCCACCTGCACCTGCCACACGAGATGTATGGAGTGATGACCACCAAGAGGGATGGGTCGACAAGGCTCAGAAATAACAGGAACGTTAGGTGAAGACGGTAGCCTGTAATATAGTTTAGATTAGTATAGACCATGTCGGCATAGCGCCCGGCACGTCCTTTTGTTACCAGACGTTAAATACATCATCATCATCATCATCAAGAGGGATGGGTCGACAAGGCTCAGAAATCCCTCACAGAGTACTATGATAAGTGGTATCGGCAGAACGGCCCGGAAGAGAGTATCTCCGGCCACAGAGGGCAGCGCGGAGGCCTTGCCGTTGACCCCGGGGCTCGAGATGATGACGACAGTCACTTCCGGCAGTGGGTTAATAGCCGGCGCCGGCAGACCCCACCCCGGATGGATGAGCTCGATCTCTACCTCCGTCAACCTCCGGAGGAGACCTCCGAGCCCTTACGGTGGTGGCTGGACCATTCGGATACCTTCCCGACCCTCTCTCGGCTCGCGATCGACATCCTCGCCGTCCCAGCGATGGCGGCCGACTGCGAGAGGGCTTTCAGTACTGCTAAGTTAACCCTCACGTCGCAACGGATGAGTATGAAG
The DNA here is from genome assembly GCF_030913505.1 of Colletotrichum phormii. Classification (NCBI taxonomy): domain Eukaryota; kingdom Fungi; phylum Ascomycota; class Sordariomycetes; order Glomerellales; family Glomerellaceae; genus Colletotrichum; species Colletotrichum phormii. The sequence continues at coordinate 993 of NW_026851469.1, forward strand.
CCAGAGACTATAGAAATTCTCCAGCTGTCGAAAAACTGGCTCAAGAGGGGGGTTATGCTGCAGAACAACGGCTTTGGACTACTGGGCCTATCGTGAATAGCTTCATATATCTCCCGCTTAGGTAATTGTAGATCACGTGTTTTTATATGGCGATTGATTGAATAACTTGCAAGTTAGCCAACTAATCAAAAACACCAAGAAAAATCTCATCAACAGCAAGTATGGGGGTCAAAATTGACTTGATTGCACTTGCGGGGCCGCTGATACCAGCTGGGTGCTTCAGATATGACTTGGCCATTGAATTTTACATCCACATCAAGGCAATGGAAGTTACCACGCGTAATGGATAGCCAGCTCGCCGTCGTCGGGTCCTTTGGACACCGCTACTCCCATTTCTCATCCTCCAATCCTCCACCAAAACGAAACCAGAAGGACCCAAGACAATGTTTGATTGCATGAACTCGTTTTCAAGAAAGATGGGATCACAGAAAGGATGCATGATGTCTTGGCCGTAAGCTGTAAATAGAGCTAAGTCGGGATCGGGAAAGCCCTGGGGTTCAGGACGTTGGAGGGTCAAGGAGAGAAGGCTGGCTTATCTGACAGGTTATATCTCGGTGTGTAAGAGCTAAGCCTTTCTGACTTTTACGAGCCATCAATCGATTCTGACGATGACATCAAGAAGGCCATATAACAAGACGGCAAGCCAACAAACATCTCTGTCGGATTGGAAGTCCAATTCGGCCGCGAGTAGGGGCAGAGCATGGGCCACCTCGAGGGGGTACACTTAGACCTCGACTACCCACCCAACCTCCGGTTGGAATCTCCCTTCTACTCCTTACGCAGAATCAATCAATACAGAGATATTGATACTTCGTCACCCCCAGGACCCGACGGTTCGAACCAAATTCCCTGTGAAAGGAATACCAACAATCTCCCTAACAAGGTGGCAAGTAATAGTGAAAGCCGGTATGGGGAAGTGTACTCGTGTAAATGGTGGAAGATTTGGGAGAAACCACATGGGAAGGCGTTGACCTCAGCTCGGTCATGTGAAAGATTTCAACTTAGATCTACTGTCCTTTCTCGATCTTTTCCATTTCCAGGTAAGCATCACCAGCGTCCTTACGCGCCTTCTCATCCAACCCGACAGCATCCCGAATAACCCCGAGCCTCTCCTTCCACAGCTGCCACCGTTCAGGACACAGCCCATCAGTTCCCTTGACCTTTCGTCTCAACTTGACAGCTTCTTTCTTGTCAAGCTTCCACAAAGGTCCTGCTGTTGTCCCACTTACCACCTCATCGCGCCCATGTAAGAGACGACCGGCGTGGATCATCCAGGCTGCGGCAGTACGTGTCTTGTGTGTGATATCCTCGACTGCGGCTGGGTCTGAGTTGACCTCGTCCGGAGCACCATGTACTGGCTTGACACTGCCTTCGAGCGCATCTACGAGCGCCCAGGTGGCGTTTGTCTCTAGCGGGACGAGGCCTAGGCCCGCGATTCGGGCTGCGTATGCTTGTAGGTTCACCTGACGGTCTTTTCTTGTGTCGTCACCAGGAGCTCTTAGGTCGCCTAAAGTTCTCACATCAGCAAGTAATCTATCAGAGCAGGGATTCTCAAAGGTATTTGCAAGACCGAAAGCGGAGGGTATGATCTTACCGTCACTGAGCGTCTCGTTCAAGGTATTCGCAAACATGGGGAGATTCTGCCACACATCGACCGAGCTCTCACTCGCGTCTCCCCATTCTTCGCCTAGAACCACCGTTTTGGGTGGGATGCAGGTAAGCACCTTGATAACTGCCGCCAGCTGATCTTGTTCTCGCTGGTCGTAGGGGATCTGGCGGGCTAGGACGTGCATGAGGTCCCAGAACCACCAGAGGAAAGACCCTGCTGTGCCATGTTCCTCGTAGTCTGATGCGAAGAGTGATTCTAGTGCAACGGCAGCTTCTTCGACTGAGACGCTGTTCTTTGGGTCAAAGGCAAAGTTGAGTATCTCGACCACTCTAGCGGCGAATGGAGGCGCACCGGGGTCTCCTAGAGAGCGACAGAACGTCCGAGGAGGCCTGGAGATAGCATAGAGAGCCCGTGGATTTATGAAAACGAGCATTCATATTAGGCGTCAAGGAACAACTTCCAAGTAGACTTGATATCCCAGCACCCCAGGCAGAGAATGGTGGGCAGGAGTTGAAAGTGTTACATCTGACCAGGGGTTGGATGTAAGGTACCACCACATCGAATCATTTACAGCCAGAGACAATGCATAAGGTAAGACGTGAGAGAGACTTTTGTGAGGTGGTTGACGGGAGGTGCCCAGGGCTCCTGGCCGGACAAATACCTCCTCCCTTTCCTAACGGAAAGGGCTGAGAAGTAGACAGGGGCACGGGGGCAAACGTGGCTTGAATGCGTGATGACGGCAGCCACAAGCGAGAGACAATATCCCTTCCTTCCCGCCCGGACAAACCACTCCGCTCTGTCCTCCTTCCTGTGGTGGGTTGAGTGTACGTACCTGCTCCTGCCGCAATTATCAGTGGTATGATTGGAAGGTTCCTTACCCTGTAATCTGGCGCCTTCTTCGAAATGCAGCAGGAGTGGCTGGAACGAGGTTGTGTGATTGCCTGTGTGGCTGGTGACGTCACGATGCCGACGTCACCCGCGACAATTCTCACCACACACGGCGGTCACTGGCGTCGGCTCCTGCCTCCCCCAACCCGCCGCTTTGGTTCGGTTGGGGTTAGGCAAGTCTCAGGCGGCAGCGCCCATCGCGTCACAAGGACGTTGTTTTTCGTCCGCGTGGGTTCTTTGCTTAAAGTCAACGGTGCGGCCAGATCTCCATGGACCTCTCAAGCTGTTGGAGCTAAATCTGAAGCTTCCATTTATTCACCTTTGCCCGACACGTCCAGAGCTCCCAAGTTTATTCACATACTGCCCAACGACACCAAAGACCAAAGCTATAACACACAACGTCAACATGGCCGTCTCCAACGCGATCCAGGATCTCTTCAGCAGCGTCTACGAGCTGCTCTCCTCCATTTTCAACGCCTTCTACCACGTCCTGCAGACCATCTTCAACACCATTATCGGCTTCTTCACCGGGCTTGTCAACCTCATTACCGATGTATTCCAGGGCGCAATCGACGTTGTTGGCGGACTCGGCAAGTTCGTCTTGAGTAAGTCCCACGCCACCCACATAGCTGTTAGTTGTCATGTGGCTAATTCCCCTTCTCAACAGGCAACTTCGTCATCATCGGTGTCATCGCAGCCGGCGGCTACGCATACGTTCGGTACACCTCCCAAGGTCGACAGGTCGCCACCGGCAAGAAGACTGCCTAAAGAACTTGGCCAATACAAAAATTCTCGGCGGAGAAGTTGCGCATGAGTTCGACGTGGAAGAGACGAAAGGTTAAGCCTGGTGGGAGGCACACGGGATGAACGTACAGGGATGGGCGTTGACGCAGCAGCAGAGGATTCGATGATACCACTATTGTAACTGGTTTTGATTTCCACCGAGATACCTATTAGCAACGCAGCAAGTTTCGCATTCTTTTCTTACGTTCCGGTCGCTTATTGCCTCGTGGGCTGCTGAGTCCACTCCGTCGCGATGTCTTGAGACCCTCCAGCCGGGCCTCACTCCGCAGCGGGTCCCAATCCGCTTCCGCAATCCTCATCATGGCAAGATGGCCGAGCGGTCTAAGGCGCCAGCTTCAGGTTCAACTTGGCTCTGCTGGTGTGGAAACACGCGCGAGTTCGAATCTCGTTCTTGTCATACTCCTTTTGATCCTGGGCTGTATTTGTTGCTTTTTGACTAAAGCGCATGGTCGGCGAACTGAGTCTGCGGCCGATGACCGAGAAGACGGACTACTTGCCACGCGCCCAACCTGAACAGACGCGATGCGGGACCAGACAAAGAAAGGCATGCGTCTCTTGGCTGCATCGAATGCTACCTTGGCACTATCACATCGGATCAGCGAGGATGTGTAACGGTACTTCGCGCGCTTAGGTTGCCGTCTGGCCAAACATTCCGGAGCCGATTCCGTCCGCAGTTACGCCGATTTCTTTGTCCGTGAAACGACTTGGAGGGTTCCGTTTTGGAAGTGGTGCATCTCATTTGGACCAAAGTCTACACTCTAGGATGCGCCATCTGCTCTCGTCTTTCTCTACGTCCTACTCAGCTTGACATTCTTATTGAACTTTCAATGTCCAGTGCGACCGATGTAGACGAAAACGGCGCGGCTAACCGCCGTGACACGCCCTCACTGGCACTATCCTGGAGACCTAGGGCCAGCCCAGCATCACTGCTCTACTCTCACAACACAGGATACTGAAGCACCAATTTTGCGGCAACAGACATGAACATCCGATATGGTGTAGTGGCCAACATGATGCCCTCTCATCTCTGTGAGAGGTTAGGCATAGCCCCGAGTTCGATTCTCGGTTTCGGAACCTTTGCCTCTTTCATAATAGGTTGTGATACTCTTTTGACAGGCTGTCGGTTGGGTGGCATTCTTCCTACCCTGCTGACGGGTGATGGATGGAATCGGCACAGTTTTATTTCACGCGGCGTGCGTTGAGATTACCTAAGTACTCGATGTACGTTGGGTATCACAGCAGACAAGCTGACGTTGAGTCGTTGGTTGAAGGTACTTTGAGTACTAACCTATCTTTATGCGCCGGTCTGTTCCAACATTGGAGATGCTCAACTCTGTTGGTGCTGCCAAGATCGTAGCTGTGCCGCTGTCCAAGAAAGCTTAGCATCTGCTGAAGAAGCAGGGGTTCGTCCGGAGTGGTATTTTTTCTCTTCTTTTTCACCCCCACCTCTGCCCCTCCCTCCTCACACGCCGGCGGCCGAGGGTTCGCTTTTGCTCCTCTGTGGACCGCCTGAAGTTCATGCTGCAAGCAGCCAGAACCGTAACACAAGATGCCGCTGTTGGACTGCGGCATAGGAAAACTTCGCACTGCTATGCGTAGTAATTAAGCTGTGCTTCGTACAGCTACAACATCCATTGCGGGCTTTGAAGCTCGTGTTGACCGAGACTCCCCGCTGTCTCCCCGTCTTGATGAAGAAGACGCAATTCGGCAGCCCAGCCAAGGCCCTGTGGACCTCTCCCACCGGCGGGATGTGGATTGTGTGGTGGATTGTCTCCGAGAATGAGGTTCTCAGATTCCCCCGTCATTGAATCTGGCATCTAATCTCATGCTCAGGCATTTTGCAGATTTGGCGCTCTTGAGAGTGTGATCATGTATGGCAAGCTCCCTGTGTGAGGTAATCAAAGAGCTTACCCAACTTTGTATCCTTCATTGCGGTAGATGATAGCCTGACGCGCCGGATCACATTCGCAAACCTTTTCTGAATCCTTGAAACTTTCTCGGTCACCGGCCACGCATCGGCGGACTCCCACCCACATTCCGCCTAGCTCTCTGCACGCAAAAACATAATGGATACAACGTACCATCCAGCAATACCAAATAGCCACGGAGATGCAAAAGTCCAGCAACGACCAAGGGAAACGAAGAAACTTCTTCCGGGGCACTTGAGTCTTTTCATGGCCCTCAACCAGCAGTTCCCGGTGGCTGGGCCAAGAGGCGAAGCAACGCCGCGGCGTCACCAATTCTCGAGTGCCGATGAGCGGACCGGACCGTTGACATAACAAAACTGAATCCTCCGCACGTTGACTGGTCGAGCCCTCTGGAAAAAAAGCCTGCAAACTCGCGCTAAAGAAACTGAAGCCATTGAAAATGGGGCCGCCGGCGTTTCTGACCACCATCCACGCCCCCTCGTTCATCACGACATGGAACCAATTCCGGGAACTTCCTCAAGTTCCTGCGTGGCCTTTTACTCATCTCACGCCCTCCCCTTCCCACCTATGTCGACCATTCTGAGTTCATCCAATCCGGGAATACTGATCTCTTTCAATCATCTTATCAGATCATCTAATCTGATCCTCTCGACCCCACCGTTCAGCAAAAGGATGCGACCTTCTCACGCATTGCACCCCCCCCCCAGTAAGACGTACTGGCGGGAGGACGATCACATCGAAAGGACCAAACTTACAGACCCCCCCTTGCTGAAGAAAAGAAAAAAAAGTGAAAGCGAGAGAGGCGTTTTTGCTCTGGTTATTTTGCCCCGAATCTGACATTACGTAGAGCCCAGGATTGGTAGGTCGTAGATGAAATTTGACCCTAATACCCCGCCATCTTCTTTCGCCATGTAGCTTTTTTCTCTCTTCTTGTCCTGAGTGTGGGCAGCAAGACTCTTCCGCCTTTTGTTTCTTTCCCTCCCTTTCGTCATCTTCCCGGCAAATAGCTTGGCGATACCCCCCAAGCTTTGAGGCTCACGATGTTTGGCGTTTCCAACTGGTTGATCGCGGCCAGCGTGGCTCTCGCCACGGCCGTGTACTGGGCTTTCAAGGCCGTGTACATGAGAACCAGATTCAGAGGATTGGTAAGAGCTTCATTCCAACTTAACCTCACTCCTCGATGGCTCGCGCCCGCGGCTATGAAGACGTGCGCAAAGCACACATCGCACAAGCATCACAACGCTGACTCTTTTTGATGTTTCCTCGAAATTTAGCCTCAACCGCCAAAACACTCGTGGATCTGGGCACACACCATCATCTGGGAAGAGCTGGCAGCCACCCTCCCGCTCTTCACCCACCCTCAGCACATCTACACCATCATGGCGCAAAAGTACAACCTCGGCGGAATTTTCTACGTCGACATGTGGCCCTTTGTCGAGTCCCAGGTCATCATCACCGACCCGGACGCCGCCCAGCTCGTCCTCACCACGAATCCGTACCCCAAGCACCCCACCATCGAGCAGTTCCTCCGCCCCTTCACCGGCAAGGACAGCATCGCCGCCTCCAACGGCGACCGCTGGAAGTACAACCACCGCATGGTCGGCTCTGGCTTCACGCCCACCTATGTCAAGCCCATGGCCGGCATGATTGCCGAGCAGGTCCTCATCTTCCACGAGCGCCTGCGCGCTTTCGCCGCCAAGGGCGAGTCGTTCAACATGGAGGAGGAGTCGGCCAAGACGATTTTTGATGTCGTCGGTAAGATTGTATTTGGTGTCTCACTTGAGGCGCAGAGGTCTGGATCGCCGTTGCTCGAGGATTTGCGCAACTCGATTAACCCCGCCACCACCTTCATCGGCACCCGCAACCCGTGGAAGAAGCGCAAGGCGCAGCAGAAGTTGCAGGCGCTCAAGGATCGCGTTAGAGATACCCTGGCTGGGGAGATGAAGGAGAGATTGCGCATCCTGCAGGACGAGAAGGAATTGCCTTCCCGGCGACAGGTCAAGAGTGTCCTGGACCGCATCGTCCTTGACAGAATCCAGAGCGGACCGGGCATAGGTCTCGACGACGAGTTCATCGACACCGCTGTCACCAAGTAAGTCTATCCCACGCTTCGCAACTGTGTCTCGCTAACAACCAACCCAGCCTCAAGGCTCTCCTTCTCGGAGGCCACGGCACCACCACCGACACCTTCACTTGGGTCACAATGTTCCTCTCCCTCTACCCCGACATCGTCGCCCGCCTCCGCGCCGAGCACGACGAGCACTTCTCCCCGGACCTCGACACCACCGTCGAGATGCTCACCGCGAACCCGCAAAAGACAAACGACATGGACTTCACCAACGCCGTCATCAAAGAGACGCTCCGCTTCTTCCCCATCGGCTTCACCATCCGCCAAGCCCCGCCCGGAACAACCCACCTCGAGTGGAACGGCCGCCGTTGGCCCGTCAAGAACCTCATGGTCATCCCCTGCGCGCACTCGACGCACATGGACCCCAAGGTCTGGGGCGAGGACAGCAAGAGCTTCCGGCCCGATCGGTTCCTGGGCGAGGATGCCAAGGACATGCACCGCTTCGCGTGGCGGCCATTTGAGCGCGGGTCTAGGGCTTGCATTGCGCAGGATTTGGCCATGGATGAGCTGCGCATCATGTTGTTGCTTACGGTGCGGTGGTTCGATTTCGAGACGATTGTGAAAGGGACTACGCAGAGGGTTGATTATATGGATATCGATCACAAGGTGGGCGATTTGGCTTTTCAGATGGTTGGTATGGAGGCTAGGCCGAGGCACGATATGAAGATGAAGGTGCTCGTGAGGGAGAGGAAGTGAGTGAGCTGGTCGCCGCCGGCTTGCTGGCCTGACTGAAGCTTGGTTTCTTGAGGCGACTTCTCCGCGAGTTCTGCCTTCGTAAACACCTGCTGAGCGATCTGGACGTCGTGCTGGCTTGAAGGACCGCAGTGGTGCCTCAACCAGGAGGATTGAGGAGTGAGTTGAGGGCACACAGTGGAGAGCATGATGGTGTACATAGGATGGACCATTGTCACACATTAATATCACTCTCAGAAGTTTATGAGAACTTGACGAGATGGTTTCAGGGTTATAGACGATGTCTGCCTACCTAGATTTCTCCGCATCCTGGGTCAGCAGTGTGATTGAAGCTGGGCAAGTCGCTCAGCTATCCATGATTAGACCAAACTAAATTGAATGAAATGACAATTCACTACAAGTGTTGTCGATATCGCGTGCCCCATTGTTATGGTGGTATGGGTATCATCCTGTCCGCGTCCGTACTTGTCGTTCATGTGCTCGTATTTTAAGAGAAATACTCAATTCCATTCAAGTTCCAACGACGATTGTCATTAGGTAAAGTATGATTCGGTTGATGATTGTGGTAGCACATCCCGTCCTGTTCTTTCTGCGGTAACTCCCCTGATCATCCAACTGCTTTTGCCAATAGAGGAGCATTGACTTTTCTTGAAAAACAATTCTCTGTCGGAGTCCATTCCGAACCATTCGGCCCGCTACCATCAAGTAAAGAGACGACAGGGAAAACCTCGTATCAGGCGCCCTCCCTTGACTCCCTTCCACGATCTGTGACATTCAAGCGGGGGCATGCCAAATAGAAAGTGTTCAGGAACATGACAGTAACTCGTTAGTATGGATAGAACATTCCAGCCCGAGATGAATTCTGGGGTGAGACCAAAGTCCGATTGACGCACGATTGACGTTGTTGATTTGATGGCCGTAGCCGAGATGGCGTACACTCCACGACCGTGGCGCCGAGGCTCGCCCCTTTTCTTGCCTCTTCCCCAGGAAAAACCTAAGACTTTGGCGTTTTAAGATTAAATAGGTGGACGTAGGTAAAAGAAAGCATAGCAGCGTTAGTCGTTCGGCGAGCCTGACGGTTGAAGCGCTAGCAAAAATACAAGAGACTAGGAGCCAAGTTCTCGAGGAAGAATACGAGACGCGACTAACTGAATTCTTGCAGTAGAACGAGGCACGTCAAACACAACAATGCTGGAATGTAACTGTCATCCAGACCGGATGCGATCCGAGTTTTACCAGCAAACTGCCCCTTGGCCATCAACGCTAGCTGAAATGTTTACGTTTAATCAACCGTCTTGGCTTCAAACTCGAGGTCCTATAAATGTTTACCAAAGTTCCCTTGCAGACTCAAACGTCCTTCACAACTCAACCCTCACACTCATTTACAACTCTGACATCAGTCTACCACACTCTTTTACACACGGTCTTCACCACTAAACTCAACAACATGTCTTCTCACGTGGCTCCTCTCCTAGCCGGCCTCATCCTCGGCGCCGTCCAGCTCACATCCGCCTCCCCCGTCGCCGACGCGCCCATGCCCGTCGCCGCCCTCCTCAGCAACGGCACCTACACCCAGGTCGTCACCGCGCTCACCACCTACTGCCCCGAGCCCACCGTCATCTACCACGGCGAGCACACCTACACCATCAAGGAGCCCATGACCTTCACCATCACCGACTGCCCCTGCACCATCACCCACACCGGCCCCGCCCCTACCGGCGTCGCCCCGAGCCCCGACTGCCCGGCCACCTGCGCCGCCGCCTACGACAAGTGCCGCAGCGCTCCCGACGCCAACCGCGCCTCTTGCGCTGCCGAGTACGCCGGCTGCCTCGGCTACAGCCCCTACGGCCCCGATGGCTCCCTCGTTACCCCCACCGCTTGCTCCGGCACCGCCGCGGTCCCCACTGGAACCGCCGTCCCTACCATCGTGACCGGCACCGCCCCGCCTACCGCGCCCTCCGGCCCTGAGTGCGCCGCCGCCTGCGCGGACGACTACAACAAGTGCCGCAGCGCTCCCGACGCCAACCGCGCCTCTTGCGCTGCCGAGTACGCCGGCTGCCTCGGCTACAGCCCCTTCGGCGCCGACGACTCCCTCGCCACCCCCACCGCTTGCTCCGGCACCGCTACCGCCGTCGCTCCCACCGCCACCGCTGTCCCCCCCATCGCGACTGGCGTCGTTCCCCCCGCGACCCCTACTGGCGCCGCTTGCGTTGCGGGCTGCAACGACTCGTACAACAAGTGCCGCAGCGCTCCTGATGCCAACCGCGCGAGCTGCGCTGCTGAGTACGCTGGCTGCCTCGGCTACAGCCCGTTCGGACCTGATGGTTCGCTTGTTACCCCCACTGCTTGCTCTGCTTCTGCTACGGGTGCTGTACCTACTGCTACTGCGAAGCCTTTGCCTTCTGTGGTTCAGGTTGCGTCTGCTGGACGTGCATCTTTCGGTGTCGCTGTTGCGGCTGTGTGTGGTCTTGTTGCCCTTGCTCTCTTCTAAGGGATGATTGGAGGAAGTGGAGTCTTTCGAGATTGCATCTCGGGTTTGTGTATTGGATTCTGTGTAGATAGTTGGCTTTAATATATTGTATTCATGAGACCGAATCCTCGAAGACCACGCATTAGTTATTATCCGCATGCACTCGGCGTAAGTAAAACGGTTACCTGCCGGTGAATCGTCTACTCAATTTGATGTATCAATCTATCCCTTGTCAGCCACAAACATCAGGTTCCGTGGTGATATCTTGTAATCAAATATCGGCACAACGTCAACATTCTGCCCTCCGTTCTCCGCCAGGAACAAGTACCGATCCAGGGCAATCACGCTTTCAACCACCTTGCAGCACAGCACACTGAGCGTCCACAAAATCGCTACTTTGCCCTCTTGACCTCGATACCTCTCCTCATAAGCAACAAGGTCGGCATCGCTGATCTTGCTCTCTTCCACGCCGAGACAAGCCATCGCTCTGCGTGCGAACGTGGTAAAACTGGCCATGTCACCTTTCCGCACACCCCACACAGGCCTGTCCTCTTTGTCGAGCTCTATCCCTTTATCGTGGAAGATCTTCTCTAGGAGGGCTCGATAGAAGCGCCGTTTCGAGTACACCGACTCTTTTTTACTCGGATCTGCCCTTTCCCAGTTGTTCGGCGCCTGGCAGCCCGTCATGAGCGCCATGGCACTCAGCGTGACGTCTTTTGCGCGCATCTTTGCACTGATGGGGAATCCATCAGGACAAGCAGCAGAACGCGGGACGATGTGGTTGTAGCAGCATCCAACGGCGCCAAGACATACGATGAACGGCACAGTGGCGAAGTATCTCAACATATGCTCCGAGAGGTTCCCGCACGCGTGCAAGCCAACGAGCATGCACTTCTCGTCTGCGGCCCAGACGGCAATCTCATCGGCAAGCGGCGGTGTGCCGTCAATGTAGCGCCGCATGTGCTGGATCCTGCTCTGGGGGATTCCCAGACTATCTGCGCAGGCTTTTGAGGCCGCAATCTGGGATTCGCTGCCGTCGATTGCTAACACGTGGAGCTCTGGGAAGAGGTATGCTAGCGCTACGGAGAGATATCCTTGGCCGGAGCCCGTGTCGATGATGTGGGTTATGCTGTTGGTCTGGCAGACGCTGTGGATGTATTTGACAGCGGTGGAGACTTCTGCAATCTTCTTGGGTTTCATGCGACTTGATAGGATCTCTGGTAGGTTGGTGGCAGTGCCAGGACGTTGGTCTCGTGGAAGTGCGAGAGACTGGACATTCTTGAGCCACTTAGACAACGACTCTGGCCGGTCTGGTAAGGGTAAATGTCGTTTGTCTTCATCTGCTTCGTCATTTGGTGGCGATGAGGGGTCCAGCTCTTCAATGCTGTCGATCAAGTCTTGTTGAGCTATTCGATGGTCTGATATTGACGCCCACCAGGATGTCCAGTCGGTGGGTAGGGCTTCCCATGCATTGTAGATGAGTGAATCGTTGACGTGGATATCACCGGTGATCTGGCGGACCAAGGGCGTTTCGCTGAATTCTATCAAGTCCCCCGCATACTCATCGATGTTGCTGTATGATCTTGGCAGTGTGATCATGTTCTGGGAAATTTAGGTTGTTTTGTTGGTGTTGTGTTACCGAGGTGTGGAAATATTCAACACTTTCAGGTGGAAGGCAAACCTTGGACGCTCTCTTGAGTGGAAGCGGTATGGGGCGGCAGAATTCGATATGGCAAGTTATCGAATGCAACGATATTGTCAGGCCCATCCCAGTACACTCGTTACAACGATTGTCACACTATGCCTATGAGACAATATGGTCTTACACAAGCATGACTAAGTTTGCCAAGGATATGCCAGTATAAAGAGTCTTCCCCTCACTATATAGATAGTCGGGATATTCCCATAGCCACTCGTTCTTCATACTCATCAATACATCCCATTGACCCCCTACCTGATAATCGCTGCCCAACAGATATATTGAATTGACTAGAACAAGGTCTTTGCAGTCTATCTTCGAGCTAGTCGAAGAAAACTTCCCTTATAACCTTGAATCTCAAGCGAAAAGTATTAACACATACATTAATGAGTTATTTGTTTGCTTCCTCTCAGTCTTTTCAATGCCCAGAAAACCTGAATCTCTAATCCACTCTGCACTCAAGATCCAAGTTCCGCTATATCCTTGCTCCCAAGGATCGAACTTGTATGAACACTATGTCCAAATGCTCGCCAGATGTGGAAGACTCGACTTCCATCGAACCACCTTCTTCCACCTCCTTGTGACCGACAAGCTCTCCATTTTCGTACACGGCCCACACACCTGCTCTCAAGTTGCGAATAGTTGGCTTCACAGTTTGTGTCTGGCCATCCCATGTCTCCATAGTCAGGACTAGTGCCTTTTCTTCATCATCCCATAATAATGCGCGCAGACAGTCCACATTCTGTTCCAGAGAAATGCCATCAACCCAAGGTTTCGAGGCCAACGTCTCACGAGTCCATGGCTTCTCCCACATGATCTTCTGTCCGTCTTTGACGTTGAGCCGCGCATATCCCAGCGCTGCATTTCCCGTAAAGGGGTCCATGTGAAAACACTCGCCATTTTCGTTGGCCCGATTGTTGTTTCGAGCATAACATAGGCCGCCTTTCTCCCAAGTAAAAGTTGGTTGAGGACTAGAGTCGGCATAGTCTAGAAGGTCTCGAAGTTCCTTCTCTTTTCCAAGTTCGGAAAGCCATTGAACGACGTACCCAAGGTATGGCGCAGTGAACGGAAACGGTCTGGGTGGCAGTTTCGCAGCCTCAGCCCTAGCCTTCTCGAGTACTGCCGCCCCGTCGACTGGAGCCTGTTCCTCCTTCAGTAGCTTGCGGTAAATCATGGCAACCGCTGGGTTTTGCAGCCGGACCCCGTTCTCGGTCTCTGCGATGAAGCCCAAAGCCTGTTTCTTGTATGAGGCGTAGACAAAGTCAGAGTTCCAGGCATTCATGAAGGCGTTTGCCCTTTGCGTTTGATATTAGTATGTCGCCGCAAGTGCTCGTTTCCAATGAGAACTTACCATGCAGCAGAAGTCACCCCTTTTGGCATATCCACATGATCCGGCTTCAAGTATAACCACTCGGCGTACAGACCATCGGAGCGCACCAAGCCTTTCTCGACGATTGCAGCCTTGTATTTTTCCAAGATTTGAGTCATGGTATCACGACCATCACGTACGTCATTGTAACGCATTGCAATAAGCTTGAACCGTCAGTTACACAGCGTTTCGAGTTGTTCAGCGCATGGATTGGATACAGGTACTCACTGGAAATTGGTTGCAGACAACAAAGACTCTGTTCGGCTCGCAGCACACCCCAACCCAGTTGTTACGTTCCATTTCACCAAGAATGACAGCCTCCAGACTACGGTTGTCGTAATGGTAAACCTCTGGTCCAAAGCCCCAGAAGATCGGGGCCCACGTGAACGTGATCCATCCCGGCTTTTCAAACTCGTCGTCGTCGAAAAGCATCGCATAAAGAATAGTCATTAGAAGAAGGTGCCCGCTGTACATGATTTTCTCAGTCGCAACGGGATCGGCCCATGGCTTTCTCAGCTCTTTGATATCCGGGTCGACGAATTTTCCAGACTGGCTGGTGAGATACCAATAGCCCCAAACTTCTGGTCGGAGCATTTTGTGGATGATGCGTCGAATGAGAGGCTTGAAGAGGCTCCTGGCGGCGGGAAGACGGTGGTAGTGGGCCACGGCCGCGCCGTAGCACATCTGGGCCAGTTGGTACCGGTAGGCGTCGAGGAACTCTTGGTGTGCGTCTTGCTGGGATCCCATTCCGTGCCAGTCGCCATCGATTTGAGAGACGAGGTTGTGCTGCTGATCATCGAGCTTTTCGTATCTTGACACATCGAGAGTCAGTTGCTGACTTGAACGGGACGCCATATTCGCCTGATTAGATGTAAGCTGTGGAAACAGAGATGCTTGACAAAAGTTAAGCAATGAGCTGCCACTCTGAATGTAATTATCGTCGACTCCATGACGATAGAGGCTTTTATCTATATGTTAACTCAAGGCTTTACATAATAAGCCAGGATGCTTGATTCCCTGGTCTTTCTGTAGGAAGAAACCCTAGGCCGAGGTGCCGCGGATATTGCCCACCTCCTCCATTGAATCTTTTGACTTGAACAAGACGATTCAGTTCTCAAGTAGGGCGGGGTTGACTTCGGGATAGCTGTCTCCTACAAATTCCGTATGAGCGTGATAGTCTTGGTGGGTGGTTGAATCACTGCCGATGTTGTCTGCCGACTTGTAAGAGCTGATATTGTGTGGTGGTTTGAATTGACCTGGAGCCATGCGATCGAGATTCGAACATCGAGTGTTAACCAGGCGCAAACGGTTTCCCAATGCGGTAGTGGGTTCCGTCGAGGCTTCCGCTCCAACAACAACCGCCCGAACTCTGGACCCGGAGCGATGCCCCGCTCCTACGGGGTTCGGGCTACATCCCGTGCCGACTAGGGAATACACAGATTCACAACCTCGGCGCTCCCGTTTTATAGGTGCGCGACTTTTTCTACTTGATCTTCTGCCCGTATTTCATGTTGAGCCATGAAGTTCCCGCTGCTTTGCTTGCTTTGCTTGCTTTGCCCACTTTTCAGCGCGAGCAACTGACCCGCCCCTAAATGCTCACAATGACTTGGATTTGATTTCAATTTCTTCGGATAACGGTCTAAAGGACTTGAAGCTGTGAACCACGCCGATTCACTGCAGTATGCTATCTACCTTCAACCAAGGATGTGATTACTCTGTCCGTGGTTTTGACGCCTTCGACCAATTGCGTAATGTAAAAGATCAGAAATAACGGGATTATATGCATGTTGTCATGCCCGTGAACCATTTGAAAACGTGGTTGATCCAGTTTTTCATAGTCGTGATGTTCTACTTTCGCTTTCAGCAGCATCTAAATCCGTTGGTTGAATGCTTCCTTTCACTTGACTCAACATCAAGCTAGACTGTAGTAGCCGAGACGTTCATTCCATTGAGTGTGTGTGCCCCTACATAATTCCATTCGAAACGAGATATTCTAGTCATTCTGCCCTCCCACCACGTTTCCTTCTCCCAATTCGAGCTTCTTTGTATCCCAAAATCTCCTATAACGATCCACGGCGCCCTGGCCATCTTCCTTGCCAATTGATTCAAGCCACCCCTCGTCAGCTTCGGGAAACTGATGGCAATCCGGCTTGGCCCCGGCGCCCAGCAGTATCTCGACGAGGTCCCAACATCCTTCGCATATAGCCGCATTGAGTGCGTTTCTGTATTTTCCGGCCCGAATATTGGTGTTCGCGCCCTTCTTAAGCAGCAGCTCGACGGCTTCTGTCTTGCCTTCGTACGTTGCTGCCTGCAAAGCCGTGCCAAAAAAGCCGCCTGTCATGTTGACGTCGATATCGGGGCAGTTGTCGAGGAGGTAGACGAGGCCATGGATATTCACGCGTTTGTCTAGTGTTGGATTCACAGGTGGAAAAGGAAAAGACTCGAGTATCGTGGGTAGCAACGATCACCGACTGTAGTGGTGATATTGCTTGTTCTTGTTGTCGTAGCCTCAGGACGAAGAATGAATACCTCCGCAAACTCCTCGAGACTCAACGGCTGCCTCGACGTAGCTAGCCATTTCATTGAGTCAATAACCTGGGATTGAAAGGCGGTGTCCAAGCTTAGGAACAGCCTGTTGTATGTGTCGTCAAGTCCAAGTGGGAGATTATCGAGAGCTGAAAGTATGGAATCTTCTGAATTCAAGTGTTGAAGTACTTCGAACTGGCAAACGAGGTATTGGAACCTAAACATGATGTTAGCTATGGTAATGTTTCCTTGTTTAATCCACTCTATTGACTTGCATCCCATCTGCCCTCGAGATCAGTATGTCCTTCGCTGTAGTCTTTGTCTCGGCGGGCCACAAGGCGTACGTTCCGGTAGCTAAGACTACGTCGATATACAGACTCAAGTCGTTATTCAAGCCCACGGAATGTTCCGTAAGATTAATGGCATTTTTACTCGGAAGAGGCAACTACTCGTCAATCTTGGTACAGATATCTGGCTCGGCCCTACTTGTGCAAAAAATATGGAGATTATCCGGCATTGCGGTGATGATGCTACTGAGGCAGTCCAAGAGCCTAGATCGCTCCCCATCCAGAGTCGGGCACTCATCGAGGGCATCTATAACGATGAATACCGCCGAAAACCCGCGAATGGTAGCCATTAGTGCATCTTTAAGTGCGTCTAAGTCTGGACGCTCGCCCCTGGCAATATGGTTCTCGAACCGTTTGATCGGCTGAGGCGTGTCTGGGCGACTCGCACACAGTTGTCTTACAATTGATGAGAGCATAACGGTCACCTTTTGTTGCTCGAAGTTACCGAAACTGAAAAATTAATACGCAAGCGCAACTTCGGGGTCCTGTTCGTGCTGGTCTTTCAAGTACTTGATGACCGATGAGCTCAGTATCGACTTTCCAGAGCCAGCTGCGAGTCGTCAGCGTGTACACCCATCGGATTGCCTAACTATGCATGCCATACCTTTGCCGTGGAGCCACAAGGAAGACTGTGGGGCTTTTTCCCACGTCTTGAAATCTTCGCTATCCTTGACCAGCCAATCGCAGGTGCCACTGCGGTGTTTGCTACGCGCAGTATTGTACTGCACAGAAGTGTCGACGGTACAAAGCCAGTCGAGCAATTCTTTGCGCTTCTTGTCATTCTGTATTTCCTCGACTCGTCTTCTTAGATCAGAAACATCCGTTCCGATGTTCTGCCAGTGAATCATGGCTTGTTGATGGCGCGCCTCCGCGTTTTCCCATTCGTCCCTATAAGTCTGGTCCCGCATGTGATTGCTTACTTTATCGAATTCGGTCTCCTGATATTTGATCTGTTTGAGCAGCTCCTCCCAATCGTGATGCTTCACCGAATCGAGTGTCATGCGAGAGGCAGTTTTGTGACTGTGGTAGCGATAGCAAACGATCTGAAACTTGAGAATCTCTCTGTACATCCTTTCCAAGACGACTCTGTAAGCAGCATGCGGCTCCGATAAAGTTTCATTGTTAAGAATCTCGTAACGCCGAACATAGAGATCCTCCCACATGGAGCTTCGCACTATGAGAGATGAGATATTTTCTAGTCCTTTGGCTAGGGCGGCAGCTTGATCTAAGGGGTTTAAAAGCAGCTGTGTGGGTCGTCCGGAATATATCAGTTTCCCGCAGCCAGCATCTGTGAAGAGCCTTGGCAATGACTTACCGGCAGTAACAAGCTCACACCGCTCCAAGCAATTGACGCATAGGGATTGGAGATCACAGCTTTCGCCACGAAGTCATTAGCCCAATCGACCACAGCCAGGATGGGTTTTACAATATCCTGGACTTCAACCTCGGAGCTCCCAAACTTCAACTTACAAGATTCTCGGTTGACTTGGTCCATCTTGTGCTTGAGAATCGTTGCCAGCCAATCTTTCGTTCCGGCCTGTGAACGTATGCCGGCGCCAAGGCCGGCACTCAAGTTGCCACATATCTGATCCTCAAACTCTTGGACAAGATTTTCTTCCTGATTTCGCAGGTTTTGATATGCCACATCCCACAACTGCCGAATAGATACTCCGCTGTATTTATGAAGCGCTGGCTTCTCGGTCGGCCCGTTTCGTGGATCTTCCTTGGGCGGGTTGAGCGGTTCGGTAGCTGAAATCGGTCGCGGCGTTCCTGACGAATCGGTGGTGCTGGAGCTGAGTGCCTTCTCCGCCAATTCATCTGCCTGCTCCTGAGGACTCGGCGGGCTATGAAGGGCTTTTTTGGAGGCGTCATTATCCTTCGAACCACGGATGACTTTCCTCCACCCCTTCCTCAGATCCAGGCGCATATTGACTGACTCACTGATTCAGGAATGATGTGGAAATGTCAAGAATGGGCTGCCAACTTCGGCGGCAATATTCCGATGAGGGGATGAGGGGGATAGGCAGTTGGACTACCCAACGCCCTCGCGAGCCTTCTGGGTGGCCAATAGAAATGAGGAAATTGAGTCGCGGTCGGTTGTATGCGACCAGCCACCGCCCCTTATCAGTGCAGTTGACATTGCCCAACTGGGCGACGGCTCCAACTTGCCAAGAACAGGTCGGCCAGCCAGCAGCAAGATCACATCAGTACTAAGTAGGTAAAAAGTCGGTTGTTGTTTCATATCGCAAATGGAAGGCGATAAAAGCAAGTATGTTGAAATTACTTAAGGATATGTGTTGAGCATTACATGTGTTCCGTAGCAGTGGTCTGAGAAACAGTTTCATAAATGATTCCATCCTATTTTGGCGCATTTCCTCACAGGGCGCAAAATAGCACGCGCTGAGAGCGCAGGATACAACCATTTACGGCCCTCAGCATTTGATGTGATTGATTGCGAAGAATGTTCACTACTACCTTCAAAGAACCTGGTATGTCCGGACTTTGAGGCTTCACTCGCCGGTGCAATGTAAACCTATTCCCTCTCTTACTCCTATTTGAGTTACTGGTCATGTCTCAAGCTGGACTAGCCCCTCGTTGTGGTCAATCAATCAGTACATCTGCACTTTATTGAGACTCAAAACATGAGTATCGACATTTTTTCAACTTTGAATTCCTAGAATAGTGTCCCAATGTGGTCGGAAAATGTCTTCGCCGTGGACTATGTCCAGCCAGAGAACACTTTTGAGATGGGCAAGCACACTGACCCAACTCTTCACTTGGTTGAATGCCACAACGTCTCTTGCCAAGCCAGTCAACCAGGTGTAATGCTGTGTCCCCTGTGAGGCAACCATGCCTATGTTCAGAAGCCAAATGAAGAGAGTGTTGTAGGACTGGGCGTAGGGCGCTAGGTCTTTCAGACTTTCCATAAGCTGATTGACAATCGTGTTGAATATCACAGCGTGCGAGTAATATGTCGGACCCTGAATGATAAATATGTAGAGTACAGTCGCTAGACGGATGCTTTCACTAGTTGCTGAGCGTGGCTCTGCTGATCCTGGCACTGATAGCAAAAGTCGGTGTATGACGAAACATGAAAGATCATGTAGTCTTGTTGGTTGTAGCGGTACTTGCTGCGCGCGTCGGAAAATACTTTGAAGCCGTATCAACACGTTTTCGACCTCGTTTTCGATCTTGATATCGCCAAGATAGGACAGATTACTGTCCAACACAGTTGGGTCTATCTGCCACTCCGGAGGCATAGACACTCCGTCGCCAATGCCCGCATCGCTTTGCGTTTCGAATTGCGGCAATCCGGTGACGATCATCGACACCCTTTTCCGACGTCAATACAGAATTTTCGGCTTAAGCAATAATTCAAACATACCAGCTAACCATTCTCGCAGTAAGAGGACTAGTTTGTCTTACTGAATTGATCCCTCCCCGCACGTTGACAAGTCTTTTCACTCCATCAACGTGCATTTTGCTCACTTGGATGTTGCCTTTACCAAACTGATGCATGGAGAGGGTTAGTGAACACGCAAAAGCTTTCAGTCATCCTGACACTTCGGGCTGAGATGATAGGCTGAGGCTCACCTCGATAGCTGCTAAAGTGATAACAGAATTCATGGTTCCATCTTGGATAGCCATTGAGTCGTCTTGAACCTTCCGGCGAAGTAGAGCAACTGAATCCGCCATCAAGATCTCTGATGACTGGAAGCCTTTTTGAGCCAATAACTCTTCGTCGAGACATGCTGTTTGTAAAGAGACGTGAAACAAAGCCGGATCGCCGAGGGCTAGTGGCCACCAGGAGACGAGGAATGGGTTTGACGTCGCGTTCAAGTCTAGAGGGTAGTATTCGAACGCGATCTTGTGGAGAACTACGTGGGTTGGTGAGCTAAACGTTGACCAATGAGCTTTAGTTGCGATGTGCTTACAACTGTGAATAAGACGCTGCACTTGCTCCCGTGGAAGTCTGGTTTGAGGATAAGAGTCAAAAGGATCAAGAGAACCGAATCTGTAGTTGGTCAAAGCACCGGATCCGTCCAGCGGAGGTCCCGGCGACGTTGTTGCGCTGCCCCCCGGTGCGGACCCGGAAGCTGCCGGCGCAGCCGTCAGGGGTTCGTTGGCGTAGGCGCACAGGACCCTGCGCTTGATGCAGCGGGAGCACCGCGGCGTGCGGAGGTCGCAACTGTGTTTAGACTTTGCACACGCAGCACAGGACCGACGTAGGGTTTGGCGCATGTTGTGCGAAATCGACTGGACTGGGGGATGAGGACATGGAGGAATTGGACTGAAGTGAGTCGATGGTCCCCCGGTGATGAGAAGCAACGAAAGGAGGGAAGATGAAAGTGATCCAATGGTGGAGACAATGGTCTGAGAGCTTCGCCCGCGTATCCGCGAGAGACTGAGAGAGCTGGCTCCCGCTTGTGAGTTGGCTTCTTGCGGTGCCCTGACCGAAAGGGGTTTAGTCGCCGCAGTTTCAATCGATGAGGGATCTCGCTGCTCAGTTCCCCCCCCCCTTGTCAAACTCCAGTTTTGTTTGCTGACAAACGTCGAGTTGATTACCGAAAGAGGTTTAGTCTCCGCAAGTCATTGAGATGCCAAGACTTCACAGGGCTGGCTTCTCCCGCGGTTTGGGAAGAGAAACGAACGATGTCTGCATGTGGTCCAACCAGACGGAGCCCAGTTGAAATGAGACTGTTTTTGGTGGTGTCGACAGTATACGAATACGCAAGACGAAGACCCCTTTGACGTTTTGATGGGCCTACTGGCTTCCTTTAAAGAGATGCTAAGATGCCCCTGTGCTGTTCCCCTGACGGGAAAGACGGTCCAGCAATGCCACTGTATGCTTTAAGATGGCTTCAGCAATTGTCGACACGCATATTTTGCAGCCTGAAGTAAGGCAAAAATGGTCTAACGAGACAGTCCTCCCGTCTGGCACGCTGCCGGCTTTCTTTTCGGGCTGGTCAACATGGCAATACATCGTCACTTTTCTTCTCGGCGTGGTGGTGTACGATCAGGGTACGGACGAACTTAAAGCTCCTCTATGGCAATACAAACGAGACTAACGCATTGCTAGTGATGTATCTCAAAAGGAAAGGCTCGATTGCGGGACCTACGTTTAAGATCCCCCTCATGGGACCCTTCATCCAGGCTTTACACCCCAAATTCGAGGAGTACCTTGCACAATGGGCGAGCGGTCCTCTCAGCTGCGTATCAGTCTTCCACAAGTTAGTAGCCATTTCAAGACTAGAACTTCCTCAAATCCATGCCGGCGGATTTACTGACAATTAGTGTTACAGATTCGTTGTTCTCGCTTCTGATCGCGACATTGCTCACAAGGTCTTCAAGTCTCCAGCCTACGCCGAGCCTTGCATCGTACCCATCGCAAAAGACATCCTCGGCCACAAGGCCTGGGTCTTTCTCCAGGGTAGGGAACATGCCGAGTATCGAAGGGGCTTGATGCCCCTGTTCACCAACAAGGCAATGGCAACCTATCTCCCGGTTCACGAGAAGGTGCTGGGCGAGTACTTTGACAAGTTCGTCGCCGCCAGCGAGGCAAACAACGGAAACCCCATGGCTTACATGGCTCTCTTCCGCGAAATCAACTGCGCGCTCTCGTGCCGTACCTTCTTTGGCGACTACATCTCCCAAGACGCCGTCAAGAAGATTGCCGACGACTTCTACCTCGTCACCGCAGCCCTCGAACTCGTCAACGTCCCCCTCTCGATGTACATCCCCGGAACAAAAGTCTGGCTCGGCAAGCGTGTCGCTGATCAGGTTCACGCCGAGTTCGCAAAGTGCGCCGCCGCGTGTAAAGCCAACATGGCCAAGGGCGCGACACCGACATCCATTGTCGACCACTGGGTGCTGCATATGATGGAGTCCAACAAGTATCGCGAGAAGGTTGCTGCTGGGGAGACTGATGCCGTGAGGCCTTCGAACATGATCAGAGAGTTTACAAATGAGGAGATCTCAGAGACGCTCTTTACCTTCCTCTTTGCATCGCAGGATGCGTCAAGCAGTGCCACCACCTGGCTCTTCCAAGTTCTCGCGCAGCGCCCCGATGTCGTCCAACGCCTTCGAGAGGAGAACCTCGTAGCGAGAGGCGGTGATAGCACGAAGCCCTTTGATCTACCCATGCTGGAGTCCCTCACCTTCACCAACGCCGTCATTAAGGAGCTCCTCCGCCTTCGGCCGCCCGTCATCTTCGTTCCCTACCTCGCGACAAAGAACTTCCCCGTCACGCCGAAATACACCGTCCCCAAGGGGTCCATGATAATTCCATCGTGCTACCCGGCCCTACACGACCCCGAGGTCTACCCCAACCCCGAGTTCTTCAACCCTGACCGATGGATCACCGGAGACGCCGAGTCCAAGACCAAGAATTGGCTGGTTTTCGGCGCTGGGCCACATGATTGCCTCGCAAGGAGGTATGTGCCGCTGACGATGGCTGCCATGATTGGCAAGGCGGCGTTGGAGATCGACTGGAAGCATCATGCAACGGAAAAGTCGGAGGAGATTAGGGTATTTGCTACTCTGTTCCCCATGGTAAGTCTTCGGCCACGTCTAAATGTCTAGATTGTTGATGCTAACTTTGTTTCAAGGATGAGTGCCAGTTGAGCTTTACCAAGCGACAGTGAGACGAACTTGCTGCAATAATATTCGCTTGTCTTGATGTGCTACTTCTACTTGAGCACGTAGTACTGCTCGTAATCATGGTTACACTAGAAAGCTTAAAATCATAAGACTATCATCTTAGAAACGAAAACATTCCAATTCGCGTTCAAATTGTTCTAGACTTCCTCTTCCTCATGTCCATTCCCCAACTAAAACTCCCTCCCCTATGTTGCAAACGAGAAAGCCCCAAACGCCCAAATAACAGTCCAATTTTCTCATACCCAACAATCAAATACTAGAATCCCAGATGTCAGAAAGGTCATCTGCAGCGGCCTCCAGCGCCTGCTGCTCTTCCAGGCTGGAGGTCCAATTTCGAGTCCCAACAAGGTGAACTAATTCAGAGTACTGAGGTGGGGGGGTTATCGGGGACGAGGGGAGTCGCTGGGAACTGCTGGAAACGCTGCTGACTTCCGAAAACACCGGCATCAAGGGGACTGGAGCAATGCTGTCTCGATAAAACATTTCCATCCGTCGCGAGCGGAGAGATGGTGAGAATGGCTCGCCGTGGAATCCAAATTGTCGATGGGACGCTTCCCCACCAAGCGTAGAACTCACCTCAAATTTCCGACGGCCTCGCGAAGACTCTGGAGCTGAAAGATTCAATCTGTTGGAGGGGTAATGGTTAGGACGGCTGATCAAGGCGGGCACCAGAGATCCTGCGTCCGACGATGTCGCACTGTTGCTGGTATCAGTTGGACGCCAAGGTGTGATCACGAAGGGGCCGTCTACTTCGCACTCAATCGTCATCGAACCTTGACCCAAGTAGCACTCCATGTCAGGAAGTCTGATGACGGTGCCGTTGGCTGCGATTGAGTCTGAGTATTCGCTTGTGCCAGCGTCTTCTACAGAGCTCGCTGCATCGAATTCGAGCGGTATAGCCCGGGTGGAAACTCGCAATGAAAAGTTACCAGCGCGACGACGTAATCGCCGACTACCCGGAAGCGTGCGGCTGGTTGCGGAGGATGGCGCCTCAGATCGACTGCGCTCAGATTGGAGCGACATCGTGGGTCAAGCACTGCTTGGGCTTCTATGGTGTAAGTTGTTGCCGAGTTTTGTGTCAAGACAAGTTGAAGATGCAGTTTACTAAAGCTACTGCATCAAGTCTAACTGCAGATACAAGTACTCTTGAGTTATTCTATATAAGAAACTAATGTTTGTTTTTAGAATTCTATAGCGAGAGTTGAGAGAGTTGTTAGACTTGACTTGTAGCTATGAGAGCGTTCGAGGTGCGGCCAAATAAAGGCGACTTCCATCTGGCTGTCGGTTCCGCCTCTAGACAACTCTCGTAGAGTCTATGCCAACAATTCAACCAAAGTTTCGTAAAGACTGTTGAATCAAAACTAAGAAATCTTCAAAGAAGCGGACTTCAGTGAGAGACAAGGTGTTGCAGCTTTGTCCTCGATCTTGCCCCCTTGTTCGGGGTGAATGAGCCCGCAGGTTGTTCTTGTGGAGCCGAGGGCAGCTCGTCCCGTCTTGAGTGCCGTCCCGCTCTCGATCACCAATTCGGAGACGGGTCGGTTAGCTCAGTTGGTCAGAGCGTGGTACTAATATTTCACCTGAAATGTTGTGTAATGCCAAGGCCGGGAGTTCAAGCCTCCCACTGATCATGTATTTTTTGCTGAGGGCATCATTCACAACTTTGCTGAAATGCCTGGTGTTGAGGAGAGGTTCTTGACAGATGTCTATGTCTGAGCGCGCTTGGGGCATGTGGAACGCAAATTTGCGTTTGAGTTTTGGAAGTTGCCGCTACGTCCAGACTAGAATTGGAGAAGAAGGTGCAGCTAGCTGGAGTTCCATCGCGATTAATCTGACTCCCTCAACTTCATGATACGCGTCAAGCAAGTGACCACAAATCGTGTACCAATCTTGCTAAGATCGGAATACCGGGACTGCAAATAGTTACGAAAATGCTCCACTGAACCTTTCACTGCCCGTCGATCGCATGCTCAAATTGTTGCGGTTGATAGCTGGCGGTGGCCGATTTTCCATTTCCAAACAAGCGCGTCTGCGACATCAAATTGGCTGTCCTGCCAAGCATCAGACGCCTGCTGCGATGTAACTCCAACGGGAAGGCAAACGAAAAGAAATTCAGGCTAATATGGGAGTGCGGCAATGGGCTGACCCTTGACTTTCCCGTAGCCACGGTTCCCTGACTATCAGGGCGTTCACCAAAGACCCTCGAATTTGAATTTCAGTATCGCACCGTGGGTGACTACTGGTGGAATATCCTCAGATCTCGGTATCTGGACCCAGACCTTGAAATGAGCTCGTCGACGCCCACCACTTGCGTACCATGACAACCTTTCTTTCTCGAATAAACCCTTTCTTCTGTTTCCTCCGTCTGCGCAGCAACCCCGCGCTCACATGCGACCATGTGGAAATCCTTGATTATAGGCCTACGGCGCAGGCGGGATGCCCACTTTCTCCCTCCTCGCGCTAGCCCAGGCACAGAAATTCTCGGAGCATCCTCCGAGCGCCAAGTCAGTTTGCCAGACATGGCCACGGCACTGCTGCTGTTGCTCCGTCTGACTTGCGCGGCCAGTGTGCCCATTTGGTACAGTGAGACACCAAAAGAGTTCTCAGCAATCTGCACATGACGCGATCGAGAGAGGTTGACTCCGGGTAAAAAGGTTGAATGGGTTTGCAGGAGATCTGATGGCCCGAACTGCTTGATGCTGAACGCTCACGATGATTTCCCCAACTTTTGCGAGTGTGGTTAGCAGCGGGAAGCACATCCTTCGGGCCGGCGATGCCACACCCCACGTGGAAAAGTTGACAATGCAAGACTATTCCAAGATCATGTCCGATGGTCAGACATCCTGATGAGAGCCACGACCGGAAGCTGAACGCCATGCAATGTGACCCCGGCTGGGAACTCGGCGGCGATGGTGGTTCGAGACCATCTATAAGTCTACGGTGCCCGTCACATGGAAGACGTCAGTTGGAGGTGATGCTCCAGTTGCCAGACGCGTGCGCATCGATCAGATAATCGATCATCACTCAATATCAGAGAGCCAAACATCATGTACGCCAAGGCTGTTCTCGCGGTTTTGCTGGGCTCCGGCCTCGTGTCGGCTCAGCTCAACACCCTTGCCGTCCGCGCCGGTCTGAAATACTTCGGCACGGCCGTCGATGAGCGCCGCACTACCACGGATGCCGCCTACATGGCCATCGTCAACAACACCGCTGACTTCGGTTCCCTGGTACCTGAGAACGGACAAAAGTGGGCGTACACCGAGCCTACTCAGAACACCTTCTCTTACACCTCAGGAGATGTCGTATGTGAAGCGCCAATCGCTGGGATCCGAATCGCTAGACTGGACGCTGGCTAACGAGATGACTTCGCCAAGATCCCGAATATTGCAAAGGCAAACGGACAGATTTTGAGATGCCACACGTTAACATGGTAAACCCCCCTCACATCTAGGTGTTGGTGGTGCGCAACTCTGACCAGGAACTAGGCACTCTCAACTCCCAAACTGGGTCTCGAGCGGATCATGGACAGCAGCAACTCTGACTGCCGTCATCAACACGCACATTTCCAACGTTTTGAAGCACTACCTTGGCCAGTGCTACGCCTGGGACGTCGTCAATGAAGCCGCAGCCGACGACGGAAGCTGGCGCACCAGCGTTTTCTACACTGTTCTCGGCACGGATTACCTCCCCATCTCCTTTAGAGCCGCCAGGGCCGCTGACCCCAACGCGAAGCTGTAAGTCAAAAAGGCATCTACCTCTCGCGACTAAATCCCATCACTAACGCAACGACTTAGCTATTACAACGACTACAACCTAGAGTACAACGGCGCAAAGACCAACCGCGTCTATGAGGCCGTCACCATTGTCCAGAATGCCGGCGCCCCCATCGACGGCGTCGGCTTCCAGGGCCACCTGATCGTGGGCTCCACCCCGGGCCGCAGCGCCCTCGCGACCGCCCTTCGCCGCTTCACCGCCCTCAACCTCGAAGTCGCCTACACGGAGCTCGACATCCGACACTCCAGCCTGCCCGCCTCCAGCGCCGCCCTCGTTACCCAGGGTAACGACTACGCCAACGTCGTCGGCTCCTGCCTGGACGTTGCTGGGTGCGTCGGTGTCACCATCTGGGGCTTCACCGACAAGTACAGCTGGATCCCCGAGACTTTCAGCGGTGCCGGTGATGCTCTGCTCTGGGATGCAAGCTTTAACAAGAAGCCTGCGTACACGTCTGTTTCGTCCGTTCTCGCTGCTGCTGCCACTGGTGCCGTTCCAACTACGACTTCTCGCGCGACGACTTTGATTACGACAACTACTTCTGCTGCTGCGACTACGAGTACTGCTGCCTCTGGCACGGGGCAGGTTCGCTGGGGCCAGTGCGGTGGTATTGGCTGGACTGGGTCTACTACGTGCCAGTCTCCTTACGTCTGCACGAAGTCCAATGACTACTACTCTCAGTGTCTCTGAGAATCTGCAGTCCATCAACCATGAGATCACTCTCTCTTTCTCGGGTAATGAGCAAGACGTAGGGAGGGTATGGCACTTTCAGGCATGGCGGGGTAGAGGTGGGGTTGGGTTCTGTAGGCCCTGTTGGTTGAACGAGATGTAAATACTTCACCTTCATGTTCATACTTACTTAGTACTGTCGAATCATGGCGAATGAATTCAACTGTGTACTCTCGTCATACACTCCTCTGGGTGTTGCCGGTTCTTTCGATGCAGTGTTTGATGTTTTGTGCAACCATCAACGTCACGATTGACAATCGCAGGGAGGCTCAGTCTTTCACGGGGAAAACACACTCAATCTCGCTCCCGAGCTCCCAGACTAAGCGTGTGGTTGTCGCTACCTCGCTTCAGGATGGTGACTACACGTAAGCATCGAGGTTGTAGCATGTTTGCCAATTGAATTTCCTGATATCATGCTGTACCTCGGCTCGTCGTCGTAGAGTTCAGTGCTCTTAAGTCCGGGAGTATAAAAATAACTTAGTTGGTAGAAACTGAGGTACGGATAGGCACATTTTAGAGACGTGAGACTGGAACCAGCTTCACGGCTAAATCAATCACCCCCCGTGGAAATGTATCATGTCATGCAGGGTAAACGCCGATGGTAACCTCCCTCATAGCCTATCACCGATGGATATTAGGAATTTGTAATGATGCCGCGGAAGCGGCGTAACACAAAGGGAGGGCAGCCAGGACAGCACAGGCTAGCTGAGGGGAAATCAAAGGCTATTCTGCGAATCTGCGATGCGATCGAATGACACGCGACGCCGGCGTCCCGGACGATCGGCAATAAGCATCTTAGTGCATACCAAGCACACTAACGCACATGTCTGCGTACCCTTAGGTTGGAAAGGGAACTAGAAACAAGCCAGCGAGCCAAGAAGAAAGTCTGTCAGCGCCTCCATCAGCAGGCTGCAGCAGAAAGAATGGAACCGATCTTTCAGTATTGTTCGGGAGGAAGCGTACGGAGTACATACGGATATTACGCTTGGCCTGCATTGTCCATTCACTGACAGGCTGTGCTACGCCGCACAACAGCATGGAAACGTCAGCTTATCTGACTCGCGCTTGCCCCGCGGGCAAAGGAAATCCGGACTTTTGGCCGTGGAGGGGCATTGGGGTTAGAACAAGTTAATCCAATTACATGTCTCAGTTTCCAAGAACAACCCCACTGAAGATTCCACCCCTCCTCTCTGCGTCATCATCTGAAGTGGCGGGCGAAGCTAGTCCTTTCCGGCCCAAGCACCACCGAGCTTGGAAGCTTGAAAGCTGATAGAACCACCAAAAAAACACGAACCCGTCCGACGGTCCGCGGCATTGACGGTTGCCCCTGGGCGTCGGAAGACTCCGTAAATATGCCGGCAAGCTGTCCAGACTGTTTCCACTCGGTATAGTGCCGTCTTAACTCCAGCTAGCTCCGGTTAAGAAGGTTCTTGATGACATGATGAGCGGAGGGAAATGGGTCCTAGCTCGCGGCATTTGTGGATGCCGTCATGGACCGTGGATTCGGAGCTTTGAATTCGAAAAGTTCATACATAAACTCAGTTCCCCTCCCAAGTTACTGCGAGTATCTCCTTGATCAATTCGCGCTCTACAAGCTTTAAAAACGAACATCGACTCCGATAACACCAAGTCAACAACACGAGCCAGCTTATCGCAGCCCAACACCACAACACACACATCATCATGTCTGACATTAAGTTCGAAGGATGGCTCGGCCACAGCCCCGACAGTGTCAATGGAAAGATGGAATGGGGCGCGTTCGAGCCCAAGAAGTGGACTGAGGACGATGTCGACATTGAGATCTCCCACTGCGGTATCTGCGGTTCTGACCTTCACATGCTCCGCTCGGGCTGGGCTGAGACCCCTTATCGTGAGTTTTCCCTCTTTACCCCGCCTCAATTCAAAACGCGGGGTTTCCAAGGACGAATTTGTCGATCGATCTTTGCTAACATGTGTCTCTTCTCTAGCTTGCTGCGTCGGACACGAGATCGTGGGCAAGGCCGTCCGCGTCGGCAAGAACGTGAAGCATGTTTCCATCGGTGACCGCGTCGGTGTCGGTGCTCAGGCTCGCTCCTGCATGAAATCCGACTGCCCCGAGTGCTCTATCGGTCGCGAGAACTACTGCGGCCGCGCCAACGTCAGCACATACGGCTCCGTCTACCCCGACGACGAGGGTAAGGCCATGGGTGGCTACGCCGACTACAACAGAACCAACGGACACTTCGTCATTAAGATCCCGGAGGGCATTCCTTCTGAAGATGCCGCGCCGATGTTGTGCGGTGGTATCACGGTCTTCTCTCCGTTGAAGGAGAACGGCTGCGGACCTGGAAAGACTGTTGGTGTCGTTGGTGTTGGTGGCCTTGGTCACTTTGCTGTGCTCTTCGCCAAGGCCCTTGGTGCCGATAAGGTCATTGGCATCTCCAGAAAGGCGTCCAAGAAGGATGAGGTCCTGAAGCTGGGAGCTGACGAGTACATTGCGACCGACGACGACAAGGATTGGTCCAAGACCAATGCCCGCTCCATCGATCTCATCATTTCTACCGTGTCAAGCGAGAAGATGCCTTTGCAACAGTACCTTAGACTCCTGAAGGTTTACGGCACCTTCATCCAGGTCGGTGCCCCAGACGGTGGCAACCTGCCCCCCATCAACGCCTTCACTCTTCTCGCCAGCGGTATCAAGGTCGGTGGTAGCGGTATCGGCTCCCCCTCCGACATCAGGGAGATGCTTGAGCTTGCCAAGGAGAAGAAGGTCAAGCCTTGGGTCCAGAAGCGCCCGCTCAAGGACGCCAACAAGGCTATTGTTGACATGGAGCAAGGCCATGCTCGTTACAGATATGTTCTGGTCAACGAGAAGCACGCCAAGTTGTAAAATTATCAAAAGGATTGGATTGGACTATGTAGATTAGAAGATGAATGATGAAATGATGATGCGTTGAAGTACAATTTCTGTGAATATTGTTGTCGAGCGTGCACGCGCTTTCAATAATTTCACGTCGCTTTCGACGTCGTATCGAAACATAAGACGAAGTATGAGGGTTGTAGGGACTTTGGGTTGACCAACTGCTGATCAAACAAACTTGGTACCGTACTTGAGCATGCGTACTTGATTTCTCAATCGGATCAATAGTTACGAAGGGTATAGTGGACCGTCAAGTACAGTAATACACGGCTGTTGCTTTTATAGTCAAGTGCTACCTAATCATATATTAGCGACTAGTGAACACACTCACTTCCCCCGCTCAGTTCCATCGGCATGTATGTCGTTGGTGACTCTCAGGCCATTGACAATGACAGTAAATTTAGAATGTGGGAGTTGGTCGGAAAAAATGATCAACTCGCGTTCACAATCCAAGTCTCCCTTAAATCCAAAGAGCGAAAGGTAGCAGTTCGATTGCCTCAACGGCATGGTTATGAATTAAATGGGGTAACCATCGGCTGATGATAGTCTTGTCGCTTGTACAAGTTTGGTTCTACATTATGCTGAATCATGGTACTCAGAGACGAGGATGATCATCTCAAAGGATGTTGTCAGCCATCTTTGCGCCGGGGTACTGTGCCTTGAGTCCTTCATCCAGACTCTTCCCGCCTACGGTCATATCCTTGAAGGCCGGGCAGGCCAGGTTAAGGATAGCCGCGCCAACGGTGTCAGTAACAAGCTTTAGAGGTGCCTCAATGATGGTGAAGATTGTAGACAGCGAGTTCGGAGAGGCAGTCTTAAGAATCTCAAAGACGAAGCACAACAGGTTGTTGCCTTCCAAAAGCTTGGTGAGATTCAGCACACCGCCGGTGAGGTCAGCTAGGTTGACTCCCGCAAAGCTGTTGACTTTTCCCATGTTTCCGCCAATGCTGTAGAGCGATACTCGTTAGCGTGATGCTTCTTCACTTATGGAATCGGATTGAATACACGTGCCTTCCCAACTCGGGGTACTTGGCGATCCAGGCGAGGATATCCAAGTTCAGCTGGACCAAGCCGTAGTCCACAGGAGTACGGTACCAGTTCTCTGGAATACGTTCCCAACCTCTGTTGTACGTGAGATTGCCCTCTTCACCCTCCACAGCGAAGAAGCTCTTCAGAGTTGCTTTGTCTGAACAGAATCAGCATTTTGCCCCCGTCTTGGATCTGGAGCTGATCACTTACTCAAGAGGCCTGTGGGGTTCTCGGAAGAGTGGTTTGCAAACAAGCGGCAAGCAAACAAGAAACCCGCATTGCGAGCAATCATGCCGGTAAAAGGACCATAGTAGAAGTTCGGGTTGGTTGCAATAGTCTCGTTGAAGCGAATAGAGGCTCTGTCGGCGAACAGCTCAAAGTTGTAATCACCCTCGCCGGATGACATGTCGTAGAAGGATTGGAACTGATCCATAACCATGGTGGAAGCGTCTCCCGTCATGTACAAATCGGCTCTGGTGTTGGATGAATCTCCCTCGATGATATTGTGGGAGCCATTCAGTCCGCGTGGCGTACCAAGGAGACCAATAAGATTGCCCAAGATGTTGTTGGATCCGCTGGCAGCGTCTCCGATGGAGAACCCTGGGTTGAGGGACAGAGGGTTTCCGACGAAGACAGTTCCCATCACTCCCAAAATCGTGGAAAGCTCCAATCCCATGCCAAAGACCGAGTTGATGGCAGCCGTGACCTCGACCAAGCTCGTCACGCCCTTGCGGCTGATGTAGCCGTGGTTCGCCAGGGCGTTCAGCCCTGGGCAGGGACCACGCTGGGCGCCGTTCTTGAAGTCGGGTGCGATGAACTCATGGTCGCCGCTGACATCGATGGGTGTTGTCAATGGGTCGAAAAGAAGCCTCTTCTCGTGTACTTCGTGGAATGCGCTGACGATGTGTCCGGAGAGCTTGGATGAGAGCTCTTCTCTGAGAGCATCAGCCGCGTATGCAGGGAACCCAAGAACGCCGCTGCTGAAGTAGGGCAGAATAGAAAGAGCGTAATGAAGCTTCATATTGAAGAAGCCAAGTCAAAAAGAGTGTGAGAATCGAATGATATGACGTGGGGTTGGAAGAGTGACGATGGATGACTGACGGTTGCCGGTGGGCGCGTGTCAATGATCTAGAGGTGGAGGATTTGAAATCGGAACATTATTCTTGGCCAGTCCCTTTTACTATGGGAGTTCGACGGGCCGCTGGTTCCG
Source organism: Colletotrichum phormii (assembly GCF_030913505.1). NCBI lineage: Eukaryota > Fungi > Ascomycota > Sordariomycetes > Glomerellales > Glomerellaceae > Colletotrichum > Colletotrichum phormii. Next base: position 33,809 of record NW_026851469.1, read on the forward strand.
CGACGTGCGGAAACCAAAGATTGGGATCAACTTGAGTTGGCCTAATCGTGGGCATCGGAAGACTGCCGGCTAGGAGAAACAGCATGGGTGGGCAGTTATCGTCGGCTTCACTGTTGCGGCCCCCAAATCCCACCAGCACTTTCGCCTTCCTCATCATGCTAGGAAAGGATCTCTCCAGGCTCTTTAGCTGCTAAATCTCAGAATCAAGCCATTGGGAATCTGGTATCAATCTGTTGGAAAGCGCAACTCTCACCAGGGTGATAGTTGGGGGTTGCCCGGTTGGTTGCTGTCAAGAGAAACTTTACCAGTTTAGCTTCAATGCCCCCCTGGCCAGCATGTAACCCTTGAGAAATGAGCAATTGTCATATCGAGGCCGCCCGGGATTGATAACTCAAGCGATCTGCATTCAAATTCCCCGATGGCCCCATTTTTGAACTCTGAGGTCTCCAAAACTTTGACGGACTTTCCGGGAACGTAGCAAACTTCTGTCAACGTCTTCTAGTGTGAACAGTAGGACCTGTACAACTTGGCTGTCCACTGATCGGCTGGTAGGAACTTAGACTGGAGAAAAGCCCAGGCTTACAGAGTTGCATCAGGGCGCCGAAATCCACAGAATGCCGATTCGGGTTCTCACACTTCCCGAATAAACCGCACACCGCTGGTCGGCGCCCCTGCACGGTGCAGTGGTCCCGGTTCCATGGCTCAACGGATGCGATGTACGGAGTACATACTGACCATCCGCAAGACATCAGGGGCAGATTCCTATGAGCTCCAGCCGCTGGGGCAGTGTCAGACGCAATTGGGTAGTTGCTTGTCATTCCTTGTGTTCCTGGTCCCTATTCTAGCACCATACGACGAAGATCTCCAACAAAAACCGGGTATGGAATGCAGAAAGAATTTGAGAAAGAAACATCCACTGTACCGGGTCTCCGCGATTACTCCATCCCATCGCCTTCGCCGTCGCCTCACCACCTCTGAGCTCTGGCATCTCACCAGCCGTGCCAGCTCAACCCACAGTCCGTGGGCATGAAGTCGTGATGGCAGAGTCTAGGATGACTAGCATGTGGCCCAGTCGCAGGGTCTGAAACAGACCCCTGTCTGTCATAATTCACGATGCACCCCGCTAGACATGGGATCCCGGAAAGCTGACCGCTCCATATTTGATGTGTTTGGCAACGGTCTTTCAGGAGAAGAAGGAATGCGACATTCTCGCCTTGCCGCTTTCGAAGTAATGATGTGTAAAATGACTTTCAGAGAGGGTTACATAGACGATTAGGGGGCGTTCATTATGCACATGGGTAGATATACCAATCGAGCTAGTAGGGCTTGGTGATTTTCGCCAAGAAGTGGCAAAGACCAACAAGGACTCTCTTGCCATGGGAGGTAAGAAAGATCAGGGCCCGTCTGACGCAGTTCATTCAATGATCCAACGCGTCCCGTATCTGTTGATGGGCACCCGCCCACAAATCGAAACAAACCCTGCCGCCAGCTAACTTCCCAGAACCTGGTTTTGTCTTCGATGAAATGGAAACAATAACGTACGCCGGGATGTCGGCAGATGTGGCACAGATTCGGGGCCTTTTGGATCAAAAGATGAAAGAGCCTTGAATATGTTGTCGCAGCGCCACATGTGGCGCTGCCGGTTACTGCCGTACGATACCGCTTTCCACAAGCCGATTACCCGTCTTGTACGGTATATAGATATGACCCTCATACGGATCTTCCACTTAGAGGAATCAAGCCACTTTCTACTATACAAGTCTTCCACTTGCTACCTCGCTTTGTGATATAAGTCTTCATGCCAACGGGATTCAGTCATTCATTCCTCCTTCTCCGTCTCTTCTCCTTCCTTCTTTCGTCTTTTCGAATTCCGTCTCCTGCCCTCAAAGCTGGAACTTGAAACCATGAAGTTCTTTGCTTTTATTTTGTTACTTTCGGCGTGGTGTCAAGGCGTGTGGGGTCTGTCCAAAACAGTTGAGACCCCCGCGTCCACGGAGACTCCTCCGTTGTGCGGCGTAAGTCATAGATTCGGCTGGCTGCCGAAGGCCTTTTTGAACTGACATTGAAATAGTTGCAATGCATTCAATCAGTTACTTTGGCGACACAGCTATGCTCGCTTACCAACGCAACTTGCATATGCACAAACGTCGAGCTGAATGATAAGATTTCACTCTGTGTACACTCCAACTGCACTGTTCGGGAGGCACTACGTATGTTGATACTCGCTAATATTGACTGAAGTTTGACATGCTTACAAGATTACTAGAGGTTCAAAGCTACTCCAAGCATACTTGCGGCGCACCGTCACGAGATCGAACTGCCTTAGTATGGGTCACCGGAGTTGTTTTCCTTGTTCTTGGCCTTTTGGCGTTCGTGTTGAGAGTCATGGCCCGACTTTGCTTGGGTGGCCAGTCTTGGGGGCCAGATGACTGGGTTATGTGCATTGCCGTGGTGAGTCAACTCTCCTTGAGCCCTAGGCAAATTGTGGAATTACTAACAGAATGCCAGAGCATGATGATACCATTCAATGCTTTCTCGGTTCCAAGTAAGTCTCTCCAAGTTCAACCAGGATTTTGTGATGCTGACTCGTTGCCAAAAGTCTCACAAGTTGCTCTGGGCAAAGACATTTGGAATGTCCACCCTGACGACGTAACACAATTTCTCTATGTAAGTCTTTTTCTGCACGATTTCTTCAGTATCATGACTGACTTCCGATAACAGCTCTTCTACTGGGACGAGCTTCTCTACATTGGAGCTCTGCCGGTGACCAAAATCTCAATTCTGCTCTTCTATCTCAAAATCTTTCCCAAGAGAGAAATCAGAATTGGTTGCTGGGTCCTTATCGGGCTCAATGTTGCATACTTCATCACGTTCGAGCTCATCTCGATCTTCCAGTGCCGTCCGATCGATGGGGCCTGGAGAGCATGGGACAATGAGTACCCGGCAAAATGCAACAACATCAACGTCCAGGGTTGGGCCGCAGCGATTTTCAACATTCTTTTGGACTTGGCAACATTGATTCTTCCATTGAAAGAATTGTACAATCTTTCGCTGTCCATGAAGAAGAAGCTTATGGTTATTCTCATGTTCAGCGTTGGTTTCTTGTATGCTTGACATCTTTCCTCTTCTGGGGCATCTTGTGCTAACGGATACATAGTGTTACTATCGTGAGTGTAGTACGGTTGCATTCACTAGCCAGCTACGCAACTACCAGCAATGCGACGCGTAAGTTTCCTCTCCACGAAGCCGTGAGAAAGATTCATACTAACATTATTCCAGAGGACTATGTCGAGATCGGATACTGGAGCACTATCGAAGTCCCGGTAGGCATCATTTGTGCCAGCATGCCGGCCATCCGCTCTCTGTTCAGTCTGGTCTTCCCCAAGGTGTTTGGCACCACTCAAAGGGGCAAGTTAAACTACGCCAATCTTTCAAGCCAACAGAAGAATCTTTCCAACTCCCAGAAAGTTTCATCCAAGGGTTCATCGAAACCAGCCATCCAAGTACTCAAGGAGTTCTCGGTTAGGTCGAGACATCGGGACGATGTCTCATACGTCGAGCACGAACTCACGACTGGGCCTTTCACTGACCCCAGTTCACGCCCGTCATCAGAAAAGAAGCCAATTACTCCACATGAGTCTGTGTGAGTATGATGTCATGAGGAATTATACTGGCCGGCGTTCATTTGCCTTTTCTTATTTTCACTCCCTCATTCCTTTTCATGGTTTGGCAATATTTAGACACAGAAGAGGATCGATCCCGCTACCATTTTGTAATTCTGGCAGCATAAAGCTGCACTGAGATACCACATACGAACATAGAACATAAACATAATTCACACCGTCATTACGGAAGTCAAACCTTGCCCTGAGACTTTCCTGCAGTCCGCACTACCCGCCAGGTCAAAGTCCGAGACCCATGCTCCACGCCATCCAAATCTAGTCATGTTTCCTTGGAAATGTTTCTCTTGGTTAGCCCTACCCCAGACCTAGCTGTCGAGCTTACGGATACGCTAAAATCCCGAACGCCACTTGACGGGATGAAAATCCTCTTAATGGCCGTTGACCACTGCGCTAGCCAGTATGAGCGTTGAGCAGAAAACGTAAATGCTCGAGTGGAGCAAAGTCGTTGGAACATGGGTTGTTGTCAAGGGTCTCTCCTCAACGCATTGCCGATCTTTGCCCGTCTATGGCCTTCAAGAGGCTTCATGTCTTTCATTCCTATTTCGCCAAAACTTTCTCTACAGAGCATATCCCTCCGCCAGGGTCCCATTCTCATCTTCCTCCCCTGCGAAATCAATCTTTCTCGAAGGTTTCAGTGGCATGCAGTGGGGGCTATGCCATTTCCATCTTGGGACTTATTGAGGGTCTGGCCCCCCGTTGTATCTGTCATTGCGATCGTCTACCTTGCAGTTTTAGCCCAGCCGGGGGCTAGGAAGCGGTCCGCAGAAAGACTGCCCGCAGCAATGTCTGAGTCAACCTTCCTGCAGAGCCATTGTCAGAGCGCACATCGGCTTCCTCGCGCCCATAACCCTTGTTGATGCCGAAGCATCACGAATTGCACCAATGTCAGTCTAACGATGAAGTTAGTCTCATGTCTGCGTTGCATCGTCAGAATCAAGCCCTTGGCAGCTTTTATGCCAACGGTTGGTCTTGCTCGCAAGAAGCCTAGACAAACTTTCTGCTGCATGATCTAAGGTTTCTCGTGGCATTGCTTCCTTGTCGCTCATGGTTCTCCTCAAGTGACCAAAGTTGGATGCGGAAGCCTGCTCAACCTTGTATTCATTCAGTCCCAAATCAGTCTTCTTGTCCCATTCGCAATCCATGTATTGGAGGGTGGCATCGGCACTGAGAACTAACCCACTTGCCTTCTGCCTTCGTACGAATGAGCAGGGCCTGACACTGACAGGCTTGGGCTTTCCGTATCCATGAGTGCTCCAAAGTTGAGATCCTGGCTCATGGGAGAGGAGAACACAATTGCCCTCATGGCCGTGCCGTGGAGCAGTCCGCCAACCCGAAAAGGAGTCGTCATGGAGGACGATCAACATCAAGACCCGGTATCTTGAAGCGGAGCACGAACACGGCATCTCCTGAGCTTGTCACCTCGGACAATTCCCATCCCCTAAACTGGCAGTCTTCCGATGGGCCTCACTTCCACAAGACAGGGCTTGAATATCAGACCGCCTATCAACACCGCTTAGCTAATGGCTGACCTCTCCTTTCTTTTCCATTCGAGCTGTCTCATCACTGTCGTTGGCCCAGAATATCAAGCTTTCCAACGCGACTCGTCTTCGATCTGACTCGATGTTCTGAGACTTTCGTATCCATCCGACCCATTGTCACTCTCTTTTCACTTCCCAGCAGCCCGTGTTGCCAAGCGCCCAAGATGCGCATTTCACTCCTTTTCACACTCGTTACTGTTTTGGCCGACTCGGCCTCTTCCATGTAAGTGAAAGTCTTCATCGGCAGATTTCTTACTTAGGAACTCAAGAAGCTGACCTTGGCATTAGTGCTGTTCCATGGAAGACTACAAGACAACAACCACGTCATGAGCCCTTCATTGGTCGACGTGCCGCCAACACCACTCTTGATAACTACGACTATGTCGTTGTTGGCTCCGGTCCTGGAGGAGGCCCCGTTGCGGCCAATCTTGCCATTGCCGGCTACAAGGTGTTGCTGATTGATGCCGGAGGAGATTCGGGCGACGCATGGACGGAGAAGATTCCGGCTCTTCATCTTATGTCCACTGAGTTCGAAGACACGAGATGGAACTACTTTGTGAGTTTTTGGCGCGAAGGACTTGCTGGCAAGTGCCTTGACTAATGCCATGTAGGTCAACCACTACCCCGACCTTGACCAACAGAAGAGGGACTCCAAGATGACGTACGAGATGCCCGACGGTAGTTTCTACGTCGGACTTGATCCTCCAGCTGAAGCAACCCCTCTCGGTGTCTGGTACCCTCGCGCCGGAACGTTGGGTGGCTGTTCTCGCCACAACGCTCTTATCACCATCAATGCTCACGATAGCGATTGGTCCAACATTGCCACCCTCACCGGCGATGATACCTGGAGCCCAAGCAACATGCAGTCGTACTTCCAAAAGATTGAGAAGAACTTGTACCTGCCATCCAGCATCATCGGACACGGCTACAGTGGATGGCTTGGTACTTCGCTCACTTCTCTGTCACTCGTAGTCGAAGATCAGAAGCTTCTGTCGTTGATCATCGCAGCTGCTACTGCCATGGGAAAGAGTCTTCTTGGACTGCTGCTCAGCACCGTCGCTGGTCTCGGCCAGGTTCTACTTCGTGATCTGAATGCCCCCGGCCAGACGAGCAAGACTGGATTGTACCAGGTTCCGCTCTCGATGACTGATTCCATTCGTGGTGGTCCCAGAGACTTGATCTTGGATACAGCCAACGCTGTCAACGCTGATGGATCGCGCAAATATCACCTTGATATCAAGCTCGACACTCTGGTATGCCCACTTGATCCAGGGTTCCACGGGTCTTCATTTACTAACAGTGCGTAGGTCACGAAGATTCGATTTGATGAGAGTGGCGACACGCCTCGCGCTGTCGGTGTTGACTTCTTGGAGGGCTCCAGCCTTTACCGTGCCGATCCCCGCTCAGGAGCTGCTTCCTCAACCGGCTCTGGCAGTGTTGATGCTTCCCGTGAAGTCATCATCTCGGCTGGATCCTTCAACACACCACAGCTTTTGAAGCTCAGTGGCATTGGTCCAAAGGCCGAGCTCGACTCCTTCAAGATTCCTGTCGTCGTTGACCTCCCAGGTGTCGGTACCAACATGCAGGACCGATACGAGGCAACTGTGATTGGCAAGACCAACAGCGACTTTGTTATTACTAGCAAGTGTACCTTCTTGGAGACGTCTCCCGATCCTTGCCTCGAGGACTACAAGAACGGACTTGAGCCTATCACAAAGGGCGTGTACGCCACCAACGGCATCGCAATTGCCGTCATTCTCAAGTCCTCTGTCGCCGAGAACGAGCCCGACTTGCTCATCTCCGGTGCCCCGGCCAAGTTCAAGGGCTACTTCACCGGCTACGCCTCCGACTCGCTTGCCGATGCACAGCACTGGGCATGGATCATCCTCAAGGCTCACAGCAGAAACAACGCTGGTACTGTGACTCTGAAGTCGACCGATCCCAGAGACATGCCCCTCATCAACTTCAACTACTACGACACGGGCGTCAACAGCAACGGAGAAGCTGACAAGGATCTTCAGGCTACTTACGAGGGCTTTGAGTTCACCCGAAAGGCCTTTGACAGCCTCATCCCGCTCGACGGAAGCTTCCCCGAAGTCTGGCCTGGTACCAACACCTCCACAGAGGCAGACGCGAAGCAGTTCCTGAAGGACGAGACATGGGGACACCACGCCTCGTGCACTTGTCCCATTGGTGCTGATGATGACCCAATGGCTGTTCTCGATACCAACTTCAAGGTTCGCGGTACCAAGGGCCTCAGAGTCGTTGATGCCAGTGTATTCCCCAAGATTCCCGGATTTTACATTGCTTTGCCTCTGTATATTGTGTCTGAAAAAGCTAGCGACGTCATCATCCAGGAAGCCAAGGTGTCATCGGCTTAAGCACTCCAGAGCCATCCGTAGAATTACAGTAGTTTGTTGCGTTGGGCGCAACTTTGTCCCAACAGCACCCAAGGTTAAATCGGCTCAATATTCTGAATTAATAATTCAAAGATACCATCGTTCATTTCAAAAAGAGAGTTGCAGGGTTATGTGATGAATAGTCGGGGAAGTGACATGCAAGAAGCGGTGTCAGAGAAGAAAAAACGAATGCCACACTCACTATTCATGTTGTTTGTGCCAAAATGACACAGTCATCGTGGATAAGGTCATGACGAGGTTTGGATGATCTGTGATAAATTAATGGTTGCATGGTTTTACATAAAGGTTTTACTACTTGTCGCATTGCCTTTTTGCTTTTCCATGTATTTCGCTGTTCACTCAGTTTCTTGAGTCAAATAATACCTATCCTGAGCTAACATTGACTGACTGCCAACAGAGTACATGGCGTGCGTGACGTCTGGTGCAACAGAAAACCAGAACCATAAAGATGGAGAACAAATCAGATTGTTTGCTGACTGGGAGCATCCTTTCCCGAGTTGCTGTGAAGCTCTACAAACCAAATATTAATGAACCTATAGTTAGTGGCTTATCAGAATTGTTATCAAGGCAATTTAGACCAGTTTCAATGGCTTAAACAGCTTGAGTCATTAATAAGGTCAATTCTAGAGTCGGTGCATCATCCTGCACGTGACTGCTAGTCACAATATAATATTGAAAAGCTTACGGAACCTCATCACCAGAATGTGCCACACTTTGGTGGATCTTGCTCTCCCACTTATCACAGTCCGAGTAACTAAGCTATATACTTTGCTTGACACCGGGACAAATCAGATGCTGTGATTGAGAGTACAATTGATCTAAGCTGAGTGAATTCAAAATTTAAGTTATGAACTACCTAGGTATAACTGGAACTTGAAAGAGAAAGACACGTGTCTCGGCGGAGGAACTTCGGTAATCACAGTGACGAGCTACTGTCCAGTACTCATATACCGGGTTTGCCGGTGCTCTTCAAACGCAACAAAAGGACAGGTCAAGAAGCTTCAGGCGCGTGGTTACGTCTTGCTTGAAAATAAGACCAGGCCCTGTTGGATAGGTAGTTGTGCCGATTGCCAGTGCTGCGGCCTATCTCAGTCTTTTGTACTATGGCACAGTTTTAAACTTGCAGAGAGTATTATGGCTTTAATAATTTTCTCTTCTTCAGCAGCCTGACCGAGGGAGTAGCTTTTAGAAACCCAACTTAATGTTCTCAATCATTGTCATTCTCATAAACTTGGTGCTTCTGGTTGACCCTACACCTAGCTCATGGATGAGGAGACTAGGCCTGATACATGGAGCTTACGTCTCTCGACCGGGCGTGAGTGTTCACATGATTGGCACGATGACCCTTCAGCCACTCCGCTACTCACACGACCATGACCTTACCCAAGGGGGAATAGAATGGGATTGTGGTAGCCGTCGTAAGGAGAGCCGCAAACGATCGACATCAGTGGTTGTCTGCAAGCAGGGTCAACGGACCTGGATTCCTTCATCTTGCAGATGTCCCATGGCGACAATTAGTCAGGAACAGCTCAACAGACTGAGCCTCAGCGGGGCACTTGCACCTAGCATCACACGACATTTCAACACGTCTGCCCTCATCGTATACAGTTGTAGATGTTTCCAAAGATAATCATGTGGCCGTTCAGTGGACTCTTGATCGCTTAGACGTTTTACCTCGGCCAGTGAGAAAGGGTAAGACTTCTTTGGATCCATCAACGGCTAGTAATCAAACCCAGCCAAAAGGCATTTTCAAATGCTCTAATTGTAGGGCAGACCTTTCGATGTCCGAGTTCTAGGATGCTGGAAAGTAGAATACCTCGAACGAGTGACGATCAAATATGTGCCCACAGCGCGAGACCGCACGTCATTAAAGAAGCGGAATAGTAACTAGAGGTCAAGTTGGACAGAGTCGACGGGTCGGTAGACAAGAAACACGAGTTCAAGAAGAAGAAGTTTAGAAAATTTACCAGTTGTCTTTTCGCTTCAATCGTGCAAGCAAGGAACCATTCACTTTCACTCCCCACCCACACTCGCGATGTCGGAACCCGGGAACAGCGCTTCTACCGAGGTTGACCTCGGCTATGGAATGAACACCAAAAAACCTCGATGACTCTGTATAAACCCATTGTGTGATTTTATCTGTACTATGGCATGACACTCACTATCTTGGCCCCGTAACATGAGGTTATGGTTAAAAGCTGCGCGTCCAATTTCCAATCCATGATGAAAAGGGCCGAATAGATCAACGCTTGTGCACTTCCCGCCTCGACCCCAGTTTACAAACAAGAACCCCAAACTCCGCTATCCCATTGACTGCTGCTTAACGTCAGCGGAGCCCTTGTGCGGGGTACAGCCAATAAGGGCATACAGGCTCATCTGTGTCAGCCAATAATTAGGCACGTTTTAAGGTACTTATATTGTCTATATATTTGGGTTATGCCAAAGGTACCAGCAATCTCGGTCGGTACATAACGATACATCGCAATCTAAGCAGCCTTTTCGAGTATACCTTCGCAGCTTTCTAAGATTATTGCCAGATATCTCGCCTAGAGCCTGACGGGATCGTAAGGCTGTTATATTACTACAATAGGAGCAAGGCGAACAGGACTTTCTCGATCCCTTGCGATAGTGCTGCCAAGGAATAGAGGTATTCCTTTTATCTCTTGTTTGCTTAGGTCGTGATCTTTGCCGACCCCCTGCTAATAGTCCAAACTACTGGATAAGCTGGGCTGCAAGTAGTTGCCGCCATTGATACTACTTTTTAATAGATCGCCAACTAGGCTTACCCCAGAGCTGCAGTAGATAGCTATTCATAACGATCACTTCTAGCAGAAAGTCCCAAGCAATTGCCTGCTAGCCCCCTCGCCGGATAGGGTGGCCCCATTGATAATAGGACCTCATCTGGTCACTAATATCAACGCCGTTCATCTTATGATTATACTCGTCTATTAGTGCCGGTACTGACAGGTTCTTCCGGACGTCGGCGCCGAAGACTTTCCGGGCAGCCCGCTTTATAGTAGTATCTCCGGCCGGTCGGCGCCGGCTCTGGATAACATCCTGGCCTTCTCGGAAGACCGTTATCAAGAAGAGTACAATAGCATTGTCTTTCCAGGTAAACTGGTTGACCTAGAAGAACTGATTAGTATAAAAATCCTTAGAAGGTAGTTTTTATAACACTATACCTTCCCATCTAAAGTAAGAATATAATGTATCTTGCCCCAAGGGATATCTTGTCCTTCAGTTGCTTTCTCGGCAACAAGGGTCTTATCTATCCCGCTATCTTTCCGGCAAGTGCTAGAAGCTCCGACTTGCTGCTTCCGGAGAGCCCGGAAGAGCTGGATAGAAGAAGAGGTTATCTAGAAAGACGTGGTAGATTGTTGCCGGAAGTAGGGTAACTAGGGTCGTTAAAACCCGTTGCGTTGGCGTTAAAAGGGCCTGCTTTGCTGCCTCGTTATCCGGCGCTGGCCGGGCCTGTGGGACTAGCCCGTACGGGCCCTTTCCGTGGATATGCCAGAGCCACCGGAGACAGTAGCCTGATTGGGCAAGAATCCATATCTTGAAGCCGGTCGGGATCGGCTTAGTCGGGATTGTTGTTGTCTCAAGGGACCGGCCTGTGAATCGGACCATAGCCTCGTCAACGGTAAGGTCAGAGCCGGCCGTATAGAAGGAGTCCCCGGTATCCTAGATATGGGCCGACCACCCGTTAACCTTCCGATACGTATCCGGCATTGGATTTTCCTAGGGCCGGCGTCGGTACCGGCCATAGCTAGACTGACTAGGGAACTCAGAGGTATCGAATATCCGCAGCTGCCGGGATAGTCTTTGGTAACGGTTACGGGATATAAACCGGGTAAATAGATGAATAGGGTCCTCTTTCTCTTGCTGAGTTGCCCAGTATCTTGATAATTCATATTCCTTATGGATTCCCATATAAATACGGATTCCTAAGAAGAGGTATACCTCTTCTATAGAGGTCTTTTTCCACTTATACACTCTTGAGTATCTAGGCTGAGGGCCCTCCTTAGAAATCGGCGCTGCATTTGTCCACCGGACCCACTGCTCAACAAGGCTCCGGGGAACGTATCGGAGGAAAAGGTTAATCGGCGTTTCCGGTAGGTCCTGTATTTGCTGGTCCCGGGCCGGTATATCAAAGGGTATAAAGGAGCCGGGCAAGCCAGGCTCAGCCGGAGGCTCATAGGGCCGGACTGTGCTATTATCGCACTTCTCCGGGGTACAGTCGGCAGTATAGCCGACTTTAAGGTCTTCGGGAAGGAGCTCAACAAATATACAGCTCCGTACAGAGGTATCGGTAGCTACAGAGGCATCGGAAGCATCAGAATCACTGGAAGACATCGTAACATTGGTTGAGATAATGGTTTTGGTGGTGATAGAAGTCAAAAAAACATAGGGGTAAATGATGTTTCGTCTTGTACAGATTGAAGTGCGGGGTAAAAGCGGGTATTAATATGGGTCCGGCTCCGCTGACGTTAAGCAGCAGTCAATGGGATAACCATCATGGGAACAGCATCGGATTCCGAAGGAGCCTCAAGGACAAAAAAGAGTGGAAAGCTGCGTGACAGGCAAACATCAGTCAAGGTCCCCGCATGGCAGCCCAGGCTCCAGCTGAGGGCTGACAAACCCTGAGAGGCGGTAGAGGTCTAGTTCTCCAATACTTGCATGGCCAACTCCACAAAACTCAACTGTTTCCCCATGGGTGTGGTCTGCTTGGGAGGAGTGGCACAGTGATTTGATGGGGCCTGGATATCCCACAAATTGCTGTATACAGTAGTCTACTAGTATTCGAATGCCGGTGTTCTCCCCGGGTGTGGAATTATCATGACGTAGGCGCCGCTCACGAGACCTCCCGCACCGGGACACTGGGACTGTCGGGAGACTGGAGTCGGGCACGCAGAATGTTTGCCATGTTCGGCATCGTGAACGGCTTCTCTCCCATGGATGAAGACGGACTCTTGGCGTTAAGACCGGACCCCGCGCTAATCGGCCGATTAACCTGCTCAATAACCGTAGTTTTACCGGCGGCAGGCTGTTCGAGTTCTCTATGACATGTTCCACGGGCCACGAGGCTCGGTTTTCAGTGTAAATCATGACCCGAGGGCGAAGAACAGGGCCGATTAGATGTGCGGGGAAACCGGGGACAGAGTATTGTTTCTCTCCGATTTGGGTCGACCGGTTCCACGGCCTTGGCCCTCGTCGTCCCCTCAATTATGTGTGATCATGAAGAGATTCCCCTAAAGAGCTACTCCAACCGCCATCATGAAGAAATTTCAAAGAAAAAAACCTGCGTCTCTAGACCTCTAGTGTCGGCGCAATGTCGGACCTCCACACAAACTCGTGTGTCCCAGTGGTCCACTCACCTTCACGGCGGGGGCGGGGTGGCCGGGATCAAGCCGGGGGCGGTTCTTCTGCCTCGTGGAAAGCCGGTACGGAGTAAGCTTTGGGTGAGGTGAGTGAGTGTCCGGACCGGGGGTTCGCTCAGAAAACAAAAGCTTGGAGTCTCCAGGTTTTCCAGCTGTCACCCGATCCGCATCCCCTACATATTGGCTCGTGTTCCCTGTCCAGCCCACAGCGGCAGTTCTCCGGAAGTTAACTTTGAATGCTACGGCGGAAACACCTACAGTCAGGCGCGCCATGTGTAAATATTACTCGATTATACTCTGTAGACTTCGCCCATCGGTAAAGCGACCCCATGTTGACAGCCAGCAGTCGGCCTGATGCGGAGTTATCGCTGGTAGTTCTGGAAGCCGGGCGGTGAAGAGAGCTAAGACCTGTCGAAAGAGTCGATGGCTTTAGAGGCCCAATGACTTGATCTTCCCGCTTAACAGCTGTTCCAGCGATTCTATGACTAGTCATACCCGCCGTTAATGAGAATTACACCCCACAACCCATATGACGATGTGTGGCCACCTCTAATCAGACTGGGGACTCGGCAAGATTCCGCCTCCCCACGTGTATAGCAGAGCCTTTTCCGGTCCTCGCCGTCGGTTTGGCAACCATCTAGAGACTAGGCCTAGTGTAGTCATCGCGTGCGTTTCTTGGAAATCTACGGCTGATTACCCTGCCCAATATCCCACACTTCGCGCCTTAGTGAGCACCTCTCGGGTGTCAACCGGTGCGGGGCCGACTTCCGGACCATGACGATGTGCATTGCCAATGGGAGCTCGATCATGATCAGGTTTTCCCCGACTTTCTCATTGCCCGCGCGGAGGTTACGGGGAGAGGAGGGGTCTATCCAGGTCACCGGCTAGCAGAGTGCGAGGGCGACGAGGATATGGTGGACTGACGTTACGGCCGACGATGAACAGGTAACATATAAAGGACGGCATGTAACCCCCAATCGATGAGCTTCTTGGGATCTTCAGCACAAGCCGCCAGTCAACAGCTCAAGGATTTCACAATGTCCGCAGCTTTGTCTCTCTTCCTATCCGGCCTTCTGTTGGCACCCTCAGTCAACGCTCAGGCGTATGACTCTGGTGACCGATCTGAAGATGCCTTCAGCTGGATTCAGCCAGCGAACACCACCATCCTCGGTCCTTACGGGGACTCTGAGCCCGTCTACCCTTCTCGTGAGTTTCTCCAGTCAGATGACTTGAGGTTCAAAAACATCTAACTCTTTGTGAAGCCAACATCACTGGTACCGGTTGGGAGGATGCCCTCGCTAAGGCAAGGGAGTTTGTCTCTCAACTGACTGTTGAGGAGAAGGCTGATATGGTCACCGGTCAGCCCGGTCCTTGCGTCGGAAATATCGTCGCTATCCCTCGTCTCGGTTTCCAGGGTCTCTGCCTCCAGGATGGCCCCCTGTCCATCCGTGTTGCCGACTACGCCAGTGTCTTTTCCGCAGGTGTCTCTGCTGCAGCTACCTGGGACAGAGATATCCTCTACGAGAGAGGTCTTGCCATGGGCAAGGAGTTCAAGGCTAAGGGTGCCCACATTGCCCTCAGGTTCGTTCATCTCTCCCCATTGTGCCCAAGCTCTACTAACCTCCTCAAAGCCCCGTCGCCGGACCCCTCGGCCGCAGTGCCTACTCCGGCAGAAACTGGGAGGGCTTCAGTCCCGACCCGTACCTGACTGGTGTGGCCATGGAGGAAACCATCACCGGTCACCAGGATGCTGGTGTCCAGGCTACTGCTAAGCACTGGATCCTCAACGAGCAGGAGACTATGCGCAACCCGACCTTCGACCCCAATGGCACCTCCACAGACATCGAGGAGCAGGCTCTTTCCTCAAACGTCGATGACAGAACCGCCCACGAGCTCTACATCTGGCCTTTTGCCAACGCCGTCAAGGCTAAGGCCTCCTCCTTCATGTGCTCTTACCAGCGCATCAACGGCTCTTACGGCTGCCAGAACTCCAAGTCCCTGAACGGTCACCTGAAGACTGAGCTCGGATTCGACGGTTATGTTATGTCCGACTGGGGTGCCACCCACACCGGTGTTGCTGCTATTGAGGCCGGTCTTGATATGGATATGCCCGGTGGACTCGGCAAGTACGGCATGGATTGGCCCTCAGGATCTTTCTTCGGCGGCAACGTCACTCTCGCAGTCAACAACGGCACCCTTAACGTCGCCCGCGTCGATGACATGATTGTTCGCATCATGACCCCTTACTACTGGCTCAACCAGGACAAGGAGTACCCCACCGTTGACCCCTCCACCGGCGAGCTCAACACCTTCTCCCCCAGATCCACCTGGGTTCGCGAGTTCAACCTGACTGGCGAGAGCAGCCGTGATGTTCGCGAGAACCACGGTGAGCTGATCCGCAAGCACGGCTCCGCCGCCACTGTCCTCCTCAAGAACGAGAACAAGGCCCTTCCCCTCAAGGCTCCCAAGTCCATCGCCGTCTTTGGTAACGATGCTGGCGAAGATACCCAGGGATTCTACAACCAGGCTGACTTCGAGTACGGCACCCTTGTCGCTGGTGGTGGCTCCGGTACCGGTCGTCTCACCTACCTCGTCACCCCCCTTGAGGCCATCAAGGCTCGTGCCTCCAAGGATGGTGCTCTTGTCCAGCAGTGGCTCAACAACACCCTCATCATCAACTCCAACATCACCGACCTCTGGGTCCCCAAGGCCCCCGAGGTCTGCCTTGTCTTCCTCAAGACCTGGGCTGAGGAGGCCGCCGATCGCCAGCATTTGAGCGTCGACTGGAACGGTGACGACGTCGTCGAGAACGTCGCCAAGAACTGCAACAACACTATTGTCATCACCCACTCCTCCGGCATCAACGACCTCCCCTGGGCCGACCACCCCAACGTCACCGCCATCCTCGCCGCCCACTTCCCCGGCCAGGAGTCCGGCAACTCCCTCGTCGACGTCCTCTACGGCGACGTCAACCCCTCCGCCAGACTCCCCTACACCATCGCCCTGAACGGCACCGACTACAACGCCCCTCCCACCACCGGCATCAACACCACCGGCTGGTACGACTGGCAGAGCTGGTTCGATGAGAAGCTCGAGATCGACTACCGTTACTTCGACGCCCACAACATTTCTGTCCGCTACGAGTTCGGCTTCGGTCTCAGCTACACCACCTTTGAGGTTGCTGACTTCGAGGCCAGCCCCGCCGAGCAGGACATCACCTCCGCCCCTGAGCAGCGCCCCGTCGAGCCCGGTGGAAACCCCGCCCTCTGGGAGACCATCTACAACGCCACCGTTTCCATTACCAACTCTGGCGATGTCGAGGGTGCCGCCGTTCCCCAGCTCTACGTCACCTTCCCCGACTCTACCCCCGCTGGCACTCCTCCCAAGCAGCTTCGCGGTTTCGAGAAGGTTCCCCTGGCCGTCGGCGAGACCAAGAAGGTCGGTTTCGAGCTGATGCGTCGCGATCTCAGCTACTGGGACGTTGTCTCTCAACAGTGGCTAATTCCTGAGGGCGAGTTCACCCTCAGCCTCGGCTGGAGCAGCAGAGACTTGAAGACTACCGCCCAGATCACCCCTGTGCAGGCGTAAATCTTTGATTAATTGGCAGATATTTTGGTGGAGGAATGATACGATGGACGAATTATGACTCTGGATAATATTAGTAATAATGTCTGGATAACAGTAAAATAAATCTTTTTCACGTTCAAATAACTTTGGCTGCCGATAGTGAACATCCCATGCGCGCAGCTCAAAACACTTGAACATCTTGGAATGCATGGTTATTAAATAAAGTAGCCAGTCGTAACGGAACATGCTCTACTTCGTTTAGGTCAACATCGATCCTATTGGACAACGTGTGCTGGAGAGCATCCTTGCAATCAAGAACTCGTGCACGCCTATTAGAGATATGCCCCGTCCTTCGTGACTAGTGTCTACTTGTCCGTTACAGCTCAGCCAATTGCCGGCTGTGTTCATTCGATACTTCCAAGTACGAGCTGCGAGACTGGCCAGACCTACAGCCTACCTCGTCTTTCAAAGTCTTTCTTGCCATAGGTACGCTTAGCAACTGAGCCTCACTGATTTCTGCGGCTGAAACGCGAAGCTACGGGACACTCTCAGCTGAACAGCCTAGTGGGACCAGAGTAAGACAAGGTCCAACCCAATGTGCCGCTAATATGTACAACTGGTCCCTGGGCGCGTTGGCTCAAAAGCAGGAGAGCCTGAAAAAGATGCAGCCGACAATTTTCCCCGTTCTTCAAGCAACCGTCTTGACGTTATCCCCGCATCTCTCACCCTTGACTGTTGATACTCCTGGGAACGAGCTCTCTGTTAGCTCTCTGTCTTCTTCAACTGGCCGATACTGTTCTAAAAGATGACCTAGTAATCGAAATGGCATCAAATGTCGATGGAAACGAAAGCGCGGGCAACGTGAACACCACCGTCCATGAAGGACCGCCGACTACGGATGAGCATGATGGTCATGCTGATAACGGCATGGTTCCAATCAGCGCCTTACATGTGCAAACTTCACTCGGAAAGCGAGCGCCAACAGGACCGATTCCAGAAAGAACTTGGAATTTCTACCTGAATGCCTCCACCGGGCTCCTGTCGTACGAGAATATCCATGATCAACGAAATCAGTGTATACGATCTCGACGAGGGCACTCAATGTCACGATTCGAAGTGCACGACTCAGTAGCCCCCATGTCTGCTCAGGCCACAGGCGGAGGCAGTTAGCCGTATCCAGCCGAATATCGAAGGCTGGCGAAGTTGGACGGAGGGCGCGATATTGAGACCAGTGGCCATAACCCATCAGCCCAACAACTACCCGGAGGATTTACAACTGTGGTAACAAAGGATGCGACAATCAATAATCGCCTGTTTGGTATATCTCGAACATCTGTCAGAGTCTCAGTAGCCCGACGCCTACCGGTCTACATGGTTTTAGGCATTTTCCCCTGCGGCCAACCCAACCCAGTTGAAAAAGTAATGTTTTGTCATCAGCCTAAATATTTATTCCGACAGCTTGGACGGGACATTTTCCGTCTACGCGGTTTCTGGAAGACACTATTTTCCCTCAGACACGTAAAAAGATTCCGGGTATACAAAGTAAGTCTTCTAAGCGCCAAAAGCCTTTGCTAGATAACATTTAATTACCTTATGCAGTGGAGAGTATGTCACTGACCTTTTATGCAGTGTAATGCGCAGAACGGGACTCACGAACGCATCGACCTTGACAAAAACGGCGCTGCAGATTTGCAATTGCTCCTGCATACATACAAGCAATGGCGAGTCCCCGAGAACATTGCACTTGCTTGGGCAGACTGGATTCACCAAGAATTCAACAACGACTCACATGCCGTACTCATTGGAAAGTACTCACTTGAGATTGTGTTGGGCTGGTCTGTCACTAGGATTGTCGTCGTGATTCTCACACCTGTGTTGCTAAGCCTTGTTATCGGACTCTGGTTCAACTCGAAGGACTGGACGGATCTAACCACCATCCAGACCGCTTGGTCTATTGCATCCTATATTGTGACGGCAGGAGGCTGTAAGTATTTTCTGATCTTCTCATTATGTGAGCTTCGAAAGGGACGCGCTAACGGCCTTTAGTCATTGCCGCTCTTCTTGGTATTATGAGCAGTCTCGCGGATAAATAGGTCTTAGACGCAAAGAGCGTCAATGTCATGGCCGATTGACTCTGGAAGATGGTCAAATTTGACTTATATGACTTGGTTCAAATGTTCCTGCTACATCCGGTTGGCTCTGACTATGCTGCAGTCATAGTGTGACATTTTGTGAGGTGGTCAACATAGTTTAATGGTATTATGGGGGAGGCTCGGAGAGGTGGCCCACTTGTCTGTTGCCGATATCAGTAGCATCGCTTTTCCTCAATGCCTACTTTAGACTAACGAGTGAGTTATGTTTATCAGAAGCTTGCTAGCCCCTCCTGAATTCAAGATTGTCGCTTCCGTTGCCTTTGGAATGTGGTCGAGTGCCCTCAAGTAATCTTACACGTGATGCCATTGAAGAGCCGAATATAACGGTGAGCCCCGAATTGATTATATCCATCCCGTCCATGTATTCTCGGCCTGACAAGTAATTCGACAGCTTGGACACAGCTCGCCAGTAAATCAGTGCTCGAGGTAGATGCACGTCTTTTCTGCATGGAACTCTGGGCGGTGAACATATTGATAGGTTGTGGGGCGCAGCTAGTCCAAACGAGACTGTGGCGTCGAAGTTGGAAGCTGAAGCTTATCACCATAACATGCTCGTTACCTAATGAGATGCCGCGGACTTTTCAGTTCTCCACAATTTAGGTTAAGGACGTGTTCGATGTTTGTAACATGGGCTCAATTCGACTGAAGAGGGAAGTGCTGCGGCTGTGCGGCGAGCCCGAGACAAGCTGTGTTTGTTAGTTCAACCCTCAGCTAAGCTACAAGGCAACTAGAGTTCAGCTTCCCGTAATCTTAAACCAGGATTCGACTTGGTTTAAAAGAACTATCTACAACAAATGTCTCCGACTGGATTCCTATTTTGGAATTCGTCCCGCAGTTTCGGGTAATCCGGCCTGCCTCACGGAAACTCTCCAATGGTATCCTGCCAGGATCCAGTTCCCAATGTTGCGAAGCGCGCAGAGACAGCAACATCAGACGATGTCGTCACATCCACATTTTTGGACTATCCGGCCGAAGTAAACTGCTATCTTCGGCGCGGACTTCCCCACGCCTCTGGTAGTCAGGCGACTGGTTGAAATAGTAGGCCCATTTCCCCCTCCCAGCCATCATCACCACCATTGACAGACTGGATCCTCATCGACATTTTGGTTTGGAAGGAGATAACTGTCATATAATCGACATCATGAAAGTTGTCGAGAACAGCGTCTTGGGTGAGAAGCCTTCGAGTGCTCCCGTACCAGAATTTTACAGATCTGCAACGAAGCGCAGAACTTTGGTAAGAGACCAATTCCGCTTGGACGCTGCGCAAAGCCCCCATCAGCATCGTATTGATCCTTCTCAGGCACAAGCCGCATCCTTTCATCTCAAAACACTCTACTTATTCACCAGAAGCGACATCAAGACTGTACTAGCGCCTCAAATCATCTTCATCCTAGCAGCCGTGTTTAGTCGCGAATCCCTCACGACAGCGTTCGATCGAACAAATTGCTCAACTTTTCAAAGGCTACCTCTGGCAATTCTGTGGATATGGCTGAACCTGATCGTGTGCGGTATATCGAA
Source organism: Colletotrichum phormii (assembly GCF_030913505.1). NCBI lineage: Eukaryota > Fungi > Ascomycota > Sordariomycetes > Glomerellales > Glomerellaceae > Colletotrichum > Colletotrichum phormii. The sequence goes on from NW_026851469.1 coordinate 54,066, forward strand.
TCAGCGACTCGCGGACTCCATCGTCGAAGATGAGCACAACAAGCCCTGGAGGCCACTGGCTGCGAAGCGGTTAACCCCCCCACAAGCCCAGCGACTTCTCCTCGGGATGATACCACTCGTGGTAGCTATGAGCGCAGTACTGGGTGGCTTCAAACCGACGATATCCATGATGACGCTTCTGTGGATGTACAACGATCTTGACGGAAGCAGCATCAACATCTGGGCTCGCAATGCGATCAACACAGGCGGTATCATGTGCTTCAGCGCAGGGGCTTTAGAGGTTCTTTCTGGCGCAGATCTCCTTCCGAAGGCATGGGCTTGGATTGGGGTCACCGGCGCCATCATTGCCACAACAGTTCAAGCGCTGGATTTCCCAGACATGGAAGGAGATAAGGCTAGGGGTCGCAAGACCATTCCGCTGTTATATGGTGAAGGAGTCGCTCGTGGCGGGCTGGCCGTGATGGTTCTGCTGTGGTCTACTGCATGCCCGTTATTTTGGAACCTTCAACCAGCGGTTTGGGCGGCTCCTCTGGGAGTAGGAGTCTTGATGGCTGGACTGACAGTCGTAAGGCGGGACGAGAAGTCCGACGATGTTGTGGCGAAGCTGTGGTGTTTCTGGTTAGCTGTCTTGTACGTCTTACCTCTTTTCGCAGCGTAGGAGGCTTGTCCTCAGCATAGAATAAGAACAAGAACAAGTGTATCTAAGAAAGTCTGGTGTAACCTCAAGCCCCGATAATGGGGAAGGAAGTCCTCCCTACCAGACGGGATGACCTTGAGAGAAGTGAGAATGGTGAGGTTGTTTAATCGCATAGTTCTTGATGTAACGTGAACTTATTCTTGAAAGACTACCGACGGTGTCTCTTTGTGAATATTATTCCCAAACTTGACTGGGCGAGGTGACGTCCACCCAAGATCCCGCATCCGCCACCTTTCCCACATCTATTTTGCTTCCATTCTCAATGTATCTAAGCCTTCTGTCTCCTCCACAGACTCAATTCCAGGAACGCGCCAGTCGCAGCCGCAGGTGCAGCCCCAGGAAGCATTCTCGCATTCGGTGTGGCACTGATCGTAGCGAAGCTTGCCAGAGCTGTCGCAGCGGTAGTTGTAAGGGCGGTACTCGCACCAGAGCTTGGTGAAGGGGCAGACGATTTCGCACTCTCGGGTCTTGAGGACAGTGGCCTCATTCTCGGTGTTGATAGTGTCGACTCCATCTCTCTTGTTGAGGTCCAAGCGGATCTTCTGGGGGTTTATGCTAGGACCGGCGGCGACGCTGACGGCGAAGGCGGCAGCGCCAGTGAGGAAAACTGTGGGGTTACTGTCAGACCTTCTTTTTTTCTCGATGAATTTATAATTGGATTCCAGTGAAATTACCTTGGAATCTCATTTTAGAGATTCTGATGTCTGAAGTTTGGTTGCGGTTGTCGGTGTGAGAAATGGACGGAGGTTATCACAACGGGCAAGGGCGGTGGAAGGTGACTCAGGTGAGGTGCCGAAGGAAGGCATGGGAGTCTTGAGCTATTGGTCGAATATTTAAATGCTCAATGAGTATTCCGTGAAGGCGTTTGAATCCTCCAAACCGTCCAGGATTTTCCACTGACCGCTCTCACTGCCTGTTAAGTCAGGCTATTTGAGTAACGAGGGAAGGAGCAAACCATAGCAACCAAGCCTAGCTGTCTTTGCTCTTTCCTTGGACGAACCCACTTTGAAGATCTTAATCAAGGTATCCTCAGTGCATCAAGTTACAAATGTAATGATGAGGCTGCTCAGTTACCGTACTTTGTTCGCATGCAGATCGTTTGTGGAACATGAAGTAGCCCCTTACTATCAATCATCAGCGCAGACTGAGAGTTGAGACTCAGCTCGTCCGAGATTACAACCTCGAGTTGGAAAAGGCAGAAAGATTGCTTCTGGCAATCTCAGATTGTCTGAGTTGTTGGCGGTCGACTGCACAGAGACCGTGACTACTATAATATGGACATGTCGAGGTTCGAGGGGAATACTGCACCTACGAAACTTGAATGACGGAAGGCAAGATGGAAACGAGCTTGTCTCGCCCCAGATAGATGCTGGCAATTTCTCTTTGTCTATGTCAGTTGCAGATTGACAGTGCAAAGTGTTTGCCAGGCAAGTTCCGAGCAACATCAGACAAACACAACCCATGCAAACAGTGACACTGTCGGATTGGAAGTCCAATTCGGCCGCGAGTAGGGGCAGAGCATGGGCCACCTCGAGGGGGTACACTTAGACCTCGACTACCCACCCAACCTCCGGTTGGAATCTCCCTTCTACTCCTTACGCAGAATCAATCAATACAGAGATATTGATACTTCGTCACCCCCAGGACCCTACGGTTCGAACCAAATTCCCTGTGAAAGGAATACCAACAGTACTCTGCAATCCTTGATTGACATCTCGGTTACCTTTGTGGCCAATCTCTTGTTAAGGGGCACATGCTGTCGAACATGAGCAAGAGAGGGATGACATTAGTTGGTAGAATTGCTTCATGATTCTCATTACTATCATTACTTTATAGCGGAGGTGAGACCCTCCAGGTATCATCAAGCCTTAGATGTTAGAGGCCGTGGCTCTCATTCAAAGACATCAATACAACAGCGTCAGTACTTGCTTCATTTGCGCGACTGGCGATTTCGGCGCTACGCTTTTGGCGCCCCTCCTCGAGACAATCATAGCGCTCTTCCATAAAATTCCCGCTCGTCTCTGCGAAAAATTAGATCAAGAATCATCGCCATCTCGGGCCAACATACCTGATCTGTTCCTGATTATGGCTTTTATCGTTAATCCGATCATCATTACTGTAAATCTGATCATCGTCTGATCCTCCTTGACTTTCTTCATCCACGCTCCGGGCTCGCACAATTCCCTCAAGTTTGAAGTCTGGTATGTCCACCAAGAGACAGCTTCCGCTCCGTGGGAGGTTTCGTGCGCAATCCAGATTGGTCTCATCTACCGTCATTAGGGTACTTTTCCCAGTTGTAGAGGTAACTACGCTCCGGTACGTGTTGAGTTCGATGTTGTTCGAGTTTTCGTTGCTATTATCGTGGTTGACCTTGTTATCGTAGCCTAGGGTAGATGCCTTTTCTTTGATGAAAACTCGTAAGACTGGGATGGATGATCCAACTATTGCAGTAGCCGTTTCCACGGCGGTCCAGATGGTGACATCCTTTCCGTTGACTTAGAGGAAGATATTAGCAACTTGGAAAAAAGTGCTTCATGTTCAAAGGCAGCTGATCAACTCACAAAAGAAGTCACCTTGCTCCAGCTGAACGAGATAGATGCCCTTGATAATGGCACACACGCCTGCCCTATGGATAAAAGTCAGCATAAGGCAGCACAGCAGCATAATGACCTCAACATACAACCAGCCAAGGCTCATAGCAAAGCAAACTCCGAGCTTTTCGTGTTTCCTCAACCGCATTCCCCATATGAGCTTCCATGGGATTATCGCCAACACAAAGTCCATGAAAGCGCACCAGGCTGCGTTGAAGATGCCGTAATTAAGTGTCACCGACTCGTCCCAGCAGGTTCCCTCCATCTGCCTGTTGAAATTCTTCTGCACAGGGGTGCACTTCAGCCATGTCAAGGTTGCGCTGGGAAGCATGACCACTGTCAAGGTCGCAACGGCGAACCAGACGAATACCCTGAACCAGCCGGTCGTGAGCCGAAGGAGAGTCACACCAAACCCGACCTTGCTACCAGTTGAAGCAAAACACGATATTGACGCGCCTACTGAAGTGTATATGGCTATCGTCAAGAGATTGGTCTGTGGAGTGATGTCGTAGTAGTGACGGCCGAAACCTAAGTTGACGCCCATATGGGTGATGATCGACTCGACGAAGAGACAAGTCTATGTCTTCCTGTCAGTTGAGTTGCTAGATAGACAAGGTGCCCCACTGAAGGTTTCGTTCAATCACGTACCCACGAGAATAGGAAGATGTAGTCATCCCACCATAGCTTTTGTCCCCGACTCAACTTCGCGTACACTCGTAGTGCCAAAAAGGCACCGCAGAAGAAGCAGAGGAACCATGTGATCCCCGCTATCAGAGGACCATTGCTCTCAATTGGAGCCATCGCAGCCGCATTTGGATGAGAAGCTTCACGGCCCCGAACTCGAGCAAGTCGAGTTTGGAAGGTCGTCGGAGGGTATGAAGAGAATTCTGCCCAGGAGAGACCAAGGCCTAGAACCAAAGCGACGGGACCCTTTATTGGCTGATCGGCGCAAGTGCCGCTGCAAAGGGATGGTTAGACATTGATCGTCACTAGCTCAGCCTTTGACGATTTAGGGATGGAGAAGTCGTGATGAGATTGGGTAGGTCTCAGTGAGGTGTGTAATGCTAGCGTAAATACGATGTAACGTACACATACCTAGGCCGTTTACTGCGATGCAAACTCTTTGGAATACTTCAACGGATATGACTCGAGCCATGACGTGGTGAGAGTGGTTGGTAAGTGTTTCCGGGTGCATTCGTTATATCGAAACACACTGGGCAGACGGACTTTCGTCTGCCCAAAACAGGAAGCAAAAGCCGGAGCCGCGCCTTGCCCCCTCACGAGCGAACCTCCTCGTTTAAATTTCACCTTGAGGCGCACGGTGGCGGGTTATGAGCATTTCCTTCTCGAGCTGAGGCGGGAGTCGTTGCTTTTCCGCCTTCTCAAGGACACCTTCATCGTGCCGAACGGGGACACCGTTGTCGGAGCTGTCCATTTGGGGAGGCACATATCAGATGACTCTCGGGCGGTCCTCGGTGACTGTTGGATCTCTGAGCAGTCGGCAGAAAAGGTGGATCTGGAAGGCGGTATGGGCACTTACAAACGACCCCTTACATACCACTTCTGAGAGGCCGTGGGCTCTGCCCACAACCTCCTCCTTCCACCTCAAGACGCAGCAATAATAGACCATTATTGACACTTCGTTCCAACCGTACGGTTGCCCTGCTGACGTGTATACCAACAGTGACAGTGCTGAAATGGGTCGATCCAAACATTGTTCCAGACCACAGCACAAGGTTGTAAGATTCGGGGGACGAGCCGATGGCGGGAAATACTATCTATTTTGCCTAGAGCTTATGCAGAGTTGGGATGTGAGAGGCTCATGTTATTGGGCAGCGAGACCGATGCGGCCAGGCGAAGCTCCAGCTCGGTAGGGGCTTCTGATGATCCAGGACGAGCCAGCAAGATGTGAGTCAGTTTTTGGAGAGCAAATCACGCAGCAGCTCTTGCTCCGTGAAACGTCGAAGTACTCTAGGCGTTGCATGTGGCGTCAGGCTTCATTTCGCCATTACTTGTATCGATGTGTCCCCTCAAAACCCCTCTGAGCCCCCTCTTCCCAAGATCATCTGAGCTAGAAATGTTTTTATATCGGGCTCGATTGTCACCGTTGACCGAAGTTCAAGATAATCGCAACATCAACACGAAGTTCGGTACAAATCTGACTTTCTGGCCTGCTGCGTCTCCAACGCTGGTGAGATTGGGCCGAATCCACCGACCACTCATTTGCTTCCATGAAGATTCGAGACGCACACAATCTTGCTGTACAAAGAAAACCCAAATGGTGCTCGGACACAGATCTGCGTCAGCTAATGTGACATCTGTGCAGAGCATCAGATGCCGGCTCGAATGAGAGCACTCACCTCCTCGGTACGGAAAGGTTTTCTTGGCAACATCTCAAACCGCTTCAAGCTCGGTATTGACGTCGAAGTTTAAAAGCGCGATGCAGCCTTACCAAACTTGCCCACCACAACACGTTATTCTTATGTGATGACTTACGCGATCAGGCGGGGGTTTGGCCTCCGCATGAGCTTGAGGCGTCGGACCTCGTCTAGACCCCTCCGAATCTGGTGTTCGAAGCAAACCAGATCGCCAAGACGGGCATAATATCTTCTTGTGGATTCTCCGCTACAACCTAAATGACGAATAGGTAGATGAATCATAAAAGTAGAGTCAGATGTGTTCGGCGAGCGGTGGAGACAGCGGCTATTGAGCTGGCAAATCTGTCATTGAAGTAGGTACCTTGTGGCACGAAGGCACATGCTTCCTTCAAAAATTGAGGCTTCACCAAGGTTCATCCAGTATCTTCGATATTCACTCGTCGAGCCTTACAGGCGATAATCGGACCATTTCCTAGTCGTGAAACATGGTGTTTGGAATGATAATTTCTCACGATGTCCGGACCTCTCTGACACGATTTACCAGCGGGTTACGTCTCACTCTCAGTGATCGATGCAGATCGCCGTATAGGCTCTCGCAGTGCGTGCCGAGATCGAATCTTGACCAGCGCAAGTCACGAAAGAGACAACTTCCCAAATACCAAACCTCCTTTGAAGATCGTAGGCATGGCACGTTTGTTTGTAATACTCCGGAGTGAGAGGTCAGTGATCCAGCGGGGCTTCGGAAGACGGTACGGTCCGCTCAACGGAACCGAGGCCCGTTCACGTCCCGTGAGCCACTTTTCCAGGGCTACGGGCTGTGGATAACAAAGAGGTAAAGGTCCTCGGTTGTATCTGTATTCTAGGTAACATAAGAATGAGTTGGGGAGTTGCCAACTTGCTGTAGTCATGTATTTGTATAGTCCACTTAGCTATGCCATCGCAAATCGCAAGGAAAACAGCACCACTCTAGGTACCTTAGTAGAGCGTATTCCATGGCAAGAAACCATACCTTTCTGATCATCACCCCAATGGCCGTTTGAGACTTCAAGGCCGGCGATGACTAAACAAACGGAAATGGCACTCTGAGGGAAGTGGGGGCTTCGGAGGATGGCTCCGAGCCCGTAGTACCGATGCATCCCGCCGGATGAGCGTTGCGGCCGGACTCGAAAAATTGGCCGCGGTTTTGCTGCATCCTCGATTCGTAATAGCATACCCGTCGCTCTAGTCTGTTCCCGTTACCGGACTTGTAAGCTATGCCGGGTGTGTTTGACGGTTGAACTAGTGAGACGAACGGAAAACTTCTAGCGCTGCCGTCTCTCAGCTAACGCATGTGATGACTCCTAGTTTCTTCCAGTGACGTGTTCAGACGCGCGGAAGCCGTTGCGCCAGTCGAACTTATCAGGCCAACGGTCTTGAAATAGGATGGCAGATGAGAGGCTCGACCGCAGAGTCGCTGTCCTCGGCGATCCCTCAATAGCTCAGTTGGATCCCAGGGGCCTTCAGACCTGTTGCAAATCCGGTGGAGGCATAGGATATAGACCTGACCTGGAGATATTTGTAAATCATAACCGAACACCTAGGTGCTGTTCACGATTCGTGAGCATGCGAGGTTGGTAGGCTTTGGGCATGATACCTGTTGCTGCACGGCAAGGCGGGCAAAGAACGCCAATTGACGAAATGTCAACTCAAGCTAATGGCATCGTTTCTAGACCACCGGAAAGTCCTCATTCATCTAGTCCCTTGCGCAGTGTCACGCAGTCAAGACAAGAGATCCTGCAGGCCTGTCAGCTTCCCCAATTGGCACTGTTCAATCTGGTAGATCTTGTGAACCCGCCCCTGGAAGTGCTCGCAGGATTTCACACTAGCCATGCGCCTTATGAGCAGGGCGAAGTGGGAAGCGTCCTCCGATTCGCAGCAAACTTGGGGGCAGTAGGGGTCAACATGCACATGTGTTTCAAGTCGGACCCTGATTGGAATGTTCGGCTTGCCACATGTAAACTCTTGTTTCCTTCCAACCCCCTCTTGGTCCAGAACCTGCCTAATCACCACCTACTGACATGGTGGAAAGCAGGACAAATGTATCGTGATCTCGAGGCAAGCTGGCGGAGTTCCCCCGTTTCAACCCAGCTGAGCATCTCGCTTGATTCCGTCGCTGTCAGCACCACACAGTTCAGTCGAACGACTGACAGTTCAGTCGAACGACTGAAGATGGGCGAACGGACCAGCACCAGCCGCCCTACTTTTCAGTCTTTCCATCCGCACCTTTTCAGCGTGCTTCTAGCTGTGCAATTCTCTCTCAGCGTTGCGTGCCGTCACGGCTACGACATTGCTGAACCGTGCTCGACAAGGGGAACCGGGAGGCCCCTCCAAGCGACCTAAATTGGGAACTCAATCCTGGCGCCGAGTGATAAGGCGGTCCAATAAGAGAGTGGCCCCTCACGGCCAGGCCACATTTCGATAGCCGGTCTCACTTTTTCTGGCGCAGGCTGATTGAAGATGTGCAGTTCCGTGACAGCCGTTGCGACTCATGTTAAAAGCTAGTTCTTTGGGCCGAACACGTGCCCCATCTCTTTCACACGCTCATAAGGCACGACTGGTGTTAAGAGACAAGTATCTGTAGCCTCAGATGGTTCACTAGTGTGTGTGGTTATCAACTTGAAGTTTACTCTGCATGGCTGGCCTTTGTTAAGGAGAGCATGTTACAGGACGCGCGGCGCGCCAACTTTGGCTTTGAGAGACTCTGCAGAGAACCTCTGCTCTTTAACCGCGAAGTCGACCTTCAGGCTCCTGTAAGTCTGGCGCTGCGCCGTACTTTATGTACTGCGGTCGAATCTCCTCTTTCGTGATAACCTAACTGATCGGGCAAAGCTGCAATCAAGCACTGCCGGGCGCCCACACCGGAAGGTTTAACAAACGGATACTTCCAATGTTCCTAACTTCCCATAACTCATCGGTCCACTTGGCGTTCAGTCCAACACCTAGAATGACGGGGATCATGCAAACAGGCGACAGCCGTGCTAATTAATTCGTTGCCAGAATTGTAACTGTAATGTTAGGGGATGCTTTCCCCTGGCTTTGCCTCAGATCCTTAAAATACTTTCTATTAGTAGCAAATTAAGCTTCGGGTATCGATCTCGAGGCCGAATAAAATCATTGTCCCTCCCATCTCGTCAGCGTCGTGTTCTTGAACGAAACTGTTTACAACATCGAAGTCGCCCGCGCTGACTGACGAACCCCCTTTTTCGAGAGCCGTCCACATCCGTCCTCGCTCCACGCAACCGAAAGCTGAACGCTGACGATCTCGTACCGGCGCGTCCGCGGCGTGGTCAGATTGGGAAATTCAAGCTCGATTTCGATTCTCGTCCCCTGTCAAGTCCCCGGTTTTAACCTGGCCCCCAGCAGATTCCGTGCGAATCGCCCTGCGATTGTCTGGAGGCCGAGGTGACCTTTCTTGCGACGCTGATCGCCCCCGCCACGACTCGTATTTTCGCAGCGAGGAAAAAAGGGCCAAGCGTTCTGTCCTCTTCTTTTCGACTCGCGGTGGTTACGAAATCATGACTTCTCGTCAAAACTGGTAGAAAACACAACGGAAAGCGATCGAGATAACTCGCGCCGTCGCCGCATTACACTCCTTTCCTTTCTTCTCTCGCCATGGCCGTAAACCGGTCCATCTTCCGCCGAGCGCTGGCGGTAGCCGGGTCCGGTGGCGCCGGGCTGGTCCCGTGTCTCGCCGCGCTCGGGCTGGTGCTCCTACAGGTCGGCGCGGCGGTCAATCTCTGGAACTCCCGCGAGCGAGGGCAGTTCAACTTTTCGCCATCTTCGAGCTTAACGATATCCGAGTTTTTGAGGTTTTTGATTGCGACGCTTTTATTGAAACGCGAGGTTCGCAGACGAAATGCCAGCGCCGAATACTCATCGCTGGGCAACGGGTCGGAGGATTTGGATCTTGGCGGTGATGAAGAAGGACGGTCATCTGGCGAGTACGCCGCGGGGAAGCTATCGAGACAAGCTCCACGCATTGGAGGTGCGAGGGCACTCTGGCGTTATGTCTGGGGAGACGCGGACCTGAGGTTCGGACTGATGAGGATTGCTTTACTGCAAATGCTCAGTAACAACTTGGTATGGGACGTCAAAGCGCTTGGCACTTGGCGCCGGCGCAACATTGGATGAGGCAAAAGCTGATATTTTCTTCAAGCTGTTTCTCAACTATTTGGTCACCGATCCAGGCACCGTATCCATCACGAAGAGCGGTATCGCAGTCGCAGCTGCTCTCGTCACGACGCCAGCCCTTGGACTGAGGGGCCCAAAGGCTCGATGGATGGCTTTCTTGATTCAGGTAGGACAACGGCGCAACATTCCATCGACCGCTGTATCGCTAAACAGGAGTAGACGTCAGGCCTGGTCCTCTCCCAATTTTACCCGCAACATCGCACGAGGGCGTCAACATACCAGCTTCCCCTCTACGTCAGCATCGTCGGCCAAGCTAGCTTCAGTGCCTTGTCCGACATTCATAGCGAAAAGCTTTTGAAGGGTACCGACCTGAGCCCGAATGGCGCAAATATTGTGCTGGGAGCCTTTGGTGCGATCCTCAACTTGTTCGTGCATGCGCTTGTGCGACTATACAGCTCCTTCGAACCCACTTTCTTCGGCGGCTACGACAGCAAGGGCTTGTCGGTGGTCTTTTTGACCACTCTGACAGCTTTGGCCAGTACTGCAGCACACAAGAGTAGGTTTTAGACGAAGTTTGACTGTAGACTGTCGAGTGGATTGCTGACGTATCACAGAGGTCGACTCGTGGGTGAGATGGTTCATCAACGACACCACTAGCGTCGTGTTGATGCTTGTGTCCGCACACTTCTTCCTGTCCCGATACAGCATGTTCCTTATACCCGGTACAGCGCTCATCTTCATCGCTTCGCTTGCATACATCAAGTATGCCCCGTTGAAAGAGTACATCAGCTCGTCTCCAGTGGATGACGCCCCGAACACTTTCGCGCCACCTCCCTCCTATAAGGTCACTTGTCTTGATAGAGCACTTTGATGAGGGCAAACTAACACTCCTACAGAAAGCAAAGTTCGGCCTTCTTACACTTTTCAGCTTCCTGGGTGCAGGCATCATCCCCTACGCAACCCTCTCCGAACTCCCGCATACCCCCGAATACCGACTCGTCATGAGAGACGACACCGACGGACACTGCTCGACACCACCGGCGGAAATCATCACGCCCTTCACGGATAAGCAAGAGCCGTACAAGATCTCCACAGGTCCCGGCAACCTCACGGCCTCACCTTTTAGCAACACACTCGCCATGATTCGCTGGAACGCGAAGCGCATGGAGCGCGTGCCCCTCCTCATGAAGTACAAGCCATTCTATCACACCGTTCACATTTCCATGCCGGAGATGATCGAGGACAAGCCCGAAGACTGGCACAACCTCACACACTCCCAATACACGCATCACGAGACGATCTACATGCAAGTCGCCAGGACAATGAAGCTCATCCTCGACGAGCAACCCGATATCGAAGGCCTCATGTACTTCCACTTCGACTCCTGGATCGACCCGATGGCCTGGGTCGACGAGAATCGCGAGTCCATTTGGTTCCCGACATCTCACAACACGCGGCAATTCGAGGGCGACGGCCCGCGGTACATGTGTATGACCGACTGGCAGAAGTTCCCCCAGTGGTGGGGATGGTATCATAAGTGGAACGAGAAGGCCGTCACCGTCAACGGCGAGATTATCCGGATGAACCGCGGTTACACGATCGAGGAAGACGAGTTCTGCGTGGGTTGGTCAGATATTTTCTACATTCCCCGACGATTCTTTGCCGACTTTATCTTCCTGTCATCCGTGTATGGTTGCGCAGACCTGTTCCACGAGGTCGCAATCCCGACGATGCTCAACATTATCGACCGGAGCCGGAGGAGCGAGGAGGCCAAGTTCCAGTCGGTAATTGACCGAATTGGAGATTGCTGGGGAGGTTGCTGCGATGATTCGGCGACGGCCCATGACGTCAAGTGGACAAGGTGTGGTCACAGGTTGAATTACTTGAACCAGGAGGTGATTGATGCGCATTACAGCCGGTTGGACGAGCAAACTGCATGGCTCGGTCAGGCCGAGAGACAAAAGTCTGGAGGTAAGAGGCGTTGAGGGTTTGCTTTTGGGTAACACAGGTCTATGGGAGCATTAAAGTGGATATAGCGGTGTATTTGCTTCTGGCCCCTGTTACATTATATGAGGCGCAAGAAGTATCTAGCATTGAACTGGACATAACCTTATGTGGAGGCAATACTACTGTATTGGATCTGATGATGATGATGGGAAAAGCTGAGCGCTGGCTGGGCTGGATATCTGGGCAAGGTGTAGGTGGGGCAGCTCCGAGATGTGAAGGAGCTGCCTCACGTGACCCACCTGCACCTGCCACACCGCCCCTCAGGCCAGCCACAGTGAAAACTATCGTACATGTGAGAAGCAGGCTCAAATACCGACAATCCCAATTAGTCCTCCGCTGTATCCCATGCTCCGCCTATATCCTCCGTCCTGTGCCTGAGCCAAATAATCCTTTATCCCTTGTTTGTTCGGTCGGGTATAAGGATATCTATATGCTCATTTGCAAGCGATTTTCGTAAGGCCAAGCATTTTGACGAAGTTGGCGTGCTTCTCGTGATTTAACGGCTTCGTGAGTCCGTCAGCAGGCATGTCATGTGTTCGGATAAGTTTGAGGTTGAACAAGCCGTTTTTGACTTGATCGATGATCCACTTGTATCGTAGATCGATGTTCCTGGTTCGCGCCTGGTTTAGTGGATTCGTTACGTTGATCAGCGCGTTGCGGGAATCAGTAAATAGGACCGTAGGACGAGGTTGAGTGCAGCCGAGAAGTCTCAGCAGCTTATGAACCCATTGGACCGAAAGTCCCGTTGGAGTAAGGTTAATGAATTCAGCTTCCGTGGAGCTGGTTGTGACGTAAGTCTGTTTCTTCGACTTCCATATCACTGGGCCACCGGCAAGGATAACGACGTATCCTCCAGTGCTCACTCGGGTAAGGCGACAGTCGCCAAAGGCCGCGTCGCTGGCAGCATGGAGTCCGAGGTCATCAATAGGCATAGAAGCGTCAAAGGTGATGCCGAGGTCGACTGTGCCAGTGAGGTATCTCATGAGGTGCTTGATTGCTGCGAAGTGGTGCTCACCAGGGCGGCTGTTGGCTTCGCAGAGTTTGCTAGTTGCGTAAGTTATATCGGGGCGCGTACCGGTCGAGAGGAAATTAATAGAGCCTGTCATTTGCAAGTACAGCTTGCAACGGTCAGTTTCAACTGGTTCATACTCAACTGGCTACTTGGCGACGATATTGTGATCTATTGGTGTGCGGACTGGATGGAGGTCCACGTATCCGAACTTCTGAAGCATCCTGCGACAGAATTCGGCTTGTGATAGGTGGAGGGTCTTGGCTCTCTTATTGCGACAGACTTCGTAACCTAGGAATCTCTGAACGTCTCCCAGTTCTTTTATGCTGACAAATGACTTAAGGAGATCCTTGACTTTGCGAATAGTGTTCCGGTCTGGAGCAGCGATGACGTTGTCATTAACATATATTAAAACAATGTAGTTGTACTCGTTATGGATAAAAAGGCAGACTTCGCCTTCAATAGCTCGAAAACCGAGGTCAGTCATGTGACCTTTGATCTTGTTGAACCACCATACAGGTGCCATGGGGTGGCCGTAAAGGGCACGCTTGAGGAGGCAGACTTTGTCTCCTTGGCGATAGCCATGGGGCTGCTGGACGTACACCTTGGTATCGTCCGGGATAGAGGCGTGAAGAAAAGCTGTGTCGTAATCGAATAACTCTGCGATGTAGGTCTTGGTTGCAACAACAGCAAAGAAAACACGGATAGAGGTTGCATTAGCGACAGCTGCGTACAATTGTTCAGCGGACCAGTCAGATACCGCGTGGTTGCCACAGACAACCCATCGGGCACGATATCTGCCGTCAGACTTGATATCGCATATCCATTGGCCAGGAAGAACCTTTTCTCCGGTTGGAGGGTCAACGAGTTCCCAGGCTTCGGCTTGCTGTAGCGCCTTGATTTGCTTATCAAAAGCAGGTTGCCACTTGTCCCACTCAGGACCCTCTTTGGCCTGCTTGAAAGTGCGAGGTACGGTTGGACCAGCGAGTGCGGCAGCGGCGATGGCAGATAATACTGGAGGCTGGTTGTCTTCCCACACAACTGTGTCAAGGCTGACATAGGCTTGTTGATAACCATCAGACTTGCCATACGTGTTGCCTCGGAGAGAGCAACCGCTGAAACCGCCCCTCTTCTTGACCCAAGTGCCCTGTGAGTTTCTGACATGCTCACGTGTTGAGGCTCTGTTTGGTTGGCTTGGAGGAGGGCGAGATTGACGAGTTCGTCTAGTTGGTTGTGTTGTAGGTTGAAGATCGTGATCTTCTGTGGCAACTACTATAGTTGCTTCATCTATATCCTGTTGGATAGCTTCTTCGATAGCGTTATCGAAAGATGTATCAGTATCGTGCTGTTGAACAGTTATGTTAGCAGACATCTGCTGATCAATAGGGCTGTCTGGTTCAGGGGTTGGAAGAGGGTTTTGGGTAGTTGCCTCTTCGGCAGACTTGTTGTCAGTGGTTTCGTCCTGGCGGTCAGGAGTGCTGGACGACTTCTGTGCTCCTTCATACTCAACAGATGAGGTGCTGGTATCTGGATCAGCAAAAATGGCATCGTGATCAATGGTTGGGTCATTGTCTTCGTCCTGGTGCTTGCCCTGTTTATAGAAACGAATATCGCGGCAGCGGTATACCTTGTGGCTTTGAGGTACGTAGACGTAGAAGAGATGGCCGTGAAGTGAGTCGTATCTAACGAGATATCCCTTGATGGCTCTTGTCTCCATCTTGTTGGCGCGGGCTGGTTGCAATGACCCCTTGCGGTGGAGATAGGCAACGCAGCCGAAAGTGCGGATATGGTGGATATACGGTACGTGATGGGCTTCGTCAAGATTGAGATCTTTCGCGAGCATCTCGTGGGGGCTGAGATGGCCTGGATTGGTTGCTTTGGGCAACAGGTTGGCAATCGTGATGACTGTGGTGACGGCATAGTCCCAGAGATAATCAGGAAGGTTGGCGTCAATCAGCATGGTTCGGGCCGCCTCTGCAAAAGTCCGGCCAGCTCGCTCTGCCTTTCCATTCATGCTTGGGGTGTCAGCAACAGTCAATTTGACTTTAATGCCTCGTTTGGTGTACAGCTCCTGCGAAAGAGCATTGAAAAGCTCGGTGCCGTTGTTATTTGAAACGCCTTAATCGAAAGGTTGGTCTGGTTTTCGAAGAAGTTGATGAATTCTTCGATACGATCAAGCACTTCGTCAGCAGGCTTGCTCTTGAGCAAGTATCGCCACTGGAAGCCTGTACGCGCGTCGATCATGTGAATTAGATAACGTGACTTTGTATAGGACAAGGGTTCGAATTGTACCAAGTCCATGTGAATGAGATGACCGGGCTGGGCCTCTCGAATGGGGGTTTCTCTGCTGATGAGTTGTTGAGATTTGCCTAGGTGGCAAGCCTCGCAGTGAAAGGTGTCAATTTCTTGTTGAGGAAAAGTTATGCCCACACGACGGCAGGCTTCAACGACCCTGCTCTTGCCCGCGTGGCAAAGTCGCTTGTGCATAAGGTCAAATGTGACTTTGTTGTTATTCTTGCTTACCATAGCAAGGTTAAGGGCCGCGTTAATTTTCGGGCCTTCGTAGTTGTTGGTGACGATAACGGCAACATTGTTATGCCAATCGAGTTTGGCGATCGCGACGTTGTTTCCAATGTGGATAGTGTCGTCGCTGACCTTGTAGCCCTGCTGACGGAGTGTGCCTTGACTCAGCAGGTTGACTGGGCAGTCAGGGCAGTACTGTACATCCTCAATTGACCAGTCGACCACCTTGTTGCTGTCATCTGGATCAACGGCAGTGAAGTAAACCGTGCCGTAACCAGCTGGCGATGCGTACTGACCGTTGGCGACTTCCATGGGTGGCAGTATTGCCTCGGTGAAGGAGGTGAACCAACTGAGGTTGTTGAAAGTGGTTCGCGAGCACCCGGAATCCAGGATAATGTCGTTACGGTTAATTCTGCCCGTTGCTATCGAAGTTGAGCACGGTAAGACTGTATGTCCCATTGTGTTCTGGTGGAGAACGTTCGGCGTAGCCTTGACCGCGACTGCCTTACCCTCCCGGTATTCGGAGGTACAAGTATGAGCAGCAGCTTTCTTGAGTAGGTTCTTACGGTACTTATGGTTGGATGGGATGAGGTCGGGATGGGCGACCTAGCAAGAGGTAGTCGCATGTTTCTTGCCGCAGTGTTGGCAGTCAGGACCATTGTAGTTGTTGTTAGGTCGCTGATTGTTGTTTGAGGTGTTACCGGAGGCCTTGTTGTTGCCGTTGCTGTTGTTTCCAACGGCGACGTAGCCCTTCGCGGCATTGAGTGAAGCAGTCCTTTCGGCATTGGCCTTGAATGTGAGATCGCGTGTGAGATCTTCAAGGGTCTTGGTGTTGTCCTCGACGTACTTGTCGTAAAGTGCTGGATATTCTTGTTGGTATCCGTTGAGTAGGATGAACATGGCTTTCTTGTGCTAAGAGGGGACCAGCTCATCGATACGACGAATGAGATACTGGCCGCGCTGGAGATACTTATGGGTATCTGAGAAGTCCTTGCGCTTGAGGTTACAGAGCTCTCGAACGAGCTCGGCGACGGCATCCTCTGAAATCTTAGGGATGATGGTCTTCAATTTGTTCATGAGAAGGAAGGGGTTGCGGTCAGCCGTCTTGATGTCGTATCCATCAGCGAGGAGACGATCGAGGACTTTGCTGATTGATGCGATGATGATGCCGTACGTTTCAATGCGCTGGCTCTTCCAAGTAGTGAAGGCCACAGCCTGCGCTGGAGTGATAGGATCATCGCGATGGGGTTGAGAGACGTCTTCATCGACGTACTTCTCGTAATCGAGAGTCTCAAGGGTGAGATGCAGTACTGCGTACCATTGGTCCCAATTTTCTTCTCCCTTGAGGTCGGGCACCTCCCAGCGGGCGCGGTTGCCAGCCATGATGACGATGGAGGTGAAAGATTCGTGATAGTGTGTGTATAGGTGTAGACGGCCTGTACGGTCGCGTCTGTTATTGTTTTTTTTTTTTTTGAGGAATCTGTACCTCTGCCGTTGCCAGTCGCGACGCCGCGATCTCTGGTCGACAGATTAGTAACTGCTCAATTGAACGGGCTCTACGCAGAGCTGGGCGATCAATTCATATGTGGTAAAAAGAAAAAGAGTCAACGCTGGGCTCTCATAACCTGTGGAGGCAATACTACTGTATTGGATCTGATGATGATGATGGGAAAAGCTGAGCGCTGGCTGGGCTGGATATCTGGGCAAGGTGTAGGTGGGGCAGCTCCGAGATGTGAAGGAGCTGCCTCACGTGACCCACCTGCACCTGCCACACCTTAGGAATTTAAACACGAACAATATCTCTTAAGTTACTATTCTATCCTCAAATTTTTAAGCAGATTGGTGTCTTCGGGTGTTTGAGCTTGGAACTAGCCATTGAGGCTGGCTGGACAAGAGATCCCAAGGGCATCCGGCGGTACTGTGCATCTTGTGCAACTGTGTCTGTTGGTATTCCTTTCACAGGGAATTTGGTTCGAACCGTAGGGTCCTGGGGGTGACGAAGTATCAATATCTCTGTATTGATTGATTCTGCGTAAGGAGTAGAAGGGAGATTCCAACCGGAGGTTGGGTGGGTAGTCGAGGTCTAAGTGTACCCCCTCGAGGTGGCCCATGCTCTGCCCCTACTCGCGGCCGAATTGGACTTCCAATCCGACAAGTACTTTATGTGATAACATCCTAAAAGCTCTATTGTCACCGGAACACAGCCTCATAGGCCGATGACGAATTCTTCGGAACGGTCATGAAAGGATCCGCAACGACTGCCTTCTCAATCTCATCCTCCGAGGCCTCCTGCTTGAGAAGCCATCCGATTCCCTTGAAGATATCGATGTTTGCCTTAAACGCGGACTTGATTCCAGGGAATATGAAATGTCCATGTGGAGCACCGGGATACACATCCAAGCGGGTTTCAACCCCATGAGCTCTGAGAGCCATCTCGTAAACCAGCCCGTCGTCCCTGAGGAAGTCTAGACCACCGACCTGAACGACTGTCGGCGGCATCCCGACATGCGGAGTTTTCGAGTTGAATGGCGAATAGCCCGCTGACTTGATGTCTGCCTTGTAATTGGCTGCGAGATAACCCCAGGCCGCTTTACTGAAGATCGGTGCCTCGGCATTCTGCTCTCTTGCGAGGAAGATACCCTTGTACTCTGGAGGCACTATCTCGTCCTCGAGGAAGAGCGGAGCCAAGAGCCAGATGCCGGTGAGAGGGGCTCCGAGCTTCGTGGTGCCATCGACCGTCTTCTGGGCCATTACAGCCGCCAAATTCGCGCCGGCGGATGGGCCTCCGATGATGAACCCAGCACTTAGATCGCCGCCAAGCGTGTGCGCATTGTCAGAAACCCACTTGAGGCCATCTTCAACATCATTAGGGGCCGCGGGAAAGGGGTGGGTTGGCGCCAGGCGATAGGAAAGGTTGATGACTGTGGCGTTGAAGAGCTTTGTGGCGATCCTGGCCCAGGGGCTCATCTGACGGCAGTCGCCCATTGTGAAGGCACCTCCGTAGATCAGAATAATGACTGGGGACTTTGCGCCCGTTCGCGCGGAGGGCTTGTGGATGCGAGCTTCTTGTTGGCGGTCACCATCGCGCATTGGGATTTGGATGGAGTACTCGAACTCCGTGTCTGGGGCTGGGGGAGCTGACTCTGGTAGTGGATGCTCAGCTGCCAGGTACTGGAGTATGGTTAATCGTCAGATCTCGTTATATGGAAAAAACTTAACCAACCTGTGCGATCTCTGGGCTTCAGCGAATAGTCAGTTGACTTTGTTCCAAAAGTCGGAAATTTCTCACTACAATCACTTACTCAATGACGCTTAAAGCAGCGAGCTTTTCTTGCGTATCGTACTTCATCTCGTTCACAATGGTTTTGGTATCGAGAGAGCCCATCGTCACAGTCCTAGACTCTAATACCTGAGCAGAAATGCAAGTTTCGGGGTAGTATGGAAGAGCAATGCACACGAGAAAAAATAGAATGGATTGAGAAAAACTTACAACAGCGAGCAGCCACCGTCAATTTAAAGCAAGGTCGCTACGCTTGCTTTATCTGATGTGACGGAATCTGGGTTCCAACAGAGCTAAAAGATTACATGTTTGTCTAGTCCCAACGACAAGCGCGACTAAAGGTCGGACATGGTCTCCGCACCAATTGTCCGAGGGACCACAATGTCTTCGCTTCGATGGTCATTATTGATCGGCTCAAGGGTAGAAAGCGTATGCAGCAAATGAAACGAACCCCCCCCCCCCGCGGAAAGCCCCTCTTCCAGTGCAACGAATCATCCCACGTCAGCAAAATAACCATGCGACATTTCGGTGATTGTCCAACGAAAAGTCCTTTTTGGCAAACCCAACCCAACGGTCTGGCTGCAATTGAGGTTACATTGGAGATGCGCGTGCGAGGCCCAGTTCGGAGAAAGTAAGTCTTGGCGATGTTTGTGTCCCACAAACATGATTCATAAAGAGCAAAAGATCCTATTTACTCGGGACCACAAACATTTGACCAAATCAAGGCACTTATCTGCGATGCTCCAGAGGCGGTATGGTATCTAAGCACAATTTTACGGCGCGTCCTGCGTGTGTGGGAACTTCGACATTTTCCTGAGCCAGTAGTACCTTACCTAAGTCATGGCGAGATCGAATAGTCTGATTCGTCCCGAATACCTTGCCTGAGGTGAAGGACTCCTTTGTAGTGTTCTTTGACCTGAGAATCCAGAAAGGGCACTGAAGAGGTTGTCAGAACAGAGTTGAAGGAGTTAACTCGAAAAGACTGATTCAGCCTCTGTGCTTCAGAACACTTTCCTCTTTCACAAGGAGCAGGCGACAATGGCTCATGTTACCTTAGTCTAAGGTGTCAGTCTGAGCGATGGAACAAGACTTCTTCGCACCTATGAGTCTTATTGAAAGACGATACTTAGCGTCAAGGTCATGGCCGAAAATTATAAAAGTGCCTCTATTAAGTGGTCCTGGAAGCTTCCTCCAACTCATCCTCAACTCATCATTCTCAACGCATCAACCCCAGTTTCAAGTTCTTCTGGCTCTACAAACCGCTCACCACTTGACACCATCAGCTCCAATCATCACTCGTACTCGACAAGTTGCAAATCGCTCTACATCGCAACCATGTGCAACTATGTCCTCAACGTCACCAAGTGCCGTCAGTGCGGCCGCACCATCAGTTCGTCTCAGTCCGATTTCGTCTACTGCCCGTCTTACAAGAACGGCATCAGCTGCCAGACCATCCAGCGCGACTGCCGCACTCAGCTTACTTGCTGCTCGAGTTGCCAGAGCGCCTATCATCTCGAACCTACATGTACTGTCAATGGCCTCAGCGTCTTTGGTGACAAGGATTACGGTTCCGACTCTGAGGATGGCTTTGCTCCATCACAGTAGGTAGTGGAAACAGGTTGAAGTGGTAAGTGGGCTTATATACGGTTAGTGAGCACTTTTTCCTCAATTATTTTGGCGACTGTGTCTGCTATATTCCAAGTTTAGGTCTAGTCTTTGGTGCAGTTAATCCAAGTCTTTTCTCACAATTTCAAACAAATGTCGAGCCACAATCAGTCGCCAACTTTGAAGGTCATTCTTGACAACACTTACACAGTGAAGCTTTTGAAAAGTGATTCGCTGCACATGGAATTTTACTGGTCCAGCCTGCCTAAATCTTCAGAGATTGTGACCTTCCTATCCAGTCGGGCCCTTCGGTTTTCGCTAACTGACTCGTGACAGCACTTGACGTAGTCTATTGACTCTAATGATTGAAGTTTGCAAATTAAATGATAATACGCTTATCCCATCGATGAGGCCTTCTGGAGAAATTAGATGGGCAAAGTGGCATTAACCTGAAGGCAAGTCCCCAACCTATCGCCCTCCAGTCTCGACGTAGCATTAACAACATACTCCTGCAGCGTCGACGTCCCGCACTTAAGCCCCAAAACAAAAGCCCCAGCAAACGAGTCCGCCAGCTTTGGTGACATGTGCACGGCGTCCATCGGGTAGCCCTCGACAGCGGCCTGCTGGCCCTGCACCTGAAGGGCCTGGGCGCTGTAGTTGCCGTGCGGGACGTAGTAGATCCCGGCCGCGGGTCCGCCGAGGGACTCAACGACGTACCACGAGTACCACGAGTAGATGGTCGGCGTCCACAGGAAGATGCCGGTCGAGTAGGGGTTGATGGGGGTCGAGGTCGAGATTACTACGCGGGCGCCGAGAGAGAGGAAGGTTGAGGAGGCGTTGCGGAGGTAGGTAGTGTAAGTCCGTACAACTTCCGTTTGATTGCTGGAGACACTTAGATCATCATCATTTGGGAATGATATAGCCGTTATCAAGATCCATGGACGTACTTAAAAGGCACAGGACAGACGTTGTCACCGATACCGGGGCAGTCAACTCGGTTCTTGACTGTATCGTTGATTGGGTTTCCGGCTAGACTTTTGTTAAAGGGATTGTTCCATTGCTAAGGGGAAACCAGGCAAAGGCTAGATACATACGTCCGTCATTGTGACCAAACTCAATCACAACCCAATCACCAGCCTTGACTTCGTCAATGATGCGCTGAAATCGGCCCTCTCTTGTAAACGTGCGCGCGCTTCTTCCAGCGTACGCAGAGTTGTTGACTCGGATCTTTGATGAATCAAGAGAGTAGTGCAGGTATTCTCCCCATCCCTGGGTGCCGTTATGTCCACCACCCGGTGCCATCGTGCTGTCGCCAGCAAGCCAGAGTACTTGTCGGTCATCGACATCTGAGCGCTCGGTAGGTGCCGCGAGTGTCGATCCAGCTCCCAGGAGGAGGGAAACAACGGACAGCTTCATCGTCGGTTTCTTTCCTTCTGTGTGGAATGGATACTGGTAGAGACTGATGCGAGAGCTTGCGAACTGCCAGGCTAGAAAATCCCATCAGGGAGTCTCTTTCTTTTTTCTTTTTCTTTCCATGGCGAAGGTGTCATTGACAGCGGATCTCGGCACCCAGCACCATCTAGGGTGCCAGGGATACCGTTATGTCTCCCCGCATCTAACTGAACTGACAAGCCTCTGAGCTGGCATTTCCCCGCGTAATCCAGGGGTCATTTGGAGGCAAAAGACGCAACGGCGGGACCGCTAAGCTGGATGAATGCTGAAAGGCCGTTGCTCATTTTGCGCACGAGTGGGAAAGCAATTGAATGGTATTTGATGAAGCGCTCCTCATTCGTGGGAAGAAGGTGGGTGGATTTTGACTCGGGCCAACAGGGGCCGAGTCCACCATGAAGTAGGCTTTCGGCCGACCGCTTGCCGAGTGAACCCGGGCAGATGGATCATGACCCCGTGGGGAGATGATCGTTTAGGGTCCGTCTGATCCGGGGTTGATTAGTTCCGCTGCACCCGGAGCTACTTTGTGCTTCATGTGATGATATACAGGCCGCAATCATTTCTCGGTCTCCTGAACTGAACTCATGCACAGCGAATTGAGTGACTACTCCTGACGTAGGAGTCAAGACGAAGAGGCTTATGTCAATGTCATGTGCTATAACCCGGATGATGAGCAGGTCTGCCAGGCAAGGTTGCACAAAATATCTTGGTCCTCGAGGCAATTCAAAAATTGAAAGCTGATAGCATTGTTGTGGCTTGTTCTATCGTGAGATCGGATCTAGTCCTGTGGCTTTGACCTTAGCTGCTGCGGCCTCGGATCCATTTGACAGCTTGTGACGCGGCCCGATCTAGAAAGACGAGTAATCCGATGGATTGCTACATTCGGAAGCGGGATAGCCATCAGATCCAGTGCCGTCCGATTGCGAGTCCGACTCGCCATTCCAAATGAATGGTTATCATCTATTGGAGTGATCCTCCGATGGACATTGCAACTTCGCACAGTTCAGTTGTAGCTGATCTTACTGCCAGAGGCAACTTCGATGTGGTTTTGCTAGTCACCCTACATGAACATTATAGTTACACTACTAGAAGACATCATGTCGCCATATGAGTAAGGTAAATTTCTCTATCGACGATGATATCAAACCCGGTTCTTCGGGCCTAGACGCACGATATCAAGCCAAACGGGACTGGCCGCCACTGGAAAGATCGAGGATTAGCCTTGGTGTGATTACCTGTTTGGGCATTGAGCTCGTGCTTTGACTCGGGCCCTCGGACGTGTTCCTGGTGTGGGGGGCAAACATTGACTTTTGCCATGACAGGATTGAAACCCGACGCATTCGGTTGCGGGGGTTCTCGAGGGTCGCATTTCATGCCGGGGGGAAGATGCCGGCCGGGGGACCGAACACGAGGTGAATACTGGATCCATTCTGAGGTGGATAACAAACGCGAAGTCAAGCCAGTGGGCGCATTGAGCCAACCTCGGGTTTGTGACAGATGATTCTTTCGAATGAGATTATCTAGTATAGCCGGCCGGATATGAGAATGCGTCTTCATTTGAGCTTGATGCTGAATAGCTTCCACCCTCCGCGCCCTGCAGAATGTGCTTAGCTCGAATAAGTTTACACAGCCACAATACCTCAACATCCCCAGCCAAGGGCAGTAGTTTCCCACAGTCCAAGGGAGCTGGATGTGACGAGGCATCCAATCATTTCAGAAAACGGACGAAACTTGTAGGAGAAGGCATTGAATGACACGTACTCTGCTTGATATATGCAAGCAATGGGAAGCTGAGCTGAGCTGAGCCTGCATATGATCCTCTATGCCTCGGGAGGAATCTTAGTGCACATGCCACACATAGCAGTGGGAATGAGGTAGATCCAAGGCAGGTAATGCACCAGAATCAGATGCTTGGAAAGAGTCAAGTCAGATCTAGGAGTCTGCACTGATGCAAGGTGCTGCAGATAGCCGAATAAGAAAGGAGGGTCGCTCAGACAAAGCCGACAGGGGCAGGCCAGAGACACTGGGGACTCTGGCACTTGACACGGCGACTCCCGCAGTCTGTTCGCTGTTTCTATTCAGAGAACCCATGAATCAAAGAGAATATTTTTAAAATCCTTAAGTGGTGAATATTCCCCCCCTCCCCTACCTCTACACGCATCCTACGAAGAACAAACCAGTGACATACAGTCTCGTGACGTCACTTACCCGTGATCCACAATTCAACCGGAGGACCGGTGACCGAACACGATCGCGGGGACCTTCCAGAAACGCAACATCCTTTTCACCTCACCGGAAGCTGCTACCACCTAGCTCCTGCCTACAAAATAATTCACATCGCCAACGTGAAGTACCGACCCGACCGGATCTTTCCCCCAACCAACCGCCGCCGCTACAACTCACCATATTGTCAACACCGTTCGAGAGAGATAGCCAGAGGCAGAGGAAGCTCCAGCAATAGATGGCCATTGGCATATCGTGAATACTACCCATCATGGTGGCCCAGCAGCCCTCCGGCCTCACTGCCGAGCAGACAAAGGCCCTGTTCAACATCCTCACCCATTTCGAAACGTACCACGAGATCGAAGACTTCAAGAAGCCAGAAACCATTTCCGACTATGGCTACCCCTTTGCGCAGAGCTCCGAACCCGGCGAGGCCGTCGCCTACGCCCCAGAATCCTCCGCGCCCCTCCTACAATCACTCTTCACCAGATTCGTCCTGAAGCTGCCAGGCGTCTCCTCCTTTGTCCCCGAGTTCTGGAACGTCCGCGTCCAGGGTATCCTCAAGAACTTCGCCGAAGCCGAGCTGTCCGAGAGCTATGAGAAGGGCGCCTTGGGTACTAGAAAGACCCTGGCGACCGCCTCGTCCACTGTAATAGAGACCGTTGCGCGTGGCATGATTGGTGGCGGACCCTACAGCGACCCGGCGACCCGGCTAAAGCAGTACGATTTGGAGAGGGCGGAAGACCTGGCGCAAGCGTGGGATGATGCTATGCATGACCTTGTGTACGAGGACCTCTGCGACAGCTTGCTCGACCATCTTGCTGAGACGGACGATTTTGAGTCGCACTCTCCAATGACCAGAGCGGCGAATGAGTACATCATTGTCCAGTCAGTATTGCTCCTTGCGAAAGCAGTTTGAGGAAGAAAGGCCAACTAACACGGACTTTTGCAGCCTGGCTGGACTTGCCCACCAAGTCCTAGTTGACTCCCCCGAGGGCCAGTACCTAGTCAAGCTCATGGAGCAGGTTCACAAGATGGTGCCATACAACATGGTCAGGCAGACACTCAAGGTCGGTAATGCTGCGACCATGATTGCAGGCATGATGAAGATCTTCCTGGCCAAGCTCAGCGTCGGCTCGGTCTCGAACTGGTTTGGCCTCACAAAGGATGCTGCAGACGGCATGAATCTTATGCAGAGGTTCGTTTTCCCCAAGCTGAGGGTCGTAATACCTTGAGAGACGTAGAGAGACTAACGCAACTGCAGGATCATCTCCGTCATCCTCGGCTGGGACTGCGCAGACTTCAAGAAGACGGTCGACAGGATCGCCAAAGACAAGAACAGGCCAAGCAAGGGCGCCCTAGACGCCATCAAGACCCATACCCAATCACCTCCAACCGAGCGCGAAGTAATCCGAGCCATGAGCGCGCAGCAAGACAAGTCCATCATCGCTGTCATCCTCGAAACCGCGAACCCTATCCTCTTATCTGACCTCAGCGAGGAAGAGCATACGATGTGCCTGGAGTACTATGCAGCGCTACTAGCTATCCGCGACCGGGAAGAAATCATCAGCATCCTCTGCAGGCAGAGCCCGGACTACCTCACCCAGGCTGTCCGCGAGGCAGTAGCGGGGATGGATCCCATCATCCGCGCCGTACACAATAAGGTCGACCTCTCGGACCACGTCAGGGATTACCACATGTTCCTCGACCAGCTGATCGCCTGCAGCAAACCGAAGAAAGGAAAGAACAAGGACGATCCGGAGACCATGCCAACCGTGGAGGACTACGTCAAGCTGTGCAAGAACAACAAGCACCTCCTGTACAAGTGGCTGCACGCTGTGGGTGGTAAATGCCCAGAAGTGATGGACCAATTCAGAACGTGGGCAAAGGACTCCCTGGTTGCGTTCCACAAGACCAAGAATGGCGGCGCGAGCATCGAGGAGCAGCTTGGCGATATTTTCAACCAGGTTCCCGACAATAGCAGGGCGGCCCTGCTTCCAATCATTGACGCCCACGCCGTGTACCTGCGGGACCTGGAAAGACTGTCCTTGACGCGGATGCAGACCATCATTGAGGGCAATTCGACAAGCATGGCCGGTCCGGGTATCTACTTGGTGCGGTGGCAGAACCTGATGGACGACACTCTCATCACGCCGGTGAGGCCCGTCGGCCCGGTGCGATTAGGCAGAGACGTCAAGGGGGCGGCGCCGTCGCAGGGTAAGCGGGGTTCCGCGTCGAGCGATGCCGGCGAGATCATTGCGGCGGTACGCGACATGAATCTGTCTTCTCTACCTGAAGCGCCAGATGTGCAGGCCGTCATCCAAGCGCTAGGGCCTAGGTTCAAACAGATGCTCACGGTAGCGTCTAGAGCCAACGGTCCTCCAACGAATGGCGCGGCCAATGGAAATGCTGCGTCAGTCTGAGCTTGGATGGACTGCAGACGAGTACCATGACATGTTTTTGAGGACTTCTTTTGGCCTTTCGGGGTGGATTAGCATGGTGTCACATGATGACTACTACAAACGACTTGCATAAGAACATGGTTTGATGGTCTTTAGGGATTGGCCAGGCGTTTACGGGAATTGGTGTTACCTTGGACTTGGACTGGACTGCTAGTACTGGACGGCAGGCGGGATACTTGCTGTAGAGCCAGCCATAGACATTGAACAGAGATGGCACAAAGTAACCGGAATATCGCAGTGCTGTGACAGTGGTAGCCTGAGAAAACTCGCCGTGGCAACGTGAGGTATTCGACGAGCCAAGAGCATTGGCATACGTGTGCGAAGCTTATCCCAGCCTTGACTGGCAGAACGAAGTACGCGTGCCTAGCTGCCAGTCAATTTCGGATGTATCCATCAGTCTCCGAGACTGTGTCATGACAATTGGCCGTAGCATAGCCTCACTCTCACATTTCTTCTTAGCGTTCATCCACCCGCACACAGTTGACATGGTACAGGTAGATCATCTTGGCAACATTGTTGCGGCAATCAACGGCCAGGAATTGTCAGCAAACAAGCATCCCGTCATCCAAGAAGCAGCGGCAAAGGTTTGCCGCCAGCCCATACCAAGTCAGGTAGCTCGTCGAGATCATCTGGCGTCGCTAACCGATTTGCCCCAAGCTCATCCCTGTCTAGCGTCGAAGAAGCGGCGCACATGGGGATGTTTAGACGAATGATCCGCCGTCAGCTCGCTTCAAATATCCCTCACTCATCTCGCTTTCGTTTAGACTTGCCCTGGAACTGGTTGCCTCCCTGGTCGGGCCCACTGGACTTTCCCTCCCTTCCGACCTCGCCCGCCTCAACTTTCCCTGCCTCATTACACATCATCCTCGTCTTAATTCTTGGGATATTTCTGTCATCTCTCTCTCAGAGCTCTTCTCAATACTACACAACTCTATTGTGACAACAGCTTGCAAGTCTTGTCTATCAAGTAATTCGTCTCATAATGTCTACTACAACAACCACCACCCGTGCCCCAAGCACGGGCATAGACCTCACCAACCTCTCTCCCTCCCAGGACCCAGACTCCAGCTCCTTCTCCTCAGAGATCAACGACCCCTACAACCTAGGCACACACATCAAATCCGACGCCGACATAGTCCAAATCACCTCAGCCTACAACACGAACAAGCCGCGAAGCACCAACACCAGCACCCGAAGACGCCTAATCCACCACAGCTTCACTCGTGGCGGCGCCAAAGATGCAAAGCTCCAAGACTTTTACCGTGCCCAAAACGACAAGATCCGCTCCTATCTCAAGAGCGTAGACGACCACGAGCGCGAGGCAAAAGAGACGCAGGGCGACAATAATCTGAAGTACCAGATCGCTGTAAAGGGTAGCTTAGCGGCCAATGTCGTTCTCTCGGCGCTGCAACTTTACGCTGCGATTACCTCTGGCTCGCTTTCGCTCTTCACCACCATGGCCGACTCTGTCTTTGATCCGCTCTCGGGTGTCCTGCTGCTGCTTTCTCATCGCGCGGTGAAGAAGGTTGATACGCAGAAGTACCCCTCTGGCAAATCACGCATCTCGACGGCGGGAAACATCGTCTTCTCATTCATCATGTTCTCCGTCTCGTTGGTCTTGATCGTCATGTCGGCTCGGGACTTGGCTGCTGGATCTGAGGAGGATACTAACGAGTTCCACTTCACATCTGTCATTGCCGTCGCCATTGCGTTCGGGACGAAGTTCTGTTTGTGGCTGTACTGCTGGTCTATCAAGGATATCTACTCCCAAGTTGAGATCCTCTGGCGTGACCACCGCAACGATCTCTTCATCAACGGGTTTGGTATCTTTACCTTCTCAGCTGGGAGCAAGATCAAGTGGTGGATTGATCCCATGGGCGCCATTCTCTTGTCCTTTTTGATTGCGGGGTTGTGGTTGAGGACTGCGTATGAGGAGTTCCAGTTGTTGATTGGGGTGTCTGCTGAGCCTGAGTTTTTGCAACTCATCACTTACATCGGTAAGCCGGTCTTGACCTCTCCTGAGAAAGAACTGGGAACTAATAGACTTGCCCATAGCCATGACCCATTCTCCCGAAGTCAAACAGATTGACACTGTTCGCGCGTATCACAGCGGGCCTCGCTACATCGTTGAGATCGACGTCGTCATGGACCGCCACGAGAGACTTGAGATTGCCCATGATGTTGCCGAGGCTTTGCAGATCAAGATTGAGAAACTTCCAGGAGTTGAGAGAGCTTTTGTCCACGTTGACTATGAGACGAGTCACAAACCTGTAAGTGGTTTTGGTCCCCATTCATTTATATAAAGTAGACTCCATTTGACATTAATGTTCTCCCTTCATTATTTTTATCCGCTGACGCTGGAAGCAACAGGAACATGACTTGAAGAAGGACCTATGATAGTTCGTAGTTTGAATGACTTCGGGATTGCTGCTAAAGCACCTGGAAATAAATATTGGGGGTTTGTTGTCTAATTAATCTGCCCATAATTGAGGTACAACAGAATTCCAAGTTGCTGTGACATAAGGTAGGTACTAAGAGAACAAAAAGTTCCTGAACTGGTGATACAACGTCAACACCATATAGTAATCAAGCGACTAATCAAGGGACACGAGATGCTTCAAACGACTGTGATCAACTTATCAGGCCTCAAGCAACAAGAGGATATCTAATCATATTTACCGATAAGCCTTCTATCACAAAGCGAGGTAGCAAGTGGAAGACTTGTATGGTAGAAAGTGGCTTGATTCCTCTAAGTGGAAGACCCGTATGAGGGTCCTATCTATATACCGTACAAGACGGGTAATCGGCTTGTGGAAAGCGGTATCGTACGGCAGTAACCGGCAGCGCCACGTGTGGCGCTGCGACATCAGTCCTTCCATACAGGAGAGAGAATCAGAGACAGGCTCCAAGAGCTTGTAGATGAATATGATGAATACATCAGAGAATGCTTACACATCATGGATAGGTTCAGCTTGGCAACTCAGCTTGTAAGTTGGCCGCAGTCTGCAGCTCGTTCCAGGGGCGTACCGTTTATTGATATATTTCGAGTAGGAAATCAGTCAAATTGGCCGCAGTGATGCCAAGACGAACCAAGAGATATCACGAGTCAATCTGGATGTTGCCCAAATGACACGATGGGACGGAAGCATCATGAAATCAATCGCGGTGTTAGGAATGATTTTCCTGCTTCTTTCGCAACGGTGCGTAATCCAGTTTCTCAAAGAGTTCAAGAGATGCGAGGCTAAGATTATCCGAGGCATTCTTCTCCATGGATTTTTTTGATGAATTTCTTTGATCTTCCGAAAGAAGGGAAAGAGGGAACATTATCAACTGTTCTGGATCTACGTACTAGCCGCGGTCCTGTTGACGTTGGGCACGATGGCTATCTTCTATTTCTGTATCTTGAAGAAAAGGACCACGGAGGCTGGAAGCGGCAGGAGATCAACAACAGTTTCATTCGCGTAAGATATCATGTTATGTCGCGGACATTTTGATATTGACAAGACGAGCGGCTTTTAATCCCTAGTTGGGTGACCGGGCTAAGACTTAGCAGGCAAGTAAGCTGACCTCAGATCACACCCATTGAGTAGCTCTAAACCTTTTGGCCAACTGCCTATGTTACACAGTAATCGAACATTCGTTAGTGCGGGAAGAGACGATTCGACGCATGCAGCGGCTATTGGTTTGGTACTTTAGGCACCCATGTCGGCTCAGCCGCAATTTGGCAGCTCGTACTCCGTACTCGACTGAAAACCCTTGTTGGTAATCACCCCCACCATTTGTCGCGCAAGAAGAGGCTTTTGGCGCTGCCAGTAACGTCAGATCAGGCTGCAGGATTGCTGGCGAGAATTGGTCAGTTCCCCACCTATGTGCTCAATCTGTCTACTCGACCGCAAGATCGTCTACGCGCTTTGTACATCAACAACGGACACTTCTTTTCCTCTTCTCATATTTGGAATGTTCTGTTGACTCAGGCCAATATCAGCAGTCGTCGTAGCTCCAGTTGTCTCTTAAGACACTGCGAGAACCAAGATATCTGGCGGAGCAAACTCCTCCACTCGGCGCTGCTTCTTTGCTCCCATCTACTAAATACTTTGCTTGAAGAAAAGCGATACGATGAGAGAACAGGACCCATCTGATTCGCCGGGGAAGAAATTCGCCAATGGAGACAGGCCCATGCATGAGATTTGGGCGGCCGCAGCCGAGCATTTCCGGGAAATATGCGGCGAGTCGCTGAACAAGGGCGAGCTGAAGAGCTTCGAAGACGTACAGAAACAAATCGAGAACAGCGGCAAAGTCAATACGAGTCCGATTCCGGAAGATAGCTGGGAGACAGCTAAAAGTGTCGGCTTGAGTTCTCTTAAGTACCTCAAAATGCTCGTGGGAGTTGCTTCGCAGGCCTCTTCATTTGTGAGTATTGCTAAAGGCCATCTTTACAAACCTGGTTTTCTGATGTAATTAGATTCCCATTCCAGCTGTGGCTAGTAACACTACAGCCAGTGCGCTATCATTCGTGTTCGACATCCCTCAAGCTATCAAAGGCTACAATGATGCAGTAGATCAAGTCTTCAGCGAAGTGTCATCGGCGCTGTCTCAATTTCAGATCTACCAGTCCATGGATAGCGTCGATCGCCTGCTTATCAACCAGATCAACCTGGTTCTCATACGCTTTGTCGAGGTTTGCGCTCATGTTGTCAAGCACCGTCAGGGCCGTAGACGGGACCGAGTCTTCCAACGAGTCAATTCCATCTTCGACAGCGATACAGACTTGGCTGGTGCTATGGCTGCCTTCAAAGGGGCCATGCAGGGACAGCGCGACGTTGAGGGGACTGTCACTCTTGCTGTGGTTGTAGAGACGCAGAGGGCGGTGCAAGAAACTCACAAGGGTGTCCAGTCTCTGACAGACGACGCTGACCGCACAAGGACATTGACCAAGATCCGCGATAATCTTGGCGTGCTGTCAACGGTCCGGCTCGACACCAATACCACGCAGACCGTTACCACCATCTCTGACAAATGTTTCAACGGCACAGGTTCTTGGATATGGACACACGAAGCATACACGACTTGGACAGCATCCAACGATAAAGATGTCTTGGTTGTGTCCGGCCCTAAATCATCCGGCAAGACATCAGTCACCGCCCTCGTCACCAAACGCCTCGAGGAACAAAAAGGCCGCACCTACGTTGCCCATTACTTCTTTCCTGTCAGTACTAAGAAGTCTGAAAGTGACAAAAACCCGGTGCAGACGGCGTTGAAGTACATGGCTTTCCAGATTGCTCGTGTTGATGTCACGGTGCGGAAGGCCTTGAGCAAGGCATGTGACGCCGGTCCCGCGGCGTTCCGTCGCTCGTCGACCACCGAGAACTTGGAAAAGCTGTGGTCGGACCTTAAGATTGGGGCTCCTGGATCGGGAGCTACATACTACCTCGTATTCGATGGCATTGAGAATCTGCATCTGGATCAGTTGAAGATGCTCCTTGAATTTGTCTTTGGTTCTCGGACGAAAGCGAAGCCGACTCGGCGAGT
Organism: Colletotrichum phormii; assembly: GCF_030913505.1. Lineage (NCBI taxonomy): Eukaryota > Fungi > Ascomycota > Sordariomycetes > Glomerellales > Glomerellaceae > Colletotrichum > Colletotrichum phormii. The sequence continues at coordinate 85,989 of NW_026851469.1, forward strand.
GCGCATCTTGGTGAGTGGCATGGACGAGAATTTGAAGACTGCTTACCAGCCCAACTTCGACGATGCGTTGAGAATCCAGATGGATAAGGAGAACGAGAAGGACATGCGGATCGTCATCCTCGAATCTATGAACAAACAAGGTGTGCTTCCAAACGCTGGAACCAACTCACAACATCAGAAGGCAAGGGACAAGATTCTCGAAAAGCTTCCACAGAATGTCAACGGAAGATACTCAACATTCCAGCCTCAGCTAGACGGAGTCATACGTCTCTTGAGCACACGTATGGCTACGGTCGAAGAGCTAGACCGCATGCTCGATCAGTCAATGAGCGGCCTCGAAGCGGCGATCAATGATCTCCAGCGGTCATTGACAGCTGATGAGATCCTGGAGCTGAATGAAATGCTTAAATGGGCCTTGTACAGCGACTATTATCTCACGCTGGACCAACTTGAGTCTGCCATGGTAAGGAGTTCTGCATTGATTTCTTAGTTGTATAGAAGCTGACATAGATAAATGAAGAGGCTACTTTCGGGCATAGAATCTCTCACGTCTCTCGAGTACGTCATCAGAAATAAATACTCGGCTCTGTTGATGATCGATGAGGGTAGTGTCTATCCTCAAGACGGTGTTGTAGAGTATCTCCAGAAGCAGAGAGAGCTTGCGAACCGCTCGTCCAACTCCAAAGACCGTCCCACCATCAGCATGACCATCACCATCAATAACGTCGACCAAGAGCTTTGTGGGCACTTTCTCTGGGATCTTGCGGATATGGCGATCCGGGACAAGTTCAAATTTGATTTCAACAACTCGGGTGCCTTACACAACAGCGCCCAGCGTATTATTTCAGTGGATGAGTTTGAGGCCAATCAAACAATCGTGACTCGAGCATTTCATTACCTGAAAGGCGATCCCCAAGAACAGACCAAAGACATTGGAGAGTATCTCATCTGCTGGCTCCCCTACCATCTGGGCCAACTTCGACAACTCGAGGACGAGGGCAAGGGAGAACTTACTACAAATGAACGGGCCGAGATTGGAAGTAACTTGTACAATCTTTTCAAAGATGATTCAGTCTTTAAACGGCACAAAGCAACTCTTGGAGAGGTCTATTGGTGGGCAGACGAGATGACAGACGTTCAGAAGTGGTTGACCGACCCAGCAGTCGTCCGAAGGCTCGACAAGCCATGGCGCGCGAAAATGGAGCGTGCACGATATCCCCCGAGAGGATATCTCAAGGAACTCGTCAATATGGTCGTGCGGGGGTTCCTTAGAGAAAGGAGCTGGGGTATTCCGAGCGCTTGTCGGTGGCTGAAGGAGTTTATGGCCGCGGTAAGCCTCTCTCAATTATCCCTCAGAAGACGTTCAGCCTATTGACGTGGGTATGAAAACAGGACAAAGACGAGGTTGAAACGCTTCCAGACACCTCAACCCCCAACGGAGATGATGCGAACCCAGATGGCTCATCACCTTCACCCTCTTCCGCTGGGTCCAGCGATGAAATAGACTGGGATGTCGCCAGCAAATGGTGCCAAGAAATTCTCGGGCTGTCAGATGCAGGGCTTGATTCGCTCTGGTACGAAAGACTTGCTGAGGCATCGTCTTGCGTGGGGAACAATCCCTATCAAGCACTGTTACTCTATCAGAAAGCTGCTCAACTCAAGAACCCAAGTTGGCAATGTTACCACGGCCTGGGTGTGACGTACTACAACCGAGATCAATTGGGTCAGGCCATAGAACAAGTTGAGCTTGCTCTGAAGGAGGCTGAATCAGAGAACACAATGCCGAAGCCAGATTCGAAGGAAATCACCGAGTTGCATTTATTGCTGGGAAAGTACACCTATGAGGCGCAGAACATGGTCACCGCAGCAAAGCACTACTTGGTGGCATCTCGAAGCGACGACACCGAACAGGCGGTTGCCGGACAATTAGGTCTCCTGAAGGCAAATCTGATGTCATCAGATGTCGCAGAGGCTGCACAATTGCTGAAGACCATGATTGCTGCAGAAGGCGGCGAAAGCAAGATAACTAATATTCTGAAGAAGATAGCGAGGGACTCTGAGCATGACACTCTCGCCTCAAGCATGTTCAGAATCACCAAAGACGATCCCGAGCTTCTAGAGAAGATGGTCCACACAATGTACTCGGCCACGCAGAAGTCCACCGCGCAAGAAGAACGCAACACCGAGCCCTCTAACGCGGATGCGCAATATGAGGAATACGAAGCCCAAGGGGTCCTGCTCTATGACCTAGGCCTCGCAGCCTACAAGTTTGGAATCACACTGGATGGAAAAGAGCGCGTGAGCGAAGCTCTGCGTCTTTGGACCGAGAGTCGAGACCAGCTCGCCAACGTGGGCGGCCGCAACGCCTACGTCACACGTTCAAACGCCACCTCGGCTCTTGCGAATCACTACTTATTAAACCGAGGGAATGGGAAAGACGAAGAAAACCTCGAGGCACTGGCCAAACTCGCTAATGACGAATTGCATGTGTACGACGACTCTCTGCGGGCACACTTAGCCGCGCTCCACGCGTTACGAGGGGAGAAAGACAAAGCCAGATCGGTGCTCAAGACACGAGTAACACAGGCTCTTCAGATACTTTCTGATGAGATGCCCGACAATGATTACTATGGCTTCTTCCTCCTCCGGCAAGTCATGAAGAGCTACCGACAAGAAGACTTCAAGGGCGCGTTCATCGCCCTTAGCTTGTGCGGCCAACCAGACCTTGTCACGGACAGTTTGAAATTTGCAGCCGAGGATGTGAAGGATGATAAAGTTGCAGACAAGGAAAAGGTTCTCGAAATTCTCACAGTATTGGCGAAAGAAATTACCCAGCTTGCGAGAACTCAAGTGCCAGATAGTGCGTCACAGCTACAACGCATCCAAGCTGCCAAAACACACATCGACTCTCTTGTCCTCGCAAGTCAATCGAACCTCGCCTCCGAGGCTGACACAAGTCATCAAGACAAGCCGACTATCCCGGACAGCACTGGCTCTGTAAGTGGTGTTGCACATCGCTTACTCCAATCGCGTATCTCGGACTTGCTGAACAAGCACACGCCCAAGATCGAGGTCGAAACCCATTGTTTCTGCGATGGATATACTTCGGAGGGGGAAAAGTGCGAGAAGCAAGGCGATTTTGACCAAGAGTTTTACCATTGCGTCTACTGCTGGGACAAAGACTTTTGCAGAGAATGTCTGGCGCGGTTACGTGACCCCAAATCCGACCTCATTAACGTATGCAGTGAAAAGCATCAGTGGATTCGGAGACTACGACAGGGGGAGGATGCTTGTGTAGGCCCAGCGGCGAAGACTGTTCCAGTGCCAATCAGCGTGGTACCAGTTGATGGCGATGCGAACGTTCTACGAGCTTGTTATTCCGAGGAAGGTGGGCAGGTGATCTCAGTTGAGGAATGGAAAGAGATTGTGGCAAGAGAATTCGAAATCCCAATGGACGAGATAAAGAGTGGTGTGGCAGCGTTGAATACGCCGGAGGATGATGGCAAGAGCACTAATACCTGATGGAAAGGGGCCCAGCTTTGAGTTACTTGGCCATGATCACTCAGGCCGTCAAATGTAAAGTACCACGGTTAATCGTATCAGCCCAGTAGTACCGAGTTTCCACGCATCATCCCCTTTGAGAGATTTGCCATCGTTCGAGTTTTATATGTGGCCAAAGGTAAGTTGAAGGAGACTCCAGTTCAACGCGATCAACGCCAACTTACTTGAACTGCCCAAGGGGCCATGGCTGCTGGTTTGAGTTTGAGTTAAGTTCATGACGACGACAATATCCACATGGTGGGCAGCAGATTGGCGTGGATATGAGCGTTTGGGAGAGAAGCTCCTGCATCGCCATGACAGGAGTGCATGATGATGCCAGTGCTTTCCTGTCGCGGGAGCCAGCTGTTCAGTTCACCAGACCTTTGAGTTATCAGTAGTTGTCCTGTTGCAAAGAGTTCTTCATCATATCAGCGGCTGAGGATGGAAATGATACTTGCAGGAAACTCAGAGGATCCTTGTTTCAAATAGACGCTGGGAACACAAGGATTTGAACTGTTCATTGTCCCAACCAGCTCAGGGGAATAATCTCAAACTTCAATGAGGAATTCTCGGGCTCGGAAAGTACAACTTATGTTTCCAAGATACGAATACATTTCCTGCATCAATCGTCAAGTCCCTCGGGTGTTGTCAACTTGTCAATCGTTCGCCCGGAAATCGATATCCACAACATCTCAAAGTTAAGCAGCGGTCCTGGCTTACTTCAAACAAACGGCTGTGCGCCTAGCAAAGTTCTAGTCCCATTAACGTTAAACAGGCCCCACCAACACCGGCTTCAATCGTACGAATTGCGTCAACCTGATAAATGAGCCGTCCCTGGAATTTGACAAGCGCCGCATCTGCCGTGCCGATGTGCGGTCTCGTCCGGGATCCCTTCGGGTTGCCCCCAGTCCTGCCCCTTTCATCGGGCTGGACCATCAGATGGCACTTTGACAGCTACCGCCTACCGCCAATAACACTGCTGCTCCTTGTCAAAATCATTGATCCGCAACTAGGCTAGCCGTGCCGAGGTGCTGGTGAAATGAACCAAGCAATGAGATGTCGGAGCAAGATCGAAAAGGGACGGCATGCCGCTGTGGGATAGTCGCCGGCTCGAGAACAAAACGATCGGCCCAGCCGCAAAGATTCGATGCATCTGTAACTTGTCGCTCGCTACCAATCCGCAACCATGATGAAAACGCTCTTTCTTACGGCATTGGCTGCTGGCTCAGCTGGTAGGTCGCACTCTAAACCCTGTCCCACATACGATTCGCGGATACACCCCTAACTAACTCCCGTCCCTTGGCCGCGGCGAACCTCAAGGACCATGGAATCGACTGGTCGTCCACCATCGTGGAGGAGCGTGACAAGGGCGTCACTTACAAGAACGCGCAAGGCGTCGCGAAGCCCCTGGAGGAGATCCTCGTGGCCGCCGGCGTGAACATGGTCCGCCAGCGCGTCTGGACCGTCGAAGGCGACTACGGCATCTCGTACAACCTCGAGCTCGCGAAGAGGGCAAACGCCTCCGGGCTCATGTTCGGCCTCAACCTGCACTACAGCGACGGCTTCACGAACCCGGGTCTGCAAGACATCCCGACCGGCTGGCCCACGGCCACTGACGCCCTCGAGGCCCAGGTCACCAACTACACCGCCGAAGTGTGCGCGGCGTTCGCCGCCGCCGGCCTCTACCCCGAGATGATCACCATCGGCAACGAGATTGACAGAGGCATCCTCTGCTCCACCGGCAAGTACGATCAGCCCGAGAACCTCGCCCGCCTGCTGCACGCTGGCTCGGCCGCCATTCGCGCCTCTGCTTTGGGATCGACCACGAAGATTGTCACGCACCTTGCCCACGGCTACGACGCCGACCTGCAGGACTGGTGATACGACATGCTTGTCAAGACTGGCAAGTTCACCACCGCAGACTGGGACGTCATCGCCGTGTCCTTCTACCCCTTCTGGAGCTCGGAGGCGACATTCTCTGCCCTCGAAACTGCGCTCGGAGGCCCTCAGACCAGCTTAGCATTCCGTTGAGCACGGCAGGCCAGACGGAGTACATCACCATGGTTGCGGATACCCTGAAGAAGATTCCTAATGCCACCGGTCTCAACTACTGGGAGGCTGCTTGGATTTCCAACGCCGTCTTGGGTTCCTCTTGCGAGAGTAACGTCATGTTTGGTGGCACTGGAAAGGCTTACGACAGTCTGGCTGTGTTTGGCACCATTTGAGATAGTCGCCCAGTCTTATTCTTCTTTGATAGAAGAGTACTGCGATCATTGTTCATGTACATATTTCTTCAAGGTAGTCCTGTCCATCCGACAGAGGTCAATCACATACCTTAAGTACATAAGCTACCTATTGTCCTCAAACTCCCAGCACGTCCGGCAACTGTTCATCTCATCCATCGTTCGCTAAAGGTCTCCACTTGAGAAGTTCAATGTGATTCCGACCCTTGCCACGTTTGTGTTTCTACATATAGTCTTGCTCGGAATAGATCGATGGGGACTGTGTTCGTCATGCAATTCAACTGATAATAGGCAAGAGAGCTTGCTTCAATCTCTCCATCTACATGACAACTCCTCTTCTGAATAATGGAGCCACAAGGCACGAAACTGGCGTATTCCAATTTTTTCCGCAGCCTGACGTATTCTGCATGAACACCTCAGCCCCAAGTGTCAGCTCGTTGTCTCGGCAAACTCAGCTGGTCGAATCACAACCAGCCAGGGACAGACCATCGCCCCCCTACCCCGAAGTACGAATATCCTTGGACTACGAGCCTGCTTGCGCTTACCGAGTGGCTTGGCGGCTCCCTCAATCAGAGAATGAATAGGGGCCAAGGCGCATATGCATACACGAGCATGGTTCATGGCACGACAACTGGTAAGTCACTCGCGTACCTTGACTTTAACCGGAAGAGTGAGCTAATCCAAGCAAAATTTCAGGCAGTGTCTTCAGGAAGAGTGGTGTGGGGGTTCTTGGAAGAGGGTGGGGAGAGTCGTCAATTACCATAAGAGATATAGTTACACGTGCGTAATGAGACAAGAGCCTGCTTCCATGAACACCTCACACATTGCCTCGGTTTCTGCCTACACAAATAAGGTAGCAGCCATCATCCATCGAAGAAACTGTGATCGGCGGATTGGAAAATGCGACATCGCAACTATCGAACGCTGTGACTCCGAACCTCCTATCAATGCTAAGAAATCGCTGCAGGCTGACTTACATCACTACACCGGCGATCTTGGCAACTCCAGGCCAGCTCGCCTCACACTTCTGTTATAATGCCCCATAGTGTCCTTGTCAATATCTAGTAGTCACAGAGTAGATCCTTACCATCAACTCGCTCACATGTATCTACCAAACTTTGTACTATCGTTCATCTCGTTGGAAACCCTTAGTCATCATGCCATCTGATCCGATGGAGATGGGGGAGGTGGACTTTCATTCCCTCGACATTTCCAGATACCAGGGCTCGGAGTATTCTGCGTCGACCACTAAAATCGGGTTAACAGTTTCGGATGTGGGTGCAAAACACGAATCTCGCGAGGAGCTTCTTCCCAAAGACACTGGCTTCTCACAAGGCCCTCGAAATACAAACCATGCTTCAGCAACGATACAGCTCAAGACCAAGTGGTGGCACAATGTCGGCTCACCACGAGACCTATGGAACTCGTCCTGGAACATGCACCTGTTCCTCTTCGTCGGTATTGGCTTCGCAATTGGTCACCACGTCTTCTATCGGTCCTTGAAAGGTCGCTTAGTTCAAGATGATGAGCAAATCACTAGCATGCGCTACGGAACAGCACTAGCTTTCGCGGCAAAAGCAAATCTTGTCATGGCCGTTTTGTCAGCGTTTCGGGAGCAAGTCTGGCTCGTCGTGGGCTCAAAATTCCTGAAAGTCACCACCCTCGACGACATGTTTGACGCGCCAGAAACCCCCCTGTCACTCCTGAATTGGGAGTTCATCAGCAAGGCTAAGATTGCAGCCGCCCTGACGCTGTACTGCTGGTACGTTGCCACCCTTGCCACTCTCATTGCCTTATGCAACTCAAGCTTACTCGGCAACAAGGGCATCGCCTCTTGGTGTCATCTTGACCACAAACACTCTAGCGGCCGTCCCAAGCGAAGAAGTCCAAAACACAACGTGCCCGGGTGTCCGAACACTAAACTTCAGATTCGAAGACCAAACCGACTGGCGCAACGGAGGCAAAATCGAGGATCTGAGCCAGCAGTCTTTAAGCTACTGGAATAACACCAGGAGCAACAAGTCTGATCCGTATTTTTTCGACTACTACACCGCCCCGAGCGAAAATGCAGAAGAGTTCATGCATGCGAGTACTTACTTGCAACGCCCCATCACGGATCAAGACAACACCTTTGAAGTATGCGAAAGAGGGTGGAACTGTACAGTCGAGATCTACTTTGTTGGCCCAGCCTACAGGTGTAGGGAAGTAAGTCGAGGGGGCAAGATGAACGACACGTTGTCTAGCATACGGACTTTTGTTCCTCCATTCTCCATGGAAGATCTTGCCCCGAAGGGTAATTACACCTACATCGCAAACACACTCCAAGGAGAATACGCATTTCCGCAAATGGCCAAGATGAAGAAAGGCGGTATACCCGTCATGCCACCCCCCTACCCAAAACACCTCGATGCCTTCCGAACCGAGCCGGTAATATGGATCGGATATTCAGAGCTCAACGAGGCCTTCACGTCCGTGTATCTAAACAGCAGCGAGCCCGTCCAGAACGAGGGTGCCTTCACCCCCGTGCTCGTCGCGTGTGAGCACTACGAGGCCAATTACACCGCTTAAATCATCTACCGAGATAACATGCAATTGCCAACGATCAAGTCACGCAAGCTTCTCACTCCAGTCGTAAACACAACCTTCTTCCCGGGGCTAGACGCGGACGACGGGACGATGGATAAGACTATTGCCGTCCCGGAAGGGAACTACATCTTACCCCAAGACGTCAAAACATACAGACGAACGGCGGGGTACCACTCAATGGGCCTCTTCCTACGCAACAAACTCAACGGGACGATCCGTGAGCCGGGCAAGGTTGAGGAGACGGGCGTGGTGCAGACCAGCCTCATCGATCACCGCTTCCACTTTGTCTGGCCGAATCTTATTAAGCTCATTGAGGCGTGGTACGGCAATCTTCTCATGTCCATGTTTGCGAGACCGAGATTTCAGGCTGTTGTCTAGGCGGCGAGGACGAATGAACAGACTAGGATTCGGCGGACGGGGGTTGGACCGAAGGATAATTATTTGTACCCGTGTGTGCGTTCAAGGCCGGCGATACGGTTCCATTATCGGGTGTCTATATTGGTAGGTGTGTATGGGATTTTGATTTCTTTGGGTTTATTTGGAGTCGTGGCTGGCGCTGTGGCTATTCGGAGGAATGGTGGGTCTAGGGGGGACGAGGTTTTCTGATATTGTTGAAGCGACAAGAGGGTCGGCCCTGGATGGGATAAGTCAAACCCCCCACTTCCTGGCACCCCCCTGTTTCTGGCACCACAAAAACGATGGGATCACAACCCGACCTCCTCATTACTATTAACTATTGATCCTCAACCACACCCACTACAATACAGCTGCCAGCCTCACTAGGGCATTCAGAGTCGCTGGATTCAGCCGTGATAACCTCCTTTTCACCCGCTTCGATTTGAGCCCGATGGATATCCCTGATGTTCGCGAACTTCGTGTTGGGATCGATTTGAACAGTCTTCCTCTTCCTCACTGCAGCGTTGGTAACTTGAGCCCTCAGGTGAGCTAGTTGCTGCTGGGCAGCTGCCAGTTGCCAGGCCTGCTCTGTGAAGCCTTTTTTCACCTTCCTGAATAGCAGCCGTTGAGTGCTGGTATCATTGTCGAGTTGGGTGTATAAGTGCAGTTGACCGCTGAGCTCTGCCAGCTTCCTGGGTGTCGACCAGACCACTGCAGAGGAGGCAGAATCCCATGGCTCAACAGGGGTAGTTTGTTGACCATTATGGCATCGCTTTCTGCCCTGACTAGTTGGTTTGGGTGTGGTGGGCTTAGCAGGAGGCTCAGGTAGCACCATAGGGTTCATCAGGGGCTTAACCATCGCCACAGGGTGTAGACCAGTCCACTTCCAACCACTTCTGATGTTCGAGACTGATAGACCAGCAAGTCGAGCCTTCTGGTAACAGTCCAGGAAGTTCCTTTTACCTATAATGGTAGAGTCGTTCCATTGAGACAAGTAACCGAGCTCCTTCCGATAGGCTGACTTAACAGGGCTGAAGACAGACTGGTCAAGAGGCTGGAGGACATAAGAGGAGTGTGGTGGTAAGAACAGTAAATGGATATTGTTAATATAGCAATTCCACATGAAGTCTGTCGTCGTATGACTCCCATGCCCATCCACAATCAGCAGTCGAGCCTCCCCCTCAGCCTCAGGCATAGTCTGTGGGATGAACACCTTCTCTAACCATTCAATGGCAGTTAAGTCTGTAGTCCAGCCATTATCTGTTGCTGTGAACTCCCACCCATCGTATGGAACGAGATGTAATGGAAACCACTGCTGTTGGACTGTCTTCCCCTTGAAAATGATAAGAGGACGAAGTGCCCTACCCAAGGCTGAGATACACTCAATGATAGAGAACCATGCCCTCGACCCAGGTTGTTTCTTGCGAACAGACGTCGTCTCAGCCATACCCAGCACTAACCCATTAGCTCCCTGACCCTCGAGGATGCCAGTCTCATCCATATTATATCTGTTGGCTGGTTTGATGTCCTTGATCTCAGGGATAGCGAGGAACTTAAACCAGTTCCTAATGACCTCAGTAGATGCCCCATTAACGCGTCTAGAATCGATAGAACGACTTCTCTGAACCTTAATGATAGGGTTCCTTCTCACAAAGGCATAGATCCAGCCTTTTCCCAGTGGTTTGGTATCCCCAGCAGCAGCCAGAACTCGCTCTGCGAATTCCTTCACCTGTTGGTGCGTTGGTGCGAGGCCCAGCGAAGCCTGAATGCGAACCCATTGTGCCAGCTTACTCTCCTGGTCAGGAGACAGCCTCTGCCAGTCAGCAAAAGCCACTTTCCTAGTCTGACCACCTTGGAGACGTAGTTGGAGGGTTGATCGTGGTATCCCATACTCCAATGAGGCTCTCTTTTGACTCTTGCCGTTTGAGATGTCCTCGAGAGCCTGACGAAGCTGATCTTCGGTACATTGAGGCATTAGATATAGAAGAAGGTATGTGCAAAAGATGAGCCCATTTGGACGCGAATTGAAAATGTTGTGATAAAAGGAGGTTGGGGGTGGGCATTGGGTTGTGGTGGATTTTCGCGTTTTTGTGGGTGCCAGAAACAGGGGGGTGCCAGGAAGTGGGGGGTTTGACTTAGTACTTGGAGGTCATGGAGCGAGACTTGGAGTACTTGCGAAGAGCTTCAAAATTTTCAGGCTTGGATATGGATTACTTAAGTCGCCTGGTGATGATAAGAACGGGGCTGGCCATGTGGTGATGCCAACTGTCGACCCTGGATGGAGGTTTGGATTCGGATCTGAAGGAGAGGTGGAACAATCAAGGGGTAGCAAGAGATGAAGGAACAGAGCTTCTAGGTTGGTCAGATTGGGACCTCAATGTACCTACCCCAGACTAGGCGATTGATATGCTATCCTTATATCCAATCAACTGCTAGATAGCGTCATTATATCCGTCTCTAGTCTTTCTTTAATTTTACTCTATTTCTCTTATATTCGCCTATAAATAATCTCGAAATAGATCAAACTTAGAGAAAGACTGGAGGCAAATATAGTGATGCCATCTAGTAGTTGATGGGATAGTCATTAGTCAATACACGAGTAATTTGGTATCATAAAGTACAAGTCCGTCAAGTTCATCTGCGCTCATCATACAAGTGCCAGGACAAAGACTCTACAGAGCCTTGTCCAAAGTTCCCTTCTTCACAAAGTCCTTTGTCGCAAACTCTCTCTCGCCACCAGTGGTAACGTTCTTGTTCTTAGCCATGCCCTGAGGGTCTCCAGCTGCCGTGTCAACAGCAGAGTTGAACTTTCCACGAATTACTTCGCCCATTCCCTACAGCTCTATTATCAGCATCCCAATCACGTCTTCGACCGTGGCTTGATATATGTGGGTGGTACTTACATGTCCCTGCGCAAAGGCACCCTTGATCTGCTGCCCGATGCCGCCGCTGTGCGTCGTCGGCGCATCACCGCCACCGATCGTGCTTGTAGCGGCTCTGGAGGTTGAGTGCGCTGCTGGAACCTGGCCGGTTGTCGTAGTATGGGAGGTTGCCGTGTTGACATTGGGGTTTTCGTATGTGTTTGCGGTGCCGGCGGTCTCGGGGTTGAGAGCTGCGGGATTCGTGTTCGTGGCCATGTTGACGGTTGTTCTGATAGATTGTGGTTTTTTAACTTTGGGTTAAGTCAAACCCCCCACTTCCTGGCACCCCCCTGTTTCTGGCACCCACAAAAACGCGAAAATCCACCACAACCCAATGCCCACCCCCAACCTCCTTTTATCACAACATTTTCAATTCGCGTCCAAATGGGCTCATCTTTTGCACATACCTTCTTCTATATCTAATGCCTCAATGTACCGAAGATCAGCTTCGTCAGGCTCTCGAGGACATCTCAAACGGCAAGAGTCAAAAGAGAGCCTCATTGGAGTATGGGATACCACGATCAACCCTCCAACTACGTCTCCAAGGTGGTCAGACTAGGAAAGTGGCTTTTGCTGACTGGCAGAGGCTGTCTCCTGACCAGGAGAGTAAGCTGGCACAATGGGTTCGCATTCAGGCTTCGCTGGGCCTCGCACCAACGCACCAACAGGTGAAGGAATTCGCAGAGCGAGTTCTGGCTGCTGCTGGGGATACCAAACCACTGGGAAAAGGCTGGATCTATGCCTTTGTGAGAAGGAACCCTATCATTAAGGTTCAGAGAAGTCGTTCTATCGATTCTAGACGCGTTAATGGGGCATCTACTGAGGTCATTAGGAACTGGTTTAAGTTCCTCGCTATCCCTGAGATCAAGGACATCAAACCAGCCAACAGATATAATATGGATGAGACTGGCATCCTCGAGGGTCAGGGAGCTAATGGGTTAGTGCTGGGTATGGCTGAGACGACGTCTGTTCGCAAGAAACAACCTGGGTCGAGGGCATGGTTCTCTATCATTGAGTGTATCTCAGCCTTGGGTAGGGCACTTCGTCCTCTTATCATTTTCAAGGGGAAGACAGTCCAACAGCAGTGGTTTCCATTACATCTCGTTCCATACGATGGGTGGGAGTTCACAGCAACAGATAATGGCTGGACTACAGACTTAACTGCCATTGAATGGTTAGAGAAGGTGTTCATCCCACAGACTATGCCTGAGGCTGAGGGGGAGGCTCGACTGCTGATTGTGGATGGGCATGGGAGTCATACGACGACAGACTTCATGTGGAATTGCTATATTAACAATATCCATTTACTGTTCTTACCACCACACTCCTCTTATGTCCTCCAGCCTCTTGACCAGTCTGTCTTCAGCCCTGTTAAGTCAGCCTATCGGAAGGAGCTCGGTTACTTGTCTCAATGGAACGACTCTACCATTATAGGTAAAAGGAACTTCCTGGACTGTTACCAGAAGGCTCGACTTGCTGGTCTATCAGTCTCGAACATCAGAAGTGGTTGGAAGTGGACTGGTCTACACCCTGTGGCGATGGTTAAGCCCCTGATGAACCCTATGGTGCTACCTGAGCCTCCTGCTAAGCCCACCACACCCAAACCAACTAGTCAGGGCAGAAAGCGATGCCATAATGGTCAACAAACTACCCCTGTTGAGCCATGGGATTCTGCCTCCTCTGCAGTGGTCTGGTCGACACCCAGGAAGCTGGCAGAGCTCAGCGGTCAACTGCACTTATACACCCAACTCGACAATGATACCAGCACTCAACGGCTGCTATTCAGGAAGGTGAAAAAAGGCTTCACAGAGCAGGCCTGGCAACTGGCAGCTGCCCAGCAGCAACTAGCTCACCTGAGGGCTCAAGTTACCAACGCTGCAGTGAGGAAGAGGAAGACTGTTCAAATCGATCCCAACACGAAGTTCGCGAACATCAGGGATATCCATCGGGCTCAAATCGAAGCGGGTGAAAAGGAGGTTATCACGGCTGAATCCAGCGACTCTGAATGCCCTAGTGAGGCTGGCAGCTGTATTGTAGTGGGTGTGGTTGAGGATCAATAGTTAATAGTAATGAGGAGGTCGGGTTGTGATCCCATCGTTTTTGTGGTGCCAGAAACAGGGGGGTGCCAGGAAGTGGGGGGTTTGACTTAATAGACTGAATTAATATGAAATATTCGTTACTTGCTTCTTCTCACAATGTCATGTACAACTCCATGATAATACCTTGATCACTTAAATACGAAAATGAGTTGGTCGTTAGCTTCTTTGAACCTGGTCTTGTGATGCGCCAAGGGGTGACGTCACGATAGCGCAAACTTGCCTCGTGGAGGTCGTCGATCTGTGGACCCTCGGATCCGGGTTGCCGCATGGATTGATGTCAGCCTCAATACATCTCGTGACTTCTATCACGCTTATTTCGTCCGTTTAAGAATATTCCATGAAACAAAATCGATCATACCGGCATATTATGATATTTATTCCGCCCAAATCTAGATGGTGAAAGTGTCGGATTGGAAGTCCAATTCGGCCGCGAGTAGGGGAAGAGCATGGGCCACCTCGAGGGGGTACACTTAGACCTCGACTACCCACCCAACCTCCGGTTGGAATCTCCCTTCTACTCCTCACGCAGAATCAATCAATACAGAGATATTGATACTTCGTCACCCCCAGGACCCTACGGTTCGAACCAAATTCCCTGTGAGAGGAATACCAACACTGATCAGTGGTTAAATTCCACTATCGCAGATCAGCAAGGCATCCCACGAAAGCAGAAGAGGCGACCCTCTAATACCGAACGGGATAGAGGAATCGTGCTCCCTTGACCTCTCGAATCTCACGAGAGGAGGCGTCCATCACGTCAGCAACGCCTTTGACGGTCGACCGGCCAGACGCCTCGAGCGCCCGACGACCGACGAAGGACCCTTTACTTATACCGACTTCATCGCGGGAAGACCGCGAATTTAAGTCTGTCAAGTACACCAACCGCGACCAGACCGCGCGACAATTATATCTATTTTCCGCAGCCTGCGACTTACGCCCGCGAGACAATATACCGACTATACCTTCCAACGCGTGAAGTACGAGCCCTTCGACCAAAGCACAAAAGGGCACCACGCGACCAAGGAAGAAGACCAAGATGGCGGCTGAGCCCGAGGAACCCACGGCAACGAGGCTAGGAGTAACGACGAGATCTAGCGCCCGTCAGCAAGGAGAGGCGGGATCGAGCCAGACCCCGTCTAATCAGGCCAGCGACGACAGTCTGCTGCTGCCACGCCCGATAAGCGGCTCGACCCCCAGTCCACCAAGATCAAACACACCGACTGTCTCTGATACGAGCACTAGCCAGGGTACGGTTATAAGCGAGTCAACCAGAATGGCGATGACTAGGGTACCCATACCTCTCAAGTGGCTAGACATCAACAATTCATACTGGGGAAAGTGGACCTTCAGACCATCGGATACACCAGATAACGAGCGGGTCGACGCTGCCCTCGTTTTCTTAATGGAAATCTACGCTAAGCAAGGACTCGAGGGGCAACCCCTGTTTTACCAGATTACCGATGATATCGGCCACTGGCCAGGCAAATGGTTTGCAAGCGCCAACGACGGTATCGTCAGAGAAGTCGTCAGATTCCTTCATGGCCGAGGCATATTACCAGATTCGTCAGCTACGAGAGAACCTCACGAGACCCTCGCAGCCACACTGTCGGCATCAGAATTTACGCCTTGGAACCAACAGCAAGTCGACCGCGCAATATACCGGCTTAGCGAGTTCAGGCAGCGCATTACCAAGCCAGAATTTCTCTTGATGATCACCAATGGCGCAATCGGCCCCTATATGAGACAAGCCAACAGCGGCCCACCTCCAGAAGTACGTCAAGCAACGGTTCCTCCAATTGCAATTACAAGCCCAAGGTTACCGTCGACATCGCAACCCATGGGCCAAAACGGTGATATGCGAATAGAACCACATTCAACTACACAGAGCCAACGATTCAACTCGACACCACGCGAATCACGCGAGGAGCAGGATCCAATCATCGCTAACCCACGGCAATTAACGGACCTCACGAAGATATTCCCAAAAGAGAAGAAGTATGCAGGGGGGAAGTACGAGGTCCTACAAGAGACCCTGACCATGTTCTACGACTACTGCGAGAAGGCAGGAATCAAGGAACACCAATACCACTCAGCTATCACGATTGTACTCACGGGTAAGGCAGAGGAATATTACTACCTCGCGGTGCGTACACTCGACAAATCAGACTTCCTCAGCGTTGTTGACGCAATCCGAAGCCGCTTCGAGACACACGATAGGAGCCTCGAGCTCCTCGCCGAGCTAAGGGCACTTTCATATGGATCTATCGCTCGCGGAATGGAGGGCAAGCCACGCGTTGAGATTCTCGAGGAGCTTATCGACAAGATCGACAAGTTGGCCAAGACCCAGCCAACGGAGGGAACCAACGAGAGAAAAGTCGGATATCTCTGTACAGCGGTACAGCGAGTCCCCGAGGCAAGGATGACTTTGCACGCACCGCCAACCGACTACGAGACCCTCTGCTCACGGCTGAGGTCGAGTTTCAACATCGAGGCCAGGATGCCCAGACAACAGCAATTCCGAGCAGTTGACGCACCATATCAACAACACTGGGTCGACCGTACATACAACGGCAAGGGAAAGGAAGCCAGATACGGCAACCGATCCAATGAGCAAGAGACACGAGGAGGATCAACAGCAGCCACAAGATTCAGGCCACGCGGAAATCAGCCTCGCGGAAAGTGCTGGGTCTGCAAGAAAGACGGCTGTTGGTCGACAAGCCATACCCAAGAGGAAAGGGATAAGTCGTACGAGAAATACAAGCAGACGAAAGGCACTGAGGGCAAGTCGAGCCCGGGCCAATTCCAGCAATTCCTCATCGACTACGAGGGAAAGGGCCCTTCCACACAAGGGGATCCTGATCACGAATCTGACATCGATGAGGACATCACTCCCTTCCTTAACAGAATCGACGATATCGTCGATAACGATTTCGACGACGTCGACGAGGTCCAACACGTCTTCTTCGCTCCCTCATCGTCAGGAGGATGTTCCACTCTGAATGACAGGCAAGCGGTCAATACCCTCAACGAGGAGGCATTCTTCCATGGTTGTCAAGGCAGATTCGTACGAAGTAAGGGATCATCGGCCCTATACGAAGGAAGCCAAGGATCAAGCAAAGCCTTGAGTGACCACAACCTGGCTAAAGAAGCATTGGGTGATCACACCCGTACCGAGGGAAAAAGGAAGACAAGCTCAGGGGCCTCACTACTCCCCTTTTTATATCCACCAGATGAGCCAGACGAGGGGACGGCCCAGATATACCATACCCAGGAAAGGTACGGGCCAGACGTCTTCCAAGGGATTATCCCTGATACCGGAGCATCACATTGGTCTACCGGGGGACAGGGCCAGTTGGAAGCGCTACAGAAGATCTACCCAGCAGCGCTCGACAGGTCGAAGGCAGGCATCGCCGTTATCAGCTTCGGCCCAGGGGACCAACTGGTGGGAATTGGTACGGTGAGCATCACCACCACCTTCGGAACCATGACCTTCCATATCCTTCCGGTCAATACACCCTTTCTGTTATGCCTCAGAGATATGGACCGGTTAGGCATCACATTCGAGAACCTCAAGAACCGGGTCTCCAATGGCACGCACTTCGAAAAAGTAGAAAGACGATGGGGCCACGCATTTATGAAGCTCGAGACCGCAAGCAGGTCGGTATACTACTTGACCGAGGTTGAGCTCAGGAGATTACACAAGCGTTTTGGGCACCCATCCGTCCCGAGATTACAGAACTTGCTCAAGCAGTCGGGCAACGACGTCGAGACCGAGGCCTTGGAGCACATCACGAAAATCTGCCATCAATGTCAAATGAACGCCCAAAGGCCGCGCAGATTCCGCTTCAAGTTGCAAGATGAGATTCACTTCAACTGGGAGATCGTTATCGACATCTTCTACCTCAACGGCAAGCCGGCTCTTCACATCATTGATTCGGCCACATCATTCCAAGGTGGACAGTTCCTCGACGACCTCCAGGCGAAGACGGTGTGGGCAGCAGTCAAAAGAGCGTGGATCGACACGTACCTCGGCCCACCTGACGGCATAAGAACAGATGCCGGAACCAGCTTCAAGTCCACGGAATTCAGGGATAATGCGAAATCATACGGCATCCAACTGAAAGTGGTACCAGTCGAGGCACATCACAGCATCGGCAAGGTGGAAAGGGCACATCAGCAGCTGAAAAGGGCATTCAAGATAATCAAAGACGAGAATCCCGGTGCCCCTGACGAAGACTGCCTCCAATCAGCATTCAAATGCTGCAATGATACCATGGGACCAGAAGGACTAGTCCCAACGCTCCTCGTCTTCGGTGCTTATCCAAGAACGACCACAGCCTCGCCACCGTCACTAGACGTAGTCCAACGCGCGAAGGGCATCGAGAAGGCCATGAAGGCGCTACGCGAGGTCAATGCGAGGAGGCAAATCAATGAAGCCCTGGCTACACGTAATGGACCAGACATCTCATCGAACCTCGACATGCCACTAGGCTCAGACGTGAGAGTCTGGAGGTCAACTACAAATCAATGGACGGGACCATTCAGACTAATCTCCGTCGACGAGCGATCGTGCGTCGTAGCCAGAGATCGAGACCAACCGTTGGAGGTATCGATCACTGCTGTACGACCCTACTTGAGAGACGACAACGAGGAGATCGCAGATCAACCACAAGAAAGAGGAGAGCCAGGGGAAGACCTACCTCCACCCCCTGAGATTGAGCAGGAAGTTGTCCTCGACGAAATTATCGTCGCAGCACCCTCAGACGATGAGGACGACGAACCCGACGACCAACAAGCAGAAGACGAAGAGCCACCTACCCAGCACAGTCCATCGCCGACGCCGCCGCCAAAGCGAGCCCCAACCAGGGATTGGAACACTTCATCGACAAGGGGAAGGCCACGGTACGAATGGAGGGATGGGTCACACGGAAGGGACCTCGGAAGGAGGAGAAAGGGGCACATTAGACAGCACTGGTCTTACACGCCTGATACACGACTTCGCAGCGTTCGAATTATCCTTCCAACCGTACCAGTTAGACGTTAAAAGAGAGAGATAGTCAGTGTCGGATTGGAAGTCCAATTCGGCCGCGAGTAGGGGAAGAGCATGGGCCACCTCGAGGGGGTACACTTAGACCTCGACTACCCACCCAACCTCCGGTTGGAATCTCCCTTCTACTCCTCACGCAGAATCAATCAATACAGAGATATTGATACTTCGTCACCCCCAGGACCCTACGGTTCGAACCAAATTCCCTGTGAGAGGAATACCAACAGAAAGACTATCTGAAAACATGCCATGAACAGGCCGTGTGTTTCTGTGAGACTAGTTGTAGGTATTACAAAAGAAAACGCCTTGCTGGGAGGCCGGTGAGAAGCCCTCGTCTATGCAAAGAAAACGTAACATCCACCTGTCGAGGGTATATGATACCGAAATGCCACCTTGACAAAGAAAATGTTGAAACGTGTTTACCCTATCCACATCACCATGCCCCTCGTTCCCTCGACACTCATCCAGACGACGGTTGTCAGCTACGTTGGCTTTTACAATGCTCCCAAGACGAACACCATACCAACAAAGGACCAAACCCATCTAGACACCTCAACCCTCTCTCCAGCACCATAGTATCCGCGGCCGCCGCCCCAACCACCCCCACCATTGCCCCAGCCCCAAGAGGTATCAAGTTCACACTCCCCATCGAAATCAATGGTATCCGTCCTTCCAATAGGCGAGCAGAGAGGCGGTGATGAAGACGATGACTCGGCATCGTCATTGCTATTCCCGGTGCACGAGTTAACGGGGCTCCATGTCCCGTTGAGGCAATACTGGAATGAATCCGAGAGACAGTTGTATTGGCCCTCATACCCCTCGCAGGACGTCTCGGCAGCGATGGCAAGGTGCGAAAGGTCCTCCATGACTGTTGTGTCTCTTGCTTGTTTGTCGAAACCTGGTTCTGGGACTGGGGAGGGTGTCGCAAATGTGCGGTCGACTAGGAGGGCTAGGAGAAAGAAGACGAGAAGGGTCGAGATCACGCTTTTGCGTCTGCATGGTTGGAGGCGTGAGAACATGGCGAGACAGCTTTCAGAAATATGACTGAAGCGATTGTCTACTCAGTACTCTGAAGAAGAGGAAAGGTTTGGGTTTGGGAAGACAGGAGAAAGAGAGAGACCGGTTCTTCTTCAGCTTGATGTAGAGTATTGTGCGCGAGAAGGCTGAGACGAGCGCGTAAGTCGGCACATTAGCATACAAAGCTTACTCAAGGAGCACCCCGAGTATATACCTCCTCTTCCCCTCTTGGAAGTAGCTGAAAGACCATGCCTAGAGTTAGCCGAGAAAGGACCCGAGGCCAGCCCAGCCTAACAAGTTAGTCAGACCCATCGAGGAATGACGAAGTTGATCAACAGTCTCCTTTACTACCTCCGGATTCTGTGTCATCCTGGCAAGCTCGTGAAGAGACTATGACTGTCAACACATGTCGAACCCCCCTCGCTCCCGCCATATTGTCTCAGAAACTAGCTCCTCTCGCCGTGAGACTGTCGGAGCTTGGGCTCGTCGGAACAAGGCACCAGACCGTCGCTGAGTTGTCAGCTGGACCATAGTAGTCATGGTCAAGACGTGTAGACGTGCCATTGGGCCGTGGTGTTCTAGCTCGTTCACAGAGTAAAACTTCAAGGTGAAGTTTCCCATCAACTTCATGCGCAAACAGCTGCAGGAGAGAAAATAGCATGGATCCTGCAAGCTCTAGTCATGTAGATCGGCCAAGCAAGCTGTATCTTTCTTAAGCTTACACTCTAGCTTCCCTACCAAAGCCTCCTACCAAACTCTCCGGGAGTTGTCATGCATAAACGGACTCCCGTGGCACGGATTCGTCGGCACAGACTTGGCTCACCTTACGCACGCCCTCTGCTCCATATCGATTGTAGAGGTTGCGAGCAGGCCCGTAATCCTGCAGGAACCCGACTCAGAGCACAATTGTCCAGGCAAGACATGACGAACATCTTTTGATTCCTAGGTATGGGTGACTATTAATCTCGAGGTGTGAAGCTAAACAAAAGTAGAGTATGAACGCATCCCAGGAAACCCATGAACCGGTTCGTGATGTCCAACGTGTTCTCGCGTTGGTTGATGGTGCTAGTCGGTTAGCGTTGGCGCTACTTTTCCTTCCACGCACCAATGAGGTGACCGATGCCTACAGTTTCTGGAAGGCTAGCCAGCGCATAGTTGTCTACTTGTTTGAAAAAAGATGTGAAGCGGAAATCCTGGTGTTGTGGTAATATTGCAGCTATGTTACGCTGAGCTGCGGCCTGGCATGCATTGCTCTACGTGACCCGACTTCCTCCGCATGCATGTAGAATCGTTTCCCGAGACAAAGGCGAAGCGACAATTAAAATCTGAATGAGAAGGATTCTCGTCCCTAACGGATTCCAAAAACAGAGATTGTAATAGACAGAAGTCTGCCTACTAAGGCAAAGTGGCGCAAACGTCCAAGCCGGAAGCAAGTCGGGCTTCGTGAGCGGGAGTCGTCCCTCTCACACATGCCAAACCTCCACACGTCTAATTTCGTCATCGAAACTCCCTAAAAGGCCCTCAAACAACCAACCCCATCATTATATCTGCCCTATGATTCTCCAGCCGTGATATCTCCCCGCACTCGCATTGTGCACACGAAACGGAGGACTAAGACGGCCTCTACGCCGCCTTAGCCCGTCTTTTGCGTGTAATCCATGCCAGGAGATAGTGCCCCCCAATACCCAAGATCAAGAAGCCGGCAATGACGAGAATAGGACTCGCAATAGCACCTGGTGGCGCAGCGGGCATGGTGTTGGTAGTGTGATGTTCACTCGTGTCATTCCAGCTAGCACGTGTGTTTCTTTTCATAACAAGGTGTTTGGCGGCCATGATCTCGACTGGTAGATAGTACTCACCATGCCGAGGGTGATTGGCGCTCTGTATTGCAGGTGAGATGCGTGTGGCTGATAAGACAAAGTCTCAAGATGGTGCAAGCCACACCTCCTTGATGGTTTTGGTTTCGTACCTGATCATCGAAATGAGGAGCACTTCTCTGAGAGTAGCTGAAAATGCCTTGGGATGGCACACACGCGTGAGAAACTTGCCAAAGTCTGACCTATCCTGTGGTTTCATGGAGGCCGAATTATAGCCATCGACTACTCCGTCATTCCATAGGCGAGGCTCTAGTCGGTATTGTAGATGACACTAGAACCACGGCATTCTGCTTCGAGCACGTGGGAGGACGAGGTATCATACGTAACGGTTTGTTGAGTATATACAAGTTCTATCTTATTAGACATTAGGAAACCCATTGACGACAGCGCTTTCCAGCTCTTGGTCTGTGCTGCTGTGAGCTCTCTTCCCACAGTCCGAGATGGCCCTTGGCCCTAATGCGTCGTTTCTCAGGTCTCGTTTGCACGCGCTGCTCATGCTTTATGAAATCAAACAACCTCCCATGTTCTAGCAGAACCAATTACGCCATGCTAGGGATATGCAAAACACTTGAACAGTACATCAGACATAACTCGTCTCTTCAATAATAGATAAAAGGAAACCGGACCTCCGCTTCATCGGCGATAGCGAGGGGTCGCGCTGGCAGTACCGTTCCACTCGGGATACTTGGTGGTAGACCAGTCACCATCGTCAAAGCTCGTCGTAGACTCCGGGATCGAGGACGACGTTGTCACGCTGATGATGCTGGTGACGAAGGTTGAGGGTTGAGGGAAAGAGCTGGGCGTCTGCACCCATGATATTTGGTAGGTGGTCTCATAGATCTGGGTGGGAGTCGGAGGCGTGTAGGTTTCCGTGACACTCGTGCTAGTAGAGGACAAGGTTGTTGTCGTCGAGATTGAGGATGATGAGGTCGTGTTGGGCGGATGGACAGAAGACGGCTCTACAGGAGGAGCTACATAAGACGTCGGCTCAATAGGGGTTGCCGTGGGCGGGGGAGGCTGGATGACAACTGCAGAAGACTCAATCGGCGTCGATGCCGGCTCACTTGGAGCAGCCCACGTTGCTGATGACTGAGGGGGCACCGCAATGACCTCGGAGGAGCTGGAGAGTGCGGCTGCTGAGGATGATGCTGGAGATGAAGCAACAGATGTCCACGTCGAAGGAAGAGGCTCAACTGCTCCCGTGGAGGGGCTGACAGACGGCGCCGGAGACGCACTTGGAATAGCCTGAGTTTCAGTCGAAGGAGGAGGAGGCACAACAATGGCGGTGGACGAGCCGACGGATGCTGAAGATGGTGCCACGGGGGTTTCTGTGGAGGGTGGCAGCTCGATAGCAGATGTCGATGGCGACGAAGGCACTGGCGAAGATGGGTCAGGCGATGCCGACGTCTCGCTTGATGAAGGAGGCACCACGACAGGGGTGCTCGAGGATGGTGTCGGGGTCGACGAAGGAACGACAACGCTCGATGGGATGTCAGGCGTTGTTGTTGATGAAGGAGCTGGCTGGGCAGACTCTGATACTTGAGTTGACAGTGCAGCGGAAGACGGCGCTGGCTCAGCAGAACTTGGCGGAGGGGCAGCTGGTGGTGTGGTTGCTGCTGTCGTGGGCGTGGCAGTCAAATGTGTTGATTCAGGGGTAGGCTTCACACTTGGGTAGACAGTGACGGTTGCTGGGCCGCTGTCTGTGGTGCCATCGACGTTCACGATGATGAGCGATGTAGAAGTTGTCTGCACTGGAGACGATATCTCGGTGACGGTATCCGTGACTCTCTCTGTCACCGTGGTCTGAACTGGCGATCTGGTGATAGTGACGACTGCCGGGTCGGTGCTGGGACTTCCCTCAACATTGACGACCGAGTAGGTCTTTGTTGGTTTTGTGCCACGAAGATGTAGAAGACGATCAATGAGGGGGATCGCGTTTGCTGCTGTGGAGACGGATAGCAGCAGCGGGAGGGAAGCAGAGGGGCGCATCTTGACGATGGGCCAGCAGCTGCTGGCGGTGTAATGTGTTTGAGAGAACTCGTCTCAAGTCTGGTGCTTCAAGTTGACAGGCCTGGTAGATGCTGTGCTTGGAGCTGCTGCAGGATGAAGGACGGACACTGACAGGATGGTGGATATCGATGCCGATCGAATACGAATAGTTGCAAAAGCGACTGTACTCCGTAGGGTATACGAGAAAAAACTGGAGAAGCAAAAGGAAAAGCAAACAGAAGGATGCGTGGGAGCCATGGTGGTTTTACTACGCTGCACTAGCAAACGTGGATGGCTGGGTGAGGGAAGCTCGGAAAAGATCGTGATGGGAAATGGTGGTGGTTGGGAGGTTGGAAATGGCTCCATTTTGGTGGTAGTGCAGCTTCCAAGGCGATAGGCTGGTTGGCCAGGGACATAGCGACACAACGGCACCAATGGCGGGGGAGCAACAGGCCCAAATGGCCCCAAATGGCCCAGGAAGGTGACGGGAGGTGGGCAGCAGCCAGGCAACGCGTGGGACGCCAGGTACGGGCTGGGTTGAACGACGGCTGCCCAGCCACCCGCGTTCCTGTTGCTGTTGCAACTCAGCTAGGTAGGAGACTCGACACACCTCGCAAGGAGCTGTGGAGAATTTGTCCAACGTTTGGTAAAAGTGGCAGATGCAAGAGTGAAACCGTCAACGGCAAGTGGTCACTAGTGACGAGGTTTCCATTCGGATTGCAGGCTGGTGGCGTACCTTGTCAAACCACATCCCAGCACATGCTTTCGATGCTAGTATAGATTCCTAAGGTAAGGAGGCACGGAGGCTTCGTTATGTAATCACTAGCCACCGGGGAGCAGCCACCGTGGAGTAGCCACCAGCCACCAGCCACCAGCCACGAGTCCCAAAAGCCACTCGGAAAACAAGGCCGAGATCTGTCAGCAAGTGGCTGTGCGGCCGGGGAAGCAACTCGCCGATGGCCCATGCATCGGAGCCTTGGCCTGGCTTGCCCCTGCGTCTTCCTTTTCCTCTTCCAGACGAACCCTTCCCTTCGACTCTCCGCTCCGCTCCCACCGCAGCACCGCAGGCACTTCTGTCTGCCCGGTCCACCTCCTAAGCTTCTTCACAAGAACCACCCGCCAAAGTCGTGCATGGGCAAGGAAGCTCTGGCCCCCAGGGCCCAGCGTGCATGTCATCTCGTAGGGCAGCAGGGTCGTCGTCGATCACACCTTGCGCGTTTGTTTGCTCTACTTCGTACTCCCTAGCTCTGGATATTTGGACTGATCTAAGGTCTGCAGCATCTCGAACTATCTCTTTATACATCGAATCAATGCCTCTTTCATCGTGCAGTGAATAGGAAACATGCATACCCCAACACCCTCGCATCGGACTGCAGCAATGGCGGACAGGAGCCGAGACATTTGGCAGTGTTACCTCGATTACGCATCTCTGTGGCGCTGACAGCAGCTCAGCAGGGTTGGCGCCTTGGAGGATGGAAACATTTGGACGTTCTGGTCGCTTTCTGTGGACCTCATCGCACTGCCCACGCCGCCCAGAAGTCGTTTTTAATCTTCCAGGTGGATGACGTTGAGTTTCTCTGCTGGGCGCGTGCCTACTAAGCCACCACACCAGCCTGGGCAGACCGTCTCGCAGCCCAATTACTTTGGCTTTTTGCTGCTGACTGCTGGGGAACAGCTCCGCGTTCGGGTCGACTCGTCGGATTCGATCTACCACCTTAGCTCAAGCTCTTACCACCAAAAGGAAGCAGGTGACGGCCGGAAAGGATCACCTCCAGCTTCCCCTCTCAGCAATAGCAGAGGGCCCAAACACGCAATTCTTGCCTCAGCAGCAGACTCACAGCCACACACCGGTCTCGTCGTCGTCACCTCGCTTGACTCTTGAGACCCCGTCGTGTCCGTCCGCCGCATGTAAGCTTTAAAATAAGCTACGCCGCCCAGTCCCATCTACGATTCTCTCATCCGACTTTCCGTCTTCTTGCATCTCGTCACCTTGTGCTGCCCCGCAGTCATTTACACAGTAGAACACACCTACGAATACGCAGTTCACCTTTCCCTAACATCCAATACCCCACCCCCGCTGACCTCTGACGCAAACGCGCCCCCGATTCACCCGGCATCGTCAACCGATCGAACTCTGCACGTCGCATTCTAGACTTCAATGTCCTATCCAGGCCAGTACGGCTACGGCGCCCGTAAGTTGCATTCCGCGCCAATGCGATCCTCCTATGCTTGTTCTCTAGAGCCTGACACCGATTTAGAGCCTCACGGCCAGGGCTACGGCCAGCAGTACCCGCCTCCTCAACAGGGAGGCTACAGCGGATCACCATACCCCCCTCAAGGAGGCCAGTATCCTCCTCCTCAAGGTCCTCCACCCGGCCAATATGGTGCACCTCCTCAACAGGGCGGGTACTATCAACAACCTCCTCAGGGCCAGTATCCCCCGCAAGGCGGACACTACCCCCCTCCCCAAGGTCCTCCGCCGGGCCAGTACCCGCCCCAGGGCGGCGCAAACGGCGCACCTCCCCCGATTCCTCCTTCGCCCTATGGCGGACACTCCCCCGCGCCCGGAGGCTACGGCGCACCACCAAATCAGTCATATGGCGCTCCCCCGCCTCAGCACTACGGACCCCCGACCCCCGCGTCTATGGGATACGGCGCTCCGCAGATTATCCAGTGGGATGCCACACCTGACGCGACAACAGCGCGCAACGCAATGAAGGGCTTTGGCACAGACGAGAAGACTCTCATTCGCTGTCTGGCTACCAAGGACCCTCTGCAGATCGATGCCATCAGAACGGCGTTCAACAGGAACTTCAGACGCGATCTCGAGCAGGATATTAAGAAGGAGACAAGCAGTTGGTTCCAAAACGGCCTGGTGTCTGTCGCCCGCGGCCCTCTCCGCTCCGACATCTACAACCTATACGAGGCAATGGATGGAGCCGGCACAAAGGAGAGCGTCCTCAACGACGTTCTCCTTGGCCGGTCAAATGCGGATATGCAGGCGATCAAGAGCGCATACCAGCAAACCTTCAAGAGGCGCCTGGAGGACGACGTCAAGGGCGATCTCAGCATGAAGACAGAGAGGCATTTCCTCATCGTCCTCGGTGCCAACAGGGCAGAAGACTCGGCGCCTGTTGTGCCGCAGCAAGTCGACTCGGATGTCATGGAGTTGTACAAGGCCACTGAGGGCAAGGTTGGCACGGATGAGATGCTTGTTTGCAGCATCCTGAGCACCCGCAACGACAACCAAATCCGCGCCATTAACCAGGCCTATGAGCAAAACTTTAGGAGGAAGCTTGAGGAAGTTATCAAGAAGGTAAGCCAGCCCACTGAATATGCACATCATACCTAATACTAACTTTACGCGATAGGAATTCTCTGGACACATGGAGGACGCCCTTCTCTTCCAGCTCCGCAATGCTGTTGACAAGTACATGCACGCCGCCAAGCTCCTGGAGGACTCGATGGCCGGGCTCGGCACCAAGGATCACCTCCTCGTCGCGCGCGTGGTGCGTTTCCACTGGGACAAGAATATGCTCGCCAACGTCAAGGGCGCGTACCAGGCAAGGTACAACCGCAGTTTGGCGAGCAGGATCAGGGGCGAGACGAGCGGCGATTATCAGAGGCTGATGTTGGCGTGTATCGGCGAGAACATTTGAGCAGTGACACGCGCGCGGAGTGCGAGACCGAATGATACCCCTGGGCTGGGACGGACTTTTCATGAGATAATGGCCGGGAATGATGGATGGATGAATGGGCTGGGAGGCTGGGAGGCCGTGAGTGCCTATGATGGCCGAGCTCGCAACGAGCAGAGATAATCGGACACTCGGTATGGTTATCAATAGTTTACTGTAATGACATTCTGGACTCTGTTCTGGATTTGCAACACAACAGCTCTTTCAAGGTGCTCTGGGTGGTGACACAATACCTCCATGTTTGTTCTCGGCGCCAAAGACGCTGTCAATTTCTTGTGCGTACCTTGCCTTACGCAACAAATTCGGTTGCACCTGATCGTCGATGTCGCAATGCTTTGGAATCGCTCAAGTGCAGACCTGGTTCTTACTGCTCATCATGGTGGCCCGAATGATGTGCGCCTGCGGCCTCACAGGTTGCGACAATATGTGGAGAGACTTTATTGCGACTTATTAATAACTAAATGGGCTAAAAATGTTACTTTTTCTGCAGTAATTGCTCCAATTTAACGCCGAATCCGGAGCCGGACAATCTGATTGGGTGCGCCGAGTCCAAGCGTCTTATGTGCACCGCGGGCAGTCGCGAATGTGTGACAGATTCTCATGTCATGACAAAGCATTGAAAAGTGCACCCAATCAAAACGGATCTAAAGGGGTAAGAGCGGGTCTTTCCTGCCAAAAACGCTATAGCAGGATATAGCACCTTCTCCAGCCCTTACTTATAGCGCTCTCAAGGCCCCCCCCCCCCCCCCTCCTTCTGAAATAGTCACTAATTAATTTTTCTACTAATCAAGACGTGGCCCCTCCTCCGCCCTAACTTTTCCTACTTTTTTCACCTTTACTTAACGAATCCGTGCTCCACCACGACTGCCCGCTTGTTTGCGCAGAACGGCGCTTCGACGACGGCCACGACCTGGCACCACGATCAAGATCGCGAACTCGGGATCGACGTCAAAGAACGCGTTTGATAGAAAACTGACGCGTCAAATCGTGGACAGTGAGCAGCTTCTTCTTTTCGCATCATTGAACCGCCACTGACACTCAAAAAAAAAAGGTTGCACCTGACCGTTTCTGGTCTATGGACGACGATCTTATTCAACTTAGAGTCGTTCTTTCTTCCACCAGTGTACTTGGCTTATTAACCATCATCTTCCACCTCTCGGCTTGGCCACAAGATCACTTTCGACAAAGTAACCAAGAGGCTGGCCAAAGATGGCATCACCAATGATGCAGCAGCCTCCCATGCCCAACGGCGGCGCATCCAACCATGGACCAGTTCGACAATCCGTATCACCAGCTATGCCGGCAAACCATCTGAATGGGAACGGCGCCTGTCCTGGCACCGCTTCGCATTCTCCCGCCTTCCATCAGCCGTCGCAACCAGCTTCGGCTCCCAAGCAAACACCGGTGCCTGTCCCTGTACCAGGTGCCGCGAATGGAGCCAAGCCCCCTGTGGTCCCTGTCACCTCGGATATTCCGCAAGGAACTCAATCAGCGTCGCCTCAGCTTAGCAGCAATCTCGATAAGAACAAGAGATTTCACGACGACTATGCTCGCCTCTCCGCTGCGATCCAAGAGGCTGACCCGGATGCCGTTAGGCGTGCCATTCGGGACAACCATCCCAAGTGCCTACTTGGCTCACACTATCACCTGGCTTTTCTTGTGAGTACTTGTCGCGGGTATCGCACATTCTAAGAAGGAGACCTGAGAGGCTCTTAACGGATTACGCATGACTGACCATTGGGCAGATGAACGTCACCATGCACCAAGCCGACGTGGGAATCTTCCAGAGAGCCGTCAGGGACTTTGGCGCAAGGTTTCTGGAGGCCGGCAAGCACGAGCTTGTCAATGCCATGACCCCGGCTGACATCGACGAGGTGGCGGACAAGATTCTCGCCAAAGCCTCGGACACATTTCTCGACAGGGCTCTCGTAGCTCGTCTACGAACCATCCAGGCACGCCGACTTGTCAATGCCCTGGCGCGGGCGGAGAGACTCGGATACGATGCTGCAGACATTGTCGAGAATGAACATGTCATCCCCTCCTTGCCTGGAACCACTCCTGCGGCTCCTGCTCAACAACAACAACAACAACAGCAACAACAACAGCACCTGCAGCAGCAGCAACAGCAGCACCAGCAGCTTCAACAACAACAGCAAGTTGCCCTCGCGCGAACGAACTCCTTTAAGAGTGTCAACCAAAAGCCAGAGCTCCCTGTGCAACCCCAGGAGCCAGCAGATCCTGCCAACCCGCAGTGCATCTATTGTCATCGGACCTTCCCAGGGGTATCCGCCTACCAGCATGTGAGTGATGGTCCCAGTGGTGATCATGACCAAGCTAACCGTCTGCAGCACGTCAAGAAGAAGATCTGCGTCAAGACGTCTCCGTTATCAAGATCAACTAGTGAGGCGTACATGTGCTCTCACTGCGCACAAAGATTCGGCGGCATGGCTGGCTTGCAATACCACATGCTGAACAAGGTGTGCGGCGACTTTGGGGAAGTTATCAAGGATGATATTGCTTCGATCCCAAAGTCGTCCCTGCCGCCGCCCATTCTGAACCCCCCCGTTAAGCGGCCAGCGCCAGCTCCCGACAGCACCCCGACGTACATCGCGTCCGGAACCAACAGCCCGGCGTACACAACCCCCATGCCATCAAACACCCAAACACCTCGCGCCAGCTCTCAGGTAGTTGATCTCTCCAACGCTCCATTGGGCACTCCTCAACACAAGGATATGGCCCATCTCACAGTTTATCAAATTGAGGCACTCAAGGGCGAGCTGCAGCTAGCCGAGAAGCAGTTCAAGATGAAGATTGACGGTGCGCAGAAAGCCGGCGGTGACCCTGATAAACTACAGAAGAAGCTTGCGGGATTCAAAAACTCATACGCATGCAAGCAGTCCACTATTCGCAAGAAGTACGGCATCAAGCTACGCCAGCGACGTAATCGCGAGGAGATGGAGGCGGAACGCCAGCGCATGGGCATGCCTGATGGTGTACCGCGCACGATACCAACGCCGAGTAAAGAGGGCCATGCTGACAAGCGAGCTCGTCTCAATGGCGAGGCTGATGCGTCAACGACGCAGACTTCGCGGAGCCTCACCCCGATCCAGACAGTTGCGGTGACGGACATGGCAAACGGCCTTAACGGTTCCAACGCGACGGCCGCTACACAGGACCCGACGGCGAGCATGTCGCAGCCGGCTACTTCCGCACAGCCTATACCCTCACAGCCGGTGGCCAGTCGGCCGCCGCCGTCGACATATCATCAAGGCAACTACAGAGTTGAGGTCCACGTTCCAAGCCCGTCGAAGAAGGCCGGGTCTGCCGCTCCGGACGAAAGTTCGATGGACAACACGCCATCGAGGGCGTCGTCCAGTGGCGGTATGACGGCAGAGCAGCTTCTCAAGCAGATGCGGGGTGGTGATGGAGCCCCCTTTGAGCTGGACGACGAAGAGAGCTCCTCCGAATCAGACTCTAGCTCTGACGAAGAAGAGTGAGCGCATCGTCAGATATAACACGTTTGCTTTTTGGCGATTCTTCTTACATCAGCATTGTTTCGCGACGAGACTTGCCATTTCGTGGGTCTCGGCAGACGACTCTCTCCGAGGGATGAAGAGGGAGTATTTGCACTATCTGGACGCAAACATCCAGTCACTATTTCCCGGATTGCGAGCATCCGGATACCCCTGGTTTCCTCAATTTCGGTACAGGCATCGGAACATACTAGAAGGCGTTGAGGCATTAGCGATGGTTATTTTTGAGACTTTTAGACAATCCCACGGGAGACGTCGATTTCATTGAAGAGGTTCGTGGTCTTTGCTGCAATGGCTCTGGGGTCGCATCATCCTTGGTCTGTCTACAAGAGCCTTTAACCTGGGAGGCTTGGAAGGGACCATTAACGTACGGAGTACAGGGGTCCAGATGACCAACCTACAAGGCGGGCAGACATTTCAACGTTAATTGCAAATAAAGACAGCGATCACAAACATGTGCCTGTCCCCTTAATGAATGGGATGTGGCTCGGAGATGTGTGATCGACAATCATGCAGGGTCGGCATTGAAGACTTGCCTTAATGTAATTCATGTGGCTGTCGCATGGGCTCGCCGACTCATGGTCCATGCTCCCTGCCTACATCAACGGACATGCCAGATAATTCGCATTCGGAGGGCCAGGCATTCGGGGGGAAGAAGTCTTAGGAGGTTACTGTTTAGTTTTGAGATGCTCGCTTTTGGGACAAAAGTTTAAATGAGGCCATGGAGGGAGGCAAGGGAAACAGAACGGGCGGTTGTTTTCATAGGTGATATGGCGAATAGCTTTAGGGGTGCAGGGCGAAACGAGCACAGCTGTTGGGTCTATTTGCGAAACCGTGCAGCTTAGTTAGGTCTCGAGCGTTGCAGATGCAGCAATGTCTAGAGATGGAAAGCTGCGGACGCAAGTTGGCTTGACCGAGGTGAGTGAACGGCCTGTGATGTGATGTGATGGCAGGTGACGGGTGGTGCGTGCTGAGCCCGTACCCGTGCTGTGGGCGATCAGACGGGTGTCCACTGTCAAGACTCTGAGAGATGTGAAGATGGAGGGTCATTCATGTCATGGGAGCTTGAATTTGGGTATGTAGCCCAGACTACTATGCGAGCATTCATGATTGTTAGGGATTGTGGTTCACCCGACCATAGCGGCTCTACCTCAGCTGACCCGACCAAAGAATGCATGGTCGGAACACCTTCACTTCATGGTCGGGACAGGTCAAGTTTCTGGTCAGCTCAGCTTAGATGCGGGAGCATAGCTGAGTGGTCATGGAAACCGGCTCTCTCTCCTTACACTGACCGGATCTCACTCATGTATGGAGCATACGTCAGGTCAAGTGAGCTTCATGGTTTGGGTCAGATCAGGTCAACTCTCTGGCTAGGTCAAGTCGAGTAAGTGCCTGGGCAATGGCTGGTTATGAGTGGACGATTGGGGATTGAAGTTGTCGTGGATTATCGTGATCATATTATTGTCTATGTTTCGTTCTCTCCTTTCCAGATGCAGCCAGGAATATCCCTCATCTGAGGCACCTGGATTCCTGCATTTTCATTGGTTGGTCTCACCCAGATTATTATGGGTTCAGATTGCTCGTTCTGGTCCGAGCATACCCGCCCAATTCCACTTCCGCACTTCAACAGAAGTTAACCTGACCTAAGGTATAGTGGGGACCTAAAAGTCTTTATACACCCACTAATGGCCTAACCACTCGTATTATCACTTAGAATATTTACTAAAAATTCTAAAACTTATACTTGATTAGTACTATAAGAGTTACGTACTTAAGAAGTTACATGGTAATAAGAGGCTCAATGTTACGCCCGCCGCAACTTGTCACTGTGAGCGCGTAGCCACATAACGCAGAACAAGGGAAAATGATGCGGAGTCATCATTATCGAAGCTTTTGCTTTGTGCCACAGTTGGTTGCCTTGACCTTCTCGTAACACTCAACCGAAGTACGTATCTACTCAGATACAACGCTTTGTACCCACGTACAGCCCGAACGTAAATACGCTTTACATATACATGTTAAAGCGCCGACAGGCACATATGCCCGTATAAACTTGATAAATGCTCGGACTTAAGCATCACATGTGATTACATGTGATTACATGTGACTACATGTAATATTCCTATATTATATATAGACTATACTTTCTCATCATATCATTGAATAATCATCAATACAATCAATTCTCTGATTATCTCAACTCGTACCTCAACTTATTTACCTTTTCCCTTTTTGCCTATCTCTAACCTCTTAGTTAAGCAATGAAATATTCTAGCTGGAGGATCTTATGCCTATATAAGAGCATCTTTTTACCTACTTAGACCTTTCGTTAAGCAAGCAACTTCTCATATAGTAATCTAACTATATACTCTCTTTACATTTATCAATCTCTTTTATATACGCTTAACTACCCCTATATTCATATATTCTTGCTTCTATATAAATATTCACCATTTAATACTCTTGTTTAAGAGTCTTATCACTTACCTCTTAAAGCTATCGTGCCAGATAAAATCATAGTTTATATTATATTAAAAGAACAATTAAGTAATATGGCTACGTTATTATAGTTTTTATTAATATAATAATATATATTTATTAAAATTCTATAAATTTGTAATTAGCTTAATAATTTTCTAATAATTTATTTTAAAAAGTATATAACTTAATTCAGCTTTTATTTATTTAAATTATAGTAGTTTAAAAGGAAATAAGTGTTTAAGAGAAGACGCGTTAGGATGCGTAAATGGGTGGGGTGTATGAAGACTCTTGGGTCCCCACTGTATGCTCCGCATGCAAAGATGTTGTGGTTGGTCCAGGTTCAACTCACGTCAGGTCAACTCATGGTGCCTACGTCAGGTCAGGTCAAGTTTCGATGGGTCGGGCCAGCTAAAGTGAACGTTAGCGAGCAATGGCAGATTGCGATTGGAGGGCTGGAGGCTCAAGTTGACCTGACCTGACGTATGGCCCATACCTCTCCGCACCTGTAAAGATTTCATGGTCGGGTCAGGTCAACTTCATGGTCAGGTCAGGTCAAGTATGTGAGCACTGAGCCATGGTCGGCTCAGCTGTGGTCTCCCCCAAAGTGCAGGGCTCACACAGCTCGCCTCGCACCGATGAGATTAAGCGTATCGATTTGAGTTCCAGGGGTTGTTCATTTCATCAATCAGGCCCGGGCGTCCGAGTGCAATGAGACTTTTGTTGGAATTGAATTGGGAAAACCACTCGTGGGTTGTGAGTGAGCAGATACCATGCTGGCCTAATCACAATTACTTGCACGCCGCCGCACTCACTCGCTCTCTCTTGCATTCGTCTCGAAATTTGACTGCGCATTCTTACTCGAATCACGGCTGTTTTGTCATTTATGAAGCGATGAGGATAATGACTGGCTGAGAGGCGCTGTGAGTGTGAGGAAATCGGGTGGTGAGGTTGCATGAAGGGTTCGGGGGCATCGGGAGGAGGGATGAAGAGGGTGGTCAATGTGAAACGCAGGAACGGTCCCTGGAAATTATGTGTTAAAGTGGCGCTTTGGAATGGTTCGTGGGCACGCGAAGGTTAAGATTGAATGAGATGGGGGGCGGCACGCCGGTTTACGCCACTCAAGAGTGCCGCCGATGAGTGGGATTCACCCAGTCGAGACCCCCCGATCTGAAGGACAAGCACGACAAGCTCTGATGGGAGGGGGGGGGCTCTGGTTAGTGGATGTGACGCTGGTAGGATTGAGTCGTTCAGCGTTGGATTGGAGGGGATGTGGGTGGGATTGATCATTGAAGTGAGATGTTTATTTAATGAAACGATGGAACATTCCAACGGCATACGGCATTACTGAAGTGAAGAATTTGTTCATCACGCTCTCTCTTCATCCGTTCACGAGTGAGCCAAGGATCGTCAACGCCATGTCACCAAGCCAAGAGACGAGCTCGTGTAGAGAATCCTCTACGAACATGTTCATCGACAGGACCAGTGTTTATCCTCAAAACCCATCCCCTCGCATGAAGTCTAGTCACTCTGCAATCTGTAATGAACATCCGTCACTCAGGACCATCGACTGTGTTACAACCCATAACGCGGCAAAATGTAAGAAAAGGGGGGTCCAAGAGGGGCCGCTCACGGCGCGGTAACATCCAATGAAGCGCCGGCCGGGAAGGGTACGGAGTTACTTGGCGTCGCTAGCCCGGGACAGCACCTCAGTAGCTCCCCGGGCCCTGGGCCCCCTTGAAGAGGAGAGGATAGGCATCCCAGTGTCGACTTGCACGTTGCACGAGATATTCGTTGGCTCGGAGGTATTATTCGCTACGGATACTTGGACTGCACTGCACATCTGCAGTGCCTGCGGTGCCTGCATGTTGCCTCCCGCGTCCTGCATGCTGCGGTCGTCCAGGTTCAGGCCCAGCGGTTCAGCAGTTCGCACTCTCTTAGCAAACATCATACAGAAGGAAGCGCGGAGGTCCCCTGGTCTGAACGTCGTCGTTCGGGGACGAAGCTCGGGAGGAAGCCCCGTCATTTGGCTGAGGCGTTGGCCCGTCGTCTGATGCTGAGACAGTTGCTGGAGGTTGAGCACTGAGCAGTGGCACTCGTGGACGGACCCCTGGACGGGGGGACTCGAGGAGGGCTTTAGCTCCTTGCCTGACTGATGTCTGCCTCTTGTCTCTACGTTTGGCATGTTGACTGGTCTTCAATGTTCCCGTCCGTGTCTGGGCCCTGGGGGCGGCGGGCTGGATCATGGATGGAGGGGATGTGTGGTGCCAGACGGACGCCCGATGAGACTCTATCCCGCCCCAAGGTACCGTGGGATGCAGGGTAAACTTGGCCCAAAGGCTTGCTTGCAGGTAAGGTACAGGCAGGTCCGTTCCTTGGTGATCTTCCCGCGGGACGAGTGGCAAGTGCCGGGTTATGTGGTTTTCCCTTGTGGAGATGATGGAGAGTAGTGTAGCTCCGTCGCTTCGTCTGTGATTCATCTTGAATTTGCGTTGGATTCTGTGGTCTCGACTCTTAAATTAGGCCCTTGGATGTTTCTTGTTTTCTCGTTTGTTTCTCCCTCTCGTCGTTTCCTCGGCTTTTGTTGTTCCTCGACTTGACAAACGAGGCCTTCTTTTCATCCATTTTTGAAGTTGAACTTTTGTTCGTGGGGTTCGCCAACTTTTGTTTGTGAATTACCCTTTTCAGCCAGCCAGCCTGTGCTTCCGAATCTCTCCCCACCACGCCCATCATCCCGAGTCACGAAACGAGGAACGGCACTTGGCCTCTGCGACGGCCTGCCTTTGGACGTGTTGATTAGTCCAGAGTTTCTGTTTCCAGATATCATCGGCCGGAAACGCGATCAATCGTCTATTCGTTGCTTGACGACCACCTTGAGCCAGCCTCTGGTCGTCGTTGTATGCCGAGTCCCCGCCGGCATCGTGGAAAGTATATCGGAATTTTGAGAGATCCCATCGGACTCCGCTGCAGTATACCCACACCGCCGAATTCGAACACGACTTGCGAGCGAGCCGGAAACCTTTATGGTATTATTCGAATCGTATACTATCGACCTTGGAACCCATGGAAACCTGAAGGAAAGAAACCTGGCATTATTCATCCGTCGTTTGGTGAGCAGCAAAAAAAGAGTAGGTCCAGGTCCAGGATACAATTAAGTGCACGCACTCGAGGAGCCCATCACCGGTCACAGCGTTCGAAACGAGGAGACCCCCCTCCACTCTTTTCCCGGCGGACGAAGGAAAACCAAAGACAAATTCATGCGAAAAACAGGTCGATAAGCATATCCAAGGAGATCCTATTCGGGAGCAGATCCGAAACATCAGACTGAAGTTGTGAAGCGCGGACGACAGCGACGCTGTAAGAGAGGGGCAAGGGACGAGAGGCGCGGCGGGCTGTCATTGACTGCCTGGTCTGGTTTCTTTTCCTGCGTCTGGCTGCGGTCTGGCGTGTTTGCGAGGTTTGAGTCTGGTCAGTGTTTCCCATTGGGGTTTCTTGAGTCGAGGTCCGGGAGTCCATTTCGGTCGCCGAAGGGATACTTAACATCTTTGTTTCCGGTTCCCTTTGAAGGACTCTTTTGAGAGAAAGAATTCAGGTGTAAGCAAGCAGCTATTGCTTTGCTTCCCCCGTCTCTCGAAACGGTGCAACAAAAAGCAGCAGCAGCAGCAGCATCGACTCGACCACGGACCGTTGCGACAATCAAAATCGACTACGACAAAGTCAGCGAGCCGAGGGTGTTTCGCCAACTCCAAGCGAAAAAAGGGAAGAGTTTGGTCCGCGTCGCATCGCATTTCAAGCCACTTCTTTATGGTGTTGGGTGCACCACGATTGGTGGGGTTGCAATCTCTCGACGAAAAGTCTGAGAGAAAAAGAGCGAGTGGATTTTGGAAGAGACGGGCTACCCCTGGAGGGAAATTGTACGGCTGCACTGTTGGTGCTTGATCGCCGCCGGCTGTCACTTTTGCCTTTCTTAACAGCGGTGCTAAGAAAAGCTGACCTAAGAAAGGGAAGCTTAGGTAAGGAGGGGCAGCACCTTGGAGCACCTCGGAAGCGAGGAATAGAGGGAGAAAGACGGCCAAAAAGCGACAAAAAGAGAGAGAAAGGCGACAAAATGTGGGACGCCTCTTCAGGTGAAAGTCGCGGTGGAGCGGGGGCGGGGCCAACCGCTATAACGGGCCTGCAATTAGAGGGCAGGGTGGGTCCGGGGACCGATGCCCTATCAAGGTCCCGGTCAGGTACCAGC
The DNA here is from genome assembly GCF_030913505.1 of Colletotrichum phormii. Classification (NCBI taxonomy): domain Eukaryota; kingdom Fungi; phylum Ascomycota; class Sordariomycetes; order Glomerellales; family Glomerellaceae; genus Colletotrichum; species Colletotrichum phormii. Next base: position 123,650 of record NW_026851469.1, read on the forward strand.
AACGGTAGCGGTGGTGCCGGCGGTGCTGCTATTAACGGCCATGGACAAGGTGGCAGTGGTGGTGCAGGCGCAGTTGGTGCAGGTGTTGGTGGTGCAATTGGCCGTCGGACGAGCAGCCTGAAAACGACGGGCAGCCCTCAAAAGAAGTTGACGCCGCCGCCGCAGCTAGGCGAGAGGAATCTCCTCAGGTCTGGCTCTGTTTCTGTCTCTGCTTCTCTCTCTTCCGTCACTGGCTCTGTCACGCGCGAACGCGAAGGACACCTTGGAGGAGCTCATCCCTACCACCGCCAATCATCCACTTCAACATCCCAGCAGCCACAACCACAACACCAACACCACACGTCAACTTCGACATCATCCTCGACGACAACGCAACAAATCAGGGTACATCTACGACGAGGAGGAAGCGCCGGTCCACACCAGCCCCAGCAGTACCAACCCGTCCAGCCATATCAGTATCAGGTCCCCGGACGAGAACGAGGACCACCACCAGCTCCAACATCCGGAGCTGCATCTCGAAGTCGAGACACCATTGCCAACTACAACAGGCTCTGTCGCGAGACCCAGCACAGCTCCACGAGCACTTTGCACCACCAGAACTACTGGCCCGATAACTTTCGCAACCCCCGCGGCGGACTCGGCATCGAGCACAGCAACAACGCCACCAGATCCAATTCAATAGCGACGAATCCGAGAAACGACAACCAACCACGAACCGGTGGGATCCAGAAATTGGCCCTTGAAGAGAGTGGTGTTGCTGAAGAGTGAGTATTTCCACATGCGTCCCCACAACTACACGATTCCACGATGATCCACCCCAAATACACGATACAAGTGTGACGAGAGCAAAGAGGACAAAGGAAGGAGCAGGAGAGGGCGAAGAAATGGAAGGGATCATCACATCACGGCAGGGAAAGAGCAGTTTGGAGCTTGGACACCGTTCCTGCCTGTTGCGATATTGACTTTTTCCCGCCCTCTCCCCACGCGCCTCCTCAACGAAGGTGCGAAGCTCCAAGCGGCGGCCACGCTCAAGCTCAAACCAAAAATCCCCAAAATCTCCAATAATTTGCAATCGACGCGCCCGCCACGAGCCTTCCACCCGGACGACTGGATGGCTTGACTGCCAGACGAAGCTCCTTCTCAAGGTTTCCTGGCGTCAAAGCCAGTCGTTCGATGGGCTCACCATGGCGGCGGTAACCTCGTCCTCGCGCATGCTCCTCGCCCATCGCGACTTTTCCCGCAACCTCGACCACGTCTCTAACATCTCGGCCTCCTTCACTTGCAACCTCACTGCCCTCCAAGACACTCTGCAAACCACCTTCCAAAACGCTCTTGCTAACATCCCGCGCTCTCACAGCACTCTCGACGATCTCCTTCCCCCACGCAACCTCTACAAGAACCACAGCGATAACTCTGGCATCTGGCGCCCTGCTTCCTCCATCTACTCCGACGGCGACAACTACACCTCCCCGATCTCGCCAAACTTCGCAAACGTGGCTGCCCGAAACACCTACACCTCCGCCGTGGCGGACATCTCACCTCCGAGCTCTCCTGACATGGAGGCTCACAGGGATGGGTAAGTCAAGTCCAGTCATTCCTACCCAAACGCAGCGTCAGACACAGGAACACAAAACGTTTGGGTTTGTCTGAGAAGTCTTCTTCTCTCTCTCTCTCTCAAACCCCACGTGGAATGTCTTGTCTCGGCTCGCTTTTTGGATAGTGAAGCACTTGCAAGTCGGCCACTAACCAATGTGTCTCTACTTCAGAACCCCCACGCAGGGCCGTGGCAATGTCTCGCCCATGGACGAGAGCCCGGACATGTCGCAGCTCGATATCAACGGCGCCCACCACCAGGCTCAGCAAAAGACAAATATCCCCATGATGCGCCGCGAACGTCGCAAGAATCAAGAAGCAGCCGCCGCTCATACGCTCCGAGAGACCAAATCCCAGCAACGCTTGCGGATCCAGCGCGAGACCAAGTGGGATGACATGACGGGCGAACCCACGTCCCGGACCACGGGCCGTGCGGGTCAAGTCAGGCCACAAGAGTATGCCCAGGAGTTTGGTGCAAATTCGCAGTTCGGCAAGTCCCCGGCCGCAATGAGAGCCATGCAGAACGCACCACAGGCGCAGCAAACCTTTGGTGATCGTCTGCGAAGATTGAGGCCCGTCAGCGGAAGCCCAAAGCAACAGCAACAGCAACAGCAACAGCAACAGCAACAGCAACAGCAACAGCAGCCGCCGCAGTCGCCGCCCCAAGCATCAACGGCACCCGATGTCATTGACGAGCGCCCACCATGGCGAGGTGCAAGCGGACGAGCGCCCATCGTGAGCCCAGTCCGTGACACAAAGCCTGCAGCACCTCTCAACATCCCTCCCAAGAGCACCAGACGCGCCGCCGTTGGGCCTCGGCTGCCCATCGCAGGTGTCAATTCACCACTGTCCCCTGTCAGCCCCTCGGGATCTGAAACGTCACCACGGTCGAGGACGCCCACCATCAGAACTGTCTTCAACGCTCCCCGCCAGCTGACTACTGCTTCTAACGCTTCCTCTCCTACCGCCGCTCGCACCCCTCCACCCGCACAGTCGGCATATCCCAGTCCTCCCAACTCGGGCGCTGGAGTCCAATCGCCCGTCCATGCGACGCCCGAAGCCACTAATGACGCCAATGTCACGAAGAGACAGCCCCCATCCCTGACGGGCCTGCCCGCTGCCCCTAATGCACATCTCGGCCTCGACAGGGCTTTACGAAGAAAGCCTCCTCCTACCAACTCGCATGCGCTTCACGCTCCGCAGCCCTCCTATTCCTCAAGCGTCTACTCAGAACAGACTGTTCACGCACCCGCCAGCACTCACGAACGATCGCCGCCTCGCGCTCCTGCAGCAGCCCAACGCGAAGCTGCCGCTGCAGCCAAGCAAACTGACCCCTGGGCCCAGCCTCCCTCGAGATTCAGCGTTACTACCTACGCGACTTCAGCCGATCCCGATACGCCTCGCGAATCTGCAGAGACGGATCGGCCTCCGGTACCATCCCTCCCGACGCCACCGCAACAGCAAAAGGACGGTGTAATGAACCGCAGACGACCACCTGTACTCAAGTCCACGAGCCCTTCCATCAACCCAGACCAGCCCATTGTCATCTCCATGTCGTCCCCCTACATGTCGGGCGCCTTTACTGAAGACACGTCGCCGCCGCCTGCCCGAACCCAGCTGCCCAGCCAGAAGCACCCGCTGCCTAGAACGAGCTCTGCCAGCCTGTACAGCAACTCGAGCCGCCCGGAGTCGGTTTGGTCTACTAGCAAAGCCTTGCCTCCGCCGCCGACTGAGCTCTCCATGGTCAACGATCGCGTGGGCTACCTCAACGCCCGGTTGGAGTCGTTGGGCAATCGCCGCATCAACATCAACCAGGCCATCAAGCAAATGACGGAGCTTATGCCGACCGACAGTATCTTGGCCAGCGAGGCCGTCCTTAGGAAACGCGAGGCCGAGAAGCGCAAGGTGGAGGCACTCAAAGTTGAGCTTGCTGAAGTCCAGCGAGAGGAGTACGAGATTGGCCTCAAGTTGCACAGAGCATACAAGAGGATGGATCGCAACGCAGAGTACGAGCCGACGACGCTCTGGGTGCGGAGAGTTACTGGCTAGCCAATCCTAGCCCGTCACGGTGAGAGGAAGAGTGCTTGTATGATATTTCCGGGCCCTGTTCATACCGGCAGTTCGGACGGCCGCGTTTTGGGTTTTTTTTTTTTTTGTTTTTTTTTTTGGTGCGATTTGGGTCGCGGACACTGGCGGAAGCGTTTCAGAGGAGTTTGCGCCGTTGAAAAAAAAAGCTGGACAGCACAGTTTATTGCGAGCACGGAGTTTTATGGCCCTGACTTGCGCTTTTTCCTGTTTGTATTACCCTCTTTTGGGAATCAGGTTGCGAATCGGGCATGGTTTAATGGGATGGATCGGGCGTCTCTTGGGAGATGAAGTTTTGTTTCTATTCTTTTTGTTTTTGATACCTATTTTTCTCTGAGAACGGTAGAACAGAATTCTAGAAAACCTTTTCTTCTCAATCAACCTCTTCAACTCAAGTACTACTATCCCAACCAGAGTTTGTCTCGTCTGTCTCTCACGTGAGGCCGTTTGCTTGGTGACCCGGTGTTTTGAAACAGTGACATGTCGGGATGGAGAGTATTGGCGCATAAACGTGTGGAGGGATACGGAGATAGTATATGTGCCTTTTTTTTGAGGGCTAGAGATCCTATTGAAGCCGATGGAATCTCTGAGGCTTTACTGGGAGTTATCAGTCTAAAGTTGAGGGGTTTCCGAGGAGGGGTGTATGGTGCGATAATGACAACCTTTCGGTAAGGACTCTACGAGCCTTTTGAGATGACTGCTCGGCAACATAGAGGGCGTTTTTCCAGCCTTTGTCGCTCTCATAGGCTTCCTGTTATTATGTCGTCGGGGCAGTATGCAGAATGGGTGTTGATGTACTAGATTCGATGGGATATCTTGTAGTTTTCGCCATGGATGTCGACCTACATTTGCTGCAACCAAAGCATCAAATCAATACAAGGTGTTCTTCCAGCGGCTTTGCGATGCAACGACCGGGATGGAGTTAAAAGCATTATTCGTTAGTAGTTTTCAAGGCATAGTTGCTGGCAAGTTGACAATGCCAATCATTGTTTCCTGGACGAGGACTTTGGTTTCTGAACATGAAACTGGGACACAATACCTGCACCTTGGGCCTGGCGGTCGGACTGTTGGTAGACAGGCAGCGTAATCTATCTACAACAGTTAAAGTCGACACACTATTCGCCGCAGCCACTGAGCCACGGATTGGTTCTTTGTTCCGCGTGATTTATCCCAGATCCGCCTCGTCTACTCAGATCAGAATACCCCTAGGCCAGTAGCCAGCCGTCACTTTCGAAATCGAAATACTTGAATAGGCTATCTTCTGCCATCACGTGGAAGGTGATATGGGTTGGGCAAACGGCCCTTCCACAGAGCTCCTTCCACCTCGGAGGAGCTTATGACGACTGCTTCCTCCTTGCAGACCCTATAGACGTAGCATAATACACAAAACCATATTTCGTCCCTGGTAAAACGCTGCCCTGCAGACGAGTATCCCATCGGTTCTGGAGAACGACATGTACATGGGGACGTAGTACCTATTCCATCAACTGCTAGATGGCGTCACTACATCCGTCTCCAGTCTTTCTTCAAGCTTGATCTATTTCGAGATTTTTTATAAGCGGATGTAAGGGAAATAGAGTAAAATTGGAGAAAGACTGGAGACGGATGTAGTGACGCCGGGATAGAAAGGAGTAATAATTATTCCAAGCTATTCCGTATCAAAGACTTGATCAATACGACACCTCTTCAAAGCAGTACAAATATACTCAGCGTTGGAGTGTATCGGAAATAAAATTGACGCTACGTGTATCTAGCAGACGAGAGAAAACATTTCCAAGCAGGAGTCCTCTTGTGTTTGTGGGGGCCGAAGATGGCCTGCACACCGAGATTTATGTCAATTGGTCAAATTTGCCTCGTTGTTGCTCCCATTATGTTTCAAAACTCTCCAAGAATGTCATTGGCAGACGTCTTTGTGGGAACTCGAGTCCTGGTTGCGCCTTGAGGTTAAATAAGACCTCGTCAAGCGTATCCAGAATATCCTCTCTGCAACCCATAGATCGGAGCTCTTTTCGTACAGCAATCGGCGTTTGATGAGAATCTTGATCGCTCAAAAGCCATGAGCTACTCAAATAGGTGACGTCAAGACTGGACGCGAAATGAACCAGAGCTCCAGCTTGGAAATTTGCACCAAGGATGAGTGAGCACTGCAAAAGCCATGGGAGACCATTGGCATCAAAACATTCTTCTAAGATATGTCGGAAGTGCCGGAATTGTTGTGCGAACTGACTTGTCGATGTCATACAATCTCCATCTAAAGCAGTGGGCTTAGAGGCTATTGATGTGTGCAGAAGGTCGGCATACAAAACCACGGGTATCGTCTTGGGTGTCCTCGGCAGCGGCACAGACCGAACCGAGACGGTGCTTTTCAGGATGAGATCTACGATCTGCAAAAGTCTCATCTGCACCTGCCATGTAAGAAGCGTCGAGCTCGACACTGCGCCAACCATAGGGAAGCCTCGGGCTGTGTCCTTTTTGTCAAGATGCGACAAGGCCCCTGTGATTTCTCGTAGAGACAAAATCAAGTCTGTCATTGGAAACCTCGAGTCACGTGGATGCTTGAGAAAACTATCCATCGATTCCAACGAATTTCGAAAGTATTCTAGGACAGTCGTCTCGCCTAATGTGACTGTACCTTGATGCAAATCTGATGCGTTGAGTAGATCGCGACAGTACAGCGAAACAAACTTCCGTGTTGTCGTCGCCAAAAGGAAAATACTCTTGCTGCTGAAATCGACTCCGGGACGGCTTAAACTGTATATAGTTTTCGATGTTGCCTGCAGCGTGAGGTCCCGTGTCAACGACAAGGGTTTCCAATTTTTGTTCCAATGAACGCACGAAACCATGGGCTTTGGTAGGTCGAAGGCTAGCACCTTCGGTCATGAGGGTTCCGATGGAATAGAGCCGGCACCAGTCGGACTCTCTGAAAGCTGCAACGTGTATCGGGGCGAAGTCGGTAAAAACGGGCCCAGAAGAAAGAGCATTCAGAGCTACCCCGCGACTCGCCTTAGCCAAGAATGCGATGCCTTCAAGGTCGGCATGTAGGACGCAGAAGTGAGCCAGCTCCATTCTTGAACAAAACCCAACCAAGCCCTCTGCGGAAGCCCCATGCTCGAGCAGCGTCGATGCGAGGTGCCAGTGTCTCAATAAGACGGCCCGGTGAAGTGCTGAGCATCCAGAAGCATCGACGCCGTTTGCCGACGCACCGTCAGTCAGAAGCCAAACTGCTAGTCTGAATCTTTCTTCGGATATGGCTTGCAATGTAAGGTTGATCTCATCACCCCTGTATACCGGGCGCAAGAACTTCCTCACGTGCCGTGTTGTCGCCGACAACACGGCAGTCGGCCGCGTCTCAACGGCCATGTCGAAGTGTCCCATGAGACAAGCACGACGGAAGATTTTGAATGCGCATCTCGTCCTCCATGGTATCCGCATTGAGCAGCCGTTCTTGGAGATTAACAGCGATAAGTGGATTGAGCTCCTGAGTGTCCATCAACATCTTGAGGATTGAGTAAACTTTCAAACTGCCCAGAGCTCTGAGGTCTACCTGTCGCTTCTTGATACACGAAGAACCATTTCTTAGTAGTATCTCGTGTGGAATTTAGCTTTGAAGTGTATAGAGAAGTGCTTGAGATGCTGATGTTGAAGAGGCTGACAAGTCGTGTCCGGGATGTTTTGGCAGAGGTCTGTAAGTTTGAGATACATCTAGTGTGACTGGGAAGCCCCTTACGCCAGCTGTCTGTGTCATCGTCGCATCCAATTCGAATACTCCAGGAGATCCAGATACTTCTGGTCGTTCAAGCACTTCCAGCGGTTCAAATACTTCTGGTAATTCAAAAGAGCCTGCCTGGGACTCAAAGCGGGATATACTCGGGTTCGAGTCATTGCTGTATAGACTAAAGATTTCGCCAATTTCTGGATTGTCTTGGCTGCTGATGGCTGGCTCGCTATGGGACTTTATCCATCTGGTAAACGGCAAGGTTCTCAAGGGCCGTGAGATACCGAGTAGACGTTCGGCCATATGTCGTTCGATAAAAGGAGGGTCATTTTCCAAAGGAGTTCGAAGTGCCAAAATTACACTCTGTCTGAATATCCGACGAAGCGCCAGTATACGCATTGACTGTGATCGAAAAGACGATGCGTGTTGACCCAGGTTGATAATACGATCAAACATTGGGATGTGGGAGTTCCGTATAGACCAAAACACACCTTCAAGATTGGCTGACTCTTTTGGAAATCTTGTATTGGCCCAGGCGGCTGCCACGAAGGGATGATCACGAAGATCTAATAGGTCGATATCATCGACCAGATGGGACCACAGGCGTTGAACAGATGGCATGATCGAAACCCGTGTGTGTAGTAACCAAAACTTTCTTGCATAATGCATATGCGAGAAATAGATGGCCAGGGATGATGATGCCAACATCGTTGGAGTTTTGCGCAAGAACACGTCCAATCTGGCGGCTGCGTCCTACCTTTGACTTGAAAAGGTTTCCTGCCAAGCGTATCCCGTCGAGTGCTGTTGGGCTACAGATACATTGCTCCACTCTTTTACCCACTCTTAACCCCTCACATCAGGAATACATGACAGTACGTCATTTACCCCTAGGAATCCCTGGCTTCCCTTCACCACCAAAATCGCCTATCTACACATGCCAATTCGTCACGATGGCCTCGAGCGACGATAGTGACTCTGAAGGGTCTGTGCATTCCTGTATCAACGTTGCGATACTTCCTGAAGACCTCGCAAGCGCCTGTACAGCTGACTGTACGCCCGAGAAGTGTGATAGCGCGACTGTACGCCCACATGAACCACCTTCGCTGGAACGAGGCATACTTGTTAATAGCTTCTTTCTCCAGCTCTGGGGCGAGCCGGAATGGGCTCGGGCCAACTCTCAGTACGAATGGCGAAGGACCCTTTCCACCCAGCTAATTCAGCGCTTTGGGCCATTAGTTCATGGGAGGCAACGGGCCCGGCCCCAGAGGGCCACTGATACAAGAGAGAATTCCATTCCATGGCAACAACATGCGAGGGTATCACGGAAGCCCTCTGCTTGCTTGTCTTGTAACAACAAACGAATAGCATTAGGCGAAGTCACACGGAACTTGCGAAGAGATAGGAGAAAGAAGACGAGGTCAGGATGCAAGCAGTGTGGGGTTGCGATTTGTAACTCTGATGATTCCTGGTACCTCTATCACACTCAAAATATATAGGCAACCGAAGTACCTTTCAAATAGGGCCATTGATTGGTCGAGAAAACTCTTGGCTGCCCCTGAGTGGTCAGGATCCCTTCTGTGAATGTATCTGTAGCCCAACAGCACTCGATGGGATAGAGCGCGGTGAGTCGTGAAATGTTTGACGTATCCCATCGAGTGCTGATGGACAGCACTTTCGCCAAGGGCGGGGTAGAGCCAATAAGGGCGGGGTAGAGCCAATAAGGGCTTGCAAATCTATTAAGTTAACCAATAGGGCTGCAGAACCTCTATTTCCTTCAAATTTTGGGTGTGCCAGAGGTACCAGCAATCTTTGCTAATACATAACGGTACATTACAATCTAAGCAGCCCTTTCGAGTTGTCTGCCGTCGTTGCCGAGCGATGGCATTCCCAGATATCTCCTTTAAAGCCTTCCTATTACCACAATAGGTACAAGGTGAAGATACCTTTCTTGATCCCTTCCTATGCTGTTCCCATGGAATAGAGGTATTCCTTTTGTCTGTAGCCCGTCTAGCCCTAGGGCCCTCCCTAGACAACGGTGCTGTATTCGTCCACTGGGCCCACTGCTCTACGAGGCTCTGCGGAACGTATTGGAGGAACAGTTCAAGCGGGCTTGCCGGCAGCCCCCGTATCTCTTGGGCCCGGGCCGGCACGTTGAAGGGTCGGAAGGAGCCCAGAGGACCATGCTGAGTTGCCGGAGGTTCGTGGGGCCGGACTGTAGCTGCGTCACAGCGCTCGGGCGTACAGTCTGTATTACAGGCAGCAGTAAGGTCTTCTGGGTGGACCTCAACTACTATACAGCTGCGTGTAGAAGCAATAGAAGCATTAGATGCAATAGAGGTATCAGAATCACCAGAAGACATCACAGTATCAATCAAAATGGTAATAATAGTGATAATAATAGGCAAAAGAGCATAGGGATGAGTGACGTATCGTCAAGTACCCCTTTAAATGCGGGGTAATAGTGGATACATAGTGGGTATTTCGTGGTCTTGGCGAAAGTGCTGTCCATCAGCACCCGATGGGATACAATTACACGGATCATAAATAGTATCAACCGAAAGCGAAACTCGGCCTGCCAATGACGACGTGGGTGGGGCATAAGGACTTTTAGGTTTCACATCTTCGGGGTATTAAGATGAACCACCATATAGACTCTTGAAACCCGGTCCCTGGCAACTGAATTGTGGAACTAGCCTTGTTGCTTCAGCATTAAGGTTGGCCGAGAGTCCGACTACGTTGCCGATAAGAAATCTGACACATGAGCCAGGAATAGACTTTGGGCAAATGCCAGCACGTGGACAAGTTTTACGCCCTTTCACGATTTCGCGCGTGTTTGCAGTATATGAGAATCGCCGACGAGCAACTGCGGGAGCCGCCTGGGCGAAAAGCTTGCGGACATACGGACAGGGAATTGACCCGACTGTCAACTAAACACCTGAACGAGAACCCAGAAGCCGCGGCCTTATCACGGCCCTGCCGCCGTTACTCTCAAATGAGTTGGATGAGCAGTGCCTCGAGCTAGACCATTCTTGACATGGAAGTTATATCGGCATCATACGAGGCAAACCTAGTTGAGTTGATGTGCAAAGATCGACCGACGTGCATTGCTTCTTAAGGCTGAACATGCACGGAAGTTACAACGTTAGCGCCTCAAGTGTTCTAGAAGATATATGCATAACGCCACTATGGCATTTCTCTGGCCTAATAAAAGGTTCGTTAACATCGGGCTCGGTTTATTTCCGTCCGTTTATTCCTACAACTGGGAAACTACATGTACCATCTTGGGAATATCTCAACTCGCGCAGCTCACAAGTCACAGCCCAGCACGCCCCGGCAGAGTTTAATCGCTAGTTCCTTGGCCTCTTCCTCAGTAGCGAGGAACTGACCCTCTCCCTTATCCCAAGTGAGTTCGGTTATCGTGGCATGGCGTTCATCGGTAGGTGCCGTTGCATCGCCCCCATCTGGAGCCGCCAAGACCAACTTCATGCGAAACTGTTCGTCCCCAGTCCAGCTCCTGTGTAGGTGCACTACGAAGTCGCCGCGGGCGTCCGGCTCATCCGCGCGGCACATCCAGCGGTCCTCCATTTGCGATGGCTTGAAGCCTTTGAGGAGCTTCTCGGCGTCGTTGTGAGAGACGCTGAGGTTCCAGGTGGTGGTGGCGGGGTTCCTCATGGTTATTGATGTTGTGATGAGTGATTGAATGGGTTTGAGGTTGATAGCGGGCCTTGTGACGAGTCTGAGAAGAGGAGACGTGGGGCTTCTTATACGGCTAGAAGGTGGGATGTGTGAGATTCGAGATGACGAGAAGAATAAGGGTATTGCTCGATTTTGACGACTTGGGACGATGGAAGAGGGCTGAGGTGGGCTTTGGAGACCTCGGAATAGACCCATCTACACATGAGTCTTGATATACTTTTCGCTTACGCCCAAAGTAGCTAGCCCTGAGCATTGGTAACTCTGGCGGCATTATTTTCCTGTTATGGATTACAAGGCAGTCGGAAGTTTTGCGGCCGGACAGGATGCTTGTGCGGCCTCTGCGGGATCGGAATCGGGGGCTGAAATATAAAATACCGCTAGGGCCATCACATCAGGGGTGGTCAGGAGTATATTAAACAACACACGGGATCTGGTATGGGCCCAGGCTTACAACCTCGGGCCATCATCTCATCCACGCAGTATTGGACATCGTGCTGAGAGATATTTGTTTTCTCACCCATGCCATAAGGCCGTCCTTTCAGCTGCGAGTGATCCATATCGTCCAATAGCCGTCGACCTCATCCTGGCCATGATGGAAATCGTATGATGTGAGAGACTGGGATAGCCATTCTCGGGTAGCCCTTCAAGGCTGTCTTTAGGTGCCAAGAAAAACTGCGACCGCCAAGAGCTGTCCGTATAGCTAAATACGAGACATGTCTCCGCATAGTTGTGATAAAGTTTTTGGGGGTTGGAAAGAATGCTAACGGCGTTGAAGCCATGTCAATAACGCAAGAGGTGATCCATAGCTGAGTGGAGGTGCAATAAATTGTGTATGTTTAATTGGCAATCTTTTGCGGCTGTGACTATAGCTTATGTCTGATGACAACTCGTCTCGTCTTGACAGAGCCAAGCTGGAGTAGAGGCTTAGACAAAAAAACTTGAACGGAATTGTCGTGCCGGCAGTTCGTCTCGGTCCAACCTCCACGAAACATCTCTCCAGCTTGGCACGGGCTGTTAGTGCCATGCTAAGGAGGGGCCCCAGTCCCCGCGGTTTGCCGCTGCTCGCTGGGGTGGATTAGCTATACGCTAATCAAACCCTTAACAACGCACATTTTCCCCTCGAATCGAGCCGACGATTATTCAACCTAACGAGCCGCCGTCCACTCGAATTCGCCTTCCGCAGGCTAGACGAAGTCTTCCTGGTAGGGCAGGGAGCAGAGGTTCCATCTAGCCTCCCGAAGGAGACGGGCGACTTTCTTTCCCGGCGCAAGTGGCGCTTCCGGGCCCAAATTGAACATCACCGACCGACTTTTCGACTTCGCTCTCTCAGCACCTTTGCCCCTTAAACGATCGAAGACTCCCTCGAAGAGACGAAACGACCATTGGGTAGCGATGTATAGCCGCGGCTATATACAGCTATGCTCGTTACAGAACCTAACAGCAAGCCCTACAACCTAGTCTTACGAGGTTTTGCCCCTTGTAGTTTCCCTTGTGGCGGTATTACCTATTACGATATACTCCGGACGGTTACTGGAACGTTGTGTAAACCAGAAGCCTGCGGGCTCTGGGTCGAAGGATAGGAGATACTGGCGGAATTGCGTTCTAGGGACGACCATAGCACTGTCTCGGGCAAGCCAGCGGCACCCAGAGACAGGTTAAACACATAGTTACCTTTGGGCACGATTTGGAGGACGAGCTGGACTGTATCTAGTGATAGCTATAGGCCTACGGCCCTCCACGCCATATACCCTTCGGGAGGTCTGCCGCAAGGGCGGCTGCGCCCTTGCCGCTACGGCGTTAAAATACAACAACAACAACAACAACAACAGTTCGTCTCGGTCTCGGCATGCCCGCCATGCCCCATCTTGACTTGACGATGTTCGGCGACTAGAAGCCTGTCACTGAGATATCAGGCACAATAATCTCTCAAGACAGCACCACTAAGAATCATAAGCAATAGGGTAAGTATAAAGATAGGATGTCTTCTCATCGACTCACTTACATCTCATATCATCACAATCATCACACTCTTTATCAGCTCAACTACGAGCCTTACCTCTATCTCTCATTGACTTTGGCTAGTTTCCAAGCCTAGTCTTACACTCTTTTTCCTTCTTCACCAATTTGTCTGACCGTTTATACGAATCGTCATCAACATGATATCTCTCAACAACCTTTTTGTTGTGCTTCTCCTCCAACTATGGACTGCCGTCTGCAATTCCCAGTTCAGCGTGTGGCGCGCCGACACCAGAACTCCCACCGAGATGCGCGCCGCCGGCCTCTTCGCCCCTAGAGGAGCCAGCCAGATCCTTCAGATCGTCCCCAACGTCAGCATGTACAACCACGCCGTCGGAGCGGACAACGGTGCCAGCCGCGACAACGATGGCTACGTCTCCACCACCGCCAGCGAGACCACCGCCATCGGCTTCCTCAACAACATGTTCAGAGGCAACGGCTACGTCTACGAGATTGCGGCCGCGGCCAACTTCATCCAGGTCTCCGGCACCCTCGGCGAGTTCAGCCCGTACCCCAACGAGCAAGAGTACGCGGCGCTCGGCGGCTTCAGCTGGGACCAGGTCATCCGCTGGAGACATTACACCAACGGCGTTGAGGACGGCTCACTGGAGGATAACAGAGAGTATGAGGGCGGAATCTACAATGGCCTGAGACCCACCAACACCATGCCTAGTCTTGCTGGCTTCCCCGCCGGTCACCGTGCCTGGACCTTGTCTCCCTGGAACACGTTTGCTCAGGGTGGCGCCGGCTGCGGTGGTGGTAACGCTGCTCGCACTCTCTTCGTTCGCCAGGGTACCTGCAGCCCTAAGGAGGATGCCGACACTGTTGCCAAGAGGTTCATTGATGAGAATTGCTGGGCCAAGTCTGACTGCGGTTAAATATCGAGGATCGGCTATGCCGGTTGAGCATTCGGTCTTGAAGGGATTATCTGACAGAATCTAGCCATGCCTCTCAAGGCAGGAATGGTAGATTGTGAACGAGGAATACCCAATCCGGGTCGAGGCCATCGGGGGATTGGATAGGAGATGAAGGGTGGAGAGTAGAGGGATAGTCTAGGGGAGGTTGCTCTGTCTTTACCATTGCTGATATTGTTTAGGTGTGATTTCTCTTTCACTAGGTGTCTCTGTCGTAGGGTATATATGGCGTTAATTGCTGCCCGTAATTAACGGCGGCGTTTTTGCGACAGTCTCTTTATCAGAAGATAGTAAAGAAATACATTTATAAGAAAATCCTGGGTTTCTTTCGTGTGAACTGTTCAAGACTTCCATTGAAACTGGGATGCCAGACCATCACATATAGATCCAATCTACTCAAATAAGCACAGGAAATCAGCTACGTATGCCTAACCGGAAACAGACCCCTTGGGAGACCACTTTAGGTTCGAGGCTTTGTAATGTGCAGTAAAGGGTATTCGTGGCTTCGGAATCGCCCATAAGCTTTGCGACAGACACCGGGCTGACTTATAGCCAAAAGCTCGGCAATCGTGGCCTTACCCAATGGACCTCTTGGGTCGTACAGGTAGGAACAAACGGCTTTGGTATGGAATCATGCTCAAGCTTCGAATATCTATGACTGTAGAGAGTTCAGTGCGAGTCAGCCGAGTGTTGGAAAGGTCTGCAGATTCGAAGTTCCAGTCGGTACTAAGCCAGGCCGTCAACAGGCTGCTCAATGAACGGCAGGATGCACTGGTCGAGATCGTAAGACGTACAGATACTAGTTAGAATTTAGAGACCTCATGACATCCACTAATGAAGTGTAGCCACTCAGAGCATTCAGACTCTTCAACTCTTGGTCGTATTACAATGTGAAAGACCAGGCCCCCCTTGGTTGAGGCTCACGATAGCCTCCTACAAGCAAGTCTTCTATCAATGACATATGTCTCAGATCGAGGAAAATATGTAATAATAATAATCATCTGAGCTCCGAATATCTGAGGATTGGAACAAACATGAGGAATACAGGCGTTTCACTCGTCTACATAGGCATCGTAGAGCTGACCTCGGAAGGGTGGCTGGCGGCGGGTATCGGACCTTGGAAGCGGAGGTATCCCGGTGGTCCCCGTGATCCTGAAATTGTGGGACCCCGGGTGAGGGGCGGAGCCGTGAGCGCTGGTCCGAAACAAGGGTCGAGGCATTGGCCGGCGGACAGTGTTGGTTGGAACTAGATACGATACAAGACGCTCCATAAGGTAGGTAAGTACCTGAATTGCACTAGTGGATGAAGGATTGCTTATCATGCTCGCGAGGAGTCAGCCGATAAGCACCCAGTGGAGCATTGCATATTGTTTGCTGTATGTTGCAGGGCTGATTGTACATGTTGCATTCACGCTGATTCGGTTGGTTTGCGCAGGTGTTGGTGTATTGGTGAGTCCCCGTTGTGCAGGGTAAAATAGCTCCCACACCCACTCTCCAACGAGGGATTCTGACTGCCCAGCCCAGGCCTATGAGAAAAGGTAAGTTGGTACCACCGGAAGGTGAGGTGAGGTCGGGGAGATCCACACCTCCATCCCCAACAAGGGGACCTTGACGGCCAAGGTCGGGACTCCGCGTGTGCATGCGGCACAGCGGTTGGATGTTTACACCTGCAACTGCGACTGCAACTGCAATTGCAACGGAGTTTTGCCCATCAAAAGGAAGAGAAAGAGTCATTGGCCGATGGGATGTTTCCGACTCGGGGGGAAGGATCACTTGGGCAGAGACAAGTGCAAATGCCATCAACTAAGAAGGTACCTTGATGGATCCCTCTCCTTGGCTCCTTCTCGGAACGCGTGGGTGTACCAATTCGGAAAGACATGTCACGCTCACCTTCGCAGGGGCACCTGCCGTCCACGATGGATGCCATAAGACCAGCCGATGGCCCTCTTTCCATCTCTTGTGTTTTCCAATTCCGCCCTTTTCTCTCTTCTTCCGATTCCGTTATTCTTCTCCATCTGCATTGATCGCTGCTGTGCTGTGTTCAGATATCCAGACAACAATTCCATTGACCCGAGGACTGTCCCCGCGTCTAACCCACCCGAGTTCCGACCCCAGATTTCGACTCCAAGTTCCCACACCTCGTAACCCCACGATTTCATGATGGACGAAGAGCAATCCCCCTTGATACGGATCCCCGCCGAAATCCGCATCATGATTTACGAATACCTCCTCGATGACGCCGGCGAAAGAAGACTTGCCGTCCGCAACAAGGCAATGCACCAGCTGCATACCGGCGCCCTGAGCACCTACCGCCGTACCTCGTACCGCATTATAGAGAGGTCGTTTCACAGGCAATGCTTCGAGACGACATACGCACACCACCACCCGGCCAGCACCAAGTCCATAATGCACCCGGAAATCATGGCCGTCAACCGCCGCATCCACCGCGAGACGAGCCACCTCCTCTACGGCCGCCCTCACGGCTTCGATTTTGGTAGCGATGTTGAGGCCGTGGTGCCCTTCCTCAAAGACCTGACGCCATCCTCCCGCTCTGCGATCCAGGAACTCACGATCCGCAAGGACGGACCTGTGATGCATTGCAATAATGAGAGCGACCGACTCGACTGGGCGACAATGTGCGCCTACCTCCGCCGGCTGGATAAGGTGATACCAAGGCTGCGCATCGTTGTCGAGGGCGGACGACCGACGGCAGCGTGGGAGGGGCCGCAGGCGCTGAGCGTCTCGGACCTGAGGCTGTTGGCGCTCATTAAGCACGATAGCATGGAGTGGGTCGCCGAGTTGGCCAAGGTCGAGGGGATTGAGAAGCTGGAGATTGTGCCGAGGATACGGCATCTCCCCGCGCCCGGAACGACTGCGACGCTGCTGTTTGCTGCGTTTTCCGCGTCGATTGATACGGCGCTTGTTGAATATTTGCAGACGGACTGCGGACTTCCTGCCACGGCTGCGTCTCTTACAGCTTGAGACTGTTGGGCCTTCCACTCGGGAAATCGGGCGAGTACCTATGGACACGAGCCCATTGATTGCGGGGATGGTGCAAAAATGGAGAGAATGCGGAGTACTATCTGGATTTGGATGGCGTTTTGTTGGAGTAAGGGGTTCATGAATATATCCTGCATGATGCAGCAATGGCACATGGTTACGGAGTAAGCACACGGCATGGTATTATCTGGGTATGTGAAGATACAGATTTGCAAAGGTGCATCCTGAATTTACGGGTACCATGCACTAGCAAGCTACGTAATGAGAGAAACTGAAACGAATAGACGAATTGACACATGAAATGTGAGAGGAACTTTTGTCCGTCGGTGATGTTACCCGAGCCATATCAGCAGACTGAGCTAACTGTGCCTGTATTGATTGTCAAGCTGTCAACTTGGTTGGTTTCTGTTGAGAGGCGGAAAATGAAGTGCATCCACAGGCAGATGCAGCCAAGGCGGGGGGGCGCTGGCCGGAACTTGGCCCCGTGCCGTTGGTACTGGACCACCGACCGGAATAGAATGTTTGCTACCTACCAATATTTGCAGCCTAGCATCCTGCCCAGTCTCATCTCTGAAGTGAGAATTCAGAGTTGACGCGAATGTGGTAAGAGACTCAATACCCCAATGAGAAGAGAACATTATCATTCGCTTGAAACGGGCATGTCTACCGTACTGGAAGAGACCTTCCTCCTACCTTACCGACCCCATTTATATTGTGGCGCTAGAACAAGGTAGAGAGACACAAACATGCGGCTGGTGAGAAGATCAGGCGTGAAAGATGCATATAGCAGGTGGGTCTAGCACGTGTTCCCGTGTTATCTTATCGCTTTCTTCGGCTGCCTTACATAAGAACATCTTACATAATCACGAATCTAGGCAGCCCGATTCTCCGAGCTCCCACTGGCGGGCATGTCACAAGCAATGGAAAGAGAAGGTAACAGTCTCCACTCTCTCGTCCACGCCAGCCAGTGTCTGGCCTTCACTCCACTGCTCCAGCGCCATTCTCCAGCCACGGCCCAGTCCACCGAGCTCGCATCGCACAGCAGCACTGCCCGGTCGGTCCTTAGCACTCGCCTCGAGCCAGCTACTGCTAACCTGACAGGACTCCATCGTCAGCCTTCCAACGAATCCCCCCGGACCTCACCTCGTAACCCTTTTCGCAGCCGCGCGCGCCGACGACACACCTCCGATATCTGCGTCCCCATCCATCGCGCAATTGTTCCAACTGCAATCGATCTCCTCCGACGCTGTCGTTTGTCCTCTCCATCAATGAGCCGCAACTGAGCATCATACGTCGCCTCGATCGATAACTACCCCGCCGGTTCGACTTCGATATGTCTGCGACTCCCGTGCCGCCGGAAGACCAGGCACGCCTCTTGGAGGATGCCTTGGTCGCGGTGCGCCAGCAGACGGCCCTCATGCGCAAATGCCTCGACACGCCGAGCAAGCTCATGGATGCCCTTAAGTGCTGGTACGTCATCCCCGTTTCCCGGATTCCCGGGAGCTCCTAGGCAGCTTCGCTCGATATCCCGATAAGCTTCAATGGTCGAGACTGACAGTCCAATGCACCTCGTCCAGCTCTACCCTAGTTTCTGAGCTGCGCACGAGCAGCCTGGGCCCGAAGCAGTACTACGAGCTGTACATGGCCGTCTTTGACGCCTTGCGCTACCTCTCCGTTCACCTCCGAGAGAACCACCCCGTCAACCATCTCGCCGACCTGTACGAGCTCGTCCAGTATGCCGGCAACATAGTCCCGCGCCTGTACCTCATGATTACCGTCGGCACCGCCTACATGTCTATCCCCGACGCTCCTGTCAAAGAACTCATGAAAGATATGATGGATATGAGCAGGGGCGTACAACATCCCATTCGCGGGCTGTTCCTTAGATATTACCTTTCGGGCCAGGCCAGAGACTACCTGCCGACAGGAGATGGTGACGGCCCCGAGGGCAACTTGTCCGACTCGATCAACTTTATACTCACCAACTTTGTCGAGATGAACAAGCTCTGGGTGCGGCTGCAGCACCAGGGCCATTCCCGCGAGCGCGAACAACGGACAAGAGAGCGGAAAGAGCTTCAGCTGCTGGTTGGAAGCAACATCGTCCGACTGAGCCAACTCGTGGACCTGGAGACGTACAAATCAGGCATTCTTGCGCCTCTGCTAGAGCAGGTTGTGCAATGTCGCGATGTCCTGGCGCAGGAGTATCTGCTCGAAGTCATCACCCAGGTCTTCCCCGACGATTTCCACCTGCATACTCTGGACCAATTCCTCGGAGCCGTTTCACGCCTGAATCCTCATGTCAACGTTAAAGCTATTGTTATCGGCCTCATGGATCGCTTGTCAGATTACGCCGAACGCGAATCCAAGGACGACGGAGAAGGGGACCGCGCCAAGCTGGAGGAAGAGGCACTATCCGCCCTGCTGGAGAAGACCAAATTGCAGGCCGAAAAGGCATCACATGCGCCAGGTGGGAGCTCAGGTGTGGACGAGAACGGGAAACCCCTCGACCTCGATACAAACGGTGCCGCGCACGAGAGCAGCGAAAACGAAGCCCGTGCCGCAGAGGACCTCCCCCCGCCGGAAGAGCCAGCTCCTTCGATCGCTGATACTGAGGCGACTGCCGTCAATGGAGAAGGGGCCGACGCAGAAAAGGGCATCCCGGAGAACGTGCAGCTGTACGAGATTTTCTTCAGCCAAGTCAAAAACTTGGTGGATGCGCAGCACCTCCCCATCCCAGACACAATAGCGTTGCTGTGCTCACTGACAAACTTGGCACTGAACATCTACCCCGAGAGGCTAGACTTTGTGAACCAGATTCTCGAGTATGCCACGATCAAAGTCCGGGAAAACGCAAACAACGCCGACCTTCACTCTCCTCCGGCACAGCAAAGTCTCTTGGCTCTATTACAAGCGCCTCTCAACCGCTACCTTTCCATCTTTACCGCTCTCTCTCTTCCCACTTACGTTCCCCTTTTCCAGTCACAGTCGTACCCGACTCGCCGTGCTGTTGCTGGCGAGGTGGCTCGCACTCTTCTCCGTGATCAGACACGGATCTCCACCCCAAGCCAAATGGAGAATGTTTTGGAGGTTCTGAAGGTGCTCATTAAGGAGGGCTCCCAGACACCCTCCAACTACCCGGGCGTTGCACAGCGCCGCGCCGTCGAAACCGACGAGACTATGGAGGAACAAGGTTGGCTGGCCAGAATTGTCCACCTCATTAATGGCGAAGACAACGACACACAGTTCCGCCTGTTGCAAATGACCCGCAAGGCGTACTCCGAAGGCAACGAGAGGATTCGCACGACGACACCACCGCTCATCACAGCTTGCATGAAGCTCGCAAGACGCTTCAAGACGCGCGAACACTACGAGGACAACTGGGAGACCCAGAGCAATGCCCTCTTCAAGTTTATGCACTCTGCTCTGAGCACCCTGTACACCCGTGTCAACGGAGCCGGCGCTGCCGAGCTCGCCCTTCGTCTGTTCTGCGCATCCGGTCAGACAGCCGATATGACAGGCTTCGAGGAGGTGGCATACGAGTTCTTCGCTCAAGCCTTCACCGTCTACGAGGAGGCCATTTCAGACTCCAAGGCGCAATTCCAAGCTGTCTGCGTTATCGCGACGGCGCTGCACCAGACAAGAAACTTTGGCAAGGAGAACTACGACACCCTCATCACCAAGTGCGCTCAACATGGCAGCAAGCTATTGCGAAAGCCGGACCAGTGCCGTGCCGTCTACCTGGCTAGTCACCTGTGGTGGGCCACGCCCATGGCCGTCAATGGCGAGGCCGACGAGACTGGAGTAAGTTTGGAGCGCGTACCTGATCAAGCGAAACTTGCTAACTCTTCTTAGCTCTACCGCGATGGCAAGAGAGTGCTCGAATGTCTCCAGAGAGCTCTGCGCGTTGCTGACTCTTGCATGGAGACGGCGACGTCGATTGAGCTGTTTGTTGAAATTCTTGACCGATATGTGTACTACTTTGAGCAGCAGAACGCGGCGGTAAGTTTCTGCTCTCTATGCCGAGATCTTGTCTCTGTGAACATTGTGTACTGACATGACTACAGGTCACCACCAAATACCTCAACGGCCTCATTGAACTCATTCACTCCAACCTCGCCGGCAACCAGCAGGATTCGGCTTCGGTCGAGAACAGCAAGCGCCATTTCTACCACATCCTCGAGAGCATCAAGGGGCGGCAGTACGACGGCATTGTCCTGTACCCGAAATAAGCACCGGTACTTGGGACCCGATTAGTCCCTCAAGCCAGCAGGAAGCACTAATCCAATTACCACATGAAGACACACCTTACGAGCGCAGGGAGAATGAAAGGAGGGGATAGGGAGAGGAAACGGAAGAGAGGTTTCTTAATCAGCGGCGAAGGGACGAGAGGCCAACACGGGTTGTGAGAACCTGGTTGAGGTTTGGAGATTGGAGCAGAAGGAGAGGAGAGTGTGTGAGAGTCAAGAAAAAACGTGTTCATACGATAAGCGCATGCAATGAATTGGAACAAGACGAATCTGTGGATATGTTTATGCACAGAGAGAGGTATGAAAAAGCTTTGCATGTGACTTGTGGCCTTGATTGTATATACGTGTTGTCCGTTCCGTTTTCCACTGTCCAATTGAAGCGATCAAGCTTTTGTCATACCATGCTCGTGTATACATCCCACTGACAGAGCGATCAACACGATTGACACCACGGGGAAACATGGCTGCAGTTACACGTACGCCACAAGACTGCGGCAGTGTTGAAAATTTCGACTATCGTACCTTCGGAACATAAAAAAAAAGAATTTCGGAATAATGGTGTTGAGTAGCAGGATCCCTCCCTAAACTCCTTGCAATGCCAGAAACAACAAACAGAGTCGGCAGCAGGCTTTCGCGACGGGCGCTAATAGGCCATCAAACCCCAGAAGAGCCACCAAACGGAGTTTTTTGAGAGAGAAAAAAAGACGTACATAAAGGAATTGAGAGCAAGCGGCCCCCTTGGTACATGCACGGTGTCATGCATTCAAAAAAAATTTGTGACACTCAAACACACCCAACACACTCCAACCTCATACAAAAACACACAAGAAAACGAAATCCTCCCAAGCAACGGAGGCGGTGTTAGGATCAGCTGCTCTCTGCAGCCTTCTCCCATTCGGACAGCGAATTTGTCGCGTTCTGGATGATACGCGCCGTCTTCTCGACGAGCTTGTTCGCGAGCTCCCAGTTGCCGGCCTCGACGGCATCGCGGATGGCGGCAAAAGTGACGGGCTTGTTGCCGGACCAGGCCTGGGGCCCAAAGATGACGTGCTTGAATTGGGTACGGTCGGGCATCTATAATTCCGTTAGCATTTTAAGTCAAGGATAGCATGAACGAAAACACGTCACGGGAAAGGAAGATATGAAACTTACACCACCTCCCTGCTCAAGGTCCAGCAACGCCGTCTCAAACTCGGCCATGTGGTTGTTGAACTGAATACGCTTGTCGCCCATATCGCCCGACTCCCAGCCGCCTCCGCCCATGACTGTGCTCTCCCACGTCATCTCCCACATGGAGAAGCCCTTGACGTTGACCTTGGTTGCCGCAATGAGCTTCTTGAGAGGCTCCAGCGAGAACTTGTCTTGCGTACCCGCGCCCATGTGCTCGCAAAAGTTGGCCAGGTCGTTGATGTAGCGCTCGATGCGCTCGCTGTAGCCCACCATGTCAAATGGTAGAATGGGCTTATCCGCAAGCTCCAGGATTAGGAGGCCGACAATCTGGCCCATCATGACGTGGTACGCGAACTCTGGGTCACCGATGCGCTGGACCCATTCGTAGTTGTCATAGCTGGATTGCGCGGGGAATCGTGCGCCCCTAAAGCCGAGGTCCAGAGAGCTGGTGCCGGCAATGTTCTGGAAGGGAGCCCAGTCGCCGTCCATTCCGAGCTCTTCCAAGTCACCTTCTCGTTGATTCCAGAGATCGCGGACGGTCGCGTTCAGGCTTGCGTCGAAAACGCGGTCGATGACGCGGAGAACAGCCTGTTTGAAGACGGGGGATCCTGCGGCATGAAACTCGCTGCCTGCTACGGCAGAGTCAAGGTTGATGTAGGCAAATGCGTTTTGCCTGAGCAGTTCGTCGTTGTGCTCAACAAATTCGGTGGAGCCGATCATGTTGTACTCCTCAGCATCCCACGACATGAATTCGATACTTCGAAGAGGACGCCATCCCTTAGAGACGAGTGTGCCAAATATGCGTGCCATCTCAATCAGCACCGCCGTGCCCGAGTGAGGTTCCGTCGCACCGAAGGACCAGGCATCTCGGTGGTTTCCAATGATGATGGACTTCTGATCCTGCTCAATGCCCTCGATTTTGCCATAAACGTTCCAGATACCCTTCTGCTCCACAACGTCGTTGTCGTTCTTGAGTCGTACAATGGGCGAAGATAAGTTACCCGTCCACCACTCGGCAATATCGGGAACGCCTCCTGCCCATTCCTTTGGTACCTGCTCGCCATGGCCCTTGAGATGCTGAAGTAGGATCTGTGCATCGCGCCATGCGAGGGGCAGACTGGGAATCTTGGTCAGACCCTTGCTCTCATCGGGCTTCATGCGCGGCAAGTTCTTTTTGCTCTCCCAGCCGGGTGTCAGGGGGTCACCAAGGACCCAGTTCGATAGCCCGACGGTGCCTCTCTGAACACCATCGGCGGGCATGAAGCGACCGTTCGGCGCGACATCGCCCAATCTGAAGCCGTCATCCGCCGGATCGCTGTACACGATGCAGCCAGCGAAACCAGCGTCCTCTGCCGCCTTGACCTTCAAAGCCAGGTTTGCCTGGGGGCCATAATAACGAACAAGAGCGATCGCGCCCTTGGTGTCGATGCCGTGGTCCGCAAGTTTCTTGAAATCAGACCTCGCACCGTAGTTGGCGTAAATCAGGGGTCCCTTAACGTCTCCTGACTTGGAGAGGCCGTGGAACACAAAAGTCTGGTATCCAGCTGCTTCTCCTCCAACTTCCTCTTCCTCCAGCTTCGCAGTCCATTTTGGCTTCCCGTCATCGCCCATTATCTCCACGGCGCGTCCTCCGGCCTTTGGGTAGTTCATGTATACGTAGTATTCGTCGACGTTGACATAATCCAGCCCGGCTCTGGTGAACATAGACTCGACATCCATAGCCAGAGCGTAGTCGCCCTCAGTTCCTGCCATGTGGGCGTATTTGGTGTAATGAGCTACCGACGCCTTCAGCCGGCGGCCCTCAACGTTTTGTTGCACGTACAAGCGTACGTCCTCGGGGTTGAAGCGCAATCCGCCGTTCATGCGCCTAGCCATGCTCGTGAAAAGATCGCTCATGAAAAGTGCGTAAAGAATGCCCATGACGAAGACAACAGCAAACACCCGGGCAAAAATGATAATGGCCGTCCGCGCCTTGTCCTTGTTCCATTGAGGGAACGTAAACCGCGGTCTCGTCGTCGTCGCATTCGCCTCGTTCGAATTGTTGGAGTTGTCGCCCGAGCCCGAGGGCAGTCGAATTGTTGGACGCAAATTTGGCATCCGCCATCGCCAAGACCACTTCCAGCGTGATAAGGAGAGGGCGAATGGTATCCGTTTCCCCCATATTGACGGGCGCGATCTGTCGTCGGCGTCCCCTATCTCGAACTCTTGCATCTCCCGGCGCACGTATGCCGTCTCGTCGCCATCGTCGTCGCTGCCCCATGAGCTATCTTCGTCATCTGTTTCAACTGTTGGCGGCCTGTAACCGTTTGGGCGACGTGATGAAGTTGCGACGCCGTTTCTGTGTAGCAGCGACTGCGATTCCGTCTCGGCCTGAGAACGGTCGTCTAGCGGGGAGCGCGGGGGTTGCCATTCGGAGGGGTCGGCCGGGCCGCTTGTGGCGAGGGCTTCATCGTAACTGGGGATTGGCGGTACAGATTCGTACCGGTGGTCGCGATCCGACGGCATCGTCGCGGTTGTCGCCGGTCAGGTACAGGAATCAGAGGTGCGCTGTATCAAAGGGAAGTCGAAAAAAGCTGTCTATCGGCATCCGTATAGCAGCGAAGGTGAAACGAGCGGTATCAAGTCGGTCGGATGAGGGCGGAGATAGAGGGAAAAGGAGTGTTGGAAAGGCGCAGCAACACACGACGCTATCGAAATACTATGACGGAAGAGAAAGGTGTCCCATGGATGCTGCTGGGGAGCAGGCAGACATTGACCGGATCGACAGGATTAGGAAGAGCTAGGTGATGAGGCTAGTTGCGATGTCGAATCCGCTGGCAACGACTGAGCTCGATGGAGGTGGAATTGACTCTACGGCTGGCGATGTCGAAACACGAAGGTTTGTGATTTGGCATGGATGAACATGGAGGTGCTACTGTCCCGTCTTCCGTGCGGCAGTGGGCCTGTCCCCAGGCAGTTCCAGTTCCAGTCCCAGTCCAGTGCTGGCGACCAGTGAGTGCAGCCGCAGTTTAGTGACTCTGCCCACTGCAGAGTCCCCTTCTTTGCCAGGGCTATCCAATCAAAAGTGACGAGTGTCTTTCTGGGCAGCGAATTCCTGATTACGTACAGTGCTGGTTGTCCGTGATTACCTAAGGCAGTTTACGCGGATTCGTCAAAGAAAGGAAACCGCGGGATGCCATACGGATTACGGATACGTACACGATACGAGAGAGGGAGCCGAATAACAACCGGCAGGTGGTTACATAAGCGGGACCCCCATGGATCCGATTATGTCATCAGCACAGCCACTCTTGGCCCCCCCTCTTGGCTGTCACTTCTCTCTATTGCATCTCTGATTCCCGTCTCCGTCTCTGGATTACAAGTCCCACCCCTCCCCCCCTTCGTCTTCGTCTTCTTCCCTTCCACCCCTTGCAAGTCTCGAGTGAGGAGATATCCCTGCTGCCCCCTTTCTGATGACGAGACTCCCCACTCTTCCCCCTGCTCTCCACCGACGGCCACCTGTTCCCAATTTCAATGTGACCCAACAAACCCCTGTGTGCGTTTGTGCTCCATCTTTCAAAACGAAGTTCCTCGGGACCTCTCGCACGGGTTTCAGGTCGGCCCGGGCCCCGGATCGGCGCCCAAGAACCGGGAGAATCTGCCGTGGCTGGCCCCGGCGATTCATCCTGCCGTCCCCGGATTCAGAGATATCACGGATATGGCAAGTATGGGTACGAAGTGCCACTAAGAGCTGATTTTGACTTTAATCCGATTGTCGGATACGATTAGATGTTTATATCTTGGAGGTGCTCATGGCTTGCTCCGGGCTAGCAATACCCGGATGGGGGTTGCGCCCTACTGAAATAACTAGGCCAGACATCCTCCTCGTGTTAGACTAGTGAACAGACCTCCCGCTTACACCTTTTGCTGGCTTTCCATTTGCAATGTTTTTTTTCGTGTTGTTTTCGAGGGCATCGTAATCTTTGCCGCCGTGGGAAAGTCTCGACTTTTTCTTGTAAGTAAGTCTCTTGAACGTTCAACTGACAACCGTATCAGCCAGGCATTGCGTACAATTACAACCCTCTCCTCGCGCTACTCCGATACCGACTAGTCGAAGCCATCACCTGACGAACTCGAACCTTCACTCGAAGTTTCCAGCTAGAACACTCGAACTAACCCGATCCCGACGTAAGCACAGGATCCTCCTGAACTTGCTTGTCAGCCGATCCGAAACCACCCACCGCGATCGATTTCGAGGTTATCGACGAACCCTTCCACTACACCCCAGAGCTCCACGATCCGATTACAAATTCCCTCGGAACCTTGCGTTCGTCCCTCGCTTCAGAGCTTGCTGCTACCACGTTGGGGTTCCCTGAGATAGTCACATGTCGCTGTCAAAATCCGATGCTTGCGCGAATTCTTGTGCATTTGGAGTACCCAAATTGCCACAACGTTTCGTCCTACCCGAGCTCTGGATTTTGCTTCCTAAACATCACTCATGGCTGTTTCCCTCAGTAGACTTCCTTTAGCCTTTGGCCACCACTGCATGGCGTTTGTGTGACTTTCTAGAAGCGTATCTACTGGTGACACAAACGCTCCCGTCTAGGAATGGTAAACTGATGATCGTAACACAAGACACCAAATGCTGTACGCAGTTGTACGCGAACGAACACAACATCGCGAGATCTCCGTGTCACCCATCACTCGTAGTCTTTTGCCCGGATTGAACTAAAAATGCAACGGCGCGGTCGATTTGACTTGTTCTGGCTGCTGTGATCTCGCGCGACACCCTCAATTCGGAAATGCCGCTGTGTCAATTTGAACAATTGGCCGTTTATTCCCGTCGTCGGACACGCTACGGACATCTCTTTCCTCCTGGATTTACATGTGTTGATGCGAATTTTTCTGGTTTGGTCGACTTTCCATTGCCTAGATAGCTCTTAGTTCTTGGTGTCGTGCCGTTGTCCCGTTCAACACTTTTGATCCACGGCCTTTGGAGGACTCCGTTTGACAGTAACCGATTTCGGAGCCGTCCAACGCAAATTTTTGGCTCCGGGATAACAAAGAAAAGCCACGTATTTATGCCTTCAGCAGCCAGTTTACCAGCTCGAGCCCCGAACTGGCCTGTTCCTCTGCCCTAAAAAAAGACCGTTTTCCATTGATTCAGCCTGGTGAAGTACAGAAAACCGCGGCGTTCCCATGCTGGCACCTGTTAGGCCCCCTTAGTGCGTCGTGCTTGAGGCGCTATCGTCGTTGGCATTCTTGGGGTCAAGTCTGTCATCCCTCACACAAGACTAAAGTAGTCTTGCTACACAGAGTCCGATCCAAGGTCACATGTAAGCTGGGCTAGATACCGAGTCACTGCTGATATGATATTTCCCGCAACGAATGCGCGACGGGAAGCAGTACCGGAAAGCACATCTGCTTGGCAACTTCCCATCGCTCCGGTGGAAGCTTTCTAGCGAATGTCGCTAAATATGGTCCTCCACCCTAATGTAGGCAACTTTTGCATTCCCTCTTTTTCTTCCCCGTTGACGACCTTCTTCCTTTAAGCCCTAGCCGCAGCTTGAAAACGTGGCAGGCAATATAAGGTCTGCCATGGCCCGTTTCAATTGTCTTGGGCTATGGCATAAGTCTACGTTGATCCGGGTTGAAGATAATGGCATCGTCGTTCAAATCAATTTAGCCTAAAGTAGCATTTGCGATCCTAGCCTGTCCCTAAACTGCAACTCCGATTGCTGCCGAGAACCATCTCGTGCGCCATGATACGGTGATAACCACTGCAGTATTCGCTCTCGCTCAATCCTAGCAAGTAAACGAGTTCAGCCCTTCCTCCACGAGTCCGTCTTCCAACAATGCCGAAATAATGTCAATGATCAAACGCCGTTCGTGCCCAGGCATGCCCAGAAAAACTCAATG
Source organism: Colletotrichum phormii (assembly GCF_030913505.1). Lineage (NCBI taxonomy): Eukaryota > Fungi > Ascomycota > Sordariomycetes > Glomerellales > Glomerellaceae > Colletotrichum > Colletotrichum phormii. Next base: position 151,984 of record NW_026851469.1, read on the forward strand.
ACAGCCTGCCGTCGGTGCCGGCTCATACCCTAACGCCCTTGACAATCGCCATCTGAACCGTATCATTGCTCATCAAACACGCCAGCTCCAGCGTAATCGCATGGTGAAAGTACGCCGCCATCGTCCCCGGGTGACATCCCGCCTCGTTCCTCGCCGACTCCGCCACGAGCTCCGGCAGCGTGTGCCCCAGCCCAAGACGCCCGATAATCAGTTGATTCGCTTGGATAACCAGCGGCACGTCGGGATACCAATCTGTCCCAGAAACCCGAGGGTTTCCCAATCGTCAGCGAAATCATTGCCCAAATTGGGTAGAGAATTGGGCCATTTTTGCCGAGCGACATCGCCCGCGTGCTTTTTCGTCTCGGCCGGCCCGGTCTGCATGTTATCAACGAACCTCGGTCAAAGATGAAATGTCTCCTGCCAAAGCCGTTAGCATATGTTTCCTGCAGCTGCTTCTCCTTCGCGAGTCCAGCCTCGGACGAGGAAAGTGGGAGTAGCGGCTTTGCTCACGCTTCCTGCGTCCCCGACGCTGAACCCGTCGACGCGCTCGAGCGGCTTGAACCGCTGCAGTTGCTCTGTGCTCTGCCTCGCATGTTTGAGGATTCCATATCAATTCACGTTGTCTGCACACGCCCGGCGATCATTGCGGAAATACTGCTCTTCTTCACGAACGCCCGCAAAAAGTCTGGGGAAAACGCCTCGATCATATATCTATATCTCTGTTTTTTTATTCTGCTCACTGCGATAGATGTGGCGTCGTGTAAAACGTTCGGTCGTGAGCGTGTTTGAGCAGGTAATCGCCTAATCAGGAAAGGGGCCATTTTTTCCCTCTTCTATTCAACTCAACGCTCTCCAACGCGAGTTGCCATTATTTGCTCAGCCCAAACAGTATTGATTGGCCACAACTGCCAGTCAAATTCTCGGAGACGTTATTGGTATAGCACAATGTATAGACTTTTTCCACTATGAATTGCCACCGGTGGGAATATCTGAATCGGCTCGTAGGGGTAGGCTCGGCGCCCGCGGATTCGAGTGTATCGGCTTTTGAAATCATTGAACTTACGAAGAAGCTCTGTAAAGCCGACAAACAGAACTTTACAGACCTCCGTCGCTTGTTGCGCATGAATTCGATAGGAGGCTCCGCACGTGATTTGATACAAATCTGTAGGAACTAGAAACGCTGTCAGCCATCCGATCTGGTCTACGCTGCGAACTTGCGGGGAGAAAGAGAGGGCAAGCCTGCGAGGTCAAAGCATGGAACCGTCCAGGCTTCTCCCAGGTTATCGTGAAAAGGCGCTGATTCGTTGATATAGTCCGCAAAGGAATTGCCATTGGCTCGTTGTTTGCTTTGTTTTCCGTATTCGTATCGTGTAAAACCTGACATAAATGTTTGTGAGACACTTGTGTAAGACGTCGTGCGACTACTGCGGTTGTCAACATCGTTCTAGGACTCTCAAGTCGGATCCGCGGAACTGCGCTTTTTCGATTCGACCGACGCTAAGGCAACCTGCAAGTCTCAGTATTGTAATATTCGGAACCCACGACTCGTAGGAGAGCCAACCTGAACAACTGCAGCTACTCTCCTGTGCTGTCGGCATCGATTCCACAACGTTCTGAATCATCGTACAAGACACGGCCCACCGTTGAATAGCCTTACTTGCCTCTCCACGGGCCACAGGACACGTGAGAAACAATCTGTGCCTCTGAACGTTCTTGAACAATACACTGGGCTTTGACAGCAGGTGTTTCCAACACTTGACCTACGGATCAACAGCTGGCAGGAAGTGTAAGAAACAACTGATTATTGGAAGTTGGCACTTACAAAGTTGCTCTAATCGCCACACGTAGACTTAACGAGAGTTCATGACAAATATTAATCAAAATGTCAACGAACTTCGAAAATCGTGCAGAAGACAAGGAAAATCGCTCTCAAGTTGTATTCTCGTTCCGTCGCGTCGTTGGAAAGTGTGTAAATTGCTAACTAAAGACAGATCGCAATTAGTAAAAGCTTTTCAACATTCCCAAATTTTACGGGATCAAAGAGTAAAATCTTCGTAGAACAAATGGATCTTGCTTACTGGTCCAATTTCGATTTCTTCTCCTGGCAATCTGAGAAGCTCTCGATATTTCTTGCAAATTCATAGGGCCTGCATTCCTCGGTCGAGGTCATGTTTTCGCCAATTGTTTTGGTTAGTAGCGACAAAGGATTGATAGCAAAAGGCTTTGGACTTCCAACGCTGTTTCTTGGCTTGTTGGAGTTGACTCTGTCAACTACTTTGCCTAACACCAAGAGCTTAGTTAGGCAACTCCGACAACTCGAACAGTCATACCACGACCGCCCGCATGCTGCATAGTTGTGGCTGACAACTTGCAACAAGACTTTCACCATATTCACGCGTCGTTCAAGTCCCGACATTCGGCCAATATGGGCCTTGCCGCGAGTTGTCCCGACGAAGGCATAGCCGGCGGGAACCGCTTGGATGCCATTGGGCCTCTGACTGCATGCCCCCGGAGTCGTCCGTCGAGGGGGATCGATGAGACATTGATTGCCTGCCAGTGTGGCATACCGATCGGGAGTTCGTTCCCGGCGGGAGCAAATCGTGATTGTTGCGTGACACTGCAGTACTGCTTCTCAGCCCCGGAACCTGGCTGCCTTTGCTCGCTGGCTGACTTCTCTTGGCCAGGTTTATGTTTCTTTTTCTGGCCGAATAGGAGATATGACCGAGCCATCATCGCCTTTTATTCGCTCCTGCAGAAGTTTGTTGGGTAGCAATTCCACCGATGGCTGGGAGAAGCGAGACGATCCAAAGAGTCAAAGTTCACAACTTTCTTGGGCCCGGAAGTCTCTGGCCAAGGTCCCGGATGAAGGGGAGTATCAAGTGATGGAGAGAGGGGATTGTTCAGTCGACGGGATTCGATCGATCGTTGCAAAAGGTTTTCTTGGGTTGTTGGATGCTGGAATCTGGGATCTTTGGTGATGCTGGGGTGGACTGGAGCTGGGTAAAATTGGTTCATGCTGTAAGTAATTAGCTCAACAGACGAACATGGTCATGTCTATAGGCTTCCTAGTACCACAGGGCCTCGTCACACAAAGTCAACGTCTTGCCTACCCTGCGGAACAGCATTTCGAAGAACTGGACGCAGGATAGGACACGGCTTCGTCCTACAGGTATGGATAACACCTGGCTTAACTACTTGACTGATGATAAAAATCGATTATCAGGCCCAGACAGATAATGCTGGCTGGTACGTGCTGGCGAACTCGTAACCAGGGGGTGTTCTGGCAGGATGAAGAACCTTTCTCTCCTGCTGTTAGTGCCCGACGGCGTCTCCGCCGAACTTCGTAGGCGGGATCCTCAGCACCACTATCGCTAGACTTGTACTACTTAGCCCACTCTCGAACTTGTTCAACGGCTCTCGTTCTCGGCAATTTTTAGAAATAGCCATCAAGAACCATCCGAGAACACCAAAGCGAAACGGTCTAAATGGGCCGTTTTTCCAATGTCCGTTCGTCGAAGCGTGATGTGAAAAGAAGGGGGGAGGGAAGCCTGAAGGGGGGGGTGGGTGTGGTCAGCCCCATCTTCTGGAAGTGAGGGAAGCATGTCAAAACGGGCGATTACACATTTCAGAGTTGACGAGGACCATGGGACGCCAAGGAGACGGGCAAAAGACTGTCTGACTGCTACACGGTCAACCCAAGTTCGGGGACGCATCGGTGCGGTTCGAGCTGCCCAAGAGGTGTCAGCTCGAAAAAGGCTACTTGCCCGGTTCTCTGTGCCCTGCAGTAGTGTGAGACGACGCCGTCCGTCAGGAGACCTTTCTGTCACCGTGAGATTTTCGGTCTGAGCTGCGTAGCGTCTTTGTTCATTGTTGTCTACGTAGCCCACCGCTAATAGTTGCCTCAGCGAAGTCTGCGAGGGCCTCTGCGCATCGACACAATATCTGAAAGTGTGGTATTTCCCCCTAACTGCGATATGCCGATGTGTCAAGCGCGGGATGGATCAGTGGTAAGCATTGGCATCGGCGCCAGTAAGAACCAGCGGTTGAGGGACACGGTCTCAGAGGAGCGGGAAGACTCCCGGATGAGGCCGGCGCGAGGTAATACACATGTTCACGCACGCCAGTGATGAGGAGCAGCATTCATTAGCGTCGACGCCTAATAGCTATCAATATGCTTCTAGATCTCATCATGAGGAATCCTGCAAACCCGTTGAAACTGTAAAGGCAACGGTCTACCCATAGTTGACACGAGAGAGACAAGAGACACGAGACGCCACAAGACCAACCGAGCCTACTGAATCTGATGGGCAATACAGTCCCACACCCGCATACCTATCTCGCTATCGCAGACACATCCACTAAAAGCTAAAGTTTTCGGGTACGAGGTTCTGAGTCCTAACGAGTTCCTAACAGGAGCCCAAAGGCTGGCTGGGAAGGGGGACACAGAAGAGATTGGGTCCCCGGGGCGGACAAGACCTATGGTCCGAGAAACGAGATCCAGTGGACTCTCTATTACGTCAAGACTTTGTTACACGCTCCGTTGCTGAAGCGCTGAAGCTTATCACACTCTCGTCGGGTAGCGGGACGCAGCGATGACAAAAAAATGAGGCCATTTCCCACTTCACGAGCAGGCGGGAAAAAGGGTTCGTTCATAAGCCTCGGAATACACAGGGCTTCCAGATCCTGACTTCCCTGTTTGACGCGGCGGCGGTCCCATGGTTCACAGACCGCCTTGGGGGTGGGCTTCAAAGCTTCGGGACAGACTCCAAGAAGGGAGAACGGGCCAGTCCGCCGTTCCTTTTGGCGTACTTTTGGCAAATTATAAAATTTTAGTCGTCGTAGTGGTCCAAGAAGAGACTTTGGCGGAAGTTGAGTAGGGAAAAAGGACCCAAAATGAAAATGCTGGTCGGGGAATGGCGGCCCTAGCTAATGTAGTTCGAAAGCATTGCGATTCAAGGGGCACGTTTTAGCCGCTTTAGCGTAGGGCGTTGGCACAAACCTGGAACCCGCTGGCTGACACGAACTTTGCGAGCCAGTGAGTGTGAGCTAGAGACAGACGGCTAGAGAGATGGACAGACGGACAGGACACATGGCTGGGTTTAACGAAGACTGGAATGTAGTGTAGATCAAGCGGAATTTATCAACCTGTGGCATATGGGCTAAATGTCACCACCTGGCGCTCGGCATGGCCCCATCCTTTCCGACCCTATGTCCCCCTCCATCCCTTCGCTAGGTAGAACATCGACTCACTCGATTCAGTTGATTCAGTCGACTCAGTCGCGGAGAACGAGAAGAAGGGAGAAAAAAGAATGTTGTCAGTCTCGGATGCTGCGGCGGCTGACTGGTCAATCTGACTTCGGATGTTTTAACCAAATAGGATTAGGAACGAGGAAAGGCTTGCGATCAATAACCTGAAGCATCTGTTCGCCTAACCGTCCACGTCTGTATCTCTAACGAAGACTAGTCCTAAAATCGTAAAAACGTGATCGGTAGTTGAGAATAAAATTTTTTTTCTTTCCACTGGAACATGAGAATCGGGTCTTGTTCACACCCCTCACAGCCGCAGCCTCCGCCGCCGCTTCGTCCGTGTGTGTGGTGTGGCTTGACTCAACCCCGTTTCCCGCCTCGCGCTAATCTTCGTAGTAATAACTCTCCTCTATGGATGCAGAGGACGGAGACCGCTCCATCGCGTTTACCTTCCTCCTATCGAGCTGCGTTCCTATACCGACAGCATGACTCTCCGCAGAGACATTCTTTGTCCAAACCGCGCCAGTAGCTCCCAGAATAATCCACCGTGACCTCGTGCCCCGCCTCAATGCCCTTGCTCACCAGGATGATGCGCTGTGTGCTCATCCACACAAACTGCTGGAATTGCGCGTTGGACTTGCAGCTGTGGTTGACGAATCTCGTAAAGTTGCCTTGCCGTCCCTGCCAGATCTGGTAGGCGCGTACACCAGTCGAGCTGTCCATGACATCCATGTTTTGCAAATCTTTTGTGATGAGGCCGACAAACTCTCCTATCGCCGCGCCGCGCTCAAACGGACAAAGAGCCATCAGGCCGTTGTTGCGTCCGTCAGAGGTCCGGAACACCTGCACCGGGCAGGGGCTCCGGCGCCCGGACCCGAATAGCGTCGGGAAGCAGTAGCACGAGTTGATCTTGGGGTCTTCGGATTGCTCCTGGCCACACGAGTGACATGTGTGCATGCCCTGGACGCAAGCCACGGCGTTCATCGGCGGCACCCACCGCGGGTCGTCGGTGCCCCACGCGCTCATGTCCATGACGGAGTGTTCGAGCTGTTCGTAGCTGAAGTAAGGGTCGTATTCGAGATATGTCGACCGGAGCGGGACGGGATCCGAACCGTCCTGGCGGACAACCCAGTCATGCGGGTGGCCGCAGAACCGACTCTGCGCGCCCTCGCCGACAATCATGAGTAGTTGGCGCCACGTGGGGTGCAGCGTGTCGGCGGCGACCTCGATTCGCGGCCGGAGGCACCGGAGTCGTTGCATGCTATCTGGGTTAAATCCAACTCGGTACTTGCAGAAGCGGTAGAGTCCCATGCCGGCGAAGACGAGCGCGGCCCAACCTCCCACATCCTTGATCTCCTTGTAGCCGCGCCAGATGGCCATCTTGTTCCGCAACTCCTTCTCAGACCACCCAAAGTCGTTACACGCCTCGATGAGCGCCGCCTTGCGGCGTTTGGTGGGGGACATGCCCGGGTTCGTGATGGCGAGCAACTCGACATACGAGTCGAAGTGCTCGATCCACCGCGCTTGGACAATGACCTCGATCGAGCGGCACGCGCGGCTGGCTTGCGTAACCTTTCGGCAAAAGATGTTGCTGCGGTTGAAGGTCCCCTCCATATCGATCTCAGTCAACGTGCCGTCTGCCGAAGGCGCCTGGAGCAAGCCGAGCTCAAGCTGCTCGGGAACGTGAATCTTGCCGGCGTTGTTGATGGTTGCTGTTGCCGCCGTTGCCGTGAGTTGCCACTGTTCCAGCAGACTCTGCGGATCTAAGCTGATGCCGCCATGGATCTGCTCCCAGACGCTGACGACGAACTTGTCAATGGAAGACTGCTGCGGGATGAAGACGACGTCGTTTTGAATCTTTGCGCGTTTGGGAAAGTTGTTGGCAACCTGCATCTGCCTCTGGCTGTCCGGCTGCTCTTCCTCCACTGGGGCTGCTCTGACTGGTCGTAGAGCTCCCGTTCCTCTTCTTTGAATAAAAGCATTTGCATCGGTCTCGGGTGATAATTGCGGTGGTCCTTGGGATGGCGTCCGTTGTGTCCGGACAAATGCCCGGCTGGCGCTTGCCGCGACGTTGTCCATCATCAATTGCGGGCTGATGGTGGGCGGTGTCGGGTGTTCGATGGTGTTTTCTCTTCCCGCATTGCTCGTATTCGGACTATTATTTGCGCTCTGTGAAATGATGCCAGACAAGTCTACCATTTTCTGTATAGTTGGTGGTGGTGGTTAGCAGAAAAACCTCTCGTACCCAACCAACTACCCAACCACCCATGCCACAACACGGAGGAGCAAGTGAAATAGACCCAGCAGTAAATCAGTTGATGCTGAGTCATCCACTCTTTATCTGTCTTGATTGGGTATCTCCGGGATAGTCTGCGCTGTAGAACTGGAGTCCCACGGGCAGCACGAAAGCTGAACACTTGCACGCATTCCGGCGCCAACGCGCGGTCCAGCCCGCGATGATAAACATGGAGATGCAACTTACCGAGACCACGGGAGAGCGGGGTGTTTGCCCCTGCGTTCCCGGCTCGCCGTCCTGGATGAAAGCTTCAAAGCGAAGCACCGGGTTTGCCAAGTTTCCAGACGAATAATCCCGCAGGGTTTCCGCAAGCTGGTCTAGAATCACCCGGCTAAGACCCTCTCGCAGAGTGTCCATCTGCTGCTCCGGGGACGTCATGATCCAGTTGCGTTGGCGGTAATGATCGGTCGGCGGGAGAAACACCTTGACGGCAAAGGGATCTTGCTCGCGCTGGAAATCAACTAGTCGGCGCTTCAACACCATGTCCGGGTGGGTTGACGACGGTAAATCGAAAGAATCGACAACCGTTTGTCGAGGGTTAAAGGATCAAGAAAAATAAAAAGGAACCAAAAAACGTGTCAAAAGAGAGACAGCCTAAAGAAGGACGGATCGAAGCTTGTCTCTATCGTTGTCAAACGGTTGATTACTGGGTATCATATCTGGCCTGCGGGCGGGTAACGGGACCAGGCATCAACTTTCAACCGAAGAGTGTGGGAGGCCAGCACAGTTTTAACGGCGGAGAAGAGAACGAGGACGCAGTGAACTGAACTGTGAGAGATATTCAGGGTCCACCTTCCTGCTCGTCTTTGGTCTGGAGGTGGGGTCAGTTGTGCCAAAGCAAGGTAAGCCGGGCCTGTCTTAGTCTCTCCTCCTCCTGGGTGTGTATACATGTATCTATGGCTGAGGACGAGAGAGGTGTGGGTGGTGAACCGTGGCCCGGTGGGTGTGTTGGGAGTGAGCATCAGCCGAGAGAGACGAGGAGAGTCTAGCCCATCAAACGCCAGCCTAACCTGGTCGAGCAAGGATCGTCGATGGGCAGATAGAACCGAATTGCTGCGTGGGCAGAAATTCCAAGGCGGAAGGGGGGGTGGAACTGGGCAGAACGATCCGCCTCGGCATCATACACTTTTCGTCGCTTGTTTTATTTATTAGCGGCGCCGTCACAGCCACAGTTGCAAACGGCTCGACAAAAAGGGTTTCTCCTCACGTGTTTTTGGCTACTGCTGCACTGATACGGAAGCATGCCCGAGAAACGGGCTGGCTCCACCTAGTCTCCCTTTCGGCGAGCAACCTTTCGCAACTTGACACTTTTACAACTCAACACTACTGCAAATCAGAGTCGTGACAGTGACGCTTGAACCCGAGTTAACCCCTTGTATGACCCGATAGACTTGACATGAGTCCATGACTGACTTGACTGACTGGTGTACTAGCGTCGCCGACACACACACTCATACACTCTCACTCAGAGGACACGCACAGGGGCTCAACCTTTGGAATACAAAAAAGAAAAAGCGTCATACAAATAGAGTTTACGTGGCGTCGGATAGCCGACGTCATCCCCGTCCCAGTAAGGCTGCCTGGAAACAGTCAGTCTGAGCCCAGCCACAATTCTCGCTGTTAGGGCTGCTATTCAACCGTCTGTCTCTTCTCGTGGAATTTGGATCGGGGACCGGGACCGACTTCTTGGCCTCAGCTTCTTCTTCTTTTTTTGCACACCAGCGCCAGCAAACCCGAGAGAAGCCTGCCGGTGGGCTCAAATTGCCGTCAAATGCGCCCTTCGGAGGCAGCCTCAAACCTTATTGTTATCAGTTGAGCCGCCGACACTACATGCCAAATTCCCCCGAACATTTCATCCTCTTTCCCTTATGCCCTTTTTCGGGCAGCTGTGTGGTTTCACATGTCTCTTTTAGGTCGCCATGAATCTCAGGCTCGGTCAAACAGGAACAGCCTTGACTATCGCCAGCCCACACACCCTTCCACTTCCTTACGAATCCCTATGTGCTATCTTCCACATCCATTCCTGTCGTATAATCCCCCGCTGGTATGCTGGCTTCCCCGCTTGAGACTTGCAGCGTATAAGTGAGAAGTGATGGTCACCGTACTGGTCGACCTATCACTGTTCCCTCCCAATCGGACCGCTCCGTGGTGTGTCTTTACTAAGGTTCAGCCATTGCACGGCGACCTGGTAGGCGGAGGTATTGCCAGACAAGAACTAGCCAAAATTGCCCACTTGCTGGGGAATCATTCGAGAGGCTTGCACGGGTAGCTATTTCCCCCTTAGGTTGCGCAAAGCTAAATGAACCAGAAGCTTTCAGGGATAGCGAAAGCGAATTACCGTGAGATCAAACATCCGGCGAACTTTCTTTGCGCTTCTCGTTGATTTGACAGCTCCTGCGCTTATTATGGCTCACGGCGCTTGTCTCCTCCCTGCTTCCCTTGAGAGGGCACAGTTGCGAGCCGACTCTGTGCAGAGCAGAAGAAACGGATCACCCAGCATGTTTTCTCGTCGCTGTTTCTTTCGATCAGAGGTTCTCCCTACACACCCTCCCCCCCAGTCCCCCCTTGTGGGTTGCGAGATCTCGTGTGCTTGGACGAGCTTTCCATCGGGTGTCCCGAATGCAGTCTGTCTGTTACGCTTTTCAAAAGTTTAGTTGTCGGCAATTCATCCTTAGTAGCCAGTACGCACAGAGCTGACCAACGGTGTGGCAGAAGCTATCATTCTGCTGGTTCAGTTTGACAGTTCATGCATTGTCAAAGATACGACAACATCGAGCATATTTGCATTTAGCCTATTGCGGTAAACAATGTTCCCAGTGCCGGGTCTTTTTTTGCTGTGCTGATTCGGCTTCTCCCGAGAACCAATCGATTTAGGCCGGTGAGTCTTCTTTTTTTTGCTGCTAGCTCAGCTTATTTGTTGCTAAAGACGAGTACCTACTCCTCCTCCTACTCACCATCTCCAGAAGTGTAATGCTTCGTAAAGTCATAGCCAAGTGCTTGTGCGCCCTGCCAGTAGAACCTTTTTGTGAGCCTAACTGCGAAACTGAAAAGAAATAACGATCAAAACGTCAGAGTGGCCTGTCATCCAAACTCACCTTGCTCAATTCTTTCAGCTTTTCTTGATCTGATTCAGCGTCTTTGCAAAGCTTGAGGAACGGGTCGGAAGCCAGCACCTCGTCGGGGTGGACGCTGAACATGCGTCGCAAATTGTCGCTGGATATCGGGTCAATAATGTCTTGATACTTCTGTCGACGCACTTGGTCGTAGACTTCCAGAATGCTCCGGCTCGCCTTATTGCGATACATCCCGGACAAACACTCGTAGAGACCTTCGACGTCGACGATGCCGCCGGTGAGGCCGAGACCCCCACTACCATGACGATCGTCAGCACAACCTGCGCGCTACGGGCCACGGAGATTACCGAGCGAAAAGAGCAAAGATGCCTACAAGGGGTTGCAGAGGTGCGCTGCATCTGCAGCGAGCAAAATCCGGCCGGCAATCATTCTCTTGGCTAGCCGTTGATGGACCTTGTATGGGCTGATACTGACGAGCTTGTACTCGTCCGGTTTAGGGTGTCCAGGTAGTATACTTCTAAACCTCTCCGGCTGCCTGCCGAGAATCTCTTCGGACGTCGAGCCCGTAGCTTCGCCATACGTTACACGCCATAGGCCGTCTTTGGTGATTTTGGCCGCCATGAACCAGTCCTTCGAGTCTAGAATGAAGTTGGAGTCTGTGTAGCCAAAGCGGCCAAAGTCGTAGTAGACCTGTGAGCTCATCAGTTCGTCGACCTGACACTTGAGCACCCGGACTTCTCGATCAAGAGAACCACATAACAACGGGCCGAAAGAGGGTATAACCTACGTTCGTGGCCACGATCTGCTCGTCCCATGTCCTACCAGGAAATTCGTTCCCAAACAGCGATCGCCGGACAATACTGTTAGCCCCGTCGCACCCAATAACAAAGTCCGCAAAAAGCTGTGACTTGTCCCCTGTGTCCCCGTTCTCCACGTCCACCCAGGCACGGGAATCGTCTTGACCGATGGCTGTCACCCGATGATGAAACAGGTACGTGACTGATGGCAGATGCTTCGAGTGATCGTAGATCAACCGCGCCAGGTCGCACAAGGGCAGTGCAACCATGCGATCTGGATCATCACCGTCAATCTCGTTGCTGATGCCCGCAATGCGCGTCCCGTCTGGCTTACGCCATGCGACTCCATCGGGAAGAAACCCGTCTTTCCGCAGGTCGCTCCCCAGCCCGGCACGATTCAGGACTTTCATCGCCGGTGGAGCGTAGTGTGTGGCTCTCGGCTTATCGTCGAGCTCCAATGTCTGCTCGACGATCGTAACGGGAATGGCGTCCCGCCCCAGAAGCAGCCCTAGCAGCTGCCCAGCAGGGCCGGCCCCGACAATGATAACCTAAACGGTATGCTCAGTCAAAGTCTGATAGTGGACAGGCCAGAGTGTTTACATTTTTCAGCCCTGGGCACATGGCTAGCTAGTCAGTACAGAGTAGGGGGAGGTGTGCTTGTCAAAGAAGGTTCGGTCACCCAATTGTTATGGGGTTATTGCGAAGAAAGGAAGCTCGGGAGGATTCACTCGGAAGATAATTATCTGGTAAATTTGATGTACGGTGTACCCGTACGTGTAATGATGTATGGTTCAAGTCCAATGTAACATACAGTAGGGCGTGTGCATTTGTGGTTGTAGGGGACGGAATACACTCAGGGTCTGTTATGAAGTAACGTACTCCGGGTCTGTTTTGAAGTAAAAGAACCTTTGCAGTTATGAATTCGTTGGAAGTTACATTCGATGATGCGTTGCTCACTCACTCTACGTCTCATGTGAATACCGCATGATCCCCGTTCCCCCGCGCCCATCACCGGCGCGGGCACCGGAACTCCTCCACATCCAGGATGAACGCTCGCCGGACTTAGCCTCCACAAACACCCGTGGACCCCACCATCCATCAACCAGCGATGTAACAATGTTTTGTGTGTCCCCCACATGGGGTACTATCTAATTAGATTGCCTTAGTTTTCTCTTCATCAGGCACCTAGGTGGCCCACTGATTGTTGGCCTGACTATTTTCGGCATGGCTGTATTTCAATAATCGAACGGTTTGTGGAGTCTCTTTGTCAAAAAGTAGCGAGTTAAACCCCGCAACCGTCGTCCCGTCGGAAAGAGGACCCATGTGAGGCAGGTGGAAGCATCTTGAGAAGCCGACACGAGCAGGCATATGGACATGGTCCATGAACGCACGTATTGCAGGGCAGGCCACAAGCACATTTTAGTCTAGTTTGGCATCAGAGCGATCCAAGATGCCGTCAAGTCTGGTTGGGCGAGTCATATGTCTCGGATTCTGGGCAGTACCAACAATAGCGGGAATCTGGGAAATCAATTCTGGGAAGATTCGCCAAACTTTGGAAATATTGAGACTACCACACTACTACTGAACTACTACTCGTACGTGTTTTCGTACTAATGTGACGCGCTTTGTAAATGCAATCAGTTTAGTAAGCTAATCCTCCCGGCGGCGAGGGCAAAGAACACCTTATCCAAGATCTCTGAAGGAACTGAATGCAGAAATTCCGCCTGTTCCGATCGTCTTCGGAGCTTGACGCCGGCGCTATCAAGTTCTTGAAACATTCCGTAAGGTCCGAACGCTGCATAGCTACCCAACTGCCATGGCTCCTGGGAGTGAAGGAATTCGATCACTGACTTGCGCATCTGCTTGCCAGTCCGTTGTGCACCGGGAGCGAATGAAAGATCGAATCCACCAAATAGAAAAAGCAAGTCCACCGCGTGATGAGCTCCATTTGAGGGTTGCCAGGGATTGCACTCATCGACGAGATATCGATAGGCGGGTTTGTTTGCTGCCCTAAATAGGCGAGCAATTTTCTCCGCTGGGAGAAGAAATTTGTAGTCGTTCATGAAGTCCAATGCTCCTATCTTGGAAGAGGACCGTCTGTCAGCGTGAATGTTGTAGAGATTCTTGAGCGTGTCCTGACGTTCGCCGGCATAGTTGAAAGCCTGATCAATCTCAGAAGCTTCCATTTTCCAAATGCCCTCCCGCCAGAGAACGGCCTGTTTGTGAACGTTAATTGAAAGAAGCATAACTAGTTGGAGCCCAGGGGTTCACCACATACCTCGTCTTGAACATCACCTATCATCACGCTCTCCGCAGCCCCTATTGCCGTCTCCCACCCAACAAGAGAAGGATCCACCTGGAGGAACCACGAATGTATTCCAGCCAGTTCCATGGCCTTGACCAGATTTTCAACAGGGGCTGTGCTTAAGTCACAGTCACCCAGTGTACCAAGGTGATTCAGGAGTGTTTGGCGTAGAGCGGAAGCCTTTGGCCTTGGCTGAGGAGGAGAAAGGTACAGCGAGCCGGAAGACAGTAGGACTCTTCTCACTCGAAGGCCGGCCGCCAAGTGGGCGTGGCAGTATACCGCTCCAGCACTTTCTCCAGCCAGTGAGACATCATTCTACGGAAGCTCGTCAGTGGTTTCCCGCCTTTGGCTGATGGGAATGTGACTTATTACCGGGTCACCTCCAAAATCCGGAACGTGATCAGTGACCCATCTCAGAGCCAATGATTGATCTTTCAGGGCGAGATTACTCGAGCTACTTTCGCTTCCGAACGCGAAGATGTTCAGTCTATACTGAACTGTCACGACGATGACTGGTTTACTCGAGCTCACAGAATCTTCCACAATTCTTCTCGTGTCTAAGTTTGCAGCTGTCAGTGCCTAGTATGCTAGCGCTAATGCGATACATTTCACGAAGGATCTTTTGGGTATGGATAAGGGGACATAGCGGAGAGCAGGGCGCAATTCGTACCGCACACGCCAGAGGCCGCGCTTCCAAAAGTAACCGCCTGTGAGCCGCCTGAGATGTCCTTGTTAGTCAAAACATCAGCCCCTTTTGATGACAAGCATACCGTGTATCCAGACCAAAACAGGTAATCTTTGGTCAGTCAGCAGCTCTTGTGATTTGGGCACTGTAACGTCCAAGTTGAGGCATCGAAACTCGTCTTCGGCCTCAACGGGTAGCCTGTGCTCAGGAGGTATGCGCAATAGATGCCCTACATCAACCTTGACTTGAGGACACCGAGGGCTGTGAACACGAGAACTAGTCAGCCTTCCTTCACCGAAAACTATGTGGCATGTTCAGACCGAACGTCAAAAGAACTTACCCAAACTCAGTACAGTTGAGGTCTTGCGGCAAGGCCACTATTGGCTCGGGTTCCGCAAATCGCGAAACAATGTTTCCATATGGGATGCCTCTAAACTGTGCGATCGTCCCTAAATCAACGCCACGTAGAGTTGAACCCAGAGATTTGCTTTCTATTGTATAGGCCATCGTTATTCCAACGGCATAGGAAAGAACAAACAGAGTTACGCTAATTCTGGCAGGATTTCCCAACTGTAATCCGAGCTTTAGGTCATCTCCGTGGGACAGGATACACCGGACGAAAGACCAAGTGTCAAGTGGAGGACACTGGATGAGTAATGGTGGTTTCCCCGCGGCCAGGAGCTCTATCTTCGCAAGTCGACCCCGCATCAGGTGACTATTTCCGCGGCAAAGACACACACATAGATACACATAAACACACACACCCCCTCTGCTTCAACGTTGAACTGCAGCTGAACTATCACTTAATTACCAAGAAATCTCGTGATCATTCGCTTGAAGGTACTGATCAGGAATTCCGATGATCATCGAAAGCACACAGACATAGTGAAAGGGTGCCACACATAAGATTTTGAGGCAGCAAGTGTTTGGTGTTTTGATCATAAATTCACAGAGGAAAAGGCCGTTGGGAATATGACCAGTAAACGTGCCGAAAATACGGGAGATTCTTCTAGAGACTGATAAATACCACCCGATGCCTTTGACCAGTATCCCCTCGCCTGGAGCTCTCCAGTTGGTCCGTGGACCGTCTATTGATGGAACAGGAAAGCCTCCCAACCCTTCAGGAGTGTATCCAGCCCAATCTTTTCACCCAACTCGAGGAGCAAATCAAACCGTGCCGTGCTGGCCCCGGCCTCCTTGTAAGCTCTCGTCCCATCTTGGTACACCACCCGCCCGCCGGCATCTTGAAACCGCTTCCATGGAGCTTGACCATGAACAAAGTCAATTATATCGGTGACGAATGATTCGGCGGACTTTCGCTGCGTCTCTCCGAGATGTTCGTTATAGTTTTGGAAGAGGAATGCCACGTCGAGGACATGGGTGCTGTAGCCCCTAAATGGCCCTTCCCACGGGTTGGGCTCCGCAAACTCCAACAAATAGGAGTCGCCGTGAAAGCTGTTGGCAAATGACTCTGCCGGCGCCCGAAATCCGATATCAGAGGCGAATTGCAGAACTCGGATGAAAGCCTCATCGTCGTTTGTGGTGTCATTGATGTCGTATGCCTGCAGAATCTGCGCAGCTGTGCCGGCATGGTGTGACAAAGCTGCGTTGATGATTTGCGTGAATGAGGCTGCGATGTTCTCCTTGCGTTGGAAAAGACCCATAAACCCAAATATGCTCGCCTGTGTGGTTGGTTTATTAACATTAAGCCGAGAGAGAGACCGAGATGTTGATGGAACTCACATCCAAGGGAGCGTACCCGACCATGACAGCTTTACAAGAAGTTGTCTTGGGAACTAACTTCCCAGCTGATGCTGTTTCGAAGGTCGGCACGAACGGGGCCGTTTCTTCATCAAGAACCGGTAGAAAAGGAAGGCTCCTGCCAATCTTCGAGGAAAGCTCCTCGGGGGATGCCCTTGACAAGATCTTGATACGTTCACTCGAACTCACATCTTCAGCTTCCGAAGCTTTGAGAACGCCTTTGTAGGCCTGCTCAGCCACTCCGAGATCCAGGGGTGGGAGGGATGGCGGCGAGCCTCCCAAGATGATGATTTGAGAGGCAAGAGCTTTTTCAGAGTATAATAGACGGCTCGCCGAGACTAAGAAAAAGTAAGAGATGCACTCTCGGTTTCGAGACCGAAAGGCCGAATGACCGAAGGATGAGACTTACTGCCGCCAGCGCTTTCACCCACAACGGTCACACGTTCAGGATTTCCCCCGAATCCCGACACGTATTTTCCCACCCACTCCAAAGCCGTCCTCTGATCATGGTGGCCTTGGTTGCTCTTGAACCCCTCTTTGCGAAGCTCTTCTGATGTTAGAAATCCAGGAATCCCGAGGCGGTAACTATAGACATATTAGTTGCGAAAGTTAGAACGACTCGTGTGATTGGAGATATGTCATACTTGATGTTGATAGCGATGATGGGCTTTCCAAGCTTATTAGCCCTTTGGACTATGCGCTTGGTGTCATACTGAGGCCACCAGTTGGATCCCGTGCCGAACCCTCCGCCGTGAATGAAAACTAGAACCGGCACTTGCTCTGAGTCTCCAACATTTAGGGGCGCTGTCAAATTCAGATTGAGACACTCAGTCCCCGACAGACCGGGGAACTCGGCTGTTGGGAGCGACTTCTGAATGATCATGTGTTCATTCTTGACACCCTCTGGATCGGATATGGCTTGCGGTCTGATAGACGCGATTAACTAAGTGATTTGACATTGTCGAAGAACATGCGGATACCATACCCATGGCGTGTAGCGTTCATTCCACTACCATCGTACTGGACGAGTTTCGCATTGTCGAACCAGTGCTCCAGAGTAGCATATTTGAGACCGAGGAACTGGATCACGCCGTCGGATGCTTGACCCTTCACTTGCCCAATAATCGGGTGATCGAAATCTTGTGCGGTTGAAGCCATCTTGCTCTTGGTACTTCAGTGCTTTTGGAGAGTGAGACTTGCTAGCAAAGGAGTAGATGTCAAGGAAGGATTGGTTCGTTTGATCGGCGAGCTTGATGCGCCTGAGGTAACAAGTAGACGGAGACTCCAGCAAAGACTTCAGAAATATCATCAACTTGGCGGCTTGGAGCAGAGTCTGGTTTATCGACTTGGCTTCGGATTGATAATCGATGCTGAATTCACACCCTCAAGGCGAGCAACCGGATCACCCGGGAAGCGGATCACCCGGAGTGATTCCAGCAATGCATCTCGTCTTGCTGTCGAAGCTCCTGATAGCTACCCCACATTACCCCGCATGGAATTCGAGCAGCTTGATAGCTCCCCCACATTGGGTTGCTGTGAGAATCGCGTCAGTAACGCGTCAAGCCGCCCAACCAGCGGCCACCAGCCTTGAGCATTGGCTACGAGTGCTGGTTTGACATCCTATTGGTGTATTAGCTGCGAATCAAGCTCGTCAGTTCAACTCTGGTGGCATAGTGGATTCGAGCTCGCTTGAAGTGGGATCCGGAGGCTGTGGCATCAACAGCATGCAGCCTAAGTATGTGACACTCCAGCGCTAGCCTCATCAGTCACCTTCCAAACAACGCTGCTCTGGTTGCGCTTTGATATGCTTTGAAAGTCTTCATGGCGATGAAACCGTGTCTTATCTGATGATGACGTTGGGCTAATCGCGAAGTTGATTGGCCCGAGTTGGAGAGTTGTTGCTAGTAGGGAAGCACAGCGAAGGATCATGCCTACATAAAGTTATTCGTTGGTTTGTTGATGACTGATCACACGCCGGCGGGACGGTACACATTTGATATACTTCCTGAAGTCTGGTATGATGTAGATCAGGCCTGCTAGAATGCGCTAGTCTGGTTCTAAGGTTGACAAGCAGGCCCAGCAGCCTCCATCTCTCGCTCGTATGCCCCTGCCAATCGTTCCAGAACATCGCCCATTCTCACTGTGATACCCCAGACCCATACCTAGTTGCACATTGTTAACAATAACCTGAGGAATAGACAGGCACTAAGAGGGGACCTTACATCTTGAAGGAAGAGACTGCAGGTTTTAGCTAAGCCTGCAGCGATGGATGCGCTCTCATTTGCATCATAGTCTGCCTCCTCGAGAATGTCTTTTATCTTCATGAGGAGGTCTACTTCGGCTGCACTGGGCTCGATACCTCTCCTCATATCTAGTTCGATTGTGTGCGCCCATTTCGTGGTGAAGAGGACTATTAAATTAGTTCGCTTTAAGGCTTTCACGTTGTGTTTTACACGGTAGAACTCACCATTGTCCCAAGCTGCAACCGCATGCTCCACGCTCCATCGGAAAGCAGCTGTTTTCCGTATGAGCATATGCCCCATCTTCACTGGTAGCTGAATTCCTTCCAGCGTTTTCTCGATGGCCTTCACACAGTCGACGTTTCTTTCCAGCTTCATGTTCGTAAACATGGTGACGGAGCTGTCAACGGTACTTGGATCTTCTGCGAGCAGACTGAGACGATCAAAACTCTTGGTGTTGTCAAAGAGCCGAATGTAAGCAGCCCTGAGTATGGCGTGTGAGCTAAAGCATAGCGATGTGATGTCGTTGTCGTCCATATCCTCAAGCTGGCCTTCTCTGGTTTGCTTCAGCAGCCCGTGACACCTGTCCAATGAGTTCAGGGCATTTGCGAGAAGAGATTTCCCTAAAGAGGAATTCCCGGTCTTTGATTGAAAGGAGAAAACTGCCGAGGTTTGCGAAAGCTGGGAGAGCTGCCAGGTGTGTATCAAGACGGCATGCATCAGAATGAGCGCAGAGAACGGTGAGATGTTGTATGACTCAAATCTGGAATCATTAGTATTCTTAGACAAGACATCTTCTAGAATATCCTTGGTGGTTCTTGAGTTCCTCTTTCTGTAACTGGCACGCAGCTCTCGCCATTCGTTGGCAGATGAAGCATTCCAGAGGTTTTCGTCATGGAAGTGCTCGATTTCAAGATCCTGGCTGGCATTGAAGGCAGGACTGAGGCCGTATATGATGGTGTTGACCGTACTCGCCACGTATATGGCACCGAGGAGTCTCTTCCATGATTCGCGTTGTACCCAGTCTGCCCAAGTTGAACTCAGGAGATCCACGTTGTCTTGTTGCAGCTGATGCCGGACCTTTGCGTATAACTAGAGAGTTGTTATAAGTGGTAGTTCGGGACTCTGAGCTAGGCTCTAGCAGTATCGAATCGTGGCTGGAACTTACCAAGGTATAGTGACTGCTCTCTCCTATAGACTGGGCCGCCAAGTCATTATCGCCACTGAAAATAGCGAAGAAAGTCAACAGAAATTTAGTTTGCATAACCCAGAGTGGACAGTCTCTCGTAAGGATCTGCGAGATGATCATCAGCACTCAAGTTCGCCTGGAATATCATCATACATGAGAAGAGACAACCCACCGGCTCAATCAATCTCAGCGCCAGGTCCCAAAGACGCCGTGCGCGACGGCGATCTAAGCGATACAGAGCGCCAATACTGCACATAGCAAGTATCAGGGGACTAGGAATATCACCATGCGAAATCGTCTGGATGTGAATCAAAGGTAGGTGACAATGAAAACACTCCACGTAACTAGAGAGAAAGCTTTGACAGGCCTTCAAGGGAGGAATGTCCTTTGATATGTCAGGACCGGTAAGCCGCTTATTCACGTCTCTACAGATTGAGTCGTGCAGGGGCTTATCCATGGTGAGACTTGGCTTCGGAGATCGCTTGTTCTCAAGCAGACGTGGAAGGTTGCGCTCAGAAACGGCTTGAGACCTGGACTTCAAGGCTCCTGACTGAGACTGCTTATCTGCTTGATGTAGACTCCTTTCCGATGAGCATGGCTGCTCTAGAGAACTGGCATTGGAATCATTTGAGGCTTCAAGGCCAGTGTCTGGGTTTGATAATCCCATCCAGTCCGGAGCGTCGAGGAAGCCAAAGTCGTGCGTGTAATCAAAGGTTTCCTCAGACATGGGCAATATTGGCTGTGAAGTTGGATCTGCGAGAAAAGAGTCCAAGGGACCAAGACCTGAGCCATCTTCTTCTGTAAGCTGAGGGTGACCGTTTATCATACGGTCTCTGTCCGTAGTGCCTTCGCTGAGTTGATTTCGTAGCCGATTAAAGACAAACCCTTGGGTCATGGGTAGGCCTTGCGGCTGACTATGGCCAAAGATTATGCCGGGATTCGTGTCGAAAAACATATCCAAGGCGTCTGCTGAGTTCGAAGTCGAGGCATCGTGCGTTTGCGGAGGAGTGAGAGCTGCTTGTCCGCGTGGTGGAAATTGTTGAGTCTCTCTCGACTTGCTCTTGTGCTGCGTTGCGACCACGATGCTATTGGAAACTAGAGTTGACGAGCAAGAGTCTCTCCTTGGGCCATCTCCTAGCGAGGGCTGGCTCAAAGGGGTGCGATAGGCGCGATGTCGCTTAGGGGGATGATCTCTTTCACTCGAAGTTTCCTCCTCCGATGCATCATCGTCGGACGGATCATCGATGACTTTGCTATTGTGTTCCGCATGTAGGGTCTTCTCATGCCGTGTCACGAGATCTCTGCCTTTCGATTAATCACTGACCATTGCCCAAATAGCGCTGGGTCATTTCAAGGGAGCCTCACTTTCTTGAGTACGTCTTCAAACAGTACTGGCAAGCATAAGGCTTCTCGTTTGTGTGACTACGCTCATGACGAATGCAGTGCTCACTGCGTTTGAAGACCTTTGGGCAGTGGGCACATTTGTAAGGGCGAGTAGCACGACGAGCACGCTTCTCCCCTGCTTTGGTGGTCTCGGTTGATGCCTCAAGTTGCCCTGTCGCGTCCGCAGGCAAGGATGTGATAGAAGACATGGAGAACAAAGTTTCTGGGTTCGGTGATGGACGAGGCAGGCAAAGTATACAATGTTTTGTCGATAAGGTGTAGGACGGGTATCTCGAGAGTAAAGTAAGTTGAGCAGTAAATTCTACCGCGTTGTTGGGGAGAACATGGGGAAGCACGATTCAGTTTGTTGGAGTATCGTCCACAAGCGACCAACCAGACCGCATCGTCATCGAAGATTGACATAATAGCGCCAAGACGGACACGGGGAACGCCCGCGGGCCGCCGCAGCAAGTTGATCAGTAAGTTATTATCAACTCTTCGCTGCCACGGTGGTTGCGGGGAAAAGTGTGGGGTTCATCGCATTTGTGTCCACCGGCATTGAGAACGTTGGACCTGAGAAGGATTTGTACAAATATGCTAGTTGCTATTGGCCTTAATGCTCCGTTTGACCCATGCAGACGTGTGGACCTTGTATGTTAAAGCTCGGACGAAACGCAGCCAATGACTCGAAAGACGGAACACGGGCGGATCGCTCTCCGTTGGTTCCCCGTCGCGCTCTACTGCTATGCTACTACCATGCCCTTCGTGTCAACCTTGACGCTTCCCAAGTAGAATCCGTCTCTTTCTGCTTGGAACCACTCAGATTTGAGAACTTCAGCTCTTCCGTTGTTGCGTGGCTTGAATCGGACTTTGAAGGGTTTGGGAAGTGTGTTGATCCCCGGTTCATAAGCTTCATCGGATAGATCTACCGGCAGTTCGCTGCCGTTCGGATCCAATGCCGGCTCGATCTTGAAGGCCCACAAGATCTTGGCCAATGTGATGAACAGGCTGTTCTCGGCCAAATGCATGCCAGGGCAGATGCGCCTCCCTCCACCAAAGTCAAAGTGGTCACGAGCTTTGGCGTCTCCCTGAGCGGCGTAAAAGCCAGCCTTTTCAGGATAAGCCAAATAACGTGATGGGTTGAAGTCTTCGGGGTCAGTCCATTTGTCGGGGCTGAAATGCAAGACATATTGCGGGATGGCAACAACAGTATCTTTGGGGATAAAATAGTCCTTGTAGACAACGTCTGATGTCGTGTAATGCGGGCTCCCTATTGTGGTGACTGGCCGGATACGAAGGACCTCTTTCCCAGTTGCTCTGATGTAGGGCAAACTAGCTTCATCTGCAAACGTTGGTGATCTATTATCGCCGATCACTCGCGTTAACTCCTCGTTGGCAATATCCTGCACTCTGGGATTTGCCGCCAGATAAAGAATGCAGCTATTCAACGCCGAGGAAGTTGTCTCAGAGCCGGCCTCAATCATGGCTTTACTAAGAGTCAGTTCCTGAATAAGCAATAAGGGAGCCGGAGAGGGTACTCACAGCCTGCAACAAAACCAGCCTGGACGTCAGTGATGCCGAGTTTCTCAAAGTCTGACTCCATAAATTGTTTCACGAAGCACTCTGGGGCTTTCTTCTCAGCCACCGATGTCTTCAAGCCATTCCAATAATGCATCCAGATTTTTCTCTGCCTTCCGTAAGCACGAATAGCAGCCGGTCGCCACCACTGAAGAAACGATGGAAGATTGGCAAGCGGAGGAAACATATCCGCGATGTAAGCGCCAGGCTCTGCAACTTCAGTGAAGTCTTTCAAGAGCTCGTAAATCTGGCGCACATCTTCGCAGTCCTGTGTTTTCAAACCAGGGGTTAGCTACATCTTCCTCTAAGAGAAGTTGATCTAAGAACGACTACGTACCCACTTAGGAACACGAAGTCCGTATGTACTGGTAAGCACAACCGATGTTGTATATCTGCGCACATGCATGTAGAAACTTTCTTGGTCTGCGTTATCGGTCGCGATGTCGTAGAGGAGCTGCTTGGCTTCAAACTCTTGGGATGGCTTGTACGTGTCCGAGGCTTTCGGCGTGAGGAGCTTGTGCACGATCGTTCGCAATTGCCGCCATTTAGTCCCATAAGTCAAAAGTAAGAGTCTGTTGCTCCCAGACAAAAGGTCAGATAGAACCGGCATCGGCGACCTTCCAGAGGTCTTTGCCGATTGTTTGTCAAATATTTCGCGGACGGCGTCTGGACTATTGACGAAGACCCAGTTCTCCCAGCCAAGGCGAACTTTGACAATCTCGCCATAATCCTGAGCCCATCGTTGGACTTGTCGATGTGGTGCTGAGCCTAGCTGAGGCGCATTGCCTACTAGAGGCCATCCCTTTGGTCCTGGGATGGTCTTGTACCCCTTCGGAGTGGCAGTTGTTCTGCTCTTGATGTAAAAGTGAGCTACAACTATGGTGATAGAGAGAAAGCTTAGTAACTTGAGTAACGACATTATGTATAATCACGTCGTGGTCGCAATTAAAGTCTGCCCTGATTGAAGTTGATGCGAGATTGTGCAAACCTCATTCTAATAGCCATCTTTCATAACAAGTGTTGCTTCTTAGTCCAGCGGACACTATGCACACTTACTTGTTGTGCCCGCATTGGAGCACGAGCCCACTTCGGCGACTTTGTCAGTCATGACAGAGACACCACATCCCCGCACACTAGGAGACTTGTCCGGACTGGAATCCCACACAGGTCGTCTCAGGGCGACAACGAAGCTCTCCGAACCTCCACACGCTCCAACTTACGGACTGCTGTGAAGGCCGTGTGGAGTAGCTGCCCTAGCTCAGATAGCTCCATGTGGGGTGAAGCTTTCCGCAATGGACAGGGGAGCATTTCTTACAAAAGCGACAGATAGCTCCATTGAGCCGTCGTCATCGTCAGCCCCTCACCAGTAACCCCTCCACGCACTCAGATAGCTAGCTATCTTAACTTCGTCATGGCAGCGCCAAAAGATCTCCAGCCGAAGGACTTCCAAAACGCCTTTCACTGGGCGGCGACGCAGCAAGACGGCGCAGTTCCTTCGTTTGCGACGCGCCCGAATGATCCGTACTCTTATCAGCCTGGGTTCAACAACAGCTTCGAGTCTGAGGCTATCGCCGGCACCATTCCGAGGGGCCAAAACAGCCCGAGAAGCATTAGATATGGATTGTACGCCGAACAGGTGACGGCTTCGGCCTTCGTCGCGCCCAGGCATTCGAACAAGAAAGCTTGGCTGTACCGATCGCGACCAGCTGTAGCTCACCAGGGATTTGTAAGTGCCTGATTCATCAATTGGCTTTTGGTTCCAAAAGGGTTGCTAACTCTACTCTTCGAGACCGATCTTCCCGATAACAAGGACACTGAGTCGACTTTCATCCCGATCAACCCTCGAGTTCACATCTCTCCCACTCAATTGGCATGGAAGCCGTTCCCGGTTCCTGAAGGCAAAGACCTGGACTTTGTGGATGGTCTCAAGACTGTCGCCGGTTCCGGAGATCCAACTCTTCGAGAAGGCCTCGCCACTCACGTCTATCTTTGCAATAAAAGCATGACAAAAAGGGCCTTTGCCAACTCCGACGGCGATTGGCTCATTGTGCCTCAGCAAGGTGCTCTAGACATCCAAACGGAGTTCGGTTTCTTGTACGTGCAACCGGGTGAGATTTGCGTCATTCAGCGCGGTCTTCGCTTCAAGGTCAACGTCGAAGGACCAACTCGTGGATACATCCTGGAGATCTGGGGCTCAAACTGGGAGCTCCCTGAGTTGGGTCCCTTGGGAGCAAACGGGCTGGCCAACGCTCGCGACTTCCTGCACCCGGTTGCCGCATACGAGGTCACGAAAGACGATCCTTGGAACATCGTGTACAAGCTCGGCGGAAAGTTCTTCAACAGCACACAACGGCACTGCCCCTTCGATGTTGTTGCCTGGCACGGGAACTACGTCCCGTACAAGTACGACCTTACCAAGTTCGTCAACGTGGGCTCTATTTCCGTAGACCACATCGATCCGTCTATTTTCTGTGTCTTGACATCCAAGTCCCGAGACCCAGCCGCGCCCCTGGCCGACTTCTTGATCTTCTCCCCTAGATGGGACGTCGCGTCTCACACCTACCGACCGCCGTACTACCACAGAAACTGCGCTTCTGAGCTGATGGGGCTGATCTATGGCGAATACGGAGGCCGGTCTGATGAGTTCCAGCCGGGAAGTATCTCATTCGAATGCGGATTCGTGCCTCACGGCGTTGCATACGAGCAATTCGCCGCTGCGTCCAAGGCTGAACCCCCTCAAATGCAAATCTCGCTCGGCTCCATTGCCTTCATGTTCGAGACGAGCCGAGCTCTCACTATCACCGACTATGCCTGGAACAGCAAGGAGAAGCATGAGCACGATCCCAAGATGTGGGATGATCTGGTGGACAACTTCTCTCAGTTTGAGATTGATCCTAAGCTTTTGAGATCTAACAAGGCAAACCATCTGAGCTAAGCGTGGTGTTGACAAGAGACCATTTGAATGAATCACGTGTAACATGTTACAGCGGCTCGTTACCGCAGAGTACGCTAGTATAGAATAAAGAAAGGCAACGAATCCTTCTAAAGGAATCAGGCGCAAGAGAAACGTCAAGGAGACCATTTGTAAACAATCCCAGAATGGAATAAGTCTGATCTGAACTTTGTATCAAACAGCACACCTGCACACCGGACCTTCTGGGCCCCTCCTTCCACGAGTACCAGGAAGAAACCGAGGCTCAAGCCTCACATTATAAGATTGTAGAACCTCATGCGATTTGGAGGATCCCATTTCGCCTTCAGTTCTCTCAACTTCTCTAGTCTCCACTCGTCCCAACCATAAACAGCCTCAAGGGACTCGATTCCATGGGCATAATTCACATAGGCCCTCAGACGCTCTGGCTCATGGCTCGCCTCAAGTAGGTGCCCTCTCAGCTTTTCTCCGTACTCTTGAGCGAGTGCATCAAGAGACGCATTAGGCTTGTACATAATGTACGACGTTACCAGAATGTTATCATCTCGGTGCGGGCAAGCTGAGCTCTTTTCATCGACGGCTTTAACGCCGTGAGTCGAGTACCCTTCAAGGAGGAAGAATGATCCGGCAAACTCTGGGTTGCGGTTTGACATGTCGGCAATGTCATCGAAGACTCTCCGGACGACAGGCAAATCATACGTCTTGAGACCGATCGGATATCTCAGGCCCGTGTAGCCTTTGGCGCATCCGACACTATCACTGCTCATAAAGGTCAAGCTTGCCAAATCTGGCATAGGTGCTGCGCCAGCTTCGACATTTATGTGATCAATGTTATAGAGCGGCTTCGCATATTCTGTCGATTTCTCGAAGGTGTCGTCCGATATGATGGCGTACCAGATTATGGGCTATTCCATTTTTAGCAATCGGAATCCGCTTTGAAGACGTTCTACATTGTCATGGACTCACTCGCTTGGGGTCGATCTCTGGTATGTTGACAAAATACATCCAGTGCGTGACTTCCGCAGGCTGAGTCTTCATCATCTCGTTGGTCAGACTGAGGACTTCCTCAAGTTTGTCACCGAGGTAGATGAAAATCTGGTAAGACCACTTCGTGTTTTTGACATCGTAGACCCGGTACTGCCATTCAGTGACGATGCCAAAGCTGTGCCCGGCTCCCCTCAAAGCCCAGAAGAGATCGGGATTCTCATCATCAGACGCTGTGACGAGCTTTCCATCCGGGAGAACAACTCTTGCTGAGATGACTTGGTCCGAAGCTAGGCCATACTGGCCCTGAAGCCATCCTTGGCCGCCTCCTAGAACCGGAGCAGATATACCAACGCACTCACAGATTCCCGTTACTTTTCGTCGTCAGTATCAAATCATGGGATTCGAAACGGCTTCTAACGGGGCATACCTGTTTGCTTGCCTGCTGTCCACAAGGTGTTGACAACCTCCCTGACACTCGCTCCACCTCCAATCGTAGCAATCTCGCCATTCCCAGCGATGAATACCTGGCTCATACCGCGAAGGTTGATGGACACCACGTTCTTGGCCAGACCCAGGGACTCTGTCGCACCGTGACCCCCGGATCTAGCAAGAAAAGGGAGCCCTTGCTCATTGGCATAACGAACTCTGTGGCTGCGAGGGTCTCGTGAGGTTCTCTCGTAGCCGACGAATCTGGTAATACGCCTCGGCCATGAAGGAATCTGACGACTTCTCTGACGATACCGTCGTTGGCGCTTGCAAACCATTCGTCTGGCCAGTGGCCGATATCATCGGTAATCTGGTAAAACAGGTGTTGCCCCTCGAGTCCTTGCTTAGCGTAGATTTCCATCAAGAAAACGAGGGCGGCGTCGACCTGCTCGCTATTCGGTGTATCCGATGGTCTGAAAGCCCACTTTCCCCAGTATGAATCGTTGATGTCTAGCCACTTGAGAGGTATAGGTACCCTAGTCATCGCCATTCTGGCTGACTCGCTTATAGCTGTACCCTGGCTGGTGCTCGTACTTGAGACAGCCGGCGTGTTTGATCTTGGTGGACTGGGGGTCGAGCCGCTTATCGGGCGTGGCAGTAGTAGACTGTCGTCGCTGGCCTGGGTTGACGGGGTCTGGTTCGATCCCGCCTCTTCTTGCTGACGGGCGCTAGATCTCGTCGTTACTCCTGGCCTCGTTGCCGTGGGTTCCTCGGGCTCAGCCACCATCTTGGTCTTCTTCTTACTCTGTCTATCTCGTCTTTTCGTACTTCGATGGAGCAGATTGCGGGTAGCCTGACGACGTCTCGATCACGTGGCGTTTCTCCCCAAGTAGACACCCGGGAGGCGTATACGTACGTTAGACGAATTATCGCTGATCGGTGATCTGCTTCCAATCGATTGGTATGAGAAACAACGAAAAGAATCCTCTACGCGTCGTAGTTCGCGTTTCGCGATTTTCTCGGGAGTCGGTAATTCGGTATTGTCTACGGTAAGGTCGTCGGATAATTATCGAGATCCGTGGTGCTAATCAGGGCTTGTCTGGGATCCAGAGACGCACTTGAGATCTACGCTTCAGTCTGCTTGAAGGATCTCCTTTCTTCCTCGGTCGCGTGGTGCCCTTTTGTGCTTGAGTCGAAGGGCTCGTACTTCACGCGTCGGAAGGTATAGTCGGTACATTGTCGCGCGGGCGTAAGTCGCGGGCTGCGGAAAATAGATATAATTTTCGCGCGGTCTGGCCGCGGTTGGTGTACTTGACAGACTTAAATTCGCGGTCTTGCCGCGAGGAAGTCGGTATAAGCAAAGGGTCCTTCGTCGGTCGTCGGGCGCTCGAGGCGTCTGGCCGGTCGACCGTCGAAGGCGTTGCTGACGTGATGGACGCCTCCTCTCGTGAGATTCGAGAGGTCAAGGGAGCACGATTCCTCTATCCCGTTCGGTATTAGAGAGTCGTCTCTTCTGCTTTCGTGAGATGCCTTGCTGATCTGCGATAGTGGAATTTAACCACTGATCAGTGTTGGTATCCCTATCACAGGGAAGTTGGTTCGAACCGTAGGGTCCTGGGGGTGACGAAGTATCAATATCTCTGTATTGATTGATTCTGCGTAAGGAGTAGAAGGGAGATTCCAACCGGAGGTTGGGTGGGTAGTCGAGGTCTAAGTGTACCCCCCTCGAGGTGGCCCACGCTCTGCCCCTACTCGCGGTCGAATCGGACTTCCAATCCGACACTAACATCACGTGCTGAGGTTTGGTACTTGGGAATTGGGCGACCTGCAAGCCAAAGTTCCTTAGATAAGGGTGGCCTGGCTGATGTGTTAATTGCAGCAAGATAAATCACTCTTAAAGGACTTTTGTGAGGGAAGACCCATAATGCAGTGGTGTGTACCCGACAATGAAGCTTATTCCATTGACTGATGTGCTGAATGGCGTCACTACATCCGTCACTACATCCGTCACTACATCCGTCTCCAATCTTTCTCTAAATTTTCTCTATTTCGAGATTATTCATAGGCGAATATAAGGGCAATAAGATCGGATTATGAGATTGTTTGCTATTCTGGTTCATAACTTACAACTGTGAAATAGGAAATCAAAGGCTGCAGGTGCTTAACGCATGATACACATCTACGATATTTCTCGAACAAAGCGACAGTCATCTTCGAGTCTCAGGTTTGTTGAGGTTCTCGAGCGCTTGAGTCAGAACTATGGCGCTTGCGTTACGCCAGGCTTCTCTGTTGAAGCCAGAGATACGACTGGCACAAGCAGTTTCCGAGTTTGAAACTTTGCTCAGCTCTCCACAGAAGGCATCTTTCAGGACTGAGCGTTCTAAAGCCTGCACCAAACCCCCGACCGCAGGTGACGTGATGCGACTTACGGCCGAGATTGATCATGAAGCCCGCCAGAGGCGACTTTCATCCCGATGTTTTGGGCCTCGTCTGACCAACCTGCTACAGGCAGTCCAACAGTTTGCTACCTTGGGTGATGTCGTGGTAGGCGGATCTCAAAACCTCGTCGCGTGCGGAGTATGGGCAGCGGTCAGAGTGACCTTGCACGTAAGTAGATCCTGGTCAAACGAGCTAGGGGTATAACAATTGAAAAACTAAATTTGCTTAAGATGTGTATCGGCTTGTCTTCGTATCTAGAGAAGCTGTCCCTCCTCTTCATGACAGCTTGTAGACAGGCACCGCGACATCAGGCAATGGCTTTGATCTATCCGAAATCCAAAGAGTTGTAAGACCACCTCTGCGAATATTTCATCGTCGTCACTCGTATCTGCCATCGAGTTCAGTCCTTTGTGCGGAAATCAACGCTCAGCCAAATGACGAGTTCCCTCAACGATTCAGACATCAAAGACTTTCAATCCGATCTTGTCCTATGGTCCACATCCATAAAAGAAGA
The DNA here is from genome assembly GCF_030913505.1 of Colletotrichum phormii. Taxonomy (NCBI): domain Eukaryota; kingdom Fungi; phylum Ascomycota; class Sordariomycetes; order Glomerellales; family Glomerellaceae; genus Colletotrichum; species Colletotrichum phormii. The sequence continues at coordinate 181,837 of NW_026851469.1, forward strand.
GGTCGATCTATTGCTCAACCAACATCATGAGACCGAGGCCCGGTCAAACGCCAAAGCACGAGCACTAGCAGCTCGTTGGTCGTCCTCTACAGCACACCGGTTTGACGTCGAAAAGAAATCGAAGTGGCTTGATAGTTGCTCTACCTACGATTTTGAGACAACATGGAATCAAATGAAAAAACTGGGTTCAACGTCATTGCTTGCAACCTCAAGCGAGTATCAGCAGTGGAAGAATCTTGGCTCGTCAACATCAATTCTCTTTAGCGGCAGAATCGGCGCCGGCAAGTCGGTCACAATGGCAAACGCTGTGAGCGATCTCAGTCATGACGAAAGAGCTATTGTGCTTTATTTCTTCTGTCGATATGATATCCCAGAGAGTTTGAATCACCGGACGATCCTTGGTAGTTTGGCAAGACAGTATCTGACCTGTTTCCCTGTCGGGAGTGATGTCTTCGCTGAAGACTTATTCTCTCCCCAGATGGGAGTCGAAGATTTTGCCCATGTTTTGACACTTAAGTCAGGAAGAGAAACAAAGAAGTATATAATTGTGGATGGTCTGGACGATTGCATTGTAGAAGAACGCCGAATCGTCCTGAAACAACTCAGAGATGCATGCATTCAACCATCATCGAAGTGGCACTTGGGAGTTTCCGCCCAGTTATCAGCCGACCGCTTCATCAGGAACCAACTGGAACCAACATGGGAAATCTCACTTCCTAATGAGAATCAAGATATTAAGTATTTTATCGATTTTGAAATCAAAGCTCGTCTCGAGAACGGCGTTTTGGCCGTTGGAGATCCCGGATTAGTCTCAGATATCAAGACCGCTCTGATTGACGGGTCAAATGGGATGTAAGTAATACTAAAAAAAGGGAAGGAACATTAGTCGCCCTCAGTTCTTTCCTCAATAACAATACCCATGTGTACTAAATGCAAAATAGGTTTCTTTGGGCGGCTCTCCAACTTGACGCCATTTGCTCAGAAAATCAGACCACGACATACGAGAAGCAATCAAATCACTTCCTCGAGATCTCGAAACAACGTACGCTCGAATATTGGGGAAATCAGCGGCTCGAGATCCTCAGAGATACCATAATCGAATTCTCAAGTTTCTCGCCGCAGCATATGAGCCACTGACATCAACTCAAATACGAGAGATGGCAAGCGTGACCATAGGCGAGGAGAAATATGACCCTAAAAGGCTGATAAACAACATCAACAAAGTCCTTGGTTTCTGCGGCAGCTTGATCGTGATAGACGAAGAGGAAGGTACTGTTCGATTTGTACACCACAGTGCCAAAAGCTTTTGCCAAGGCTCTCTGGGTCATATCTCGAACTGGCAATTCACGGAAGAAGAAGCCCACAATGAGCTCGGCGGAACGATCCTGACATATTCGAACTACTCTATTTTTGAAACCAAGCTTTCGAGAAATGTCATTCCGGAAATTGACGCTGGAAAAATCTCGACTGGGATTATCCCATCGGGTGCGGATGGACAGCACTTTCGCCAAGACCACGAAATACCCACTATGTATCCACTATTACCCCGCATTTAAAGGGGTACTTGACGATACGTCACTCATCCCTATGCTCTTTTGCCTATTATTATCACTATTATTACCATTTTGATTGATACTGTGATGTCTTCTGGTGATTCTGATACCTCTATTGCATCTAATGCTTCTATTGCTTCTACACGCAGCTGTATAGTAGTTGAGGTCCACCCAGAAGACCTTACTGCTGCCTGTAATACAGACTGTACGCCCGAGCGCTGTGACGCAGCTACAGTCCGGCCCCACGAACCTCCGGCAACTCAGCATGGTCCTCTGGGCTCCTTCCGACCCTTCAACGTGCCGGCCCGGGCCCAAGAGATACGGGGGCTGCCGGCAAGCCCGCTTGAACTGTTCCTCCAATACGTTCCGCAGAGCCTCGTAGAGCAGTGGGCCCAGTGGACGAATACAGCACCGTTGTCTAGGGAGGGCCCTAGGGCTAGACGGGCTACAGACAAAAGGAATACCTCTATTCCATGGGAACAGCATAGGAAGGGATCAAGAAAGGTATCTTCACCTTGTACCTATTGTGGTAATAGGAAGGCTTTAAAGGAGATATCTGGGAATGCCATCGCTCGGCAACGACGGCAGACAACTCGAAAGGGCTGCTTAGATTGTAATGTACCGTTATGTATTAGCAAAGATTGCTGGTACCTCTGGCACACCCAAAATTTATAGGAAATAGAGGTACTGCAGCCCTATTGGTTAACTTAATAGATTTGCAAGCCCTTATTGGCTCTACCCCGCCCTTGGCGAAAGTGCTGTCCATCAGCACCCGATGGGATAGTGTAGATCACTTGGTATACCCTTACACTGTATTGGATGTTTAATAAAGTCCTGCCGTATGTGTACTAGACTATAGCTCAGGAGTCAGTCGTTGTGGTACGATGCTTCTAACCCGGTCTTTCCGACTTGAATCCGCCAAGCTCGTAAACCTCGTTTACATGGCTGAGCAAAGCTGCGTGTAAGCAGAGATTTGTAAGAAGAGCTTTCTACAGTAGGCACGATCAGACATACATGTATCAATTCAGATATTAATATGCTGTCAACGTCGCTCGTTACTGGCCACTGGAAAACACCCATCAGCCGTCCATCAGCACTCTCTCTTCATCACCACATTCACTAGAATCACACTCACTTAAACCTCTACTCAATCACCCGCTGTCAAAATGCGTGCTGCAACCCTCATCGCCGCTTGCTTCGCTGCCAGGTTCGTCTACACTTGACCTCGTTTCCTCCGACATCGGCATGGCTAACCACATATTTTGCTTCCAGTGCCGCAGCTCAGACGATATACTGCTGCGTTAGCAACGACCAGGACCAGGTTGTGCCCATGGACGATCAGACTGAGAGATGTTGCCAGGCTTCGGAGGGTAACATGCAGGGTGTAAGTACTGGCCCAGTGGACCCTCGACTTTCTTGAGTTGAGATCAGGACTAATCTCATGGGAACAGCAACACGAGTGCGCGCTTGAAGTAGGACTCTTCGGCTTCAGCCAATGCTGTCGCCAGCAGAGCACGTCCACCTGTAACTTCTGATTTAAAGGGCGCGAAGTTCGGTGGCGCAACGGGGGATTACCGAGGCCTCTCACACATTATCAATGCTGTTGGAAATCGGAATTTGGATATCATGGGCGGCAGGTTTTATGAAATCTACCTGAAGCGACTTGGGGTTCTTGTTAGTGAGCTCGGATCTTGGCTGAAATACAACTCGATCTGTTGATAAAACACAATGCGCCATCCATTATATATGTGAAGTGAAATTACTCAATCGCCCAAGTCGTCTACGTTGTTCCGAGTCACCTAGTGCGATAACCATGCACGAACATTGCTTTAACCAAAGATTTGTCAGCTCAATGCCTCCCCCCCCCGTATGGTTGGTGAATGTATTTAATTCCAACCTAAATTCGTCATATACAATGTTCTGTCCCCGATCGTATGTTTCCAAAACCTAATACGGCCTTGATAATGTCTAGACACTAGCCAAAAACGCCCCGCCGCAGCAGATGCTGCGCCGCCGACCTCATTTTTGCGACAGGTTCGGAGTCCAGCGGTCGCCAATTAGCGGCTGCCGTTGTAACACCCATTGAGTGACAATAATTATCCTCTTAAGGCTTAGTGCCTGGTAGTGCTCACTGCCTCCAGCACATTTCCCAAAATGGGAATAGCCTCCTTCTGTCAGTCACAACGTCACTGTTACCCAAATCTGCTATATATCACTTGCCAAGGGACGCCGAGACGTCCCTCAACTTCATAAACACTTGTTTTAAGACAGTTCAACGAAACTATCACCAACCAGAACTTCTCAACGCTAAGCCATCAACTTAGCCAAATTCTTTTCCTCAACAAAAGTCGAACAACTCGCTCCATCATATTAAAAGCACGGCAGTCGAGTCTTGCTTATTATTCCCATATCCTCAATTTCAATCATGAGCTCAGTCTTGTCTGGAAACTCGGACTACGGTGACGCGCCTCCTGGTTACAAGGAAGCGCTTAGTTCAGGAAGCTTTGTGTCACCAAGCGACAGTGGTACAATCAGCCAACTTGACATCCATGCCATTGGCTATGACACGAACCAGGCCCTCACGGGCAACGTGCTGGAAAATATCCCCGTGTACCGTTTTGGCTCTGGAGAGCTTGAGTACACATCCATTCGGCTGAAAAAGAACTCCAACTCCTGTGCTCTCGTCCGCGGGTCCGACTCTAGCCAAACACCTTTGATATCAACGATTTACCGCTGGGGCCCTGGTCGGCGTCCCAGAATGAGGATTCTATCCCCGGGAACTACTGCCACAGTGGAAGAGGCAATCGAATCGGACCATCTCGTCTGCGAGGTAGTCGAGGTCAAAAGTCGCAACATGATATCGCGCACACAGGAACTCAAGACGTCGTTCGGCACCTTCGAGTGGCGCTACGGCGGGCGTGATGAGCGCAAGGAAGCCTCCGAAGCGTCCTCACTCCTGGTTCTGGAACGCACCGACGACGCCGCATCGGCCTTGGCCAGTAACGGCAAGGTCGGCAAGCGCGGCGTCCCAGTCGCTCAGCTTGTGCGCAACGCGGAGCTTCGTACCCAAGGCACCAGTCGCTGGATGGGCGGCAATGGCGGCCGCTTGATCATGAACCTTGGAATGTGGACGGATGACAAGAAAACAACCATTAAGGACGCCGAGGCTTTCATCGTCGCCAGCTGTATCCTCATGCTCAAACGAGAAGCCGATCGGTTCAAGGACAACCAGATTGCTGCTGTAGTCTAAGCCAGGTACGGCAGCAACATGACTGCGATCCAGATGGGAATCGGGGGCGTGTAGAGGATGAGCCTGCACTGCCAACTAGGGGCTGGTGAGCGGCGAATTGTACTTTTTTCAGCGGATAAATGTAAAATGAAGTATTGTAAGAAGACTAAACTGGCAACCAGGTGAGGTCTAGGCCTTTTCTGACACTTTGGACAAACACTAGAACAAAGTGTGCACTTATATGAGTTGAGAGAAAGTGTACCGTACCTATGAGGCCTATGCTAAGTGATCTGCGGACTCTTAGGTAACCCCTAATAGCCATTGAACTATCACCGTTCTTTCAAGACCGATAGATATAGCATTCTCACGTTACGACTTTGATTCTAGGTTTAATCAAGAGGCCCTCCTGTTCAGGGGTGACGATGGTGCTTTGGCCTCTCGCCTAAGTCCTCGCGGTTCCCACGGTTCCCAAGGCCGTTCCAAACTCTATAGACCCTGCTTCACCAACGCTAAAACAAAGAGATCTTGACTAGATAAACTACAGAATTTGAGTTTACTTCATACTTCGAGAAATTCTCCATGGTCTTTGTGACTCTAGCTGGTCTTAGCTTTTGGCAATCCATCAGGCCCATGTTTCATAGAACTTGCCTAGCGGTAACACCGATGGCGCTATCACATTTCACATCCAGCACCCAAAACTCAATCTCACATCTTCTGAATTGAGTTGTTGGTCTGCCCACAGCGTCGACTCATTATCGCGAGGGCCAAGTTGTGACACAAGCACCCTGCTTACCTGATGTATATGGAGTGCAACGCCTAGTAAAGTGAATCTCGAGTACAATTTGACTCATCGCTGCCCGGCTGCCCCAAATAGCATGGGCGGAAATCAACAGGACACGTGTCGATTTCATATTTGATTCTTCTCAGCAACAAATTACATATTTACTCGAGAGATTATGTCATGGGCGTATGCGGCACAGTCTATGGTGGCCAGCCAGAGCAGGCTGCAGTGAGGAGTCTCGAGCATATCAGCTCCACAATCAGTCTCTTGGCAGTTAGGAACCAACAGCCAAGGTAATTTCACACGGGCCGTGTTGTGTTATAAAGTAGGCAAGCCTACTATGGAGCCGTCAACATAACCTACCTCAACTTCCGTGTGCCTCTTTACATTCTTAGACCGTTCACCTTTGTCTCAACGCTTGAAACAACCGTCTCCATTGAGTTAATGACAATGCCAACCGTTATTCGACCAAACGACGTAGTCGTGGGCAAATTTACAGAAAAGCCATCCTCAAAACAAGAGTTCTACGAACATATGTCTCTCCAGAGTGGTGATTGTGGGCAAGATTCGATCCAAACATCCGTCTGCAATGCAGACAGTGACACCATCGTAGCCTCCAAAAACGGTCACGTAAACACAGTCCTCCGCGCCTGGGAACAACACTTACACCTCGAGCTAAGACCCGATGACGTCTGGCTAGCCGTCCTCGTCCAGTTCAGCTTCTTCGTCAACGGGCCTGGTCGCGCTGAACTATTGCGCGATCGTTTTGTCGCCCATGAGGGCAAGCAGGACCTCGTCGTCTTCGTCGAACACGGGGCCACCGCTCAAAACATTGACATGACAGCGTTGACGGAGAAATTGGTCGATCTTGTCAAGGAGCGGATGGTTGATGAAACCATGGCCGACAGGCTACTTCCGACCTTCAGCACAACCTTGCCGAGCGACCGCACGATTGCGGCCGCCGTGTTTCTCGGGACCATGAAGCAGTACTTCGCTTACGGCGTTCAGGTCGAGTGTGGATTTCCCTCCGTCACCCTCCTCGGCGAATGCAGTGACTGGGCCGACCTCGCGAGGCGTGTTCGCCCGGCTGGCAGGATTTGATGTCGATACTTTGGACGAAGAAGGGTCATCTATATCCGAGTGGTCGCGCTGTCTCACCGTGGTGGTTGATAGGATGGTGGATAGCTTTGACCGGCCAGAGGACGACGACGTGCGCGACTTTTGCACGCGGGCGTGTCACTCGGGTGGAAGCGGCATGTAGGGATCGGTAGTCCATCAGTCTGGCTGGCTAACAGCCTTTTTGCTGGTGGCGAGCCGATGGGATGAGGCAGAAGGCGTATAGCGACGAGGAGTCGCAGCGGGAATACTCTTGGGCTGATGAGAAATGGCAGAGACTGGAGGTATCCGGGGTTAACGGGTTTCCGGTCATCGATCAAAGTGAGATACCCATCGGATTGGCGAGGGTCCCAATCGCCTTTGGCAATCAAGTCGTTGGAGAAGAGGGGTTAGGTGCTGATGGTACGGAGACGATACTCCTGGCAGGGTCTGGTGGGATGAAGTTGCTGGACGGTCGGGAGTTGACGAGGGTAGCGCCGTTTTCGAGCTGGTGGCTCTTACAGAGTAAACTGGAGCTACGGGAACGCAGACCCCAAATTGAACCAAGGCCGAAGGGACTCGTGGAGCGCAAGTCAGGCTTGTATCAGAAGAATTCTGGTGGAGTTGTGGTTAAAAGGACATGGATGACTAGGGCGTATGCCAAGTCCCTTGCGAGTTCTCAGTGAGTCTGGAGATGTCTAGAAAAACAAGGCATTGCAACTACCGCAACAAAGGGAAGATACTTGAGTTGTTGAATCAGAGACTAAAGAAGCTCAATATATAGGCATAGACTCGTTGCTCGTGCCTCCTATTTTATCTCGCTGCTTTCCAGACAGGAATGGTGATGGTGTTTTCTTGTAGCCTGGATAATCGAGAACAATCTTACGGAAGGTCCTCGAAGCTGCGCCAGCTTTCTCGAGAATAAAGCCATGTGGGAAGTTCCTTCCTTTCATGAATCTGAGGTGCACCTGCCTTGGTTAACTGCAGCTGTTCTTTCCGTTTGCTGCTCTGCTCACGACCGGTGCCCCTTCGGCCTTTCTTCCTTTCTCTCGCATACAAAAAAGCTTCTTCCTCTCTCCAAGCCTTGCCTCTTTCTTCAACCCGACATATCAAAGTCACCGTGCCTTTCATACTACTACTTCACCAACTCTATTCCCCCCATTCATTAATACAACCAGTACATATCTTATCACCATCAGTCCCTCCCTCTATCTGTAATTCACGAGCTCTCTACCATGTAGCTAACATCATGCACAAACAGACAGCCATGCCTCCCCAGAAGAACTCCGATGCCGATGCTGCCGCCGGTGGCCTCGACCTTACTAATTCCGAGATCAAGCTCATGTTCGCCATGATGGAGATCATGAACCGCCCTTCCATTGATTACGACGCCCTTGCCGTCAAGCTCGGCTCCGCCAGCGCCAACGCAGCTCGCACCCGCATCGCTACTGCTGTTAAACAGCACCATACCTGGTTCACCGGCCCTGGTGGCCCTTCTGCCACTGACGAGGGCTCCTCCACCACTGGCAATGACGGCGGCACCCCGGTCAAGAAGCCCCGTGTCAAGCGCACCCCAAAGAAGAAGGCGCCTTCCGACAAGGAGGATGGCGAGAATGGCGAGGAGCAGGACACGCCTTCCAAGAAGAAGGCTCGTATTGCCAAGGTCAAGGAGGAGCTCACGGATACCACTGCCGAAGATATCAAGCCGAAGCTGGAGAACCCTGGTGTCATCGATGGCCAGATCTAAGGGAAGGAGATACCGAGGAGGTTCAGGTTTTACACATACTTCACTTGGATTGTGAGCAAGTTGCTTCTAAACTTGGAGAGATCGTCATAGTGCCACCAAGGAATCGGGTTGTCTTGAGGCCTTTCGAGACCTGGGCTGGGTTTGGATGGATATGGCAAGGTGGACTGAAGACCTTAGGGATATTCGTACATCGACAGAATTCACTACATTGAGTTTTCAACAAAGAATTTCTCAGTTACCAGTGCTGTTTCTCCGTAAACCCCAATTCTTTTGTGAATCAAAGCCAGTTGATCAATGTTACTAAGATGGTGACCTAGGCCGATATTCACAAGGGCTACATCCGTCGCGATGCCCGCTGAAACATGCATCTCGGCCTCAATATACCAATAGCAGAGGAAGTGCATGTTACTGCCATGGATAGGTCTTAGGTTTGCATCCCTTAGGCTGTCTTTGTTACATTGAATGGTTCAGAAACCTTTGGTGCTTGTACAAATTCTGCGAATCTCCCCTAAATAGAAAGGGAAGCTAGGCAGATGAAAGAATGAAGACACCTTGGATAAATATGGTTGCGGGGTGTGCTCCGAAAAGAATTCCATCATGGTTTCTCTTCAACAACCTCCCCATCACGCCATATACCCTTCGGGAGGTCTGCCGCAAGGGCGGCTGCGCCCTTGCCGCTACGGCGTTAAAATACAACAACAACAACAACATCACGCCGGCCATGGCCCATATCTATCTTGCCGCCACCACGTGTAGCTACCACGGGACCCACGCAAATCCAACCACGACCGTGACTGCCTTCCTGCATATCACGTGGTTCCTGAGATGAATATTTTGAATAGCTCTATCTGCATGATGTTTGGCACAGACTCATCAATCTATCCTCAAAGGTCATTCCACGCGGACCTTGGTCTACGTACAAGCAAAACTAGCCCATATCATAACAAGGTTTGAGAGGGCATTGGCTTGTCTTTGAATGGATTAAGATCCAGAGAGAAGACTGACGAGAAATTATAGAAAATTATTATCATCATAATATTTCGTCACAATTGCAAGCCGAGAACCAGTCTGCCCTGACTCGACAAGCATGTAAGGACAAGCACGATATATTGAATTACGGAGGAATCAAAACAACTGAAGAGAAGAACGATTATGAGCGAACGGCTCTGCGCATGGGATCCAGTTCGCCATCCTTTATGAAAGTCTTTCCTCGACATGTCGAGATCTTGATTTGTGATGTGGACCTGAGAACTGATCTGACGGCCTCTGGGACCGGACATGATGATAAGATAGGAAGACTGGAAGACGCCAAATGATACCCTACGACAAGATCACTACTTCTGGGCGGAAGATTGAGGTAACGATATGTCGTCGCGGCTGCAATGCCCCGCGCACCTCGCGCGAGGCTCCTCAAACTTTGACAAGCTACCCATGATATATCGCCTTGTTGGCTAAGTGGTATAGCGTCTCACTAGTACCTAGTGACATGAGAAGATCGGCGGTTCGATTCCGCCACGAGGCATTTGTTTTGTTTTTGAGAAGTCCGACGAACAGGATTTTGATGTTTATCGACTCACAGCACCTTTCTATACTTTTTTTCTTCTTACTTTCTCATCTGTTGTTGCGCGTGTAACTTTTGTAGGTCCTGCCATCTCATCCGGAGACCGCGAAGGTTTCGCCTGGTAGGGCTGTCCGCCCGCGTGCACATTCCACCCACCCATCCATCCATCCATCATCCAGGAACGTGACCGCTTGTCACACACGTCGCATGAAAAGTCAAAACAAGGACAGCTCCTGTTCTGCTCCATTATCCAGTTGAGCGAAAATGGAATTGACACAGCCTTGCGGGTTTGCCATGTCCAAATTGTCCACAGCCGCAGGACTCCAGCAAGGTCCAGCCAGCAAGAGCCACAGGGAATCAGGGATGCCGATGGAGAAGAGCAGCAGAACTGAGAAAGCCGCGGGAGGAAAAGCCGAGCTGGTCGCACGGCGGCTGTGCAGAACTGCCAGAAACTCCATCCGCAAAACCCCATTGAAAAGAAGGTCTCAGGGATGGACCGCTGCGCCCCTCCAGAAAGTGGGCAGAAAAACACTGAGACAGAAGGGAAAGTCAAGCTGAGTCTGGCGGCCTGGCCTGGCGTGCCCCCCACCTCCTGAGAAATCCATCCCCCCTGTTCTTCCTAATTGAGTCGACAGATGGGGTGTCAAAAGTATTGGATGATCCACGGGGGAGGGACAGAGTTCAATAGCTTTTGAAGTTTGGAGTGCCTTGCATATCCTGGATAAGAGAGGGCGCGGCTGCGAGCCTGCAACAGTAGGAGGGTCACACGGCATCATATAAGAGCGTGCCGTGCATGCGGTATTCACTCTCCCCCCTCCAGATATCATAAGTGCGGCTGTTATTATGAATTACTCGCTTCCAGAGCCGTGGGAATCGGGATCATTCTTTACGCGAGTTGGCGAAGCATTGGGTCCGGCCCCGGCCCAGAATTCGATCCCGCTCACGGGCCTGGGGATGGCATCATGGCCGTTGCGCTGGCTTGGCCGCTTAGCCACGTTTCCGATTTCCCACAGTTCCAGATGTCTCCATCCGCCAATTGACACTCTCACGAATACCCACTTGGTATTCCCTATGAAGAATAAAACGGCATTGTTGGAAATTCACAAAAGGCCGACGACGGAGTAACTCGAGCAGAAAATCAGAAACCCGCTGGGATGAAGGGTGGTCTTCATCTGTTAGCGTTTTATTAACGTTACATTGAATTTCACGTGCCTATGTACCACGCCTACAACCACGATCCAGTTTCTGTAGTCGGCCAATTGGCCAAATCTTGGTAAGGTTGATGAACCGTCTGCGCATTAGTGATTCTCGGCCAAGGACCGTCTTGTGCCAGTTGTACACTAGACAGCGGTTCCATACGCCACCTGACGTCAAGTATGGTTCTGTTCTTCGCTGTCTCGGGTCAATGGCACAATTAGGTAGGTGGTGAACAGAGACTCTAAGAAGTTTGAACCAGAAAAGGGCAGAAAATCAAACCACCAGCGACCACTACGCGAAAAACCTCGTATCCATCGCATTCTCTCGCCGATCTGAACCATTTGCAAAGCAAATCAAGCAACCACTCGCACAACAAGCGCGGGCGACTAGCGGTTAGCGGCACCTCGAGTCTTTATCTCGGCTAGCACCAGACTTGCCAGTTTGACACGGACAACAGCGAACAACACTGGGAATCCAGAACATTATTACGACACTTATGACGGCGGTGGAGCCGTCCCCTGATCGCCCCCGATTATGACTCGCGCTCGGAGCGCGCGCCCGCCCAGAGAGGAAGGCCTCCCAAAGACCAAGAATTGGAATTGGACCAGTTTTTTTTTTTTTTTCTCTCTTGCTTCAGACCCTCTCTACTCTCTACGGACTAGTTCACTACAGTACTGCCATCCGTAGCAAGGAGGGGGTGGGATGGTCCCTGTCCCGAAACCCTTGGTGTCCCCGGCCATCGGATAGCTGGGAACTCTGTCCAAGAAGTGTGTCCAGGTAGTGTAATCTTTTGCTGTTTACTCTTTGGGAACCTGTGCTCCTGTTTTTCTGCCAATTTACCATCTTAACTTTACTGCCCTACCTATTGGGTCGAATTTGGACGACTCTTCACCGTTGATCCAAATTTCACGAGTATTGCGTCTTGGAAGATCTCCCGCCCGCGTTCTTCAAGACTTGTTGATATCTCACCGGGCGGCCCACACCAAACGTTGCTCGTTGCCCCGACGGACCCTTCGATTTCGGGGATTTTGGAGAAAAGCTACGGGACCATCCCACGAGGCCAAGAACACAGCACCGGTTCTGCACTCGTTTTGCGATCTGGACTTCGTACTCAGGGCAGGATATGGACTAAAAGGGGTTGAACTCGAAAAGGATTCGAAAGCACCAGAGCAAACAGTCAAGGCAGCCTTTACCTTGGATTGACTTTTAGTTCAATCTTCTTACAGAAAGTAAGAAAGACAGCAGTAATCGGTCTGCTGCTATTCTCAGCGCGTGGAGCGGCCCAAGATTTCCCTCCCATATAAACGAAAGATACCCAAATGACGACGACATCCGACCCGAATCCAATGACAACCCAACGAGGCGCGGCGCCGCTGACGACCGTCTTCACGACGCCAGACTTTTGCAATTCCCTCTACTGGACAAACACAATCACACCGCCCCTCTCGAGCGTGGTATGCATGCCGACATCATGGCACCAGGTCAACGACTACAGCTGGGGCTACTACTCCCCCGGCATCTGCCCGTCAGGCTACACCGAAGGCTGCGCGTTCCCGACCTCGCTCGCGACATCAAAGGACGGCGCCGTCGGCATGGGCGGGCCCGTCACCGTCGGCGAGACGCCTAGGCTATGCTGCCCGACGGGGTACGTCTGTTATACAGACACCAAGAGCTACGGGTACAGCAAGTGCATCTCGACGATCCCGACGACGTCGTTTTATAATAGCGATAATCAGCCTACCTCGCAGCTGGCGCTGGTGTACGCGGTGCAGGTGCGGTGGGCGAGTTCGGATTTGAGTATTTTGGAGACGGATCCGACGGTGCCGGGGGCGACGTTTACGGGGGCTACGGCGACGGGGAGTAATTCGCTTGCGACGGCGACGGCGACGAGTACAGACGGGGCGGGTACCGGATCTTCGGACGGAGGCGGAGGGGGTATCTCTGTCGGCACGACGATTGCGATCGCGGTTGGATCCGTAGCAGGGACGCTCGTGCTGGCGCTGCTGGCGTTTATTCTCCTCTGGCGACGCCGTAAGAGACGACAGGCACAAAAGCTAGCAGCAGCAGGAGAGAACGGCGGCGGCGCAGACAGCGACTCGAAATCAGACTCCGTGGCGCCGTCGATGGCACATAAAGCGCCCGTGGGGAAATCGTCTCTAGACATCATGTCGCCTAGCACGGCGAGGCCGGGGACGGGGACGACTGTCGTGGGCGATGAGGCGCTGCACTCGCCGCAGTCGCCGACGACGACGGCGCAGCTTGACTCGACGACGGTGATGGAGATGGAGACAATGGAGAGGCCGCAGGAATTGCCTGATACCAATGAGGTTTTCGAGATGGAGGGCGATATGCCGGGCCCGCCTTTGTATCGGGAGAAGGAGGGGTGGCCTCTTAGGTGAAGAGGGAGTTTGAGAGTTGGAAGACGGTGTTTGCGGCATCTATCAGCGATGTGTATATGTTACCATCTTGTCTGTCAGGATATACCTACTTATTGTGGTTTACTGTGTTGATTTTCTTGTAGCGCCGGAGTTCATGTAGAGATAGGTTATGGGAAGCCCCCGGCCCGCCTCAGTCGGTTCCTTGAAGGGCCTTGGAGGAGCAATACTCTAGAGAGCATTATTTTGCAAATACTGCAATAAAATATAATCGAAATCAATTCTACAATAGGATGGGTTCCATGATAACTTGTCGACACTCAGACGCTACGATTGTTCACGCGACGGCACGATGGTTTAGCGTCCACACAAATGGTAGGACATAGTGGCGTCTAACAGCAAGAACTGTCTGCCTTCATGTCTGTTCGAAAATGAAGGTCCCCAAACAATCATACATCGATGCGGCATCGCCTTTCATCGAATCTTACGTCTTCTACTTAAAGACCTTTCCTCGCCTCATGCATCTGGAAAACATTCACAGCCCCGCCACTGATTCAAAGTGGCTTCCGTCGCTCTACCTCTTCTCAAATTAGAAGCTTAGAGACTTGGAGAAACAGAGCAGAGCTGCGACCGATTTCGACGCCGGATTCCAAAAGCTTAACTATGCCCAGTGCACATGAAGCAGTAATGTTCTTGAAAACGAGAACTGGATAATTGTGATAATGCTGGCTTCATGGATGAGCACTTTATATAAAGTCTAGGACATTCCCTGATCAACTGCAGTCGACTCCTGACTATGCCATTCGTTACTTCAGTTACCTAGGCACACTCTCATGGCTATGTCCAATAACAAGCACCTCTCGCCCTCGCTCATCAGCCGCTTGCAGCGACACACAACATCGGCAGCGGTGCCCGTTTTGGACCGCTCAAGCCTACATTCCAGGCTACTGGCGCCACTAAGATGCTTCTCCCTCCCGACGCCCCGGCGTGCCCCCTGTCTCAGTTCACCTCGCTGATTCGGCGGAGGCGACAGGGCTACAATAGGCAGAAATGGCGGGGCTTGTAGGATTCTCGTTCCAACATCCAACATTTGATGTTGGTGTTGGACGGCGCTGACGGATATAAATGAGTGTCTTTGGCTTAATTTCACGTTTTCGTAGCTTTACTTTCATTTTCGATTCATTTGTGCTTCATCTCACTTCGTACCGTTGAAAGAAGTCATCAAAATGTCTCGGCGATCCGCAGAAACGATGAACATCCCGCGGGGTGTCGATGTCGTGAATCCCAATTACATACATCCGCATCTCGTCATGATCGGTAAGTACCACTGATTTATTATGAGACTGTTCTCACAAACAATGTCCGAGACCTCACTACGCAACAATCTTACTCATATCTGCATCCCTAGCCGACGTCAACGCCCTCCCGCTGGACCTCATAACCCAATTCTCCTTCCTCCTCATGGGAACCGGCCACCTCTTCAGCGGCAAACCCTCAACACGATCACCCTCACCACCAGAAGACGAAGACGAAAAGACGCTCTGCGCACGCCCCTACAACGACTGGGCCCCGGCACCCTACAACACCTACAGCATCCGCGCAGACTCCTTCCTGAACAGAGCCATGACCGCCGTCTCTGGCTTCGGCGACATGCTCGAGATCGTCACCTCCACCAGCACGGAGTGCGATCGCGACCTGCACCATATGAAGACCCGTCTTCTCTCTGGTGCGCCGCCCATGTCGATCGCAAGGTGGCGCCAGAGGGGTCTACATGAGCTGGACAACATTCAGCGCGCGTGTCAGCATCTTTGTGCTGTGGTGGATGCGTTTGAGTATCTTAACCTTCCGCATAACGAGGCGCGGATGCGGAAGGCGTGTAATAGTGTTTGGAATGCAGGTCACGACTTTGGGA
The DNA here is from genome assembly GCF_030913505.1 of Colletotrichum phormii. Lineage (NCBI taxonomy): Eukaryota > Fungi > Ascomycota > Sordariomycetes > Glomerellales > Glomerellaceae > Colletotrichum > Colletotrichum phormii. The sequence continues at coordinate 197,287 of NW_026851469.1, forward strand.
AGGCTCTCAATGCGTACCGGAGGGAAAAGGGGCGCGGGAGTCCGGTGCCTGTGACGGCGCTCTGGGAGGAGTATATCGTGGACTTCTTCGATACCGTGGCCGCGAGGGCGCATGCGTGGGTGATGGCGCGGATAGGCGAACTCAAAGAGGCGCTCCTTCTCCAACTACGGCAAACCACACCCGTTTCCGACGGCCCAGCGTCCGCAGCGCAAATGGAGATTTTGGATCGGTTCCACGACCTCACTGAGATAACGAATAAGGCAGACACGAAGATCATGGTGCCGTTGTGGGGGTATACCCTCCGCACTCTCACCTCTGCGTCTGCGGCGCCGAGACTGAGGGATGATTGGAATGGGTATAACGGGCGGGAGGCGATGACGGCGTATCCGTATGATATGCGGTTCCGGTCGAGAATCTACGGGATTCGGTGCCGGTACCTTAGTCGAGCTGCGCAAGTGCAGCGCGCGATGGAGAATGTGAGGCTGGGGAGGGAAGTGCTGCCCATGTCGGATCCGACGGGGTTGGAGGCGACGTGTCGGGCGCAGATGAGGGAGTATGAGCAGGCGAGGAGGGAGTTGCGAGGAGGGAGTTGCGAGGAGGGAGTTGCGAGGAGGGAGTTGCGAGGAGCGGTGCCGGGGGTGGGCGATGAGCCGTGGATTGCTGGTGTGAAGGGGATTATGAGGACGGCGGCTCATCAACCGTTCAGGGTTTGGGGGTTTATTGGGTATCGTGTGTCGTATGGGCATTCTGATGAGGAGTGGAAGGCGTTTCTGGGGAAGTTTAGGGATGATGTTACGGCGTGGGGGGAGGGTGTTGATGGGGCTGGTGATGTAAAGCCTATGTGCAAGGTGCGGTGGATTGATGGGCGGGAGCATGGGATTCCCGAGGGGGACGTCGAGGCGGCGAAGAGGTGAGTTTACTCGTTGATTGGGAGTTTGATGTGAGATTCGGTTACTGACGTTTCTCAGGCATTATGGAGAGTATTGCAAGTCTCCGGCATGCGAGGGCTTCATGACTATCAGCGGAGGCGTCTTCCTAGTCGCGGATAAGGCGTCTATGGATTCATACTTGCACCCAGTCAAAGATGATGCGGAACCGATCATCCCACGCGGTGACCTGGGACCTTTCGTCTTGGTGGCCAAGCCGGATGCCGAGGATAGTGAAGCTAGGGCTCCTTCATCGGGGAGCAGGGGGCCGCATCGAGACATAGATGCAGCTGGAAGACCGACGATAAGGCGGGATTGGAAGTTTGATGGCACTGTGAGAGTACTCGGGACGGTCTTGTTCGACGATGTTTGGGCGCTGTTGTCACGGAACTCTGTGAAGCTGCCGGATTTGGCACAGATGGCGCAGGTTCACCCAAGGCAGGTCTACGTTGGGCCGAGTGTGCCGTTGGAAAGGGACGGGTGGCGGACGGCGGGTGAAATGGGGTTGACGGTTTTCAAGTCTTTTGAGAAGTGGAAGAACTCGTGAGGGCGTCTTGAATACATCTGTAATTGTATGCGATGATGAGCTGTAATGAAAAGATTCCCGTGGCCGCTCAGGTGAGCAAGGTAGCAACTGTAGGGCTATTTGAGACGAGGAGCCCATCGAGACTGCTCACTTGTCCGTCTTGTTCGTGAGTCTGCGGCACTAAATATGTTCACTTGACATAGAACGCGGGGGGGGGGCTCTTTACTCCGATGCGTCGTACTTTGGACAATGGCTATCGAGGCAGCATGGTAGACGATGAGCCATGGGCACCCATTGTGATGTAAGATGAGAGCGCGTGTTTTCTAGTAAGCGATTACGTCTACATTGGGCTGGCATTGCCATGCACGTTGAAAGCCGATCATCCACACCGCGATACCGCAAGGATACTCCGAGGTTAATTGAGAATCTCAGACGTGAATGATTGTCTGCGTGCGTCAATCCAGCCTCGAACACCCAGTCGTTGAAGTCTCTCCATCTCACAGGGATGACGCCCTGTCAGCTGTAAGCCGTCGCCTTAGCAGTAAGCTTAAATGAAAGCTCCACCAAGCTCAATCATGTTTAAGGCATGGATGCCTGGACGCCGACTCACCTTCTCCCGTCAATGGCGCTGCTAATCAATGGCAACTTGAGTCACTTGCACAGAAGATGCGCCTGAAATTCTTCATTTGAAAGGGGAAATGCCGTCGTTCATGAATTGTTGTGGTATTTAAGACCAATGCTAGTGAGCGTAGCCCAGCTGTGTTGGCGGGCTGATGGCGAGACAACATGGGCGACTTTGAGAAGCCTCACGAGGTGTGGACGAAGTTGTTTCATTCTTGTCATGCCACGTCTGATTGGTACGTAGGACCAAGTCCAATGAGTGAATACGAGGAAATAGACATTTCGTCCGTGAGGGGGAGGCGAACAACATATAGACTTCAAATTTCGTGAGTCAATGTGAGCGGCATTGAGATGCTTAGGCGGACCTCCGCAATCATGCGACACGAAGGGCGCTGAGCGGCGAAAAAGACTCCTGGACGGTGGCGGTGACCATACTCATTCTCAACATCGACGACAGCTTCGTTTGTCTTTACACAATGTTATCATAGGCTCCCGCATACACGATTGAGATTTAGATCTTTTCGATCGAAGGCATCTTAGGCACCTCCAAAGCAACCTTGAGAACATGAACCGCAAGGTTAGAACAGGCCAATAAACTAAGAATCCTTCCCGGCGCTTGTGTGGGATGGCCATTATTGTTAGGACGCGAGGAACTCCGCAGCTGCAGCACAGCACAGCCCCCGAGCTGAAGCTGACTGAGACCCTACCACCAATAACACAGATAGAAACTCAGTGAAGATCGTCCATCTCCCTTGGAACAAAACCCATCAGTTTCCCTGGTGAGAAGCTCTTGGGATTCCTGGTGTTGTGACTCGTAACAGCCACATCGCCGGCAGCCAAGTAGAGACCTCGACTACACAACATCCACGGTTGAAATAGAACAGTCGCAGAAATGGATCATTCAACAGTAGAGCCATTATCGCCTGTTTCGCGGCATCTCATGCGACCGGTACTACTCGTGCTGGCGTTCCTCTTCGCGCTCTTCGTCGCTCTAGTCCAGATCCTCACTCTCACGGCCGGCACCTGGGTAGTTCGCGGCAGCAACGGAGCTCAACATCTCGGCCTATCGAGCCTCGCCATTGTAAAGGTAAGCAGAAGACTCTGCCGCGACCTGTCACGAGAATCCCGCGAACTTGGAACTAACCCCACAAACCCGCAGTTCGAGGGCATCATCCCATCAGACACCAACCCAAACGCCTATCTCGTAACAATGCACCAATTCGCCGCCTCCTTCGCCTACACCTACCCATCCAAATCCCTCGCAGGCACCCTCGACTCATCCCCCCACCTCCCCTACGACCTCGGCGCCGTCGCCCACGCCCTCCGCCTCCCCGAATCCGAATGGGCATGCTACCACTACGCCCAAGACGCCTGCGTCAACAACCCCTTCCTAAGCGCCTTCCGCAACTCGTGGCTCATCCTGCCCACCGCGACAGTCAACATCGCCCTAATCTACGCGCTCGTGGTGGTATCCTACCTCTTCATCACGGAGCTGCTCATCGCCGTACGGCCGAGCTGGCTGCGGTGCCAGTGCTACTTCTCCTGCATCAAGCGCGTGTGTCCTTGTCCGCGCGGGACGAGGGCGGAGATTGAGGCGCTACCGGCCGGGTTTTGGGATCGGTATCGTGGGTGGTGCTGGTTTATGTTGCCGGCTGCTGCGTTTTTGCCGGCGTTTACGTTGAGGATGAATGGGATGCTGCTGAAGGAGTATGTTAATCGGCCCAGGGGCCTGGAGGGAGATGTGAATGGGAGGTTCGGGACGGGATTTGTGGTTTTGCAGGCGCTTTGTTTGGGGGCTTCGATTGCGGGGGCTGGGTGTATGGTGTTGAGGAGGCGGTTGGGGCGGAAGAGAAGTTGGATGGAGGAGCAGGGTGTTGGGTTGAAGAGGGGGGCGTAAGTTTGAGATCTTCGAAAGTCGAGGTCAAAGAGAAACATAGAAGAATGGGTTACCTCCGGTTGAATGAGAACTTTGAAGCTCTGATCCGATCCGATGCCGTGCCGGTCCGGGAGAGAAACCGGAGTTCCTAGGTGGAGTGTAGAGCCGGCAACCCGCAAAATGTCCACTTAAAGCCGGCGATGTGACGCTCGGCACCGCTCCACTGCGTCAGATCCGATCTGATCTGATCTCAGCCATGTAGTGAGCATTGGGTTACCTTGTGTGCGTGTATGCTTGTGTGCCTCTCAAGTTGTCACTCATAAGAAATCGCACCTGTCCAATTCGCACCACGCCTCGTCTCCAGCCCACAGATGGAAATGTCTCACTAGCTCGCCATTCTCTGGAGAACGGGATGCGACTAAGCCCCATTGACGAATCATGGCCTCATCATTCATGTTTGGTCCCTGCCGATCGGCTGTGGAATGTCTGTTGATCTCCGCAAGCGCATACCGCTTGCACCACATGCTGATGTCATTGCCCGCCTGAGAAGCTGTCATCGATTTACGCCTCGCATGAGACACCATTGCGCGAAAGAGACAGTGAGAAACCTAGGTTAAGCGGGTTAGCTGGTCTCGCGGATGATGCCATGAACTCGTCACAGGCAGTTGATTAAAACAAAGCTGAGCTCTGAGCTTGGTAGTCATCGGTTTCGGAGCTCCTATTCCTGCCCTTACCGGGTACTTTGCATTACTTACATCAACACATTGGCGAAGAAACTCTACAGCACTTGATCTTGTAGCAAACTTACTTCATCTCAAATTCAATTCTTGTTCGTCTCTTCGAAACAAAGAATACAATCACCAAAATGTCCCGCCAAAACTACGCAGTCCCCCTTATGGGCGCAGCAGCCCTCCTGGGAGGCGGCATCTACTACGTCCGCCAACCCTCCTCAAACCCAGGCGACGCCGCCCAACAAATCGCAAACAACGCAGACAACTCCCGATCGACCTCCGATGCCGTCACCGAGCAGCGTAAAAAGGCCGCGGACGCGAAACGCGACAACGGCCTAGGCGGCGCTGGCATCGGTACCAACACGGGCGCCACGGGCGGCGCGGAGTTGAGTACCGGCAATCGAGGCGGCAGTGCCGCCGACCGCGATACCCCCAAGGGGCCCAAGGACAAGTTTCCCTCTGACGCGGGCGAGATTGGAGGCGGACCTGGCAGGGGCAACTCGAATACTAGGGCGATTGAGACGCATGGTCCTTCTATGACGCCTGGGTCGAAGACGTTGACGGGGGCATTGAGCGGGAAGAGCAACGGGCCGAGTACCTCTGGAAGCAGTGATAGCGGCAGCTCGGGAGAGGGAATCGGGTCCAAGATACAAGGCTTCTTTACGAGTTCGAGTAAGGGGAACGAGAAGGTCAGGCAGTCTCCGGTTGACACCAAGATTGTGAGCCATTCGCCTGATACTCCGACAAACCGTGGTGGAAGTCCGTGGGATAAGGAGCGAAGGGACGTGGTCAACCACAACCGCTCATAAGCTTAATAAGACAATGACTTATTTGTACTACAGTCATCAGCATTAAGAATGAGGTCGTTTTTGATGTCGTTAACTCAAAAGTCTCAGAACCTTGCACCAAGCTTCTTCTCATGCTCCATCTGCCGCTCATCCACCACAATAACAGCCTTACCGCTCATCTTCCCCGTATGCACAAGCTCAACAAGCTCGTGAATCTTGTCCAACCCATGAAAGACATTCGTCTTGAGAGTGATCCCGTTCTTCGCAACATGCTCCATCAAGCCCACACTCTCCTCCCTCGAACACAATAGACTGCCCTTAACCCTCACATCCCGAAACACCAACTCCTGAAACGGAATCTTCACCTCGTCAGGCTGCGCAATCTGTACCACAGTCCCATGCATCCTAGTCACCGCGCACGCCAACCCCGCAGCAGAGTCCGCATCAGACAAGTTGAGCGTGGCATCTACACCCTCCCCTCCATTCGCGGCATCCCGCGCCTCCTTCAAGACATCCTCCTTTCCCCTTCTCGCATCAAGAACCACATCCGCGCCGCTCGCTCTCGTCAACTCCAATCCTTCATCCCTCGCATCGATGCCAATAACACGCAAGCCCAGAGCCTTGGCCATTTGGATCCCCAGATGGCCCAACCCGCCTCCTGACCCAACGATAGCAAGCCACTGGCCTTTCTTCAGCCCGGCCTGCACCACACCCCTCCAGACCGTCCTCCCAGCACAAGCCAGCGGCGCGGCACTGAGGAACGAGATTGCCTCTGGAATTAGCACGGTAGACCGGGAATCAACTTTGACATACTCCGCAAAGCAGCCGTCAACATGGACCCCGACGTGGCCTTCGATGCGACTGCAGTACTGCCGAAAGGTCTCCGGCGCGGAAGTACAGTCGAAGCAGGAACCACAAGGATGGAGCGGGAGACCGCACATGACTCTGTCGCCAACTTTGAAGTCGAAGTCCGGGGACGCGGCCGAGCCGACGGCGACGACGGTGCCGGAGCCTTCGTGGGATGCGGTGCAGGGGAGGGATGTGTTGAAGATACCGGAGGAGACCATGCTGTCTGTGTGGCAGTAGGATGCGACTGCTATTTTGACGAGGAGATCGTGAGGCGCCAAGGAGGTTGGTGAGGGTACGGGTATGGTTTGAATCTCGTAGGGGCTGTTGAAGGATGTCACGCGGATTGCCTTCATGGTTTTGGGGACGTTTGAGGTGGCCATCTTTGCGGTTTGGGTGATTGGGATTTGACTGAACTTTTGGAATCTTGGGTGAAGACAAAGGGCTGTTGTTCGTTTCGTGGGCAAGTAGATGTGCTTTCTTGCTGATGAAGTTTTGGGTTGAGATAGGATGGTGTTGTTGAAGATGTGATGACGTCGAAATTTTGAAATGGTTTGTTTAGCTTCCCCCGCCGGATCCAAGGCGGTCCGAGGCCGACTATCCTGGGCTAGGATATCGGATCCGATGGTTCACCATGGATCTGCCGAGTTTGATATTCTAGGAGAAGGCGACGTCGTAACCTTAAATCTTCTGGACCATGCACCGATGTAACATCACGTCGTCGGCCTCGTACAGATAGTTCGATGCTCTGATAATATTGCCGTTGGAACCTGGAGTGCCGAGAGATTCAGAAACTGCCCATCTACCGGATCCCATGTTGATAATGAATGCCGTAGACTGTGAGTCGCCTCAATGCGCCTGGAACTCATTGATGCCAACTGAGCGTTTCGTCAGACAGAGGCAGTGTGGGGAGGATTTCAACGGTCGTCAGGGAACTGAAGATTCTCCAGGTCGACGATGGACTTGTCTGTCACTTCCCTCTGCCCAAGATTCAGGCGCCTCTATCAACGGCTCGCCCACTGTACATGCATCCGTCTGCCTGTTGTTCTAACTTGAGATGGATGGCCCTTTGCCGGAGATCTTTCTCGGCCCAAGATGACTGCGCCCTGCGGAGGAAAGTGCGGAGGAATTCAAGCTCCGGAGTCTAAGCCATCCACCCCGGGAAGCGGCCGGCGTTCGGTGTAGCCCCGCCAATCGCTCCGGCCACCGGGTCCGCACCGAGCCACCGACGGGTCGGGTCACCGAGTCACCGGTTCACCGAGGTGAGTCGAACCCGCGAGGGTTTCTTATTCCCGTAGCGCTGCAGCATCGCTGCTCACCCTGCAATCTTCTTTTAAGCTGCCTACCCCAGTTTCAACCTTTTTAAGTAACCAAATTTCCGAACGCGAACTCCCACCCACCCAGGCATCGCGACAAGCATCTAGACCAGACTATCGACCTCGTCTGCTTTATAGGAAATATCAGGATAATGAGAGGACGAATGACACCATAAACACTAACCGAACATCATCCCCAAGCCCCCAGCTGTCCCAGTTCCACCCTTGGGTACTCCGTATTCGTCGACTGACTCTTCTCCCATCGCAAGCTTTGCGCTGACTGCGCGCAACACGGGATTCCTCGACTCGTCCTCTCGTTTAAGCTTTGCCAACCCTCAGGATGACCCCTGCTCCGAATCCCCAAAAGCTTAGAGACACCTCGAGACGTTTCACCGAGAATAATTTGCACCAATAAGCAGAGCGCAACCCCCCGGATAGGACGGCCGTGTTCATCTGATCACAAACCCTTTGAGAATCCGGTTAGCCGTCTTTTAAACGAGTTCAATAAAGCTGACTTGCGCCCCATCCCTTCACTTTTGTGCGGCGTCACGCAGACCAGGACCAAGTGCCGGCATCCCGTCTTGGGCCCGCGTCTGGGCAACTTACCATCATTCTGGAAGAAAAGAACTCCAGGTCCTATTCAGGAACAGGGCACACACCGCACGGCGCGAATGGGTCCGCCGTCGTAACCCTCTCTTAAGCCTTACAAGCGCACCCGTCGGCGGACCCGTTCCAAAGGGGAAGAAGTTGTGCACTTCAACGCAGGGTTACTAGTTGGACTCAGCTTCGTCCCTTTTTTCTCCCTCCCTTACTCTCTGAGTCTCTCGCGCCATCTTTCCCACGAGGCGCCAGACGCCTCAACTCGGGCCACAAGAGGGGACGAGTTTGCTCCTTTTACCTTCTTCATTAATATTACCTCCAGGTTTACTACCCGAGTTGCTGTGTACGGCGACTCGGGTCGTATTTGCGCGCCGAAAAAGGTAAGACACCTCCGCTGGGAACATCTCAGCTTGGAAGCTCCATACTCCGCCCTCAGTCCGCGTGGTCGGTGGCCCAACTCTCAGTCTCCACGATGTTGAAGACGGGCCACTCTCAACGATGAGAGCCCGCGATTGGCGGAGATTTTCCTTGCTCGACGACGGCCATCGTGAAACACGAAAGACAGAAAGCCCCCCATCCCCTCCTACGCCCCTTTCTTAGCACACAGCAGCCACTGAACCAGATTGATTGTATTGCGCCATCGGCTGGCCTTAAGAAGTGGAGAGGGGCGAGGGATGGCTGTAGTTTGGACGCTTTACGCTGGCAATCAACGGCTCGGTCTCTGCTTAGCAGCAGTGTCATGAGAGTACTACGACAACCAGTCTATCAGGTGAACTGTGTATGCCCAATGACAAAAGATCTGAACAGGCCTCTCCCCTTTACACTCATAGCTCAAGTCAGCGAGATGAGCCAGCGACGGAGATTCGAGGAACACAGCCACCAGGCCTTTTCGAAACGAAGCAGCGCCGTCTCTCCTCCGTGTGCGGGGCGGTGAGGAGCCCCGATGTGACCTCAAGTGCCGCTGCGAGCCTGCGGCTCGTCTGATTGTTGGTCTTTCTTTTCCTTGCCCTGCAGCCGCTCGCTAACGTAAAAGTCTACTTTATATGGCACACCACGAGGACCGGCCCCCTGTTGTCAACCTACGCCGCTTTCTCGTGATCGTCGTCTCGCCCAGGACTCGACCGAGAGGGGAGGTCCCGGTCACCCGGACGAGTGGAAACACCCTCGTTGACTGTGACTGGTGTATCTTCCATATTGGCGATATTGAGGAGGCGTATAGGCGATCGTTGGAAACAATTGAACCGGGGTCGAGGGGTTGCACTAGTTGATATTGGCTGGAAGATGGGATTTCCCACGTATCCCGGCCCTGACGGAAAGCTTGTCAAGAGTCAGTTAAGAGCCACTCTGCTGTAAGCCATTATAAGGCAACGCTTCCCATCCTGTGAAGGTTTTCGTCTCATCTCCTCACGGCACACACATCCCTTGCCTCGGTCTGAAACCTCGTCACTCTTTACAGTCATTCTCTACTACCAAACGATACGATGCGCGCCAACATCGCCCTTGTCGCCGGCTTCCTAGGCCTGGCCTCCGCCCTCCCCACCGATACCGAGAGCGTCGAGAAGCGCCAGACAGTCCCGACCATCTACCTCTGCGGCGACAGCACCACAGCCAAGGGCGGCGGTGGCTCCGGAACCGAGGGCTGGGGCCAGTTCCTGCAGTACTCCTTCTCGACTAGCAAGGCCAAGGTCGACAACCGCGCCATCGGCGGCCGCAGCGCGCGCTCCTACACCCGCGAGGGCCGCTTCGACACCGTTGCTGGGCTCGTCAAGTCGGGCGACTGGGTCGTGATCGAGTTTGGACACAATGATGGCGGCTCGCTTACGCCTACCGACAGTGGAAGGACGGATTGCTTCGGGGATGGTACTCAGACTTGCTCGACTACCTACAAGTGAGTTTTCCTGAGACCTCCATTTCGTGAAGAAAAAGATGCTGACAGTTTGTGTAGTGGTGTTGCCGAGACGGTTCTCACCTACCCTGCGTACCTCAAGAACGCTGCCAAGAAGTTCAACGCTGCTGGCGCCAAGGTATGATCACCGACTTGGATCTTTGATCTCACGTCGACGTTTGACTTACACTCATCTCACAGGTCATCATCGCTGCCGCGACACCCAACAACGTCTGGGAGACTGGCACCTACAAGTTCGGATACGACCGCTTCTTCTACTACGCATGGTAAGCCCTCCCATCCACTTCCCGTCCCTCGACGACCAGACTAACATCGTAAACCCAGGCTCGCCGTTGAGCAGCTCGGCGGCCCCTCAAAGGGCTACTACTTCGTCCCGCACGGCGAGTACGCCGCCCAGGCGATGAAGGGCCTCGGCGCGACCACCACCAACGCAAACTACCCCAACGACCACACCCACACCGCGCCCTTCCTCGCCGACGCCATTCACAAGTCCTTCGTCCTCGGCCTCAAGTGCGGCACCACCGCCCTCGCCTCGCTCGCCAAGAACACCACTGCTTCTCTGACGTCGACCTACCTCGGCGGTTGCGTCGACACCTACAACTCCACCGTCCACGCTCTTCTGCGATAAACGGACTATCTTTCCCGTTCATATTTGTTCAAACCTCCATCTCAAGTATATAACACTTGAATTCATGCACATACTACTTTAGGTCCTCGAAACTTGTTCGGAGTCGATGGCGATTGCTCCTCCGACCGGGGCGTACATACATCAATGCACATAACACTTCTGCTCAGCCTCTCATATTCTTCCCGTGTAACTTGTGACCTCGATTTGATTCCTCTTTGATACTCTGATGATCCCATCCGAATATCATCCAATAGAAAGCGCGTGTCTTGGCGACCTGATGACTAAATCTATTCAGATTCCAACTGAGTGTGTATATATGTGGGGTCACGTATCCCCCAAATCTGAGGAAAGTCACTTCACCAACAACACCACCGGTCCAAAGCATTTGCCGATACCTTTGAACATCTATGCCATCACATGTAATGTCGACTGCCGATATCTCACCTCCACTTATGAGCTTCAATGGAGTCTCCGCCGTGTCTACTCAGATGACAATCTTACCCGAAACAAGCTTTTTCAAACAGGGGCGTGCGCCTGTGTCACGAAAGAGGTATCCCATCGAGTGCTGAATGGCAACAGTACATCCCCCCCCCAATTATTACCCACTTTTCCCCCTCACAACAGCGATACATGACGGTACGTCATTTACCCCTATGGGTTCCTCCCTATTTTCACCACCAAGACCGACATTTTCCTATGTGATGAAACGTCGCGATGACTTCTAGCGATTCCGAGGGGTCGGTACGGTCGTGTATCAACGTCGCCGTACTTCCCGAAGACCTAGCCGCTGCCTGTACTGCTGACTGTACACCCGAGAGATGCGATAATGCGGTCGTACGCCCATATGAGCCCCCATCCCTCGAAAGGGGCAGCGTATTCAACCCCTTCAACGTACCCGAGCGGAAGCCGACAATACGAGAAATAACTCTGTTCCGTGGCAACAGCATATAAGGGTCTCGCGGAAGAGCGCCTCCGCCTGCGTTGCGTGTAATCGGCCAAAGAAGGCGCTTAGCGAAGTCTCAGGAAACTCACGATCCCATAGGAAGAAGACGAGGTCAGGGTGTGAGCAGTGTGGGGTTGCGATTTGTAACTCAGAAGATTGCTGGTACCTATTTCATAACCAGAATATATAGACGGAAGAGGTACTAGAAAACTAGGCCTTTTGATTGGTTGGAAAAAGGCTTGGCTGGTCTCTGAGTGGCTATTACCCCTCACTGGATGTACTGTTGCCATTCAGCACTCGATGGGATATGCTGATTCGTGACAGCCTGCGCTTCCTATACCAGCTGAGGTCAGGGCCCGCAACGAAGAGTCGGATGATATCTATGGTACGAGCTTCGATCGCTCACCGCCTGTTATATTCTCTTCCCTAGGATTGTTTGTCAAGTACGGGGGCGATGTCACGATCATCGAGGCCCAGACCCAGAAGATGGTGTACGAGCGATTGCAAGGCAAAGTACCCGTGCCCGAGATCTTTGGCTGGGCGGAGGATGACGGGCAGAGGTTTATGTACATGTCCTTGATAGAGGGAGTGACTTTGCAAGACAGGTGGCGCGACTTGATAGAGGACGAGAGGCGCGTCGTTTGTGAAGAACTCAAAGGAATGGTAAGGGCGCTGCGAGCTTTGAAGCAAGATAGTCATGATCGATTTGTTGGCGAGTGGATCAAAAGCTCCGTTATACTTTGCAAGCCATTCTAACATGGCGTCCCGTCCTTCAGGCAGCCTGGGCAAGCAACCCCTGAACGAGATCTTGACATCCCACCCAGATCTCAGAGGACCATTCGTAGGCTTCAATGCCGTTCAGCAGTTTCACGACGCCTGCGATATCGAGATTGATGGCGACATGCAAATTGTGTTTTCACACGACGATCTCGTCCCGCCCAATGTCGTCTTATCGCTAGGGCCAAATCCGAAAGTGGCAGCCATCATTGACTGGGGCCAGGCAGGATGGCTTCCCGCTTGCTGGGAATACTGCAAGGCAAAGCAGGTGAGGCTCAATCCGAAGGATTTCAGTGATGTTGTCGGCCATTTTGGATCCGGTGGACGACGAGACATACTACCATCCTTGGCTACGTTTTGTGTTGTCCAAGGGCATTTAATTAGCACCTCTTTACTGAATGAGTGTTCCCTCACAAATATGAAGATGATTGTGATGTAGAGCAGAATGTCGTTCATTGATCATGGAAGGTAGTAAAAGTTACATGGTGATCTGACATGCTGCCCGTGACCGTCTATACTACCGATAAATCCATCACACATAGCAGGCATGTGTCAAGTTGGGATGTTGACGCAGGGTGGAAGCTCTCAGAGGCCAACTGCAGTTAGGGGTAGAATGATGAATTACTGAAATCTACTCCTCCCTCGACGTGTACTCCCTGCGCTGTATATATATCTGAGCTGCTCCTTTGTTGCTTGGACTCCTTACTACCTCTGACTAGCCCCTATCCGGGAGGGCTCTGACAGCATGATACTAGGAATGATAATACACGCGAACATTGAGACCAGAAACATGCTGCACTAGTCCTTCCCTCGATTAATAGTCTTGAATGCAGAAAAACCCCTCCACGCTAGAGAATGAAAGATTCACTTCTCCAAAGGGTTTCCGTTTGCGACATGCGAAGTTGGGTGACGAGGGGACAGAAGAAAGAGGTTGATTTTGTTAAGCTCCAGCAATGAGATACGCTGCAACTCTCCTTTCTCTTCGGTGGTGAGTAATGAGTGCATTTGGCGACGAAGATGTATCAAGAGTCTCTTTGTCTCGTTGCTTGCTGATAAGCTTGGAGTAATAGGATCCAGCTTCCAGTCAATTTTCTCCTGTTTAGTGTTCCCTTTGACCCTCGAATAATTCTGTCAAGACACTTTTGCAGTCCGAGAATCCCCCGCTATGCTACCCCGCTAGTGTGCCGCGTCCCCGGGTTGACGCCATAACCGCGTTTTCGGGATCAACCATCCATCACGTTCGCACCACACCGTGTCACCTTGTGGACACACACTAGCGATGCTGTCTCACCCATGAACTCAAAAAGGCGGTTGCGAATGGTTATCGAGGCTGACTGGAATGCGCCTCCATCAGCAAGGGGTCCTGCGGTTGCCAGGGATGCTCTCATTGCTGACAGCCTTGGACTAGGACGGATTGCAGCTGGCGGAGCTGAATGCTTATCGGAATGCTCATAATTGGCCAGAATACGGCCACAGGAATTCCTGCGATGCGCCGAGAAACGCGGGTGCCGGCATAATGGAGTTGATGTGGTCATTCTCCAACATGGCCGGGAGAAGTTTGCTCAGCCTGATTTTAATGTTGTTTGCACCTTGACTGACAATCGACTTGAGATCTCAGGATATTCAAGTTGCCATCACCACTCCCAGCCAAGGAGTAGAGGCTAACAGCATCACCCAGCTTGGTATCGGCGAAGCCAGCAACAGAGATAGAGATTTGATCACACAGAGTTCACAGAGAGAGACTCTCACCACGCCGCCATCATGGCTCCCGCCGACAGGATCTCACTCGAGTTCATCACCACCGGCAACGTCTGGATGCACACCCAAATGCAAGGGCAACCCATAGAAAACCGCAACATCGCCCTCCGCTTCCTCCGCTCCTTCACCGGCGACTGGATCGGCCCCATGCCCCTCGGCGCATTCCTCATTCATCACCCAAAGGGCCCCATCCTCTTCGACACGGGCGTCTCGACGCACTGTACCGAACCGGGCTACTTCCCCTGCTGGAACCCCGTGCCGGGCATCCTCAACAAGCTGCAGGTTACAAAGGAGGATGGCATCGTCACGCAACTCCGGAAACGCGGCATCGAGCCGACGGATCTCCAGTTCATCATCATCAGCCACCTCCACCACGACCATGCTGGCGGACTAGAGATTCTTGCTGTTGAGGCGCCCGAGGTGCCTATTTATGTCGGCGGAGAACACTGGGATGCGTTTGGGAAGCATCCTGTCTATGCTGCTATGCAAGGGTGCACGCCGGACCGGTGGCCCAAGGACTTTGAGCCGTGGATTCTCGACTTTGAGGAGAAACGCACCGTGGGGCCGTGGGGCCGGTCGTGTGAGCTCGCGCCGGGCGGGACGATCGTTGCGGTCGATACGCCGGGCCACGTGCCGGGGCACATCTCGTTGATCGTGGTGGGAGATAATGACGATGGGAGCAAGACGAAGTACTTGCTGACGGGGGATGCGACGTATGCAATTAGTGTGCTGGACAAGGAGGAGCCGGATGGTGCGAATAGTGATCCCGTGGCGGCTTTTGAGAGTTTGAAGAAGATCAAGGCGTATGCTAGGGATCACGATGTCGTAGTGCTGCCGAGTCACGATCCGGATACGCCGAGGTTGCTTAGGGATAAGGTGGTCTACCGGCCGGGCAAGTAGATGGGCGGGAGGGTCGAAAGTCGAGTTATGGTGCTTGTGGCGAGGACACTGGAGATATCACGGCTGTCAGTCGTAGTCTCAAGTGTGATACTCAACAGAACAGCAATTTAGTGTATCACCCGATGGGAGAGACGACCCTGCTTCGAGGGGGATTCGTAATGCAGGATGGGACAGGCACAATGACAGACAGCGGGAATCTATAAGCAATTCGTCACCATATCCACGAGCTTGAAACAATCGAGGCAAATCGCGGTGGATGTATCCGCAGCGGGACGGCAAGCTTAGGCCGGCGGTCCACAACAACGACAATCGATCTGTGAGCGAAGTGGGGGGAGATGCGGCTGCAAAGGATCGTCGGAGCCTACCTACTATTAGTAGAGTTTCATGCCTGCATCACAATACCCAGTTCATGACGATCCTCATGTTCTCACTATATCTCTGAAAATCAGTTGTCATCACTCAGGATGCCTCGATGACCGCAACTATGAGTATGCCAGCTTCCTCAGGTTGTCAGACTGAGAATGTTTCCTCGTCAAGGCCTCTTCAACACCCATGCCCGTGTCAACGCCTAGCTTGAGTCACGGATGGGGAACTAGATGTTCGTGCTTTTGTTAACGGCTTAGAGACATCCCTGCTATATCCTGGATAACCGTAGAAATGGAAGGAAGTGTGCCCTCAAGCATGTTGATATCTGGGACTGGAGCTGCCAACAGGGAACGGATGTCTCGTGAGTAACGTCTCAAGACTGATGTTCAATTCTATTAAGTGCATGGGGAATCTATGTTATGCATATCTATATCTGGAAACCCACGAACACGCTCTCAAACTCGGCACAAACGGCCATTTTGGGTCGAGAAGCCGTCAAGCTGGCGTGTGATGTACCAACTCTCGCTGCCCACACCCAAGTTGGCATAGAAGACACCGGTGGGATCAATCTTCTGCTTGAATGCGAGCAGACGAGCATACTTCTCGGTCCTGTAGAAAGACTGCTGGTAGTCAGGCTCAGTCACGTCACCCTCGCTGGCATATCCGCCACCGCCAGGAGTAACGTCCCGCCAAGGCTGCATCCACTCGTTGGTCAACAGCTTCGACTTCTAGGCGACAACCTCGGCGGGCGTGCCAACGTCCCAGCCCATGACGGAAATGGCAAACATGGCAGAGCCACGCCACGCCGGGTTGACAGCGTTATCGGGGTAAGGGCCGGGGCCGCCGGTGATACCGAAGCCGATAATCTGGCCGCCCTTATCGCTGAGACCCTTGAGGGTCTCAAAGGTAGCGTTGAACTTGGTGGCGTCGGAGAAGTTGTCCGTGGGGAAGAGACGGCACGCCGTCTTGGCGGCCGTGCCGCCGACGGACTCCTTGGGGAACCCGGCCTTCCAGGCGGGGAGGAAGCTCTTGTGCTCAGTGTAGACGGGTTCGACGGTGATGCCGAGCTCCGTCCACTTGGCGAATAGCGGGGCAGTGAGCTCCTTGAGTTGGACGAGAGTCATATTGGGGGCGAACTAGGGGAGCATGGTGAAGGTCAGGGCATCGGGGCCGGTGTGGAAGATGTTCCAGTACTCGTAGTTGCCGGCCGCATTCCAAGTGGGAAGTCCTTCCCAATAAGCCTTGACGCCTGCCCAGAAAGCTTCGTGGCTAACGGTATCGCTGGTGCCGAAGCTGAAGGTCATGACGGCGATGGTGTCGATCTTGGGGTAGACCTTGACGACATATGAGGTGACAACACCATACGTGCCTGGGCGCATGGTCAGCTTGTGTTACTTCTTACAGGGATAGCTCAACTTACTTCCACCACCACCACGAAGAGCCCAGAACAGCTCGGTGTTCTGCTTCTCGTTAGCAGTAACGAAACGTCCATCGGGAGTAACGACATCGATGCTCAAGACCTGATGGAAACTTATATCAGTACGGTGATATCAAATACAGGAGATGACGAGGCATCCTTACAGAATCGGCAGCAATGCCGTACTTGGGCGACAGCGGTGAGTGACCACCACCAGCGAGGTAGCCTCCAGCATAGCCGACAGTCATACCCTCGCCTCCGACGGCAGTGACACCGTACTTCTCAGCCGCCTCATACAGCTCGAAGCCCTGTACACCGGCACCGACCTTGATGGCGGGACCAGAGTAAGACGAGGTGGGGTAGGTCTGATAGAAGTTGATGCTCTTGAGGCGGTGGGTCCAGATGGAGAGAGCACCGGATCCAGAGGAGCGACCATTGAAGTCATGGCCGGTGTTCTTGACCACGAGGCGAATGTTAAGGTTGCGGGCAAAGTTGACAGCGAGCTGGATCTGCGCAACATTCGTAGTCTTGACGACATACGAGGGGAAGCCGCCAACGGTGCAGGTGCCGGCGGAGCTGTTGTCGACTGAGGGCGGCATGCAAGTCAGGCCCTGGTACAGAGGGCTCATGACTGAGGTCGGGTCCTCGGCACTTCATATTTTCATTAGCACGATGGAATCAAATTGTAGAGGCAAGGAGGCTTTGACTTACTGGATCGTAGAGTTAGTCCACTGGTTGGTGATGTACTCGCAACGAGTGGCATCATAATTGCCAAAGTCATCAAAGCAAGAAGCGCCGATAGGCACCGTCTCGCTGACAGCAAATCCAGTCAGGAGGCTGAAGACACTCCATACTGCCTTGTTCGGCCAGAGCAGGTCTCCAGGGTACGTCTTGCACTTGTTGAATGTGCGGGCTGTTCCAGAACGCTTCTCCCCGGCGGCAGTGGTGTCAAAGTCAAAGAGGGAGATGTTGGAGAGGGAGAGGTCCGTGAGGTTGTCCAGAACGGCGTCCGTCAGCTGGACGCTCTCTTCCTTCAAGAGGTCGGTGGAAGTGGCAACGACAACGGGCTCAGCAGCTGGGGCCACTGTGGACTTGTTAGCTTCTACACCACGGGTAGTAGGTTAGTCATGATGCCAGTCACAGAGCACGCGCATATGAACCCTCAGGGGTTTTCAGACTGCAAAGTCAAATTGCAAGATCAACATACCGATTACTGCATCGTCATCCACAATGGTCTGAGCGTACGCCAAAGGCAGGGCAGCGGCCAGGAGGGGGGCCTGACTGAGTCGAGACATGTTGTGTGCCAAGAGATTTGGGGGTTCAGAACTTCAGACTGAAGGAGTAAAAGATTGGACAGAGGGCGCGACAAGGAACGGGGTTGCGTGCTTGTCAGACAGGAACCTCCAATGGTTGATCACCGGGTGTGTGGCTGGCGGTGCGCCGGGAGAGATGCGAGCGAGCAGAAGAAACGAAGCAGTACACCCACGGGATTTATAACATCCACGTGGAAGCGTTGCATCTTGCCATCCGTCCTTTCCACACCAGTAACACCACGCGTATGGTTCGATAATATGAGCGAGATATCTTACTACCAACGGTCTACTGCCCGTTGTCGATAGTCTACGGTTGGTACTGCCTACCTAAGCCCGCCGACATATCCCGGCATCACAGTCCTTGCATTCGATAGCGGCAGAGGCCACGGGTCCACTGTCCACGACATCTCACCAAATTACGAGGATGACGGACTCAAGGAGGAAGGGACCATTTGGACGAGAAGGGACCTTGGGTCCGCCCCCGGGCAAGCATTGCACCGAGGGCCCGGGTTCGCTTACACAGATCTGGACTTCTGTTTGGGCCGAGGGGTTCGGGGGCAAGTAGACTAGACTCCGATAGAGCAACGTTGGTGGCGAGAGTCGTAAAAACCCGCGCCGGGGGTTGCAACGGCACCACATTAGCAACATCGGCATTGCAAAACTGCGCAAGTAGGAGGTTAGCTGGCGTCACCAGGACCATGGATACAGCTTCTTCTAGACGTCGTCTCCCGAGTGCCGGCGCCGACACTAATGGTTTAAGACCAATGTCTGTGGGCAAACGTCTGCCACATTCTTACGGGTTCATCTCTACGGAGTAGAAATGGTGTTGTCGAGCGGCTGAGGCGTCTGCCAAATTTTAAGTCAAGTCGGATTAGCCTGGTCTATCCGTAGTCTATCCGTACCTATCAAAGTCTCTCTTCCTTTAAGAGGCAGGGTGGCGAAGAGAGTGTCGGGAGCTGGAGATCATTCATATGGAACATGCCTCCCCCGGTGAACCTTCTGCACGCTTTGTCCTCTTCCGGGCACCGTCGCTCCACCGAGTACCTTGTCCGCAACGAAATTCCGGCTGTCCGCGTCAGTGAATCTCCACTGCAGAGTCTACTACGTAGGGATCCCCGAAGAAAGATCTCGGGGTTTGGTGCATTGGTGGGTGAGACTGAGGGATTTGCGAACGAACTGCCCATTATCCACATAATAAGGGATGTGGATAGCGAGCCGTGCCTCTGGCTCTGGGGAAGACATTGAGTTTATCTTTGCGATCTTGCTAATGTCTCATAAGTCGTCAACTAAGCAAGTGCACAGCAAGATCAAATCAAACTGCAGATGAACAATCATATCGGTCATGATTGTCGAAGACATGTCAAGATCGGAGCCAAGGAAAATCGTACGACTTTTTCCCATAGCCCCAAACGCGTCTCTCACTGCAACCCATGGAAGACACCGGAGGAACCCAGGAACTGAAAGGAGAATCTTTGAGAGGATATTTGTCGTCTTAAGGGGGTTTCTTCTCTGCAAATTCGTCCTGCGCCAACGCGGTACAGTAAACTCTGTTTTTCTTCAACCTGTCAGCCAGGTAACATTCGGAAATCACTACTTGGTCGCCAAGGGGTCAGGACACAACCCGAGTCGCTGAAGGACTTCTACGATTCATTCACACTAATCCACTAGTGCTCAAGGAGGACATCAGCTCCACCTCGCTCATCTAATGCCCAACGGTGGTTGCCTGCGTTTCTTCAAGGAAGGGAAAAACTTCCCTCGGCCGAAGCGATGAAGAAAGAGGGGAACGTCGTATTCACAAATCACCGCGTAACAAAAGTGCGAGGTCGCATCCTGAATCTCATTCACCGGCCCCATGTTCCGGACACCACCACGACGCCTTACTCAGATTGTGATGCTATGCGAAGCGAACTAATTCACTTCCCGCCTCAAGACTGCATAGCAGGTTTCTATCCGGTGGGCGTTTGCAGAAATGCGACTCGTGTTGGGCCAGAACGCGGTCGGCCAACAGCAGAACTCAGCCCAGATATATATTGGCCTAGGGTTGGTCGAATTTCCCATGGCGATGACTGGGCATAAGGAGAAAAAGCGAAATATCCAGCAAGTACGAATAAATCGTGAGGCTGTCCTTCGATGAGTATTGGGAAGTAACTACCTTGAACGATAGTAGTATGTGTCTCTGTAGGAACCAGTGATACAGAATGATACTATCCACATGCTGCTTGCCCTTCCGTAAGTAAGGCGCTGCATTATGTGACTCTACACTCTGTCCTCAAATTACCCTACGTCTCATCGTGGCTGGCTTACTGCCCGACTGTGCCATATGAACCATGGATGTCCTAGATGGCACCGAGCAGTTTTTGCCTCTATGGTGTATTGATAGCCCAAATGGAGCGAGGAAGCCGGATTTCAGCCCGGATTGTCGGTATTCAGCTTTCAAGTTATCTGGAATAGTCCGCAGCACCCCTTGTCTAGAGGCAGGAGAAGACTGCAGGAACCTGATAGTCGCGGGCCTGCAGTGTTCGAGAATGCGCCATCCTTGACAGGTTCCTAGCATCTTCTCGGACGCCATCGCTCTATCAACCACTCACAAGTCTTCTTCTTCGTCTTTCGTGAGCCAAGCCTCGGGTACGCAGAGCCCTTGCCTCCTGAAGGAGTATTCCTTGCTTGGCAGTAAACCGGCGAGCACAAGATCTCAATGTCTCCTAGTGGTGGCGGAGGAACGACCCTGAATCAGCGTGCTGGTGGCTTGTATCCTCCGGCCAGGGATACAGCAATGCTACCCAACCGGCGGAGATTTGAAGAACTTCAGCAAGTTTTCTGCGGCAACCCCCAAGTCTCTTCGCTGCCCTGTTCTCTCGCTATCCGTGGAAATCACCGACCGGGAACTTGCGAGACTAGTCCGTCTCAACCCCAGCCTTACCATGAAACGGGGTTGTAGAGAATGCAAGTCTGTCACGATTGGCGTACCACTAGGCAGGTTCGAATACTGATTACTCCCCTTCCAGTCTTCTTGAGTACACTGCTCCCGTAGAGGCTACAGATGGACGTTACCTTACTTCCCTGTTCAGTGTAAGATCACAGCTAATCGCATGGCTTTCTCCTGTTACGGATGGAAATGGTAAGCAACTATGTTCAAGAACACTGACCAAGCGTTCTCAAGATCAAGATCGAACTGGTGAAGGTCACCCTCTCCAAAGCAGCCGATACGAAGCAAGGTGCTCAAGTGTCTCAGGAGGAAACTCGAGACCCAACACCTTGTATATATCTCACAAACTCTCCCACGGACCCATCGCGCAACCCGACCCCCGATCCTTTTCTTCGACCTCTCCCGGCCTGCTCTCCCACCCCCGGACTCCAAGTTTAACTTTGGTGCCAAGTCTGCAGAGGTTCAAACTTTACTTTCTTTCCATCGACGCAGTTCAACTTACACGATCGTTCTTTGACTTCGTGACGAGGGCCAAGCATGGAACTCGTCGCTCAGCGAGCCGTTGAGGCTCGGTGGGCCAATGTCGAGGACCTACCGTCAACGCCTTTGCAGAAGGTGATCATGGCGATTTTGTTCTTGTTCACATTGACTGCATTCTTGACCTATGTCTTGAGAATGTACAGCAAATGGACGTCAAAACAGATCGGACTTGGTAAGTGATCCAACCTAAGCTTTTCTCGTCGAGTGTTCGTCTCATCAGATTATCAGATGACTGGTTTATGACTGGAGCCATGGTAAGACCCGGCCTCCACCGGCAGAGTGCCGATCACCACCCTTTCTCTGGATGGACGAAGAATGAGGTTGATCTGAACTGTGCTCGAGACTGGATTATATTTGTCTGTCTGATTTACCGGTTCCGTGTCATCACTGTCTTAAGATACCTTATTAAGCTAAGGGATGCTACTTAAGTATTTGTAGTAACGTAGTAGTAGTAGTAGTAGTAGTAGTAGTAGTAGTAGTAGTAGTAGTAGTAGTATTTAACATAATCAGGGACAGGAGCCTAGCTATCTAACTAACTAAGCCCGATCAACCAGAGCGCCATTTGGGCATATGATGTGCCGTGCCGCTATCTAAACAGCGTACGACAAGTCAGACAATCTATAATGTACACTTTTCTTCTCGTGCCTAGAGCAGTGGAAATTATTAGCTAATCCCTAGGGTCCGTTCAGTTCCAAAAAGCACGCCAGCAGGGGTTTCCTGACTCGGCAGAAGCGAATGGGCCTTGAGTAGCCCTACATCGTCCACAAACGACGGGCTATAACGAAAAGGCCGGCCCTCGCGGGCGTACTTAAGTATTTGATTGATATGCCTTTCTTGAGGTTTTCCGAACGACTGCTGGCCGTAATTTCCCTCATCTTCCATCTTCGGACAACCGGGAAGAAGATAAAACGCGAGGAACCACTGATGACTTCATCTTTGCCAAACTTGAGACTTTGGTGAGTCAATTGTTGCAGTGATAGCTGCAACATGCAGTGATACGAGGTCTTAGAAGAGAAAAATGTGACAACTCTTGATAGACAACCCATTTTTTGAAGCCCCACAGAGGGGAATCAGACGATTCCAAGGCATGAGCGGTGGAAACAGGACACAACCAATGCCAAATAGGGTAGGTCATAACTGAATGTTGCCACTTAGTAGATAATTGAGATTTTCCGTCCAACCTTGGCCTAAGTCGAGGCGGATATGTTGCTGTAGACGGAAAATAGCCAGCGTTCAGGTGCATAGCCGTCGGCACCAAATCCGCCAACAATTCGCTTAAATGCTTGTGGCTGGGTTGACAGTGGGACTCAGTAGCCACAAGCCAGAAGTCGGATGTTCTCGCTAGGCAACATCGAGGCTTACATTAGCTTTTGGATGAATTGACATCATTCATGACGCTGAAGGATAGTTTTCTTGGTTTGGTTCCGTTGAATTTCGTCATTTGCTTGTGGCTAGCGTCATTCAGATATTACTCGCCCAGGAACAGAAACGCCAGACTGGCCACCTCTCAGTCCCAGAGTCAGCCCTACCCCGACTTATCGACCTAGTAAGAGCTGGATCCTCAGCCTTACCTACCCTAGGGGAAGTACCTAGTCCAGCAGAGCTGGACACTCTAGCTACCCAACTAGTCAGCCTCTTCTATACAGCTATTCAAGCTGTAGGTAAGAGACGGACAAATCAGGGTAGGGGAGCCCCCTGGTGGACAGAAGAGTGTGCAGAAGCCCACCGAGCTGCTATCGAGGCTAGGCGCCAGCAGGCCCAGGAACCTGGGCTAGTTATACCTCCCCCCATCCTAGAGGAGCAAAAGATCTTCTTAACAACTGTTAGAAGGGCAAAACGCGCTTACTGGACTACTAAGATCGAAGGGGCTAAGACAGACCAAGACCTATATAAGATAGTAGGCTGGCGGAAGTCTAGCTTAGCTGTTAAAGGCCCGCCCCTTATAGTAGAAGGTCAGATATTCGACAACAGCTACGATAAAGCCCAGGCCCTACGAAAGGCCTTACTAGAGAGATTCAACGCTACAGACGACTTACCTGGGGATCCTTTTACTATCCCAGTAGTTGCACAGCGTCTAATGCCCTGGCAGGATGTGGTTAGCATGGAAGAAATACGCCATGCTACTCTGACAAAGACTACAACCCCTGGGATTGACGGGATTACTACAAATTTACTACAGCAGACCTGGGAATCAGTAGCTAGGCCTATACAGCAGCTCTTCCAGGCCTGTATTCAAGTAGGCCACTTCCCCAGACCGTTCCGCAAAGCAGAAGTTGTCATGATCCAGAAGCCAGGGAAAACAGACTTCTCGAAGACTGGGTCTTGGCGACCGATATCCCTTTTATCCTGCTTGGGTAAAGGCCTAGAGCGGCTAATAGCAAAAAGGATGGTCTACCTTACTATCCTAGAAGGGGTTGCTAGCCCGCAGCAGGTTGGAGCACTACCAGGGAGGGCTGCAGTCGACCTAACAGCCTGTCTGACCCACGAGATCGAGAGGGCTCTAGACTTAGGGCTCACTGCAACTCTTGTAACAATGGACGTTAAAGGGGCTTTTGACTCTGTCCTAAGAAACCGACTTGTTATCAGGCTACGAAAGCAGGGCTGGCCTAAGCATCTGATTAGGCTGATCTTCACCTTTACCTCTAGCCGAGCAGCCCGGGTCAGGCTAGAGGATACAACTACAAAGGATTTCCCTCTATCCTGTGGGCTACCACAAGGCTCCCCACTATCTCCTATTCTCTTTCTATTATATATAGCTGATATCCTAGCCGACGATCAGAAGCTACGGTTCGGCTATGCGGATGATATAGGTTTAGTAACTACTAGCCCATCGCTAAAAGAAAATGCTATAGCTCTAGGCCAAGAGATCACTCATATACTTAACTGGGGCACTGATAACAAGGTTGCTTTTGACCCAGCTAAGTGTGAGGCAGTCCACTTCAGCAGGAAACATAACCAGACAAAAGACCTACCAGATATACAAGCGAGGGGCCTAACTATCAAGGCCTCAGCTAGGCCTGTACGATGGCTAGGAGTCTGGTTTGACAAGACTCACCTTCCGTCACCATGTCGAAACTAAGGTGGCAGCAGCAAGGAAGGTAGCCCAGTTCCTTCGGCACCTAACAAATACCAAAGGGGGGCTCCCAGCAGCCGCAGTACGAAAAGCGGTTATTGCCTGTGTCCTTCCAACAGCCCTATATGGAGTTGAGACCTGGTATGCGGGCCTAACCAAACCAGCCCTAAACAACGGCACCAATACTAGCAGTAGTACTGCTTTACAGATAGCTACAGTTGGTACAGGACAGAAGGGCCTGGCCGGTAGAGTTAGCAAAGTTATTACAGCAGCAGCAACGGCTATCCTGCCTGTCTGGAGAACCACACCGACCAGCACCCTCATCCGAGACGCTGGCCTTCCTACAGCAGAGGTAGCCCTCGAAGCAGCGCGACTACGCTTCGCTATACGCCTGCAGAAGGTTGACCAACAGCATCCCTTGGTCCCAAGGCTGCTGCAGCCAGGGCGGCAACAGACCAGGCTCCAAAGAACAGCTTGCCTGTTACCTAAGTGTCCAAGGCCAGCACTCCTACAGCCGCAATATCTCCCAGGGTCTTATGACCTTATAGTTACACAGACGAAGGATGTAGCAGCTAGGATCTTCCAGGCCTGGCTCAAGACTGTGCCAGGTCAGCATACAGTCGTATACTCAGACGGCTCCAAAGCTCCTGACGGAGCTACAGGGTACGGCTTTGTTATCTACCGCAACAATAAACGTATAGCCCAGGGCTGCGGCCGTCTCGGCTTAGCAGAAGTGTTTGATGGTGAGGCGGAGGGGGCGAGGGCTGGGCTCCGACGGGCCCTTCAGACCTCCCAAGGCCAGCCTATACACATCTGCATCGACAATACCAGCGTTATTCAGGGGATTCGCGGTAAGGTCCCAGACTCCTCACAAGCGGTGTTGGTATACACGTCAGCAGGGCAACCGTACGGTTGGAACGAAGTGTCAATAATGGTCTATTATTGCTGCGTCTTGAGGTGGAAGGAGGAGGTTGTGGGCAGAGCCCACGGCCTCTCAGAAGTGGTATGTAAGGGGTCGTTTGTAAGTACCCATACCGCCTTCCAGATCCACCTTTTCTGCCGACTGCTCAGAGATCCAACACTGGCAGTCTTTTAATTGTGACCAGAAAAGGCAGTGGATTTGGGGCTGAGTTCTGCGGTTGAAGTCGAGACCGCAGAATCCAGGGGTAGCATCCCCTCTCCAGCTTTGTCAAAACCGATTACTGAAAATTTGGCATAGCTTCCGCTGTAATTGCCGCACAAAAATTCCAAAATCCTATTCCCTAGATCCTCCTCCTGAACCTCCATTTCGATGATTCGTCGGAAATTGACGAATCCAGCGTAGTTGAAAAAGAGCTTTCCGTCGGTCTGACTGCGCCCCGAACACGTGCGTTTCTCTTCAAGCCGAAGCCCGAGAGTCGTATACGTTCGCTGGACGACTTGCCGCCTGTAGTGTGCTGCTATTTCAACTGCGCGTTACCCATCCCTCCATTTTGACCGTGATGGTCCTATCGTTGACGAATCGCTCAAGGCTCTTGTTGGCATTGCTTTTGGTGAATCCGTCGGCGGGGTTATCGTCACCACTAATCCAACGCACCTCGCAGAGCTCGCGGCGTTCGTACGACTGCCGAAGAGCCATGATATCAATCATGAGTCTCTTCTCTTTTGTCGTTCCGAGCTTCACCATACACTCGTAGAGCGAGTACGAATCGGTGCAGACAATAGTTGGGATCTTCGGCATGTCCAACCGGTTAGTGATGAGCTCGAGTGTGGTTGACAGAACGTAAGCCATATCGACTCCTGCGACCATGCCGTAGACTTCTGATGCCAGAACGCTGCGAGTGACCCGCTTGCTTTTTATGGAGCTGAAGTGGACGAGATTGCCGTGGATCGTGAAGCTGTCGTCTGTCTGGGTCTCATTGGCGAGGATGATGGCAAAACCAAGCTGAGACGACATGTCGGCGTTGTTGGCGAATGAGCCGTCCACAAAGACGAAGAGTTTGGCGGTGGGTAGATCCAACGGCGCAAATGTGAGCCCGCGTTCCAAGTGATCCATTTGCCACTTTAGACGACGATTTAGCGCTGCGTAGTCGTCTGGCGATGGATTCACTTGATGCTGAGCCGCGTACGATGTGTCGAAAGACGCCTCGGGCTGACAGATCGACGCAATATAGGCGCCTCGCGCCCGCTGCTCGACAAACTGCTTCTGCGCGTCTCGTGCCGCGGGATCGACCAACTTGAGCTTCTTGCCTTGGTGCTTCTGGCGCAAGGTGACGTTGCCGTTGCCCAGCAGAGAGACGATGCCACCGTTGAAGATCAGCGGCTCGTCAATTGTGAGCATCTGCTTGGGCTTGGCCAGAAGTCCGGCGCGCTTGAGCTCATCGTCTTCCTTCTTGACGAATTCCTTGTCAGACAAACCCATGGTGTCGTCAGTCTGCATGCCAATGATGTCGAATGAGCCACTTTCAGCCGTTGAGATCAGCAAGCATGGATCATACGTCGAAGTTACCATCTGGAGGTTCTTGATATGGTGCTTGCTGTATGTCGCGTACCAGTATGTGCCCGCTTCTGCTAAGCCGTACAATGGCCAGACGACGTGGATCACAGTGCCAGGGGGATACTTGTCACGGATCCGAGTAGGTGGGTAGGCGAGAATCATTCTTCTGAGTGCCTCCTTGGCCTGGGTGTATGCCTGAGTGACATCACGGCCCCAGATGAAGTAACCAAGGGGGAGAAGTGTAGGGCCGAGCACCAGAAGCAGACGCTGGCTTGCACGCTGAATCGTCGGCGACTGCGTGAGGATGACCTTCTTGCCGTCGTCGTTGTAGCCTTGGATGACGAGGCGGCTTTTCTCGTATGGCTTGGACCCAATGCCCTTGATCTCGTTGACGAAGCGGGACTTGAAGATCTTGATGCCCTCGTGTTCAGGGCCTAACTTGACGAACCTGATGACGCCACGCTCAATGAGGCCGGCGAGCTCCAGCTTAGTGGACTCCTGGAAAGGCTTGCCGGGTGCGATGATGGTGCCATCTTTGCGAAGTTGAGTAGCTAGCTTGAGGTTGGTCGCTTCCTTGGTTGTCAAGTGAACGACGGCAGTGGCATTCCGTCTTCCCAGCGGTCGACGGATCCGCTTGGTACATCGGGCTGACGATTCGTCTGGCTTGGATGCGGCGACGACGATCTCATCCAGGATGACTTCGTCTGCGCGGCCGGCACCTTCAACAGGCTGATTGGCAGACAACCCATCAGGTAGGCGCCCTACGTGCTCCATCGCCGTCGAAGGGTCGATTGCCTCCGTATACCACGGCTTGACCATAGTGGCGCGGAAATCAGTTGGACCACTCGGCAAGTCGAGAGTACAAGTGGTGCCGTTGGTGGAGATCAGCTTGAACGGGCCCTCCCATCCCCTGCCTTCCCGCCAGACCTTGACGTCTGATTGCAATGGTAAAGCGATGGTTGAAGTGATGTCGGGTCCATTGCGAGTGGCGAGTGCGTCTGCGACTTTCCTTTCGGCGTTGAGACGGCGGATCTCCTTCATTGCCTTCTTGACTGCTTCAGCACGTTGGGTGATCTCTGGTGATGGGGGAGAGTTGTCTGTGGTGCGAGGGAAAGCTCCGAAGACGAGTAGTGTAGGGACGAGGCCATTGGGACCGGCGGTATCGTTGATTGCCTTGACCGCGGTCTGAAGTGCAGACTCGGCGTTCAAGGAGGGGCATTCCGCCATGAGGATATCGTATGCCCTCCTGAGGTCCTTGTGGCGCCTCTCGACCATGCCCACGCTATTATGAGCCTCGACAGGCACCTCCTTGACCTCGATCGAAAGTGCTCGAGCTGCCGCCTTGAACTCCGCAGAGTGGAAGTTCCGGCCAGCGTCGGTGACAATCCAGTCCGGGGGCCCCAGGTAGACGTCAGTCCAACAGAGCCTGAAGACTTCCCACGTGTGCTTAGCGGTCATGTTATTGAGGAACTTCGCCGCCTGGAAGCCGGTGGCTACGTCGACGACGTGCAGAACCGGACACTTGACGCCTTCACGGTTCTCGAGATACATCACATCCATGATGACCTCGTAGTTGAAGTCGCACTCGTCGCGCAGGGTGAACTTGAACCTGGTTGGAGCTTGGCTGTTCAACTGGCATTGTTGACATGCCTTCGTGATGTGCTCGAGGGCCACTTTCTCCACCTCGTTACCTGACTGCCGAAGCACCTTCAGCAGACGCGGGACCGATGGATGTCCAAAGCGTCGGTGTAGACGGCGCAATTCGTTCTCCGTGAGGTAATGGACCATTGCCCTCTCGTCGTCGAG
Source organism: Colletotrichum phormii (assembly GCF_030913505.1). NCBI lineage: Eukaryota > Fungi > Ascomycota > Sordariomycetes > Glomerellales > Glomerellaceae > Colletotrichum > Colletotrichum phormii. Next base: position 226,346 of record NW_026851469.1, read on the forward strand.
AAGCAACAGCCATGGATGACCCCACTTGCGAACGACTGGAGCAGTGATGTCTCCCTTCACCATGAGGTTGGTGACATTGTTAAAGTGGACGTCCATCTTATCCATGTCCGCCAGACAAAGCAAGAAAGGGGTGTTACTTGGCAAGACGTGAAATGTGATGTCGCCGAAGGGGGTGGAGACAGTGGTTGAGCCAATTGATTTGATGCCGACGTTGTCACCGAAGCGGATGGTAACGGTGCCAGCAGTGGTGGTATCAAGTGTGATATCACGGAACTTCTGCAGCGCAAGGAATTGTTGGTAGCCGGCAGTGGAAAACTCAGCGGCGCCGGTGTCGGGCATGATACCCTGGAACCCTCTTGAGTTATACCTTCCTTCCAACGAGAAGGAGGCGGCGGGCTCGGTGGGCTCGGCGAACTCGTCCATTGACGTCGTTCGGGTCAATCCGTGTTCAACTGCCTGGGACGCGAGAATCTCAGTGAGGGCCTTACTGCTCGCAGTGGCTTCGCCGAAGTAGGTGGTTGAGACGTGGAAGGTATCATTATCGTCGTCCTCGTGGTCGAAGTCGAGCTCGTCGAAGTATCGAATCAGCGCCTCAGTGTCGCTCTCGTCGTTGGCTGCGGTGTTGTGAGTGGAAGACTCGACGGAAGGCTCAATGCCCTCGTAGAAATCGAGGAATTGAAAGTAGGTGCGGTTGTTGGTATCTTGACTGTCGCGATTGCTTCTCATTGACTTAAACTTGTCGTACGCCTTGCGGCGGTCTTCCTCGGAATGCTTGGTCGACCAACAGCCGGGCTTGTGACAGACGTAGCACTTCTTATTACGCTGAGGACCACGTCCAGGGCGACCTCGAGATCCAAATCGCGCTTCCTTCCCTTGACCACGGTATGTTCGGTCGGTCCAGAACGACTCGGGGGTGTTGTTGTTGCTGTCGACGGAAGGACCGTGTAGGTACTGCTGAGGCTTTTCGCGTTCGCGTTCGCGCTCGATGGTATAGATTGAGGCGTTCAATTGACGGACCACACCCTGGAAGGTCTCTTCAGGTGCGAGCAAGACGTGGCGGCACTCTGGAATGCCTTCACAACAGTTAAGTAGTTGATCTCGCATGTTGAAGCCAGAACCGAATGGGGCAAGAGCGTCGTGTAGGATTGAGATCCGCTGGACGAGCTCTTGAAGCACTTGTTGGCCCGACTTGCCCGGGTTCTCGCGGGCTATAGAACGGTAGTTAAGATCGCGAAGCTCGGTGAGGTATGTGAGTCGAGTGGAAGGAGGTTCGAAGTAATCCCTGACCTTGTGGCACATGTCGTCGAAGGTCATGGTCGTGCTTGATTGACTGAGGTTGTCGAAGTAGAAAGATGCTGCCCTGCCTTTGAGCATCTCGGAGAAGGCACCTGCGTAGCCAGACTGGTCGATCCCTGCCTTACGGCAGAGGTCTCTGAATATGGCCACCTTCTTCGTGAAGATCTCGTACTTGTCGCCGCCGTACTTGCGCTCATCGGAGTAGAGCTTGGCTAGGGCAACAAGGGAGCGAGTGTCGGGCATGATGTTCTCGGAAGGAAGGTAGGGATGACATTGCTGACGTACGAGGTGTTCGTCGAGTATGGTATTACCGAGGAGCTGTTGGCCCGAAGGAGGAAGGTCGTGGCCCAGCGGGTTCGATGTGACCGGTGGAATCGCGGGTTGGGCAGGAGGTCGAGCTTGAGGTCGAGCGGGTGTTCGAGGAGGAGGGGCAGTGCCTCTGACTTCGTGAAGGAGGTCTGCCGTCGAAGTGCTGTCGGGGAGCAGCGTGGCAAGGAACTTGAGGTCTTTCGTAATCTCGCGAAGACGGGCAGACTTGTTGCGGGCCGCGTGGATTTCCTCGTCGGTCCACGTCGGCATATTATCCAACTCGACTAGCCGGCAGAGCCGGTGGTGGTAGCCTCCTGTAGCGCTGCCAACGTTAACTCCATTGTCAACAAGGTAGTCCCTCAACTTCTTCAAGATCGGGCTACCGATGAGCTTGATGTCATCAGTGGTCCACATCTCAAAGTCCGCCTTGTATTCCCTCCACAGAAGCTCGCCAATGAGGTTGGGCTGACGCTCGTAGCAGGCGAGGATGCAGAGCGCAATGCTCTTGGCTTTCTCAGGTGTCAGTTGGCCCGCGTCGAACTCGTAGTTGCCCCATTGCTCAAGGTCGACCTCGTGGTAGTGCTTGGGTGGAATTGGAAACGGGGACTTGACGGGCGAGGCTGGGTGACCTCTAGGCGAGGGAGGCGACGACGGCGTCGCAGAGTCTGACGTTCCGGCCATGGTAAGCAAAGTGCTGGAAGATGGAAAGTGTGTAATCAGAGGAGTATATTGTATGAGGTTGACTTCAGAAGAGACAGAAGTAACCGCGAGGCAGCTCGACGGCCACACTTAACTCGGCGGTCAGCGTCGACGTTAAGCCGCGTAATCGAAGCGTCGTTTACTTGATTGGCCACGGATTCCGTTTGTTGAAAAATTCTGCTGCTTCTGTTTGACGGGCTGGAAGGTCGAAAGGTTGGCGAGGAAGCCGGAAGGTCGTGGAATCTGGCTTGGCGGTGATTTCACAGCAAACGGTCGATGCTCTCGTCTGACAAAACCCAAGGGTCTCTGGTTGTTCTCTTGAGACGGAAGGAGGCAAAAACGAGGTCGTAAAAATTGCCGCTCCTCGTAGCCGTAATTGGAGCTCGGCAAGTGGAGTGAGAGCCGTGAGGTCGGACGACTAGAGATGAGGGTATGATGGATTGAAGTTGGTGATCTTGCTGCTTCCGTGGCGGTCGACTGGCGGAAGGGATCGTAATTGACGATATGAGCTCTCGAGGCTTCCGCGATCGAGAAGGTCGAATGTGTGTAGTACAGAACGGACCGGATTCTACCAGTGAGTCCCAGTCACCTAACTTAATAGGTAAAGAGCTGATCACCGAATCGGAACTGACTCTTCTGAAGCCCGTGTGCCTTGCTGATCTGAGGTAGTGGAATTCAACCACTGATCAGTGTTGGTATACACGTCAGCAGGGCAACCGTACGGTTGGAACGAAGTGTCAATAATGGTCTATTATTGCTGCGTCTTCAGGTGGAAGGAGGAGGTTGTGGGCAGAGCCCACGGCCTCTCAGAAGTGGTATGTAAGGGGTCGTTTGTAAGTGCCCATACCGCCTTCCAGATCCACCTTTTCTGCCGACTGCTCAGAGATCCAACATTACCCATCTCACCACTGTTACCTGCGGCGACCGTAACAAAAGTTACCTTGGCTTGGATGTTAGAGGCGACTACAGCAAGGATGTTCTCAGGGAATCCAGCATTCGATCCCAAAGAGGCAGATATGATATCCGCGCCCTCCTCGTAGGCTTGGATGAAACCTTGAGCGATGACATCCTCCATACTGCTACCGCCGCACCCAAAGACCTTGTAGATCCTCAAGCGGGCATCAGATGCGACACCGGGTAGGTCATCGTGAGAGCTCGCAACAATACCGGCGACGTGGGTTCTGTGGCCGGCGCAGTCCAAAGGATCGGCATCAGGCACATACTCTCTCCCAATTTCATAGTCGTCACCAACGAGGTCATATCCGCCTTCGACCTTGAAACCCGCACCGAATCCACCACCGAGATTTGGATGGAGATAGTCGATGCCGGTATCGATAATCGCTACAACGACGCCTTCGCCGCGGTGGCCAAGCTTGTGGACCTTGTCAACGTTGGTGAGCGTATGAGGGTCCCACTTCGGTAGCGGCTCTGACATGATGTCGGAGGCATTGGGCTGCACTGCTGACACAATGGAGACGGGCCATAGCTTCTCGACCTCGGGGAGCGTCTCGATCTGCTGCAGTGAGCTGGCAGTATGGTTGAGAAGGTCAAAAGAGGCGCCATGGAAGATGTCCGAGGTAAAATTCAGCGCGGGTTTGGCCGTGTTGTTGGTGAGTTGCAGGCTTTGGAAAAAGCCATCCGTGTCCTTTTGTATGTTAGCTGAAGGAATTGAGGGCGAGAGTATGAGTGACATACTGGGCTTCCATCTCGCTTTCTGAACTTGGCAGAGCAGGCTGTGGAAAACTGAACTGCAAATCGTCGAGCGGGGGGTGAGAATGGCTTCTTGTCACCCAAGGCCGCTGCAGGAACCTCGGTGGAGAGAGCTGCGGCGCTCAGAAGGAGGGAGACCAAGAGATACTCGATTATGCCAAACGCCATGTTGACTTCAATTGACAAGCGATTTAGGCCGAGGGCTGGATGGGATGGGTGAGAACGCAAACTGGCTTCCACCTTGGACTCGGAAAGAGCTTTTTATGTGCTCATTGCCGAGTGAAATGAACTTCGGCCGGCGGTCTGCCATCTGCTAGATGGTGAGATCCGCGATACGAACTCACGACCCCAAAGAGGGTCCCATATTCTGCAAGTCTAGATTGCCGGTCTCCGGGATGAAGAGCTTTGCAGTGCGAATGGTGTTATCTTGGCTTCCGATGTAACCCTCTATCGGGAAGGTCATGTCATCCGGCGGGATGTTGGATCTTGGCAGGCACGCGCTGCTCTCGCCCGATACCTGTGGTTGAAGGATTGTGCGACCGATCGCGGGCATGGATTCAAATATCTGGGTTTTTGGCCCGGCACTAGGAGGAACAGGCGTAGAGTCACTATAGAAAGAACAACATACAAGGGATTCTCTTCAGCTGAGGATTAATCAGATGATCTGATAAGATGTGTTTGACCTCTAATATCGTCGCCCAGTTTTCCACGACCCACTCGGGGAACTAAAACAAAGTTAATATCACTTAAATCCGCGCGAATTACGCGCCGAGATCGCAGAGTATTGCGGATACAGACCAACAGAGACCACATCAGCGACCAGGGTCATCCGTTTGAGAAGGGGGAATGTGATGCGGGAGAGGATCGATTACCAATAGGCTGACCTTCCGTCGGTGACCCATCAAGACCGTAGATTAACTCATATCCGAGCATTAGTTAGTGACTGCAGTTCGGCGTAGCGCAGTCGCTGCCCGGCAGGTCCGTGATCGTACGTCCTTGTTTTCAACTTTTCTTCGGAATTAGCGTTATTGAGAGCTTCTTCATGTTCAATCATCTAACTCAGATTTTATGTTAGCCAACTTACGAGTGTAGCCATCTTTGAGCACGTGTGTTGGTGAGCTTTAAGTTGAATCATAGACGAGACAGGCACAGTCTTGATGACAGTTTGGGCAGGTGATATCAGTTATAGTTGAGAGTGAGCTGGGGAAGTTGCAAAGTCTTCTTCAGCGAAGTCACGCTCAGATTTGTTTGACATGCTGGCATCCCTCTGCGGCTTAGATGCGGCTTAGATCGATTGCTTCTTTGTTTACTTCGTCTACTTGGAATTTCGAGGCGTGGGCCGACTGAACAGGGAATTGTATCACTTGTTTCAGAATGTCTGAAGAATTAGGGCTTTGTTGTACGACATCCAACTCCCGAGTTCATTGACAAGGCTCTTGCATCAGCTAAGGTATTTCGGTGATACTTGGTTCATTGACCTTGTTGAGCGACTAAAGCGTGATTGTTCGAAGACTTCTTTCACTGAGAATAGCAGAGTCATTGAATCAGTGGCCATGTAGCCCCAGATATCTTATTTAATCTATCAGTCTGTCGCAACTAAATGTTTGCAGTCACAATCATCAACAACTTTTACTTGACCGTCGACGACATCACCAACAAATCTTTAGCCCCCAACACTTACAACACTAGCCCACATTTGACCTAAAAGCATACCTTACTTATCGACTGTTATAACTTCTGATCATCCCTACGCCGTGAGACCGCATCTCATCATCAAGAACTTCACTCTATAGCCCAGTTGACTTCCTGTCAGTCCCATCTATCGACAATGGCCACGCCTACCTACAACTCGACTGAAATCCGTCGCTGGATGGAAGACATGTCTGGTATTATTGAGGACACAAACTCGTCTGACAGAGAGTTTCCAATCTCTGCCGAAACTGACCACACTCAGGTGGCCTTTTCTCGTGCCGTTTCAATCGCCGATCATTCTACTTCTCGAGACGGATCACCGGCAAGTGAATCTGGAGAAACGCTAGCTCTGACGACGAGCTCAACATGCACCAAACGCTCCTCGCAGTCTGAGGACGGGACCGACGACGGAAGTTCTAAGAGACGTAGATGCAGTAACATTGCGTCGTCTAAATTGACGCAAAGCGCATGGGAATCCGCAACTGGTTGTCATATGTACTACCGAAACAACATGAATTATCGCCCAAAGAAAGTGGAAACCGTTATCTCGGCTTACTGGCCGGATATTCGCGATGACTATGCCAGATCACTTCAGGACCCGAGCATCAGATGTTGCATTCCGTGTTCCATTTGTCATGAGAACTGCGCAGACGAAAGTACATCTTGGCACCCTGGCTGGGAACTACCCGTCATCCTGGCTTGTGGCCACATGATTGGGGAAGAATGCCTCAAGTCATGGTTCAGATCGCGAGCCAAAAAGGATGAGCCAAAGGACTGCCCAATGTGCAGAAGGGTGCTACAATGCTCCGAATGCAAGGGGGCCTTCATGTTCTCAATCCTTTGTCACGGTTCTTACGTCCCAAATCTGAAAATCAAAACCTACAGCGAGAAGCAGCCCATGGAGCAGACCATTTGTAACGACTGTCAGGCGGAGACTGACTTCGGGAGTCGCATTCTACAAGGCGAGCATCTTGCCGAACCATTTCCCCGTGGCGGCGCCTCTCAACACATGTTAGATTGGTTCCGCCAAGTAAGAGATGACTTCGAAACCAAACTGAAGTTGCGCCTGGGTGACGGAATGCGACCGATTGATGTCTCCGGTGCGATCCATAAGGAGATTTTCGCCGAGATGGAATCGTGGCTGTATTTTCTAAAGCAGGATGTGACCCACAGAGTGCAGGCAAGCATCGCGGAGATTGAGACAGAGCTGGACGAAACTCACTGGTGGAACCGCGCTGGAGTGGTGAACGAGGAAGAAGAATTTGACATCACCCCGGGCTATGGTAGCCGCTGGCAAGATGGTGATATTCACTATGACGAGGGCTACGAGATCTATAATGGCCGCTGGCATGGCGACGAGGATCACACTGAGGACGGAGGCTATGACGCCGGTAACTACACCTGGTAAGGTTGACTGAACTCCTCAACTTTGCTTGTCAAGTAACCTCACTAGAAGCTAGAGCATTGTTATTTGTATGATCTGATAGATGAAACAAAACTTGTTGGGATATGTGTGGCTGCAGTGGCACACGCGTGACGGTTGAAAGTAGTGAATTCTGACAGAATTCTACTTTATCTATCCGTTGGAAGTATCCCGATCTCCATCCGCCCCGGTCGTGCAGTTAATCTGGAGTAACTTATTGTCCAGATTCTTGCACTCGTACACAGGCGGCTTTCCACTTGGCACTGTGACGGTGACGTTCTCCGCGTGGATATTGCTGCACCGCTATGTCATGAAACTCAAGTTAGTGAGGTGTCCGGTAAGTTAGCTTGCTGAGATGGAGTAAAAGCTTACGTCTGCGGCACTGCAAACAAGGCTTCCGGCTTGCGGGTCTAGCTTGGTTGAGACCGTACCATATATGTTCTTGAGAGTGATGTCGGTAATTGTAAGGTTGGCCTGAAATTACTTTGATCAGCACTTAATACTCGTACGAACGAGAACACAGAGAGGTATTTGACCTACCGGGAACTCTTCGCAGAGTGTCTGGTTCTTCTGCCCGTAGCACTGCGTGATGGTGATGGCCCGGTCGTTGTTAATGTTCTTGAAAAGGTCATACGTCACGTTTCTGACACGTCCGAGACCACCTCCACCATTCAGAAGCGTCTGGAACGCAGTCTCAATACCAGGCCAGACTTTGATGCGAGCGGCATCGCTAGCGTTGGCCATGGTTGTGTTGTAGATATAGAGGTTCTCGACGATATCGGTCTCGCCCTTGTACTGTCCCAGGGAGCCAACACTCATGCCGTGGGAGCCAGTGCAGTCCAGGTTTTGGACGACAACATTGGTGCTATTTGGCTTGAATGACACACAGTCTTCAAAAGCCACCAACATCAGTTCACGAAACAACAAAGGGGATTTCGACGTTCAAGCTGCAAGCAACCAGAACATGCATGGTCGGACTCACCGTCTGTGTTGATAATGACTGAGTTCTGGATTACAATGCGATCGGATCGATAAGTGTCCCAGCCATCGGAATTGGCAATCTTGACACCATTTTGACTCTGTTCCAATCACGTGAGCTCATAAACCATCCTGAGCTGTGCATTGATTGACATACCTGAGCTTTGAGATCCATGTCACTGATGATGACATCGGTGCTGTTCGCAATCAAGTTGAACCACTGGTGTCGTTAGCCGGGAACAATCTCGTTTTGGTAGCCATGACTTACATTGGGAGGATTGCGCATCCGAAGGTGTGACATTGTCGCCCCCTTAGCTCCGTCGAAAGAGAACAACATGGGCCTCAAGAGCTGTTATGATACACGTTAGCACACATTTCGAAAGGTTGTATGACCCGGCATACTCACGCTGCTGTTGGTCTGAATGGCCTCCCAATATGCCTGACCGCGACCGTCAATGACAGACTTATCGTTCCCAAGATCACCATAGATGTTGATATCCTCGCCGCCAAACTTCCAGAAGACTGACTGGTTCTGGAAAGCGAACTTGAAACTGTTTTCGGCCCAGTAGAGGGGATCATCGTTGAACTGGATGTCGCCGGTGATTACTACGTCGATGTGCTTCAGGAAGGTGAGGTCTAACGGAGAGCTGATGAGGTAAGTCTTGTCGAACACAACTGTTCCGCCGTCATTGCACTCCTGGAAAGCTTTGAGGATCTTGGGTGCGTCGTCCTTGCCCTCGGTGCAGCTCGGCTTGATGTAGCAAAAGCGATCTTTGTCTCTGGGAGGTGAAAATGGCATGGCCTTTCCGGTGTTGAAGGGAGCAGGCTCAACCTTAGGGCGCTTGGGAAGCTCATCTTGGGCCGAAGCAATCGACAACAGGCCAAGGGCAGCAGCCCATAGAGCCGAAGAGGTGGTCCGCATCGTAGACAGGCTTGCACACACGCAAAAACGACAGAATGGTGTTAGGAACGGGGGAGCACCATGACTTCAGTCTCAATTCTCGAACCACCCGTCCTCAAATACCCCAAATCCCTAGAGCTTACGTTTAATGAGATGTCACCGGCGGCGGATCATACCATCATAGTTCCCAGATTGGATGCAACAATACGTGGAAGATTTGTGGGGTTCGTGTAAGGTCCCTCGGCCGGTCGGTGGAAGATTTCGCGGACCGGGGTGCGAGCAACATGCTGATTCTTCCCCAAAGAAAGGTCCCTTCAACCTGACAAACCCCTTGCGGCTGAATCCTTCTTACGCTTCTTACGCTTCTCCGCATATTTGATCCATCTGCGCGCGCGGGGTAAATAGGGATGCGGAGAAACTATCAGGGGCAACTTGGCGAGTCAATTAGCGAGCCGGTGGGTGTAATTTGCTTTGCGTTTCCGGTCTTGGCGTGAACATGTTCTTAGATAACACAAGTAGAAGGTATTTTCTAAACCGCCGAACTCTAGGCATCGTCATCCTACGGCAATCTCGGGATGCGAGCTTGGCCTTAAGTACTATGGCATCCAGATGTCTTCAAAGAAGTCAAGGGGCATCCAAGGTGTAAGTAGTATCAATATGATAATATGCAAGGCAGGCCCGTGAGCGACACATTTGTAGTGATCAAGGTCAGTCTAAGTCCCAGGATTAGTAGTTCGGGTTTGAACTGGGCAAGTTTATTCTGTGCAAATTGAACAAAATATTGACGTCTAGAATCTCTTGACTCTTGACTAGAAGCCCCATTCTGCTTCATCGCCTGGATGGGTTGTCTAAGGCAAGAGGGGGCTCTTTGTATTGAGTTTAAACATGAAAGGGTAGGCTGTCTTAATCTGTTCTGGAGTACTAAACAAGTCATGTAGGATTTTGCATAGGGTATATGAATATCGACAAATGGCTTGTTCTTTCTTATTCAGGACATATAACTTGACAAAGTTGACTCATGGAGGAGATGTAGAAGTTGAATGGACTATTCAAAAAATGTTACAAAGAGGATTCGCTGCTAGCAGAGGGGTATCAAATGTTGTAGAAACCAGCCGGTCGACCTTGATCATATCCCTAATATCTTTCCTCTAGCCCTGAGACCTAATCACGTTATGATTTCCTAGCAACTCATTTCCCCACAAGCCTTAAATATTACAGAGTTTGCTTCTCAGTACTTAGGTATGAACAAGTCGGAACAACAAAGAGAATTATTCATGATCTACATGATTGCGGCAGGCTGCATGCGGGGCTAGGGATTGTTTGACTCAGGGAACCCGTGTCCGATAGCGTTGGGGCGGCGGTGGCTGCTGGCGACGTACTGGCCCATTGAACTTGGGTTTCCATGCGTCGTAACGATTGATGTGATAAGTTGGCGGTGGCGGCCCTTGTGGCATCTGAACGTACTGCATTCGCCGGCCGGCCCGGCCCGGATGAACAGGTGGGGGTGCCCTCGGCGTCCTAGGCCCCCGGGACCCGGTAAAGCCGCTTTCGGAGGAAGAGTCATAGTCGTACAAGGAGTCCCAGTCCGGCGGCGGTCCTGGTCTTCTGTTATTTTGAGAAATGCAAAACCAAGCAATAAGAGCGATGGCAACGAAAGCGACGATGCCGCCCAGAATGCCCCCTATCTGTGCGCTTGATAGGGATCCGCTTGATCGGTCCGGAGGAGGTGGATCCGCGGTCGGAGAAGCGGCCGATGGCGGATCAGCCGGGTTGCCATCGGAGTATGATGTCGGTGGCCCACTGCCTAGTGTAACGTATGTGACGAAAGTTGAGCTCGGTCGATAGATCGTCTGAGTTATGACATGGAAACCTGTCTCTTCCTGTCGGGCAGCAACAGGAAGAGGGGTTTCGCGGGGTTGCAGCGCAATTGGAGTGGGAGAGGTATGCATCGCTGACGGGATCTCATCAGGTTGGTTGGTAAGCGGCCTATTCGTGATTATTGGCCAAGGCGACAAGACCTTACTGGATGAAATAAGATGAAAAAGTAACTGGACGGTGAAGTGTGGCAGTGAACAAGGAATGACACGGTTTAATGTCAGGAAATCGAAGAAGCCACAGATAGCAGGAAAAAGGAAAAAAAGTGCAAGACGTGTCGTTCTTATCCAAGAATTCAGAAGCAGGCTGTGGTCCGCAGACAAAGTTGCGTACCATCTTACAATTCCTCACGGGTGCCAAGTAGCATCCAGCGCATAGGTTCATCGCAAGGCCAAGACTAGGCAAAAGCGCGACTCCTACGAACTAGCTGCAGCGACACAGGCAACACCACGCCCCAGGACACTTTGGATAAGACGCCCAAGACGCGACTAACCTTGTTTTGACACTTCTTTGCCCAGACTTGTCGATGTCGTACGGCTGCGCCTGACACATCCAGAGACCTGCAAGCAGGCTGCAAGCCATTGAGGCTGGCCAGTGGGAGACCGACAGCGTGGTGCCATGAACATGCAAAATGCGCACATGATTCTGCCAGTCAACACTTGAGATAACTGGGGGTTAGAGGCCAGATCCACCAATGAGCTGAGTTAGTTAGGCTGAGGTGCAGGAGTTTTGATCAACCGAACCAATGCCCTCGAGTTGCGGACAGCCATTAGCAAGTACCGCACAGTCAGACATCGTATACACACCCACACGGGGGCCGGCCCGTCATGTTGGATCTGTGTGGGTAAAACCCTGGCCTGGAGTGCTCATGTGGTTAGCTCGAGTGAGACACGATGTATATCAACCACGGCGGCATCTTAGTTGCCGGACCTCCTTCGCGTATGCGAATTTGGCCCCCAACTCTCTACTCAGACTAACATCAACCTACGCAGACACTAACGCAGTCATTGCATCAATCCAGTTTGGACAAGAGTATGTCCGTCATCACGATCACAGAGATAAGACCGGAAGGACACGGCAATTATTTGAACAAATCCCGACGAAGTTAATTGCTACCTCAACGGGTGACGCGATGCCGGACCTCATCGCTACTATTTCCAGGTGTCGTCACGTCCTTGATCGTGCTCGATCTATCCTTTGCACCCGCGAACCCAAGGCGTCATTTTGAATCTCATTTTTATCCCCCAAAGTTACACCACGCCTGAAAAATATTACATGCCCCCAAAAGTACACGAACGAAAATAAAGAGACGAAATCATCATGCCAAAGTGCCAGAAAGCGTGTGCGCGCGCGGATCGCCGGTTTTATAAGTCCGCGGTGAAACCGTGAAAATTCATTCAAAGACTGAAGAACAGAATTGCGTTCGATCAACGGGGGCCAGGCGAGCGAACTTCAACCTCTCTGACAGAGTATCAATGGCAGCATCTGTGAAGTTCTGAGTCAGCTATTTGTTCTGTTTCGTTTCATCGGAGAAAAATCATCAAACTTACTTTTACTTCGATCGGACTTTAGCAAGATTACGCGACGGCTCTCTTCCCCTCGCGGAAAGGGAAAAAAGACATTGTCCCACCTATTTCCTCCTCTCAGCTGCGCCGGCGCGGTTCGGTTGAGCCGCAGCGGTAGGGTTGTTGTCGACGATGATACCGACGCCGGCACCGCCCTCGCCGTTTCCGAGCTGGATCTTGGGACCCTTTGTAAGCGCGGCCTCGGCGAACGTGAGGGCACGATCGAAGCCGCTCTGGCGCTTCTCCACCCTCTTTGTAGTATCCCGGCCTGCAACGATGCCTTGTTGAGCGGCTCCGGGCGCGCCAACGCCGGCAGCGGCGGCGGCAGCGGCTGCTGCGCCTTCGCCTCCGGCGGCGCCTCCCTTGCCCTTTCCAGCCTCCGCCTCGCCTCCGAATGTGAGCGCACCATCACCGACTACCAACGCAGGGGAGTATGCGCCGAGGTTGATGTTCAGGGGTGCGGGGGCGGCGTTGATCCCTACGGCCAGGACGGCCAGGGTCATGAGGGTGCTGGTGATCTGCATGGCGAAAGATTGGAAGATTGAATTGAAAGATTGGGTATCGTGTGTCGGCGCAGCCGGTAAGTATTTCTCTCCTCAAGAGGTGTTATTAGGAAGTAGTATTGGAAATTAAGGGGTTTCCTTTGGTGGAGGAGAATCGAAGAATCAAACCAAACAGCACAACTGAAGTGAGGAGGAAAATAAAGGAAGATGACGGAAAGACAGGTAACAGCACACGCGTCAACGAGTGGCAAGGCAAGGTGGGAGGAGAGAGCGTAATGAAGGAAATCCCCACGGAGCGCCAAGAAGAGGTTCAAATACCTGACGTGGAGAACCACGACCAGATCCAGAACCTGAACCAGTGAGAGAGTGTCACAGGTGAGAAGTTGGAATGTGGAGGATGGCACAAGAGAGGCGCGGAGACCATACCATTCGGGGTTGCGGCGCCGTCATGCGTGTCAAGACCTGCCGCTGCCAAGGCCAAGCGGCTCTATCAAAAATAGAAGCTCTTCCAGGTGCCTTGAACAAGAGATGATAGATTCTTGGGCGGCCTAAACACCTGGGACTAACAGACACACGGACCTTGAGGGGTGGTTTCCGGGTTGGAATTCGAGGAGAAAGATTGAAGAGCCGTGGGTTGATCCAGGGGGACCATGTGGTTTCCATCGATGGTATGGTGATGGTGGTGGTGGTTACGCGGGATGTGGTGGAGAAGTGCGTCTGAGCGGAGGTGAAACGGTCCAAGTCCCAAGACCTCCAACGACGAGGGCTCCCCGAAACCATATAGAGTCTTGGCAACTGGGCTGGATGCGGCCCAGGCTTTACTGAGAGGCGGCTTCTTTTTACGGGAGCGCTGCATCTTCTCCTCTGTTGCCCACGTTGTTGCGAAGTAAAGATAGATGAAGCTGATGTTTTACGTTGGGGCACGAGGGGTCGTCTACCGAGGATACGATCTGCGACCTGCCGCAGACTAGCAGCTGCAAAGCCGTTTTACTATTCACAACGCCGACGCGAGATATCAGTGAATTACTTAGTAGAACCATAGTCCACACTTGAATGCAATGGTTACAAGATATTTGCTTGCCGAAGGCCAAGGACCGGGTGTTTCCCAAGACAATTGGCTTGGCCAACGATCGAGATACCAAGGCCGCGCCCAAGACTTCCAAGAGATCACCTTCTACGGCCATAACTGCACATACCATTTACTCGACCGAAATTGACGTCGCATACGAGGGTATGCCATTCCAGCCTCAACACCGCTTCCCCGGCGTGGACGCTGATTGGACCGGGCGACGTTTCTTCGAAGCCGGGATCTAAACCTACTCCTACACCGACCCGGGTCGACGAAGTCAGTCAACACTGGATTTGAGGCATTTCTACTCTAAAGCAAAAGAATTCGCAATGGCGATCTGACATTGACAGCTCTTGGTAGAAAGAAGTTCAGAATGATTTTGTGCACGCCGAGAAAACTCTTATTATTTGCTGGGTGAACGGGAGGCCCATGTCGAACTTGACACTCTGATGCATTGACTAACCGCTAACGATGAGAGACTGGTCGCTGATCGTGTCTGAATAGGCTAGGTTGAGCCGTTCCACAGCTCTTCCTTGCAACGGCGCGTACCACCGGCAGAAACACACTTGAGTGTGAAACCTTGCGTCAGAAAATTTGTGTCTACGGCAGCCCCTTGAGTCTTGCAGATGTCTAGCTGACTCGGGAGCATAAAACAACTGCGATCCCACCGGTGATTGCATGCACTTGCAGAGTCGCATACGAGCTCCCCTTAACTTGCTAGATGTGACTAGAGGATTATTGATTGCCACCATCACGACATATTGAATTCGCACATGTGCGCAACTGGTCACTTCAAGAATGTCATGGCTGGAGCTGAGGCTAAAAATTGGTCTTGGTGTGGTTTAAGTGCTTTTCATATCGCGGGTAGTCCTCACGGATGACTGTATGTAATCATTAGCAGTCTTACGGCAGACGGGGAACCTACCAGCCCGAAGCCAGACTTCCGACGTGAATCTCATGCAATACGGTAGTGATCTGTAATAGGAAGGTGTAGACAGTGTTGTCTGGGAGGCTGAACCGGTTCCGAGTTCCCTAGCGATCTTCAATGACGTCCGGTCTGTCTAAAGAAAGAATCGGAGATTTACCATTGGCCTGGGCACCCATGACTGCGTACGCGTTTCACGATGACTAGTTTGAACAGAGAGAGAACAACTGCGGCTGGTATCGACACCGATTCTCGGGCTTTATCTATCCTTATAACGTGGAACATAAGAGCGACCGTCACTTGCGGTCATCTCCCTGCACCTGCATAAGCCTGTATGCCCAAGGAATTATCGAGATCTACATATTGAAGCTTTTCGACACGCCAAGAACTATCTAGTTTGACGCCATCAATTTTCAGAATGGTTGAAAATGCGATCTAACACCTTGAGGATGCAATTTTGAGGTACATCAAACTCGGATGGGTCTGAAAAAGACCTCGATATGATGCTAGTCAGATTCCTTTCAGTCTAGTCTAGGTAGTCTTGCTATGGTCTCTGGTGCATATGCTGAGTCAATCCTGAGCTTCTGTTTTCCTGCCATGTCCCATTGACTCATCCCTTTTGGTTCGCCACCTAGCCTACCCGACCCTCACGCGTACTTGACGATTTACAGCATGTGCAAACCTATAGGACTCTTAGGAGACATGACGCCCGGTGTCCAGCATCTCCACCCAGGCATCCTGCTTCTTCTGTTCAGCGGTCGGCGTCAGCCAAGTATATTTCTGATAGATATAATCACTATGCGCAATGTCTCGAATCTGCTTCATAATGTTATCCAGCGCGGGTACTCGCTTGTAATCGCTGTAGTCTTTCCCATCCGGTTTGTGGTCGTACCTGGGAGCCCAAACTGCGCGAGACCTGGTCTCGCTGAGGATGGCTCTCATCAGTGAATTGGTCGCTCTCTCGACGCGCAGAGCGCGGCACCTGAAGCAGCACGAAGGGCGGGAGGCGCCCTCGGGGGTGGTGAGAGGGAACTTGTCGAGCTCTGCCATGGTCCTAGGCAAAGGCAACCCCACCATGCCTAGATCTTGGCAGCTCTGAGCGCACTGCGAGTAAGGGCCAATCAAGCCCGTACAGTAGGGGCACTTGGGTTGACCGACGTTGTAGAGATTTACAATGTGTTTGACGCATGCTTCACACAGGATATGGCCGCAGACGAGAACCATGGCCCGGTTCGAGTTCTGGCCGGGCGTGGCGGTCATGGATGTTGAGCATTTGGGGCAAGGGGCGGCGAACTGTTGCAGGGCTGTGTCCGAGGCCATCCAGGACTTGATTTCCGGCCAAAAGACCTTGCGGACCTCTTCACGTTTGTCGGACATGGCGACCGCGTCCGAGGGTACGAGACGGTCGACTGGCCCTTGTCCAACTGGCATGTACGGCTGCACGGGCTGTTGGGGTGGGTATCCGGACGGCATTTGCGGCTGCGCGGCCTGTTGAGGTGGATATTCGGCCTGCCTCTGTGATTTCTGAAGGCTCTGGGGAGAAATCTGGTGTGGAGCGCCGGTAAGCGGGCGGCTCGCCGGAGCTGATGGATTCGAGTTCCATCGGTTGCCGGTAAAAGCATCGTTGCCTTCGCCGATATCAAGAGACTCGTCGACGGATGCGGCGACAGAAGAGGCTCCGTGGCTACCTCCGCTGCTGGCCTCGCCGAGACCTCCACCAGAGCCTCCGCCAAAGTGCATGTTGCGAAGCTTTTGCAAGGTTTCTCTGTCCATGTTGTTGTAGGGTTTGTTGGCTGCTCTAGCTAGACGGATACTGAAGTCGTTAGATGCAAGAGGATCTGAGACTGTCTCGATGAAGTCGTCGAGAACATAAGAATTGGCAAGTTGGGATCCTCGAGTCATTTTATGTGAATGGTGTTTTCATCCTCTGAAGACATCGATGCTCCCTAGTTGGTGTCAATTAGCTGCCTGCTTTGTGTCGCTTAGGCGCGCTTCTTTCGACGGGATAACTCCCGGTGCCATTTGGTAGATTCGCGAAAGAAAAGGACGGATCGACCGGCGTTTCTTTGACCATAAACGTCCTTACAGCCAACTTCGAGGTAGTCTTGGCCTTTTTGCTGTTGCATCGCAACAGGAGCCAACCGGTTGCAGTCTACAGCGGTCTAGATGGTTCGCTGCAATGCCCTGCGCTGTATCCCTGAGCTTCATAAGTCTTATTTCTTCGTCTCGGATCTCCTGCTCCAGAAAACATTTTTGGTCTCATCGAATGTCACGGAACCAACGAGCTGGGACTGGAGCAAAATCTCCGAATATTTCAATCCCACTGCCCTTGCAACGTCAGACGTTGCGCAAAAGCTTGACTGGGGGCTTCTTGATCCATTGTGATGCTATATTTTCGGGGCGTTTTCCCATTGTTCCAACGGTTGGGGCGAGTACCGACTGGGGTGGACTTCCGAGTTCGGGCGCTGGGCGATTCGCCTTGGAGGGTGTCTCAGTCTCGACAGTTTCCGCTCCCAGATTCTCGAACACCGTAGCAAAGAGCCGAAAGATGAATGCCAATGTGCTAGGCAGAAGGCTTTTGTAGAGATGGGCATCCCGAGTTATCCAGCCCAGCTTTCCTCCGCGTAAGCTTCGCCATGGCTTGGTAGGAGGCACAAGCCTGGAATACTTGATTTAGCTTTCTTCTACTCAGGCCAAGCAGCAGAGGTTCCACGCCGGTGGAACCCGCCGAGCCGCTGGCTTAGTGGACTCAGGACGGGAATTATGTTATGGAAACTCAAATGCAGCAAACTTGCCGTCATCGAAGAATCCATTCACCTCAGCCCTACAGCACAGAGTCGCCAGCAAGTTACTGACGTCAATCTTGAATTCAGATGACCCAGACGGACGCAACGGCGGAATGCTAAGGAATGTCTCCCTTGGCTTATGTAGTGTCTCTACTTTACAACGCGTCACCATCGAAGAGACATTGGGGGGACGAGTGCCCTTTAAGTAATCCTTATGCCACTGCGTGATGCCTGACAACCACCCTGCAACTTTCTTAATTTATCGGTACCCCAAAGATCCCCATTGAGCAATCAAAAGGGCCTAATTCCAATACCCTTGCTTCCGTTACCCTACCACAAGCTCTTCGACTGGAACCTATTCAATATGTCAAAGAAGTACCCTGCTCCCGACGCGCCAGTGGTGCGGATGATAGTGCTGGAGACCGACAACCCTCACCCCGACACCCATGCGGCGAAGGGTAGCTTTGGAGAAATTCTGCACACTCACTTCCAGCATGCTGGCGCTGAACACGACCCGCCGCTGGGAGTCGATACGGACCAGAAGTTCGTAGTAGAGGATAAGGGGGCACAGTCCCAACATTTGAGGATTTCGACAGCTATCAAGGCGTCTTAATCACCGGAAGCATGTATGACGCACACGGAGACAATCCCTGGATTCTCAAGCTCCTCGGAGTTCTGCAAGGTTGGTCACCACCCAAGCCACTGCGCTTCGCAGACACCCGCAACCAGCAGCACTGACTCCGGACAACAGAACTTTGGGAGCGCCGGCCGGATCTCCACTTGAGCGGCGTATGCTTCGGCCACCAGCTTCTCAACCGGATGCTCGGCGCCGAAGTCGCACCAGCGCCTTCGGAAGACTGGGAACTAGGCCACTGCCGAATTGAGCTTTCGCCGGTGGGCAAGCAGCTTTTCAAGACGGAAGATGATCATGTGCACCTCCACCAAATGCACCAAGACCAAGTCGTCGCGCCACCTACTACCGAGAGCTCCAAGGGCCTATTGAAGCCGAGCAACAAGGTGGATGTGTGGGGACACAGTGAGCACACCAAGGTGCAGGGCGTTTACATCAAGGGTCGGCTTTTCACGTCGCAGGCGCATTTGGCGTTTGATGAGGATATGGTGAAGAGACAAATCCAGATGAGGATTGATAGTGGTGGCATTCAGGACATGGAACATGCGGATCAGGCAGCGGAGACGGCGCATTGGGAACATGACGGTGACTTGGTCGCTGCTGCTATCCTTAGGTTTTTCCATGGCGACGATGATGAGATAGAGTGAGCGTTGATGAGACGTAAGGTTGTACTTGTGCATGTAGGTAGTTATTGTCCTGTTGTGTAGTGGCTTAATAAATTCTGAAGCTAATTCAGCTATAATCCCTTCGAAAAGACCCAACCCAGACTATCGTGTGTATGGTAGCCTATCAAGGACGGATGAACATATCCGATGTTTGTTCCTCACATCCAAACCGCGGCTCAATTATCAAACTCACTATGCAATCTTTCTCAGATAAAAGACCTGAAAAGGATACTGATGTGTTGACCTAGGTAAGTAGTCACCTCTCGTCCGTTCAGGTAATCCGCACGACGCCTTGGCCCTGTTGGAACTTGGCGGGAGGGATACATCCTCGCCGACCTTCCCTTTACGACCATTAGAAGACGATCTTGAAAGCATTCCCGATGCTTAAGCGGTGATTATGCTGGTGAAAACGAATCATTCACACATTGAATCCCACAGGCATGCAGCGTTCCATCCGTGCTACCTTGAACTGCACTTTCTGGCATGGCTGCTGTTGGTCAGCGGCTATCATCATAGCGCGTGACTACATTCGTCAGCATGAAGCTTGAAGATGGTATGATTATTGCAGAGCTCTAAATATAGATGGTTGGATGGCTGCAGAAAAGAAAATCTGGGGAAGGAATCTTTACCGTTCATTAGTACCTATAAGAAGGCGGACTTGCTCTCAGTCTTAAAGGGCTAGTGAGTAGTATCACAATTGAGTGTCACTATAGGCAATACACTCCCGCTACAACTTCGTCGTCTCGCAGGATGTCTCCAGCAGTCACAATTCCTGGAGTTCGGACAGAGTTTGTCTACAGAAAGCCACCGCCAACGCCGGAGTTCCTCGACACGCCAATCAATCTCTACTCCGATGCAGACAACTACAGAGACAAGCGTGAAGTATTTGTTCGCGATATCCGCCCTGATATGTTTCAGTTTAAGACAGAGAATGATGGTCTAGAATTTCTGAAGCATGAAGTTGATATCAAAGACTGGTCCAACGAGGATGAGATTCGAGAGGTGATGCTGAGAGAAACGGAAGAGTTACTCAAGAGACAGTGAGGACTTTTACTTTCATCATGCTCTCTGCCCTTTCGTGATCGGTCGATGAAATGGCTGACCGTTTTTGGGAATCAGTTTCAACTCCAAGAGAGTATTCACGACTGTTCAGCGAATTCGACACTCCGATTCAAGTGGAGTCAGGAAAGATACCACACCAGTCTACTCTATCCATGCCGACTTGACCGTCCGCAGTGGCTTGGAACTCTTAGAAAACACCGCAGCCAACATGGAACCTCTGCCGAAATCTCTGCCTCCTAAGGGCCGAGTTCTTCTGGTCAACGTATGGAGGCCTCTGAAGGCCATCAAGCGTGACCCGATTGCCTTTCTAGTGCCTAGAAGCATCAAACTCGAAGAACGACATGCACAAATCTTCTCACAGCCTGAGGGGAAGTTCAAGGTCTTTGGGAGAGATGCCCAAGACTTCTGGCTGGATACTGCCTCCTACAGCAAGGATCAGGATTGGGTGTTCCTGGATCATCAGCAGCCAGATGAGCCTGTCTTGTTCCTTCAATGGGATAGTGCCGGATTAGAGAAGTTCGAGTCAAAGATGGCTGTGTTTCATAGTTCTTTCGAGGATTCGCGGTATATCAACGACACGGAGAGAGCAAGTATTGAGATGAAATGTCTCGTTTTCTTGAACGAGTGAGGCGGGCGATGACAAACAAGCCTGTCAGTTGATGTCAGAAAGTTTGTTCCTCATATTGATGCCGTTAGTTCTACACAAGAGTTGAGCGAACACACATGCAATCCATGATCGGAATTTAGATTCCACGGTTGCATTGAATTATAGGCCTTAAAGCCGCAATGGCAATTTCAAGCTATAAAGATCATTACAATTTACTTGAGCCAGTCTTGGCCTTGCTTGGATCTGACCAAAGCCTTCCTTGAGTCTCGCCTCTGTCCAACGCATCAAGTCCCGCCGGAATCTCTGCGAAGGGGATCTCTTTCAGCTCAGGCTCGATTGACTTGTTTGCCAAGAGCTCAAAAACATCTCTCAAGTCCCTTTCGCTCGCTCCAAATGACCCTATCAAACTAACACTACGACCAATCAAAGCGTAGCTAGGGATGGTGATCTCGGAAGCTGCAAGTCCAACAACCACAACTTTGCCCCCTTCGCTCACTTTCTCAATGGCTTGTTTGGTTGTCTCCCCTGTACCGGCAAAATCAACAATGGCATCAAATTCCACATCCGTAGCGTCGTCGAGGCTCTTGAAGCATCCACTAGCACCCAACCTCTTTGCTTCTTTAAACTTGGACTCGGATATGTCGATGCCGTAGACTTCGGCCCCCTTGAGGACTCCAAAACCGAGACCAGACATCCCAAGGCCACCGATGCCAATGACGCCGATCGTCATGCCCGGTTTTGCAGCGGCTTCGATCACCACAGCGTGATAGGATGTCGCCATGGCATCGGTCGCCACCGCAGCTTGAGAAAATGGGAGGCCGTTCGGGATGTGGACTAGTCTTGCCGCTGGTGCCAGTACATATTCTCCATAACCACCGTCAAATCCAAGACCAATTGCCATTGTCCAGTCTCGAAGTTTGATGGGGTATGAGAAAAGGCCGACAGTAACGCGATCGCC
This sequence comes from Colletotrichum phormii, assembly GCF_030913505.1. Lineage (NCBI taxonomy): Eukaryota > Fungi > Ascomycota > Sordariomycetes > Glomerellales > Glomerellaceae > Colletotrichum > Colletotrichum phormii. The sequence goes on from NW_026851469.1 coordinate 248,000, forward strand.
GGTTTCGAACCCTTTTACATCGGGACCGAGAGCTGTTATTACTCCGGAAACTTCGTGGCCGAGAGTAATAGGTCGCTGGATAACCCCATCGGGGCTTTTCAATATATGGCAGTCTGAATGACACAATCCGGCTGCTTTAACTTGCAGCTGAACCCAGCCCGGGCCAGGTTGAGGAATCGGTAGATTTTGAAGTTGTAGGCCGCCGCCTTGCTCCACGAACTGAAATGCTTGCATTTTGATAAGCTTGTCGTCCAGGCTCGTTCAAGTTGGCGCGTCAAATATTCAACATCAGGTGGGGGTCGACCTATGCCGAGATTTTATGCTTATGAGGCGGATCTTCACCCCGCATTTTGAATACCACACCGAATCCCGCCGGAGTGACGTTTACTCTCCGGGGGTGGCACGTGTGACAAATCATGCAACATAAGATGCGACGCCAGCCGAATCTAAGCTGCGGACGAGCCAACGGCTGTCGTCTTACAGCGAGGAGTGAATATTGGTCCAGCGGACTCGGGTCCCGAATTTGACACCGAGAGCTCGGCCGGGGCAACTATGGCTACCCACAGCGTTTCGCGGACTTCCTGATACCGCGACCGAGGCACAGTCATGTCGGATAATGCCCACTAATTCCACGTGGTTCGGGAGATGCCCACTTGGCCCTACCTCCGAGCTCTCACTATCCATGGAACTTAAAGTTTGACTCCAGAGTAACGAGTAAGCATCACGGCAAGCTCCGATAGGCAGCGCCGATGGGGTTGGAGGCGGCATTCCCGGGCATGCCAAGGACACCGAGGGGAGATACAAGATCGTTCAAATTCGTGAGGCACACCAGCATGAAGAAGTGAGAGGCCAGTGACATCGTGTAATCACCTGCTGGTTTTGACGTAAATAATTGCAACATCAAGGGAAGCTCCGATATTTTTCAAGTTGAGACTTCACCAAAGTCGCCAGCGAAATGCCTTTAGGGACGTTGTCTTTGGAAGCGAACTCTGTTCCCATTTTTTCACCCCCGTACCCGAAGCCGCCAGATCCATCGCTTTGCAATCGATACGAAGCTGTGCTTCACCTACCGTGTCGCCGCATCTCGAGTTCGCCATCTCGTCCCGAGCGTGCTAGAACTCGAGGATGAGCCGCTCATGTCAACCTCAGTTCTCGATTATGGAATGAGTCCCGTGGGTTCATACAAGGAGTTCGTCCATCAAGTCGAGGTGACGTACAAGAACGAAAGGTTCATGTACAGTCTCATCTTGATTCTAGAGAACGAAGCAGCCATGTTTGCTGGACGCGAACAGTACGGCTTTCCCAAAGTCTTTGGTAAGGCCGACATTGAAACGAAAAACGGCACGTGACTCATCCAAGCCAACGCACAGAGGCCAGCAGGGCGGACGGTCTTTGAATGCGAATTCATACCCGACAGTCGAATTCCCAGTTTGCCAACTTCAGAAAAATGGACCCTAAATCTTCGCAGTATCCCACAGCCGTGTGCAGGAACATCGCCTGCCATCCAAGAGCTAATTCTTTCAACGATGGACTGGAAGTTCACCGAGATCTGGGCTGGCCATGGCGAGATTACATTTCCACGACGCTCTGCGCTTGATCCTTGGTGTGGAGTGGATATTCTACGATACGAAGGAAGCTTCTTTGCACGATGTGTGACGGGTGAGCTTCGATGTCGCGGTGAGAGTTTCCAGGTTTAGAAAGCCGGGGTTTCCTCTATAGTGGGAGTCAATCGAAGCAATTCATACACTACTCAGGTAGACATCAATCTGCGAACATCAAGATCTCGTAAAGACCCCCTCTCGGAGCACCAGCATCAGTCGTAGCATATGGAAATTACATCCCGCGGACTTTAAGCCTAAAGCCGTTGAGCTCTTCTATTTCGTGTGTAATTTGGAGAGGGCGTATTCAGACATTTGGTAAACTTCAACCTCAACCTTCAGGCATTCCGGCACGGCTCAAGCTGGCCGGTATCGTGAACATATTTGCACTGGCCGCATCCCACCATCCTATACGTACGGTCTTCATCTCATATAGACGCTGGGAGCCATTGTAAGCGCGCTCCGTGACCAGCTCCTGGTCCCAGAGGCGCTACTAAAGAACGCGGTTGCGGCCGCCCCGAACGGATACGCGCGCAGCAAGTTCGTGGCAGAACATTTCTGCGGCGTAGCAGCACATCATCTCGGCATGCTGGCCACCGTAATCGGGCTGGGTCAGCTCGCCGGTGCTGCAGACATAACGGGAGATGCCACTGTCTGGAATCGTCATGAATGGTTCCCTAGCCTGGTCGCGAGCTCGATCTATCTGGGCTGCCTACCCGACGGTCTCGGTCCCGTCTTCTCGGCGGTCTACTGGGTGCCTTCGGACGTTCTGGGTGAAGCAGTTCTAGACCTGGCTTTCGACGAGATCAATATCAAGAAGGGAAGTGCTGGTGCGAGGGTCATCCATGTACGGAACCCAAGGGTGGTATCGTAACTTGAGATCCTGCATGCCATACACTCGGCGATGAAAAGTGGTCAAGCAGCAAAATCGATGTCGTATCGTCAAGATTCTGGCTACAGCGTCTAAGGGGTAGTGCGGCCGGCCCGGGTTTGGAGGACGCCGGACTTGTGAGAGTGATCCCGGCCGTGGAGCTGTACGACTTCTACGGGCAGATGTTCATGGACGATGGCATGAGGGAGGGGGGAGCCGATGTTGGTCAACAATGCTGTCGCTACGAGCGGACGTTGCGTAGGCTGTCGTCTGTGACGGAGAAGTGGGTGGCTAAGTGGGTTCGTGAGTGACCGGCTGTCTGATGAGGGTCATGTCTGATTCCCTGTTTTGAATACTTGATATTGCAGAGAGCCAGTTGGAACATCGTGCAAGTCGCCAGTACTAAGGACAATCCACAATGAAGACACACAGTGAAATGGATTATTAGCGTTGCATGTTAACCTTTGCCTTTCATGGCTTACCTTACAGGACGAAACCGCCTCTGTACTGTCTTAGCTTTGTTGTCTGGCCCTTGACTTTTTTCGAGCGAGACAAATTGTAAACATGATTCTTGGAGGCTGTCAAGTTGGACGATGTAGGGGATGAAATTAGGTGTGGTCCTTGCGAGTTGCCAGGCCCATCACGATCGGATGCGACGCTTCAGATATTGTGAGCGCATATCATCAGGGGTCTCTCGTCCACGGAGTACGAAGTACGGATAAAGCTCCCAGCACAGGTCAACAACGAGACGGAGCTCGGGACCCAGAAGAGGACCAGGCGTGCCAGGGTTCTGAAAGTGGATAGAATCCGAGCCTCCATGTATCAGTCACATCCGCAGTGCGAGTCCCGAAGATATGAGGTGCTTTTGTCCAACAAACTTCGTTAACAACTCTACGCAAGGATTGCTTCCGACCTTGCCACATTGGCGCATCTTCATACCGGGTGCGATGCTTCATCAGTTTTCTTACCGGACCACACAGCATTTGTCCCTCAACCAATAGGGGTGCTTGTTCTCAGACCACCTTTCCGAATGGGTAAAAAGATGCAGAAGCGAAAGAAGTGAAGAGTCCTTTCTGTACCCATTAGTCGGCATGAGGTTGCATTCAGGAGCATCGTGCCGCATGAAGAGCCATGTCTCCCAGTGGCGAGAGAGGCATATTTTACCGAAGCACGACAGAGGTAAACCGAAATCTTTTATGAGAGAGGCAAACAAATTAGCACATCGTCGTGTTGGGGTGCCAAATGATGGACGAGACAATTAAAACAATCAGGACAAAACGGCTCAACGTTTACGACTATGGAGAGCTGGAGTACATGACAGTAGTCACTGTAGTCTTTTTGATCCCCCGCCCATCGCTCAAGCTGTCCCGCAACTCATCCTTGTCCTCACTCATATCACTGTCATCGCCCCCGGTCCTAGCCGCGACGGTGGATGTTCCAACAGGCCAAGCGGCGTATGTCTCCAACTCGTAATCATTCCCTGCCCGATCTCTGTGGTTCCTGGGATTCTTCTCGCCGCTGTCTTCGCCTGGCTTGGTCGGCCATTGAGTGTTTGACAGGGTCTGCCAATTGCTTCCACTGCGCAGCGTGCCACGGCCATAGTATGCTCCTCCTGTTGACGCCTTTGATCCCTTCCCGTAGATGCTGCCCAGGAAGTCCTTGAATAGAGGTCGTAGAGTTGGCAGACTTCCAGCTATGATTCCAACATTGGCTTCGATTACGGTCCACATCTGGATATCTCGTGAATTCCAGGTTGGATCGAATGCCCTTCCATAGCTCGTGACGATGTAATAGACTTTGGCGCAAGCTGCTGCACATGCAAACACGCCCAGACCGAGCACCATCATAAGGGATATTCGAACTCTTCGCGGGACGTTGAGGCTCCAGAGCATAGGTGCGGGAATAGCTATTCCAAACAGAAGGCCGGTGAGTATGTTCATCGAGGAGTTCGCGTAGGATAGGCCCTTGATGGTATCGACATCCCAGTAGGTTGCTTTGACGTTAAAGTCCCAGAATGCTCTTACATCGGTGCATTGAAAGATGATAGTCTGTGGCAAACACTTTTTGTTAGCACGTAACTTCCAAATAACATCTTGATGGTACCCGGTAGCTACTGACAAAAACGCAGGCGATTGTGTAAGCGGTCATGAAGGCCATGATACCAGTGATGAGATTCTTGTGCAGCCTTTTGGAAGCGATACGATGTAGAGATGACCCAACGGCTAGCTTGACCAAACAGATGGCGGCAAGGAATAGGGGTTGAGAAGAGAAAGCCATCTTCATCGCTATCGGGTAGTCGTTCACGAATTCTTTGTCTCCTACATGGCGGCCAACTCCGTGAAGAACCTGCACAATCAGGACACCTTGACCTGCAACTGCGATAGCCATTGCGGATGTCATGAACCCGCTTTCATATCACTGTTAGCGTTACAGCACCAAGGCCAGACATCAAGCCACCCCAGGTTGTGCAAACTTACATCGAATCCAAAGCTATGAATCATGCCAAGGCGTACCCAAAGGCGAGCTGCTACGACAATCAATGCCACGCAGGTGACTGTTATTGTTGCTGCCAACACCGTGGGTCCCTCATTCTCCTCCGGGTTCGAGACAAACTCCATTCTCTGAGTAAGTGGATTGTTTGAAATGTGGCATTAGACAACTGAGAAAGATGTCAAGACCTGGCTTTGCTTGGAGGGAGAGAGACATTGATAAAATTGGGCATCCAAGGCACGCCTTGTCTTCAGGTACCTATGCGGCAACGCATCATAGACTGCCCTGATGGAAGGCACAAGCTTGTTCATCGGATTCTCACCGTTGGGATGACACCGGCCCCAGTGCCACCTTGGCACTTCGCCTCCAGCCTCGAATTGAATTCCAGACTCCGGCGCATTCAACTGAAGCAGCAAGTACTTGCAAATACTCATCGGCCCATCTCTTCGCTGGAGCTTCCTTTTCGGTAAGGTCTATGGTACCGATGGATCTTGCGATAGAAAGTACGAACAAAAATCCTTCACCCGAGTTTCCAGTCATGTCGGTACTGCATCGGAGCGTCTGCGCCGCACCCTTTTCTTCCGTTGGTTGGTGGCTTTCAAATTGGCGAGATGTAGCAAAATGTTGTGATGCCGAGATCAATAACCAGGGGTTTGACCCTCTGCAGGATGGGATGATGGTGCCCCTGGCTGCGATGTGGTCGTTGGGACTAGAATATCCATAAAGTAAGTATCTTTTGGACTCCATAGCCGTTCTCCGCCTAATCTGGGGTTGGCGTATGCCTTAAACTCCCATTGCTGGAGTCGTTGGATAAACCTGCACGGCATCGGGTTCGACCCTGCATCAGGTAAAGAGTCTTACACGGGAATCTAATACCAACACATCAACTGGCCCGGACCGTGGGCCGGTTCTACAACCCCGGCTTCGACCTGCATGATGAAGTAGGGTAATCCGCCGTCTTTCCCGCTGTCCCGGCCTTGGAAGCCAAGATTTGCTAAAAGGCCGACGGGTTTTCTTCCTTGTAGAGTGGAACCAATTACATCTTAGACCAACACATTGATCACGACTGAGAGATATTTTGCAGAGATCTTACTTCTGAGGTGTCTGGTACTTGGACTGGGCTGGTGGCGATGCAAATTGGACCTTTTTACGCGACATGATCCACCAAAGCATCCTTAGACATCACGTATGAATAGAGCACCAACAACGAAGTGGCAGGGAACCGGTCGACTTCTTATATTGGCCACTCTTGAAAAACGGTCTCTTCCGACCGGATGTGAGTCGGAGGGAGGGTTATATATCTGCCACACGGCTGGCGCTTGTCCTACAGAAATCTTCTCCCTCACTCAGCCAGGACTCTACCTCTAAGTCACTCATTCTTGCGGCCTTGTTCTCTTGTTCCACCCTGCCGACATCATCATGCACGCTCTTTCACTCGGTGTCTTCACCCTCCAGGCGGCTTCCGCTGTTCTCGGAAAGCCCACTTCCTCAGACCGATGACGGGGCCACTGCCGCTGCCGAGAACGTCGATCAGCTCGCGGCTCTCGCTCAAGCTGCCTACCAGAAGTCGGAAGAGATGATCCAGAGCGGTGAAATTCAGAAACGTGGAAGCTCCTGCTCTTTGGAAAATATCAGAATCCGCAAGGAATGGTAACCTCCGTCCTGGTCATGTTCGCGATTTGGTTTGAAATGCAACTGACATATATCTAGGGGCTCATTGCAGAGGCAAGAAAAGCTTGACTACATCAAAGCCGTGCAATGCCTTCAGTCAAAGCCCGCGCTGACCCCTTCTGACATTATTCCCGGTGCCAAGACTCGGTTCGATGATTTTGTCGCCACACACATCAACCAGACTTTCACCATCCACTACACCGGCACGTTCTTGTCCTGGCACAGACGTTTCACTTGGTTGTACGAGGAGGCACTCAGGGAAGAATGTGGTTACAAGGGCACTCAACCCGTAAGTTGTCTGCGCAATGCCATGGTTGCCATCGACTAATCTGTATGGAAGTACTGGGACTGGGCAAAGACCGCCGTCACTGGTGTTGATAGTTCTCCGATCTTTGACGGTAGTGAGACATCAATGTCTGGCAATGGAGTGTTCATCCCCGATCAGGAAGATATCATCCTCACCAACCCTGACGGATCGGAAGCGGCTCGTCTTCCGACTGGAACTGGAGGTGGATGCATTATCTCCGGTCCTTTCAAGAATATGTCCGTGAACCTTGGCCCCTTGGCACTCTCTCTTCCTGGTGGAGGTAGTGAGACGAACCCGGACGGATTCTTTGCCTACAACCCCCGTTGCTTGAAGCGTGACCTGACTACTGCTATCAACCGGAGGTACTCCAACGCTATTGCCATCCTCCACAACATTTTGGTTCCTCAAAACGTCGACAAGTTCCAAGTTGAGATGCAAGGAGATCCCGAGTCGGGTACTATGGGCATGGGCATCCACGGAGGTGGTCATTTCGTGAGTTAATCCGTTACTCCTATTCCATGTTTATCGTGCCACAAAGCTAATACCTCTCAGACTCTTGGGGGTGACCCTGGAAGAGACTTCTTTGTTTCTCCTGGTGATCCCGCTTTCTATCTGCATCATGCGCAAATTGATCGCGTCTGGTGGATGTGGCAAATGTTGTCACCCAACGCTCGCCAGTTCGCTGATGATGCCGTTATGGGAACCAACACATTTTTGAACTCGCCTCCGAGTGCTGACACGACCCTTGACGATGTTCTTGAGTACGGATATGCTGCTGGTCCTTCTATCAAGATTCGTGACACAATGAGCACTCTTGCTGGACCGTACTGCTACGTCTACTTGTAAAGATGGGCAATAACTTTGCGGCCATATAAGGCAAGCATGTTACCACGTGGAGAAGTCGTAACTTATGGCCACCACGTAATATATCAATACATATAGTGTTTAATAGACCAGAGAGTAAGACTGAGGCCTGTAGTGAAGTATCCAAATGTATTTCGAACAATTGTATTCCGGGTTCGAGTAATACTATAACATCGATTTTGATTACGCTAGGAGTAGTAAACGCCTGGAATGTCATCTTTGAAGATGGCATAGTCTTAGGGCTTCGATCCGTGAAATCGCTATGACTCAATGTCCGGTAAATTAAGGCCTCAACTAAGCCTGTACGATGGCTAGGAGTCTGGTTTGACAAGAGACTCACCTTCCGTCACCATGTCGAAACTAAGGCGGCAGCAGCAAAGAAGGTAGCCCAGTTCCTTCAGCACCTAACAAATACTAAAGGGGGGCTCCCAGCAGCCGCAGTACGAAAAGCGGTTATTGCCTGTGTCCTCCCAATAGCCTTATGTGGAGCTGAGACCTGGTATGCGGGCCTAACCAAACCAGCCCTGAACAGCGGCACCAATACTAGCAGTAGTACTGCTTTACGGATATCTACAGTTGGAACAGGACAGAAGGGCCTGGCCCGTAGAGTTAGCAAAGTTATCACAGCAGCAGCAAGGGCTATCCTGCCTGTCTGGAGAACCGCACCGACCAGTAGCCTCATCCGAGACTCTGGCCTTCCTACAGCAGAGGTAGCCCTCGAAGCAGCGCGACTACGCTTCGCTATACGCCTGCAGAAGGTTGACCAACAGCATCCCTTGGTCCCAAGGCTGCTGCAGCCAGGGCGGCAACAGACCAGACTTCAAAGAACAGCCGGCCTCTTACCTAAGTGTCCAAGGCCAGCACTCCTACAGCCGCAATACCTCCCAGGGTCTTATGACCTTATAGTTACTCAGACGAAGGAAGTAGCAGCTAGGATCTTCCAGGCCTGGCTCAAGACTGTGCCAGGCAAGCATACAGTCGTATACTCAGACGGCTCCAAAGCCCCTGACGGGGCTACAGGGTTCGGCTTTGTTATCTACCGCAACAACAAACGTATATCCCAGGGCTGCGGCCGTCTCGGCTTAGCAGAAGTGTTTGATGGCGAGGCTGAGGGGGCGAGGGCTGGGCTCCGACGGGCCCTTCAGACCTCCCAAGGCCAGCCTATACACATCTGCATCGATAACACCAGCGTTATTCAGGGGATTCGCGGCAAGGTCCCAGACTCCTCACAAGCGGCCTTCCTTGAGATCCAGGAGGTAACCAGGATACACGATATACGAACCCATTGGTCTCCTGGGCACCAAGGCATCAAAGGAAATGAAGAAGCAGACAGCCTAGCTAAGGAGGGCACAACCCTACTAGTCCCAAGGGGACAGCTAGCAACTCTATCAGGGATCAAACGGCTTACTAAGGAGCGTACACGTCGCCAATAAAGAAAATGGTGGAAACGGGAGGCAACATCCTGTTATACCCAGCTAGGGCTCAAGGCTACCCTCGCTTGCGCCCCCGAACTAGCCTTACCGCGGGCTATCCTTCATCATCTCTTAGCAGCCCGATCAGGCCATGGAGACTTCGAACAATACCACCAACGCTTTAACCATACAGAAGCACTGCTTACCTGCTCCTGCGGGGAGGCAAAGGCGGTAGACCATCTGGTCTACTGCCAAAAGACCCTAATGAGGAGGCATCAGTGGCCTACCCTCTACCCTTCTAGCCTACTCGATCCTATAGGACCTATAGGATCCCTTGAGCGGTACTATAAGGGGTTAATTACTGATCCTATTGGCTTCCAGGCCTTTCTCCGCGTGACAGACTTCTTTCAGAAGATCTGCCCGCGGTACTAAGGACTAGGTCTTGACCTAGGCCCGACTAACGAATTTCTCCTCCTAGAGGGACAGACGGTGACAACGGAGCTAGGGAACCAGCGGGAACTAGGGACGGATAGAACAGACAGTAGCCCACGGGCAAGATTTGGAGGACGTTAGGAAGAGGCGTGTACTATAGAGTATATAGCTCGAGCCTACGGCCCTCCACGCCATATACCCCTCGGGAGGTCGGCCGCAAGGGCGGCAGCGCCTTTGCCGCCACGGCGTTAAATACAACAACAACAACAACAACAACAACAACAACAAATGTCCGGTAAGTCAACCTACCCACTTTTGGCTACCACATCAAAGCTGGTCTCAAAACATCACCACCAACTATACTCAATTAATTAACTACCTTCCACTGCCACTACAATATAGTCACTACCCTTGCTAGGTAACTCGACCCTTGCGAGTCGACTGGGACTAACGATATGGTCGCTAGAGTCCTCCTGAGCCCTCTTTATGTCCCTGGTGTTTGCAAACTTGGTATTTGGGTTGGTTTGGATAGTCGTCCTCTTCCTTGGAGCTATGCGGTTAATTTGAGCCTGGAGAAGTCGGTTTTTGTGCTCTAATGTGGCTAATAGGTAGTCCTTCTCGCTAAAGCCATTTTTTATTTTTCTGAATAGTAGTCGTTGAGTGTTGCTGTCTGGACTGAGCTTTGTGAATAGATTTAAGTGCTGGCTGAGCGCCCTAGCCTTCCTAGGAGTCGTCAGTTAATAATAGACGTGGCTGATGTCCAGTTAACGAGTTACTCTGGCTTGCTAGTCGCTGCCTGACCCTCTGCGGTATTGTTCAATAGAGTGGCAGGGCTGGGGAGTATTAGTGGGTTTATAAGTGGTATGCCTATGTTAACTGGCTATAGACCACTTACTTTCTAACTACTTCGTATGTTTGACGCCGTTAGACCAGTAATTCGAGCCTTGTGGTAACAGTACAAGAAGTGCCGCTTTCTAACGATAGTAGAATTATCCAGGATTTCGTGGTTTCCGAGCTCCTTCCTGTAGTGAGACTTGACTGGTCCAAAGACAGCCATATCCAGGGGCTGAAGGATATGAGAGGTGTGTGGAGGCAAGAAGAGCAAGTAGTTGATGTTGATATAGCACTCCTATATATTCAGTCGTCGTATGACTCCTATGCCTATCTAGAATCAATACTCGAGGCTCTTTTTGCCCTCCTAGCCTCTTGGAAGGAGGTGGCTTAGTCAGGGGCAGAAACACCTTTCTCAACTACTCAAGGGCAGTCTCGTCGGTGGTCTATCTATTATCTGTCGTTGTGAACTCCTAACTATCGTATGGGTTAAGTTGAAGGGGAAACTACTGCTGTTGGACCGACTTTCCCTTGAATATGACTAAGTTACCGAGATCTCAATTTTTCGAGTGAGGTAAAGATTGAATCATTCAATTTCGGCCAAAGTGCCAAGCATACTAGGCGGCAAGTATGGTCTCGTGGGCAGCGTAGATGTAGGATCTGACTATACTATCGCGATGGACTTGCCTTGATTGCTCCGTTCTGCTACGCGCTATGAGGACTGGATGGAAGCCAAAGCGACATGAGATCTGAGATTCAACAAGGCCTTAGGGTTCTTCAACTGGAATACAGCATCGAGCCAACTAAGGTAGGTCGACATCGTCTAGAACTGTAAGTCTGATTGTTACTAACATGCATTCCGGTTGCTTTTTGATGCTATCCACGAACATCTGAAACAGCCTCTATCGGTACGGACTATTGGCTACCTTAGCACTGAACCTGTTGGATTTTCTGTTAGTTGCCTCCTATGAAATCGGCCTGATCGAATGCTGTTTAGATGTGGAACAGCTCCGGGGCCCTAGACCAGCGATTCATCGGGGGTCATCGGCGCGCGAAGCGGGGCTCCGCCGAAACCTCAACGGGACCGAGCTGGGTATCTTTCATGACCGAATGCAACATGGCTCATTGCCTTGAATTAATATCTCACCACAACTTGATTAAAGGATTTACATGGAGGCCTGATTTCTAAGATTTGATCCACTCCACGGGAAATTGAACCTTCGAAGCAATATTTGTTCATTTCAGCATTTGTAATCGGTCCAGCTCCACGGAGGCAGGGTGAGAAAGACTAGCTAGATGGCTAGTTCATGTATTGTCAAGGGCGTACATGATGTGACATCTATAATAGATGGGTATATTGGTCAAGTCTTGGGCAGTATTTGTTTACACAGATCAGTTTCTGTCTTCATCCATTGATTCAGGACAACCGTAAACGCAACACCGCCATGCTTTTTCAACGTCTTCTGTTGCTCGCAGCCACAGCTGTCAGCGCTCAGCCGTCCGATCGCCCTCGCCTTAATTTCAATTTCCCATCCAATTCAACACCTCAACGCTTCACCATCAAGGTTGATGAATCCTTCGTGAACAACACCATCCAAAAAGTTCGCAGCTATCGCCCAACCTACGGCCTGTCTTCCACCTGGGATATCGAAGGGCCTCCCGCTGGAAATCTGACCGATGTCGCGGAATATTGGGTCAATCAATACGACTGGAACTACGTTCAGAAAAAACTAAACGACGACTTCGATCACTATGCAACGACTGTTTCGGGAGGCGAGAAGTACCCATATCCTGTACCGCTGCACTTTATCCATCATGTTTCAACCATTACAAACGCCACACCTCTGCTACTGCTTCACGGATGGCCATCAACAAATCTTGAGTGGTCCAAAGTCATCAAGCCTCTATCAGAGAATTCCGAACAGCCATTTCACATCGTAGCACCGGATTTACCTGGATTCGGATTTAGCCCAGAGCCACAACACCATGGGCTGGGTTTGCGAGAAATGGGATCGGCCTTTGACGCCCTGATGCACCAACTCGGTTACTAAAAGTATGGCATCGTTACTACCGACCTAGGATGGGTCACCGGAAGGTGGATGACCATCGACGTTCGCGATAGTATTCTTGGCCACATGTGCGACTTCTTCCTTGCCGAAACAACGACTGAGGACCAGGCTCGACTGGCGCAGAATAAGACAACCGAGGAGGAGACACTATACATGGCCTCTGTCGACAAATGGTTCAGCTCGCATTGGGCATATTTTGTCGTTCATAGCCAGAAGCCCCTGACGATATCTCAAGCTCTAGCTGATAGCCCTGTTGGTCTGCTTGGCTGGTTCTGGGATGTCAACTATGCCACTTCCAATGGCTACCCATACACCAAAGAAGAGCTCATCACAGATGCAATGATGATGATTATACCGGGACCATACGCGGGGATTCAAGCTTACTTGGGTTTTCAGGTTTGTGATTCCGTTCCGAATGTGGTTTTCGTAAGTGTCGAGATTACTGACACCTGTATTAGTCGCAATTTCCCCACACAGATGTGCCCACCGGGGTCTCTCAGTGGAGCATGGGCGATGGCCCGTTCCCTGACGTTGGAAACTTTGGCTTCGCGGTGAGTCCTATCGACTGTGGGACATGTGTATCTGAACACTTAAACTGACTTGTTACAGCCAAGAAGTTGGATTGAAAGGTCCGTTAACTTGGTGTATTTCCAGCGACATCAAAATGGCGGACACTTTCCAGCTGTCAGCCAGCCCGATCTGTGGATGAGTGACGCGCGGAGCTTCTTTTCCGCCCTACGCAACTCGTCTTCTGTGAAGAAGGATGAGCTGTAGATTGTTGGGAGGAGACGACGAACTCTTTGGATGGTTGTCTAAGTCATTCAATGCGGGCGAAGAGGCTACTGGCGAAACATGAGCCTCATTCATCTACGAGATTCTTGTTTATCGCATGGACTAGACCAAAGTCTTGGGCATCATACCTTATTATTAGCTTGCAACGGTTCGTTTACCTGTACATTGGTCCCGTTGCATGTCTCAAGCGCTGTTAGCGTGTCCACGTATCATGCCACAACGCCACCGATGCGCAGCACCAGCCACGTCCCGTCTCCTCACGACTGGTGCTCGAGAGGATCCTGCAATATCCAAGACAGCTGTCATTGATCAAGACAGTGAAGCAAGTTCTCCCTGGAACTGGGGTCGACAAGCGGTGTGTCAGCGGCTGAGTGCAGAACCCCGCGCGGGCAGGGATCCAGGCCCAATGGTAGAGCCGGAGGACAAACTATGCCAAGCAAGCTTGTATGACATCCAGTGATCTCCGCAGTCTAACAAGTGACGTCAACCCACTTTCCATGTCCACTGCCAAGGAACACGAATAACAAGCCACCGCGTAGTCTGGGCATCAAAAGCGCTCACCATCAGTCTCCCGTTTGATGTTGGGCTTCAGCTGGATTGTTTATGACTTTCCCTTGACTGATCCACCCTCTAAACCAGTTGACCCACTCTCGCAGTAACTCATTGATATATCATCATTGTCCCTCGAGGCACCTCGTCTTCCAACGCCGAGAACGACTTCGCTCACCTCTGCATTGTTCTTTTCACATATTCAGCATTCTTATTTCACAATGGCAGGAATCGTAGACAAGTTGACTGCCTCTGGAGGCACCGAATCTGCAGGTAGGCCTAATGCCATGTCCCTTCCAGCAGCTGAAGCACCTACTTGTTCGGCGTTTAGTGTCTAATATCTCATCAGGATTCCTCAACGACATCATTAAGCAGCTATGGCCGAACATCAACGTTGCTGGCTGCAGGATGGTGAAGGAGATTGTCGAGCCCATGTTCGCTACGATGCTTCCTGGCCCCCTCGCCAGTCTCAAGTTCGTCAAGTTGGACCTCGGAACCGTTCCCATGCGGGTATCAGAAGTGGACGTCCACAAGGTCGACAATGGTGGTATTAAGCTCGACATGGATGTCATTTGGGAGGGAAAGAGTGACATCGAGCTCGATGGAAAGATGGTTCCCAAGCTGGTAAGACCCTGGCGTGAAGACTGTCGCTTGACTCGCGCATAGCTAAAATGGACAACGACAGGGCATCGAACATGTTCATCTGAAAGGCAGACTCTCGATCTTGCTTGCACCACTCACAAATATCATACCCCTGGTATGCCACCTCACATAACCTCTTCCAATTGAGTCGGTGCATGTGCTAACTTATGAACAAGATTGGAGCCGCACAAGTTGCTTTCATCAACCCGCCAGAGCTCAAGCTCGATTTCACTAATGCCGCGAACATCGCAGACTGGGCTTTGGTTGACAAGGCCGTGCGCAAGGTCATTCTTGACATCATCGCGTCCATGGCTGTGCTCCCCAACCGTTACCTCGTGAAGCTCGACAGCAACAACGACTACTTCCGAACATACCTGCCTCACCTGGGAGCCCTTCGCCTTACCATTGAGAGAGCGATTGGCATCAGCGGCCCCAAGAAGAGTGGCGCCAAGAGGCTGTTGGCCAAGATCGTCAAGGATGTTCCCGACTGTTATGCCAAGGTGAACGTCGGTGCCGAGGAGGAGTGGCGCACCTCCGTCAAGAAGAACGATCACGACCCGGAGTGGAACGAGACTCACGACTTCCTCGTTGCAGACTACGACCAGCGCATCTTTATTGATGTACAAGACGATGACCTTGGCGGCGATGATGACATCGGTATCGCGACTACAACCGTCAAGGACATTCTGCTGGATGGAGGCTCCCAAGAGTTAGCCCTCACCCACAAGGACGAGCCTACCGACGCCAAGATTGTCGTTCACGCCAAGTTCTACAACTTTGTCGACAACGCTGAAGTCATCACAACCACTCAAAGCGAGAACGAGCATCAAATCGTCGGCCTCGCCACCGTGCTCATCGCCAGCGCCCTCGGCTTGCAGGGCCAGCGCGACGAGCTGAACCCCAGCGTTAAGGTGACATGGGGCGCAAAGGAATTCCGCACCGCAGCTAAGACCTACACTCCGGGAACGGATATCTTCAACCCATCTTTCGACCAGGCTTTCAGAATCCCAGTGACCGCGGACTTGCTTGCCAACCCTGCCAACTTCAAGATTTCTCTGCTCAACAAGGCTGATGAGACTGGGGCCGTCGAGATTCCTTTCCAGGATGTTCTTCAGGCTCCTGGCTTGGTCAAGGAGGAGAGCTTCGATGTTGGATCTGGTGCAACTGTGAGAGCTAGCATCTCTCTTCGCGGCTTGCAGGTGGCGCACTGATGGACTCACGATTTGATGACTTGCTCATGTATAATTACACGACAATACACGATTGAATGAGACTGTTTAAGATGAAATATGGCCCTAGTGATAAAAAAGTTACGATCTACGTGAGATTGAGCGTCTGTAGCTCAGTCGTTCCCTTCAAAAGCTCGCCATCCATAATGCCATGAACGTACGCCTCGCCAATAATCTGAGAGCATTTGTCCAAGGAGCGGGATGAGATGATGAACGGTGCGTCTGCGCCAAGAATTATCCAAACCTCATCGCCTACGGACGATGCCAGTGGCGCTAGTCCGATATAGCCTCCGTCAGTTACAAAGGGCTGTCTGCCCACGAGTTTGGCGATCGCAACGTTCACGTACTTCAGGCCCTCGGAAACCTTTCTCTGTCGCAAAGCTTGGTAAGACAGGAACATTTCCCCGGATGCCCGTTCCGTCTCCCAGTTGTATGCAAACTCTCGATCGGCGATTGGAGTTCTCCACAAGGCCTCTCGCAGAGCTTCATCGGTATTGTACACAGTAGGGGTACCTGCTAAGATGGCATCAAGATCATCTAGCCACAGGTCCAGAAATGATGCTCGGATGCCATCTGCTTCATCCGGTTTCAATCCTTTCAACCTTCCAAATGTCCTTCCTTGCTTCACTATTTTGCCGACTCTAATGGCCTTCAATGATAATGGGATCACGAACCGATTCTCTTCCAAGAATGCGGCTGAAAGAGACTGAGAGAGTGATCCGGAGGCCGTGTATGCCTTTTCTCTGTTTTTGCCTCGTACCATGAACAGGGATGGGGCGTGCAGTGGCTGAGCCAGGTATTTCGAAGACCAGTCGGGTGCCCATGAAGGTTTGTGAATTAACAATGCGGCGGTATACTTGTGTACGCCCCCGGACCCGGCGAATGG
This sequence comes from Colletotrichum phormii, assembly GCF_030913505.1. Taxonomy (NCBI): domain Eukaryota; kingdom Fungi; phylum Ascomycota; class Sordariomycetes; order Glomerellales; family Glomerellaceae; genus Colletotrichum; species Colletotrichum phormii. The sequence continues at coordinate 264,643 of NW_026851469.1, forward strand.
TAGTATTCTTGGGCCATAGTAGATCAGACAGGCTTTGGCAACCTCCGTCCGAATCGTTTGCCAATCTTTGTTGTACTGGACTGGGATTGACGGGCTCGAATCTGGGCTAACCAAGCCTAAAAGCGAGAAGACGTAGTCTCGCTGATCAGAGGCCTGGAGCTGGGCTTCACTGGACATTCTCGAGAGCAAGGAGAAAAGGGTGAGTAGTGAAGAGTTTGGTCGAGTGAAGGCAACGGGAGTTACCCTGTCCAGAGCCGCCGTGAGAAAAGCCACCAGCGTGGAGCTGTCCCGCCTCCCAGTGCCCGAGCCGACAATGTTCAAGTAATCGCGTACACCACAGAGCACCCAGAACCCGTCGTAGAATGCATCCCAGGACATCCAAGTATCACCGCAACAGACCAAGCAGTCCTTCGATAGCACGCGTTCCTGAATCACCCAGACGCGCTGGAACCAGGAACGCTCAAACAAGGAGCCAATAGCTTTCAATCTTGCGGAAGTTTTCCGACAAAGCTCTCCGATTATCTCTCTGAGTATGGTCTGGACCTTGTCCACCATCGGGTTGACAGCTATCTTGGAGAATGGGAACTCGGACCAAGACATGACAGCAAACACTCCCGAATCTGCCAACTTGTCCAAGTCGAGAATGGTGTTCATCGCAAGATCGCTGTCCACGCTTGCAGAGCCTAGCCAAACAAAAGTTTTCGCGGCGTTTTGGTAGATTTCTCTCATATAAGACACCTGTTGGGTTCTTTCTGCTTCGTCCCGTTGATTGATGCATAGAGCGTCGACCCAAAAGATTGACCCGAGGTTCTCGTCAATTCGCCCAGCAGCCAAGTGTCTTAAAGCCGCTTCCAGATTCGTGGTAACTTGAACCCACTGGTCATCTACCAGGATGCTCTTTGTGATGCTGGCATCTCCCCATGCGTATGAAACTGCCGTGTAGCATTGCTCCTCGTCAAGTCTGGCTTGCTTCAGGCGACAACGAACGGGTGGTAGAGTGACACCTGGTTCTTCGATCTCCAAGGGCTTTATCTCGATGAGGCGGAACTCCTTCTTTTCCGGATCTAGCGGTTGATATTGAAAGGGCCCCAGGCTGCCGACCAGCTGATGTTCGGCCATTGCAAACCACAAGCATCAATCGCCTCACTTCAACTGTGTTGATCGTGGCTTGATCGTTGGTGTGTGATTCTCGAATGAGCTGGGGCGGCTGGTTGCAGACGTATGATTCCTCGCAACTTGCTGCTGTGCCCCTCTCGCATTAGGCATCTCTGCTGACAGCCCGACATGCTGCAGAGAGCCGAATTTTGCAAAAGTTGACTGAACCAATCATGAGCCGCTGCGATACCAAGTCATACCTTACCAGCGAGTTGCACATCCGGAGGTGGGTTTTGCCATGCTTCGAGTACTGCATACTTTAGTAGGCATTTTTTGAGTCCCTACTGCACTCACCACTTCGCATACTTAGTACAGCGTACAGCGCGATGGTCGAGATTCAAATTCTCATTCACGATACCACTGAAAGCTGTTCGAAGACAAGTAGCTAGGTTGAAGACGATCTATGGAAAGCACGCCTTGCGATGTAGCTGCATATTTCTTGGCCCAATCTTCCTAATTCTTGTGCTCAGTAACTTTGACCCAGAAGTTATCCTGCATGAACATGTTGTGATTCACGCTATGCCAAGGCTTCGCAGGATCCATGATCTGAAAGTCAAAATTGCGAAGCAACTATGTAAGTTTGTAAATGTCAGCATCTCGACTCTTTACACTGCCGCAGCACTTTCGAATTCGTGGAAGAGGGAAGTAGATACTCACTTCAAAAAACACCTTATTCAACTCCAGAAACGCAACATTTTTACCCGCACAACCCCATCGCCCATATCCAAAGGCGAATTCAGTAGTCTTCTGCATCTTATCCTTCGTCGCCGCGTCCGCCTCGATCCACCGCTCAGGTCGGAAGAGGTCCGCGTCTTTACCAAAGACGTCGACGCGGCGGAGCGTGCCCCAGACATTCTGGGCGATGCGCGTCCCGCCGGGGATGAAGCGTCCGTCAATGGTATCTCCTCCTGCAGGTGCTTCTTTAGCGCAAAGACCCGTGAAGGGAGCACACATTCGGAGACCCTCATAGATTATGGCCTGGGATTGATCAGCAAAGTCCCCATACGAAATGTGGTTCTGTAATTGAGGGGCTGACCTGGAGGTATGGCAATGTTTTACTCTCCTCATTGGTAATTGGCGAAGAGATGTGGCCCTGGGTGACAGCTGTAGCAATTTCATTGCTTAGAGTGTAATATGCGAGGGGGATGTAATCAGATTTAGGATAGTTGTTCGGATTGCTGTTGCGGTCGTGTCTGATCCAGCAATAATCTGGAAGAGAACTTCCGTTTCACATTCGCTCTGACTGACGCCGTGCCGAATAAAGGCACCCTGTTCATTGTCAGTTCTGCCCCAAACTAGAGGTGAAAAGGTCGACATACCAGCATATCCGGTCGCTCCTTTGCGTCCGCACCGAAACGTTGTCCCACAACCTCCTTGGCGACTCTGAGTTCCGGTCAGCATCGAATCATGGTGCTACATGTACTCAGTGTATAAAGGAAGCAGGACCCACCCCATCAACTTTCCCAACCCGCTCTTATCAGTATGTTTCGGACCGACAGCGCCCAGAACGGGCTTGGAAAACATAACGCTGGCAAGCCACGGCACCTCACTGCAGAGCTGCAGAACCGGTATAGCCGCCTCCGTCGTGCTGATGTAGTCATGGACATCCGAATCTGTGGCCAAGTATCCAAACTCTTTGCCGTACGCAACTCTGGTGATAACATCCAACGTAAAATACTGCGCCGTCCTGCCGAGATCCATCGGCCTGACCTCGTCGTTGGTAGTGACATACTTCCTCCGGATGAGGTCCACGAAATTAGCAACCTGGGAGTTGATGTCGTCTTCGAGCGCGAGGTTCTCCTTGCCGGCGTACCCGGCTGCGGTCTTGGCTTTGAGCTTGTCGTGTGCGCCGGCGTCGCGCAGGCTGAACATACTGTCCTCGTGGGGGTTGAGTTTCGTGGTGTCGTACCAGCTTGATCGGCCGTAAGTTGAGCGTGCGGCGTTCATGCGGCGGAGGATGTCCGGGTCGTCAGTGACGAGATCATTGGGGCCGATGCGGACTAGGGAGCCGTGCTTTCTATTGAGGTTGGTAAAGTGTTCGGCTGGTCGACCGGAGCGTGCATTTGATAGGAGCCATAGGTAGGAGAATCGTCCGACGAACGGGCCGGGGAAATCGCGAAGGCGGCCGTAGACTATGACGGAGGAGACGATATAGTAGAGGATGATTGCAAAGCTAAGATAGAGTAGCGATGAGCCGCCATTGAAGTACGAGGTGAAATCCGATAGAGCCATGTCTCGTTGGCTTGTCGTTAACTTGTTCGATGAAGGCAAACTTGAGTTGACGTCGACTCCAATCGCCAATCCTTTGTTCGGCGGCAACCCTCTATTTCAATGGTCATCTTCTACTTTTCAGGCTTGCCCCGTGTACTAGTATGGGATTGACGTGACCCCTTGCCATGTCAACGTGTCGAACGTTGCAACCCCGCCTCTCGTTACATCGTTCGGGGTTCCGAAGACGTCCTGAGGATGACAGCGTCGGCTTCCATGTCGACATACAGGGGTTCGCGCGTCAGCAGGCTTGGTGAACCGGGTCATTGTCACCAGAAGTCCCAAATGCCGATTGTGAATCTACCTCGAATCGGATAACCTATCTGGAAAAGTCGCACTGCCCAGCATTTGGCACCGTTTTATTGCAGATATTTAGTTTATCGATTCTCAGTGATGTCCAATGACGAGTTACCTGTCGGACCCGGGCAAGACGTGAATGGGAGATCGGCAATTGGAGAATCGAAATATTAATGATTATGATTGGACGTGTTGGGGGGAAACGCTTGGAGGGGAGGCAGCTTATGTGGGTTCCTCGACTCTGTCTTGTGTAACGTACGGAGTAGGGAACACGGATATGTCGGCATAAGCACTTGCGCTTTTGTGGTTACAGCGGATATGGATCGCCGCCAGACTCTGATAGAATTCGGAATGGGCAAAAGAGCCAGGTCTTGGTGTCTTGGTAAGCTGCTGCTATTCAAAGATTTGTGACTTGATGCCAAGGGTGGACTCCGTACTGATAGCTAGACTTTTTCGACGACCCATAACAGGCCCACAGACACGAGATGGAGGAGTAATAGAGGAGGTATTATTGGCTGGAGCAGGGGAAGTAACAGGGTGATAAGGCAGGATAAGAATGATAGCAGCAAACATTGCGACAAAGTTTGTGGTGGTTGAGAAACAGCTTGAGGCAAAGACGAGTTCGGTCTAACTTTTGCGGCGACCTCAATGACCTGGAAGCCTGCACCGGGGAAACACATAGATGGATCGCGATAGCTCGAGTGATTAGAATTGTTGTAAGAAGTAAACTTGGTGTTGTCCAGATTAAAAGCATAGTAGCATACAACTTCCGTCCGTAACTTGATGGAACGGCCTTCCTTATGTTTCTTTACTTCAGCCTTCGACGTCCGCGTGTTGGGATTGCTCCGTCGAGTGTTGGTCGTTATCGGTACACTTTCTTCTATAGTACAGTCGTTTTCGTCGCCGCGATTGGCCAGATCATTTCGTGGTATCCTCATTGAGGCGCCTTTGTGCGCAGCTGGACACCGTGCCACTGCTTCATCATATCGCCCAAGACGGCATTGACCATGCGCTGCTGCTTCAGCATGTTGGCGCCCTTGAACTTAGCCGACGTGATGTCGATAGCGTACATGGAACCGCATCCGCCCGAAACGTCTTGGACGATGAGCTCTGAAGGCGCGAACTCGGCGGTCAGCTTATCCCATATCGTTGACTCGGCATCGTCGAGGTGGTCGGGCTTCTCGAGGGCTGTCGGGGTCTCGGTCGCGGAGGAGTAGGAGCGCTTGGAGCTCGATCGGAGATTGATTTGAGGTGATGACCGGATCGAGAGGACAGATCTCTTGACTGATGGGTTTGTAGGAGTAGATCGAAGAGTGTAGCTTCTTGTTGGGATCGAGAGACTTGAGAGGGGAGCTTTGGCAATGATGGCGTTCGAAGTGGGTTTGGGGAGCGCAATTGCGCGACGGCACGCTCTGCAGAACATGTTGACTAGGTATTGTTTGAGGTAGTGAAGATTCGGTTTGCGATTGAAGGATGTTGGCGATAGCTTCAAATTGAGTCGCTTGGGGCTGTCGCAGTCAAATTGAGAAACCAAAATAATTCGGAGAGTTTTTGGTGGGAAGCTTCAATTCGGAATTTCTAAGCTCACGGCTGTTGACGTCAACAAGGAATTGGTGAGCTGCCGGGATTTAGCCGGAGACAGTGTTGGGCTTACAGTGTGAATCCGCTCACACGGTGGTGGAGTGAGATGAGTGGCTCAGTGAGAAACAAGTGAGATTCACTCTCATCCAGCACATTCACTCACATGTCTCTCACATGTCACTCACTTGAGCTTCACACCTTTCCCGTCAACAAGCAACCTGACTCACTAAGTGCGTAAGCCAAAAAAAAAAAAAAAATCTCCCGGCCATCTCATCAAAGTCACAAAATGGCTAACATGGATCACAGGGACTGGAAATTTTAAGGGGCTAATGCGACGACACCTTCAACCACCATGGGCTACATCATCACCCTCAGCTCTCCTGCTTCACATGCAGATGTCCCTGCTAGTACAGGCCACTCTAGACGGCGGGAAAATTATCTCTGCATCTCCAATCTGCCAGCCATGCCGCATCTCTCACCTCATCCGCCAAATCACCCCGGCAAATTCTCCTAGTTCGAGATCACCCCGTCCGGCTTACCCCAGGACCCAGGGCCATCAATAGCGTCTCCCCGCATCTCCCCGCATTCTTCTCCAATGATTTACCCCAGGTCATAAAAGCTGCTAAGTCCGACACTAGAGATTAGAGGCGACGAGGTTCTCTTGCGGTTTTTGTCAAATTCCTCCAATCAAGCGTGTCAGGGCCCCGGCCGGCAACACTTTTCCAAGCGGTATGGCAATGAACGTGAGGAACGCGATGAACGCATCAGGGGGACAGCGAGCTTCGATGCTACGCTGGAAGGGCGTATAAAAAGTGGTACATAGAGGAAAGGGGACGCCGAGTGGAAAAGAGAGGGAAGGAGCAACAGCGAAGAACAGCAGCTTGAATCTCCTTCTTATTCTTATGGCGCGGTTGTCATTTTTGTTTTCCGCAGCTGCGGCATGCTTCCTCCAGGCCGTGGCAGCTCAAGAGCCTACAGCCCAGGTTCTCAATGGCACTTATCAAGGCCGGCATCTTGTTGAGTGGGACCAAGATGCCTTTCTCGGTGTCCCTTTTGCGCAACCTCCAGTCGGGCAGCTCCGCTACAAGTGGCCTCAAAGTCTCAACACTTCCTTCGAAGGGACGAAAGATGCCACGGAACAAGGCTACAGCTGTATGCAGCTCAGAGGGACCTTCAACATGTCTGAGGATTGCTTGACCCTCAATGTTGTTCGTCCAGCTGGAAAACCCGAGAAGCCGCTTCCGGTTCTCGTTTGGGTCTTTGGCGGTGGTTTATACACTGGGTCAATTGTAAGATGATATCTACCCTGGAACATCAAGTATTGAGACTGACCTGGATGCAACGCAGGCCGACCCTCAATACAACCTCTCAGGCATTATTAAAGTCAGCCAGGACATGGGCCAACCCATCATCAGCGTCGCCATGAACTACCGTCTGAACATGTATGGCTTCCTCCAAACACCCCAGATCCTAGCCGAAGGCTCCGCCAACGCGGGTCTGCTTGACCAGAGGTTGGCGCTCCGGTGGATACAGGAGAACATCGCGGCCTTTGGTGGAGACCCGGACCGGGTGACGATCTGGGGCGAAAGTGCCGGGGCCCAGAGCATCGCCTACCATATGTTTAGCTACGACGGCCGGGACGACGGCCTCTACCGCGCCGCAATCCTCGAGAGTGGTGGGCCAACGGGCGCCCAGGTGCAGGACTTGGCTTACTACAACGCACCTGTCGAGAACCTTACGCGCAGCGTCGGCTGTTGGACCGCCAAAGACCAGTTGGCTTGCCTTCGCAGCCTCAGCCAGACGCAACTCTTTGCAGGAAACCCCAGTCAGGTGTGGAACCCGATGATTGACGGGGACTTCCTGACGGGCTACCCGAGCCAACTGATCCGCGAGGGCAAGTTCAACAAGGTGCCTCTTTTAACAGGCGCCAACAGCGACGAGGGCATCAACTTCAACCCCAACAGCCCGAAGCCAAATACCGAAACGGACCTCTTCAACGGCTTCACCTGGTGGCGCTCTTACGCCCTCTCCCCGCCTACGATCCGGAAGCTCTTTGAGCTATACCCCAACGACCCCTGCACTCAGCCGCCGCTCTCCATCACGAACTGCTCCGTGTACCCGGAATACGGCCTGCAGTGGCGGCGGGGCGCCTCCATCGGCGGTGACCTCGTCATGATCTCGGGCCGCCGAAAGATGTGCGAGCTCTATGCCGTCTCGCAGCCCGTGTACAGCTACCGCTTCGACCAGCTGCTCTGGAACCGCAAGCAGATTGAGGGTGTGCGGCACTTTGACAACGTTGCCTACAGCTTCCAGAACATTTCCGGCCTGCTCGGGCCGTCGCCGCAGTATGACAGCCACGTGCGCTTCGCCCGCGCCATCGGGGAGGCTTATGTGCGGTTCGTCTATGAGACAGACCCGAACCCGAAGGCTGGTAGCAATGGGATGTTTACGAATGGCACGTCGCTGTTGCCGTATTGGCCCAAGTATGACTTGAGCGCTCCCAAGAACTTGGTGTTGAACGCATCCAAGAGCTATGTGGAGGATGATACATGGAGAAAGGAGGGTATAGACTTCATCAACACCTACGAGGTTGCGAGGGAGCTTCTTGCATGATAGACTGGTTTGCGTCTGGAACTCCCGAGGGCTTGTCTAGCATCAGACCGCAGATGGGTAGCCGGCATCGTCCAGCGTACAGTGTACATAGATGATACAGCAATAAGCAATGTTAGTTAATCACGGTGTGCTACGGATACTCATCTTGCCCACATACTTCTTTTCGTACTAGTGGAGACTGCCTCGATCTTCCGCCCTCGCCGTTGGGCCAAGAAGACAGGGCGACTCTTGCCATGGTCCATGGAGCCCGGTCACCGCCCAGCCGCCCGTCGACCCTCCCCCCTCTTTCCGGGGCGGACTGCGACGGTCGCATTCGACGATCTGTAAGGTACAACCCTATTGCACCCGAACAATTGGGATGATGGTCCGGCGAAAGCATTGGCGTGCATCTGAAGACAACAGCGTTGACCAAGAGTCGCGAGTATCTCCCGTTTCGGTGAAGAAGAGTTGTTTGCTCGATTACCTACCTTAGTGCCGGCACTTGCATAGCTGATTCGATGTTTGACAAAAGTCGCACAGTATCAACATCTGTTGTGTATCGCGATACGATAACAATATATTGCCGCAGGTGAGATGCCCACGACTAGGTAATTCCTCTTTATGAGTAATCGGAAATCGAAGCCAGATTCGCGAAGGTCGCTTTGTGTATTTTCATATTTACCAGACTTCTCTCGGTAAACTGAGGATGCGACTCTATCCACGCAAAAATAGTGATTGAATGCGGAAGTTAGTTGGCCTAATAAGAACGTCTTCAGGTCTTTCTGAAGAGCACAAAACCCATTGGGTACCTTATTACGTGTAGTCTGCTGCATGACGATGCATGTTGTTGAATCAACCATGAACAGAGTTCGGCGCCATAGTAAGGTTAAACGCATTTGTGTTTGCCAATGTTCTATTCACATTAGAGACCCCTACAGCAGTGCAGGCCGCCTGGAAGATATGTGTCCAGGTCATCCCCAGCAGGACGAGAGTCAGTAATCATTTATTCGCAATTTTTAGGTTCAAGTAAGCGGGGTCTACAGTCTGATGAGCCGCTCCAGTTGCCCATCTAACTGTAACCTCTCCGTTGATTCGCAGTCAATACCAAAAACGTAACTGAATCGTGCAATGCTTCGCCGTTTCCAGGTTCTCCGTCAGCCGAACGGTCGAACCCTGAGAAGAAGTGCATGTCAAAAGTTCTCTCATTTTCAGCTGGACCCAGTCTCTCGCCCAGAATACGAAGACTCAAAAGTTTAACGAGGACAGATTAGGTGGGGGAGATCCCCGCGGCCTCTTCCCGAGCTTCCCAGATCGCCTTAGTAGCCTAGCCGGGACACAACTCCTTTGGGCTATAGGCGAAAGGAGCCATTGTTCTGTGGGCGTTGGTCCGGGCGTATCAACACAGGCCCGCGGTTTACTATGTGGTTTTGCGTCTTCAGGCTTCCACTTCAGGGCATTTCAATGTTCCAACTCTACCATGTTGTGCCCCCAGAGATGCAGAGAACTCGGAGAGACTCGAGTATAGTTTCCTGCTGAGACGGTCCGATACGTAATTGCAGACTTGAAGTGATATCTTGCGTTCTGAACTGAGACAAGGCAGTTGAGCGCCGAAGCTACTTCTGCCGTCTGCGAATTCGCCCAGCTAGCCATACGGCGCAGCAGCGAACATGCAGCGTCGCAGCGTCGCAGCGTCGCACCGCCGCCCGCATCCCGCGAACCTTTGCGTCCGGTCTAGGGCCGGGGCCTGGCCACCGCGTTATCGACTTTTCGGCAGGTGAACAGGATGGAGGCCCAGAAGGACGAGAAGCCATGGATGATGGGACGAAAGATGTCAGGCCTTGTTAGTGTTTTCGGGAGAGTCTAACTCTTGCGTCCTCGCCTGTATCCTTACGCCCTCGCCCATTCAGACACTTTGTTGTCCGCCACTTTTGACTCTGCCCTGTATGTATGCGGGGATATCGTATGTGGGCGGGACGACTTGGCGATAATGACTAGCAAAAGGTCCTCTACCCAGCAGAGTCTCCGAGTCTCCTGCCCAAAAGGAACATACTCAATCTGAGTCGTTTAGCCTTCCAAGCTCCTTTTCCCTCATTACGGATTCACCTCCGGCCAACGGACGCTACCTTTTTCTCAACTGAGCAGAACCCGTATGCCGAAGGGCATGCCGAAGGGCAGCAGCTGAGCACAGAACTCCAGAAGCCGATACTGACGTGCCTATAACAACATCCAACGCAATCGCCTCAGAACCCACCATGCAGCCGGGATGCCCGTCCCCGCGTGGATGCTGCCGTGGTACCGCACGCGTGCCTGAGCACATCGCGGGCCCGGCGCTCCACATCGCACGAGTGCAAATTCAGGAACACACCAACAAACAACGAGCCTGAGATGCACTGCTACCACGGCAGTAGGAGTGCCTTGACTTCTTGGCCTCTTGGCTCCATGGTCTGGGGAAGCCGGCGATGCACGCAAGACGGATGGCAGCGTGTCTTTGAGGGAATGTGGGAGCTGCAACTCCCGTGTCATGTTCACTGTATCATGTTGACATGTTTATCGCAGAGCGGCAAGTGTAATGTCTTGATAACGTTGCGGATGTTGTCTTGCTGAATCCTGATAGGAGCGGGCCCTCGTCCAGCAATCTCTGTACGAGCCACTGACATTGAGCAACATGTCTTCCTTTCCTTTGTTGCCGGCCTCATCAGGTGTACGGCATTTGCAGCAACAATAGCAATATGGAGCCGTCACCAATGCCTCAAATCCGATCTCCCGCCCTCTGCCAATCACCCTTTCGCGATAGCTCCAACGCTGAGTCTATTAGAAGCGAGCCCGAGGAGGGCCGTCTCGCCACCAAACGGGGGGGATGCTGGTAAAATATAAGTGCCCCTAACCAAGCCACCCCTGACCATGCCCATGTTCATGATCCATGGCGACCACGGTTGGCCAGGGCCTCCCCTCCGTCAACTCTCGCGGTCCCTCACCCAACGACATGCGGAGGCCCTTACCCAGATAGGAAGGCCATCTGAGCAAATTGACCGTTCAAAAAGACCTCCAATGACATTGTTCAATTAATCAACCCCGGCTAAGCTCCCTCCCACTACGAAGCCTCAACAAGGCAGCTCGAAAAGCAGCTTCTCATATGTTGATCGACGTTCGGTCGAGACGCTCCTTTTTCCTTACAGGCCATAACTTGTCCACGCGGTGAATGAGCTGCAGATTGACCTCTGAAGCTCGAGGCAACAAGCGGCGTGCAATTTCTTATTTCCCTGGTCCCGTTCGCTTGTGCAGCGTGCTGCTTCCCCCTGACCCATGATCCCATCCCATCCCACACCTCGACCTTCACCCCTGGCTCCCGAGCACTATCGCGTGCCACACTGTCACCGCGTCTTTGCATGCTCGCATATTCCTTCCGCGCGATGTTTCTCTCCACCTGCCTGGGCGAGCAAGCGTGCTGGCCCGAAATGGTGCTCCCAGTTCCTTTCATGACGACAACGACAAGCCCAGTCTCGCCGTCCTGGACCCCCGCAAGACGGGGGGTTTGCCTTGAGAGTTGGGCCGAGCCGAGCGAACAATTTCCCTCCTCCCCGTATGAAGGACACACTCATGGCACTTATAAAGCTGGACCCCTGGCGCGCCGCGCTCATGAGGTGATTCCTTTCTCACCAGCTCCGGTCTCCCGCAAGTCATCCGTCAGCCAAACACACAATGGTCAGAAGCAGTCTCTTGCTGCCGCTCCTTGCGGCGGCTTCCGCCGTCCACGCCAAGGCTCCGTCACCCAAGACCGTTGCCGGTGCCTTCATCGTCGAGTTGGAGGATGGCCAGGTATGTCAATAGCTCCCACAGCAGCACTGGCCTATGCCGTGGTGGAGTAAAGTTGCTAACCTAACTTTTTTCTACAGGATGCCTCCGAGTTCTACGCAGAGGCCGAGACCGATGCCATCACTCGTTTGAATCTCACCTACTCTCTTTTCAAGGGCGCTTCTATCCAGTTCAAGAACCTCGACACTGCCGACCAGAAGGCCGCCAAGCTCGGCCAGCTCGCTTCGGTCAAGAACATTTGGCCTGTGAGGACCTACGGCATCCCCACGCCCGAGGTTGTTTGGACCGGCCAGCAGGGTCGCGACTACATCGACCTCAAGAAGCGTCAGGAGGGCGAGGATACCTTCTCGACCCACGTCATGACCCAGGTCGATCAGCTTCACGCCAAAGGTGTTTCCGGCAAGGGCATCAAGGTCGCCGTCATTGACACGGGTATCGACTACCTTCACCCCGCCCTCGGCGGCTGCTTCGGCGCCGACTGTCTCGTCAGCTACGGAACCGACTTCGTCGGTGACGCCTACGATGGCTTCAACGAGCACTTCCCCGACAACGATCCCATGGATTGCGGTGGTCACGGAACCCACGTTGCTGGTATCATTGCCGCTCAGAGCAACCCCTTTGGATTCACCGGTACTGCTCCCGGTGTGACCCTCGGTGCTTACAAGGTCTTCGGATGCGAGGGCCAGGTCAGCAACGACATCCTCATTGCCGCTTACAACCGCGCCTACGAGGAGGGCAGCGACATCATCACCGCTTCCATCGGTGGTCCCTCTGGCTGGACTGACGAGCCCTGGGCCGCTACCGTCTCAAGAATCGTTGAGGCTGGTGTCCCTTGCACAGTCTCTGCCGGTAACTCTGGTGACCAGGGTATCTTCTTTGCCTCTACCGCCGCCAGCGGTAAGCACGTCACCGCCATCGCCTCCTTTGACAATGTCAACACCCCGGCCGTTCTCATTGAGAACTCCTTCACCATTGCCGGCGGCGAGTCCCAGAACTTCTCCTACACCCCCGGTGAACCCCAGAACTGGGCTGGCGTCGACCTCCCCCTCTGGGCCACGAGCACCGACTCCACCTCCACCGCTGCCCTCGGCTGCGATGCTTACCCTGCCGACACCCCCGACCTCAGCGGTAAGATCGTGCTCGTCCGCAGAGGTACTTGCACTTTCGTCACCAAGGCCCAGAACGCCGTCAACGCTGGTGCCAAGTACGTCATGCTTTACAACAACGCCGCCGGTGCTGGCTCCGTCTCTGCTGCTGTTGAGGGTCTCGAGGCTATTGGCATGACCACCCCTGCCCAGGCCGCCGTCTGGCTCACCGCCCTCGCTGCTGGATCCGACGTCGTCCTTCACATGACTGACCCCAAGGAGGCTGAGCAGATACTCATTAACTCCAACAACACCGCCACTGGTGGTTCCATCTCCAGCTTCAGCTCTTGGGGTCCCAACTGGGACGGTCTCCAGAAGCCCCAGTTCGGTGCTGTTGGTGGTAACGTCCTGTCCACCTACCCCAGAGCCCTGGGTAGCTACGCCATCCTTTCTGGTACCTCCATGTCTTGCCCCCAGACCGCTGGTATCGTTGCTCTGATCGCCGATGTCCGCAAGACCCTGGACCCCGCCACCATTGAGAACCTTCTCTCTGCCCACGCCAACCCCGTCAAGTTCAACTACGGAACCGGCCCCGATGAGCTTCTTGCTCCCGTTCCCCAGCAGGGTGGTGGTCTCGTCCAAGCCTTTGATGCCGCCTACTCCACTATCATTCTCAGCCACTCCAGCCTTTCCTTCAACGACACTGACAACTTCATCCCCGAGCTCAACTTCACCATCAAGAACACCGGCGCCGAGTCCGTGTCCTATGACCTGAGCAACGTCGGTGCCGCCACCGCCTACACCTTCGAGGCCGCTGGAGATCTTTTCCCCGCACTCTTCCCCAACGAGCTGTCCTCCGAGTACGCCACCCTTGCCTTCAGCGAGGAGAAGGTTACCGTCCCTGCCGGCGGCGAGGTCACTGTCCTGGTCACCCCCACCCCTCCTACCCTTGAGGCCGGCCGCCTCCCCGTCTGGTCCGGTTTCATCGCCCTCAACGGCTCCGATGGCACCAGCCTCTCCCTTCCCTACCAGGGCATCGCCGGCAGCCTCCACAGCCACGTCACCCTCGACCAGGCCCTGATGACCACCTCCACCAGCGCGAAGGACGAGGTCTACGAGCCCGTCCCCAGCAACTACACCTACACTCTCCCTCCCCCGGGCACCGCCAACGAGACCGAGGCCGTCCTCCCCGCCCTCGCCGTCAATATGGCCTTCGGTTCCTCCTTTGTCCGCGCCGATTTGGTTCCCTTGACCACCTGTCCCCCTAACATCACTCACGAGGTCTGGGGCATCAAGACCCTCGGCCAGCCCCGCTCCTTCCCTTATCTGTACGTCTCTCGCGGTGTCTTCGCCGTCAACTTTGACGGCCAGCTCGAGGACGGCACCTACGCCCCTGCTGGCAAGTACAAGTTTGCCATCAAGTCTCTGCGTGTCTTTGGTGACGCGACGAAACTTGAGGAGTATGATACCACTGAGACTGAGCCTTTCCGCATCGTCTACGGTGCCGCGAACGCGACGGTTTCTGCTAGACACTAGGAGAGTGTGGAATATGTGCTACGATAGCATCACATGTCTATGCGACATTTCTTCTTGTAAATAAGTTCATAGGACTGGAATAATGTCTGATATCTTCATAAACCAACACGCCTCTTCCACGGTGCTACTGTCTCCCAGTTTTTCCTAAGCTGTGTTCTTTCCAGTTCATTTTCGTCTTTGACGTTTCTCAGTCGGCATCTAAGAGGATCAAAACCCGCCTCTACGGTCTACCTCACCGATATCTTCCACGACATAGTTTAGTGCTTGAGAATCGTCAACACCCTTAAGGGTGGATGATGCAAGTCTAGAAGTACTTTTACGTTGATGTTCACTTAAGATCATTCACACCTTCGCTCTCAGCACATTCCCAACGGCCGCTACTCTAGCAGCGACAAGACTTCCTACGCCCAACAACGTGACCACAGCCGCCCAGATCTGCGCCCAGACATACTTCCCATCCGACACGTCAAGAATCGCCCCAGCGATTGGAGGCCCTGCCAAAGAAGCCACACCCACAATTGTCGCAACCATACCAAAGCGTGCTCCCATCTTCGTAGGGTCTACAGTCAAACTTGCCAGAGCCGGCGTGAAGACGCCTTGAACAAAGCCGTTTGCGATGCCGAAGAATACACTCAGGACGTACAGCCCCGGACTGGTGTGAACTCCGATCCATGCAAAGTACATGCCGCTCACAACCACGTTGCTGACGATGAACATGTTGATCGAACCTAAATAGCGCCCAGCTATGAATCCGGAGAGAACGCGACTGGGTATTCCCGATGAGTTTAGAATTAGCAGCAGAGAGACGGATTCAGTAAAGGACAACCCGATGACCTCACGCGCAAAGACATTCATCTAACAATGTGTTAGTTGGTGACTCCCAGAACCGGATTATCCATAACTCACATAGAAGAGACTGAAGTAGAGAGACAGGAACACGAAAAAGCTCCCAAGGGCGAAACACGTATACGATCGTTCGCTAAACGCGGCCCACTCGATCAAAGGACCTTGCCTCTTAGGCGCAAGGCGCGGCCTCATCAACGCGATCGCAATAACACCAAGAACCAGCATCATCAAGGCCTGACACCTAACAGCCCACGCAAACCCAACATGAGGCATTGTATAATTCAGCAAGATGGGAAACGTGACGGAGCCGAGGCCTGTCCCAGTGGTCACTATGGAAAGCGCTAAGGTCTTCCGCCTCTTGAAGTACGAGCCGACGATGGTGATGCCCGGCATGAACATGATGCCCATCCCGAGTCCGGTGCATAGACCTTGGGCGAGGAAGATTTGCCAGTACGCGTGGCAGAAACTGGTCAAGAATGTGCCCATTACGGCCATGAACAGGCCGACGATGACTGCCTGGCGAGTGTAACCAGCGTCGGCAAGGCGGCCTGATAGCGTGCAGATGCTAAAGGTGAGAAAGATCTGGATTGAGCCTATCCAAGATGCCTGCGATGAGGGGAGGTTGAGGATGGTGGTGTAGTAGAGTTGGTAGACGCCGTAGGAAGAGGGGTAGCCCCAGGCGATTTGATTAATCAAGTGAGAGGCTAGGACTTGCAGCCAGGCGATGGTGCCTCCATCCGGATATGTGAATTCCTCTTCGTCTTCCTCGACGATCGAACTATGTTGCGAATTGGGGTGATTGAATGGAGGATTTTCTTCAGGGCTGGGTATTGGTGGTTGAGGCGGTTGCAGTCCAAATGACTTCTTTTCCTCGGGATGTGACATGATGGTGAGATTGGCTTAGCGGATGGTCCAAAACATGCAGCGGCCTTTCAACGGACGAGTTCGAAGTCTGATGATGTCGAGTTTGGAGAGACACTGCTCTGCATTTGGACGATTACCTTTAAGAAATAGGAGTAAAACGATTGGGTGACTCACAAGCCATCTCGCGAATACTCGGATGCCGGTAATTTTTTTTTCGAACTCATATCCGCGTTTATCTTCAGGTAGCACAACGCACAGGACAAGGTTTCGTCCGCTTGCTGCACCGGTATTGAACCAACTTTTCCGACTGAGACATGAGTTACGTAGAGGTTGTGGGGAAGATTTATCGCCCCTTGATTGCAGTTATCAGGATCTTCAACAAAGAGCTGGGGTGAAGATAAGTAGGTGTCTTGATGCCCGCTTTGTCATCGGGCTCGATGTCAACATTGAAGCCATACGAAATCGTAGTTCGATGAAGTTGAGGGCAGACTGGGCAACTGCCCTTAAAGCACCAATAGCAAATAGGACTCTGCAATGACGAAGATGGCCACGACGTAGACCATAGGAATCAGGATTAGAGTTACAACTTCAACGTTGATTGAAAGAGTTTCATTCGTCTGTCTAAGCACAACGCATCTTTTTTATCGTGAATTAGCATCATTAAAGTTACCGCTATGCACGCGTTTTGATGATAACTCTCTTGTACCGGCGGATCGCGTACGGCCCCTTCTTCGTGCGGACCTGTAGTACGACATGCCAATCCTCCCCATCCGTTGCAGAGCCGGCCTCGGTTGGCGGCGAGATGTTGACTACTGGTCCAAGAATCCGTTGTAGTCGATGGCCGAGCGATAGAATTACAGCCAAAAATGGCAACAATGTAAGTTGACTCACGGTCCTACAAAATGCCGTGGATAGCCTGTTGTTTGGCATCTTTCATCATAGAAATTTTGGTAATTGCCAGTGTCATCACGTAATGGAATTGCCTTCGAGATGTATCCGAATATGTAAAGTAATTCTTGGTAGAATCTTCCTGGTTTATCTGGAGGTCTCGAGTTCGAGCCAAGCATTCGGAAGGGTGTATTTTTTCTCTACTTCAGCTCGCGAAAACACTCCTTTGTGTTCTTCGCCGTCAGGTAATCAGAAAGCAGATACCCGGGCATGTCAATATAGAAGACGGAGGCAAGCCTAAAGGATAATTAAGACTGTCAGTTCTCCGAGTTGGTCCGTATATCAACAGTTCCAGTAATCCCAGCAAGTTGACTTGGAAGAGCTATCTGTATCTGTCGGATTGGAAGTCCAATTCGGCCGCGAGTAAGGGCAGAGCATGGGCCACCTCGAGGGAGTACAATTAGACCTCGACTACCCACCCAATCTCCGGTTGGAATCTCCCTTCTACTCCTTACGCAGAATCAATCAATACAGAGATATTGATACTTCGTCACCCCCAGAACCAACTTCCCTGTGAAAGGAATACCAACAGTATCGCTGTCGCTGCTCACCACAGCTTGGATACAGATGCCGGATTTTCCGAAACCCGGAATTATCCCCGACAAGAGCGCATGCTGGAGCCGAGCGGCCCGGGGCATAGTCATACCGGTACCTTCCGACGAACCTGGTGTCCTCAGTCTGGATGAAATAAACTGATGTGATACCTGTTGGCTCGTGGAAAATCTGTCAGTATTGCGTACTTAGGTAAGGTAGGTATTCGAGATGGCTGATTCTCAGGTAGAAAGCCAATGGCTACGACGAAGTTCATAGCTGCGTTGTAGTGTCAGCTGCAAGCAATTTGCTTTTGGTATCGAGTTTGCCAATCTTCCTGTAAAGCCATCTTAAATTTGTTGGTTCATTTTGACCTTCGAATCCTTGGCCGACGCTGATTGCTGTTTGTCAGCGAATTGGAGATTTGACTTCAACTGACTGACAAGGATGGTTGTATTATGTCCTAGCTGCTCCACATGCCATTTGACTTTCTCTCTGGATGTCAACTCCAATTCTTGCGCTAAAATAGGAGACAGCCTTATTCGCAATGATCCAGCGTTGATATCGTGACTTCCAGGCGCGCTCTATGCTAGCATAATGAGACCTTAGTCCTCCGGAGATAACATGGATCTGTTTAGCCTTGGTGGCTCAGTGGTAAAGCGTCTCACTCGTATTATCTACGTAATGAGAAGATCGGGCGTTCGATTCGCCCTCGAGGCAGATCTTTTGGTATTTCAAACCGGAAGCGTTCCTTTTGAAGTAAACCCGCGCGAAAAGTCCGTGGAACCAGGTCACGGAGGTTTCGTCGATCCTGTCAAAGTGCTGATTGGGCGAGAATACCAATTTTGATGCATTCTATCTGCCGATCCACATGAGCAATTTTCCCATTCAGTCAGTCTTTGCTAATCAGATGCTTGAAGAAGTCTCCAAGAAAAAGTGCTGACCTCTTCGGGTAGCGTGTCTTTTCAGGACTCTCAAAGTCGATCCATGTCGCGCCGAACCTGTCCGAGAACCCTGCCGCCCATTCCCAGTTATCGGTAAACGTCCATCCAAAGTAAGACTTGATGACAACACCCTCTTGCGAAGCCTTGACCACCTCTGTAAGGTAGCTCTTGAAGAAGTCAATCCGGAAAGGATCTTCGAGAATGTCATCCGGTCCCTTGGGCTTCCAGTCATGCTCGCCCTGCGCCGTTGTCCCGTTCTCCGTGATGTAGATGGGCACATGGTACCGATTCCAGATCCACCGCAGCAACTTGGCCCATCCCCACGGCGTCGTGCGCAGCCAGTAGGTATCACTCATTGGCCCGCGCAGTACACCCTCCTTATTCTCGTCAAATTGCTCAATGTTGCCTTTGTGGTCGTTGATGTCGGCTGGACCGTCGCGGTGCTTGACGTAGAAGGCAGAGTACGAGTTCATACCGTAGACCTCAGAGCTGCCCAGCACAAGTTTGCTCTCCTCTGGTGTAAATCGTGGCAATCTGTCGCCGAGCTGCGCGCGCATGGACTCCGGGTAGTCGCCCGTCTTATACAGCGGGTCGGCGAACCACGCGATCTCGAACTCCTGGGCCCGCTGCGCGGCTTCGACGTCGAGAGGGTCCGACGCGTCCCAGGGCTCGGACCAATTCCCGTGCAGCGTGATCATGATCTTGCCCTTTTGCGTCGGCTTGAACTCCTTCTTGTACATGTCGGCCACGTAGGCGTGAGAGATGAGCTCGGTGTGCGCAACAATGAAGGGCTCGGTCGACGAGTCGCCCTCCTCATTGAGCTCGCTGAAGCTGGACCGGGCTGGGGCGTGCACCCCGGCAGCGTAGCCCGCGAGGGTGTAGACGCCGGGTTCGTTGTAGGTGATCCAGTTTTTGACTCGGTCACCGAAGCGCTCGAAGCATACCCAAGCATAGCGGACGAAGTCGGGCGTGTATTTCTCCTTGTCCAACATGCCGCCGTACCGATCCTCGAGAGTCTGCGGGGAGTCCCAGTGGAAGAGCGTGACGTAGGGCGTAATGCCATTCGCGAGCAACTCATCGATGAGGCGGTTGTAGTATGCGATGCCGTCTTCATTGACGGGGTCATCTTTCCCGCCGAGGGGAATGATTCGTGACCATGAGAGAGAAAAGCGGTAGCCGCTGACGCCGTATCTCTTCATGAGAGCAACGTCTGTCTTGTAGAGGTCGTAAGAGCGCACGGCATCGTCGCCTGTGCTGCCATCTTTCACCTTTCCTGGAGTATGCGCAAACTTGTCCCAGATGGACTCGCCTTTACCGTCCTTGTTCCATGCACCTTCGACCTGGGCGGCAGCCGTAGCAAAGCCCCAGGTGAAGTCCGAGGGCAGAGCGCCTTTGAGAGACTCGTCAAGCTTGAATTGGGAAGCCATCGTAATCAGGAGATGTTTGAGAATGCTCACGATTTCACTTTATGTCAGCCATCAAACATTAAATCTCTACGATACACTGATCGTCGACGACCGTCAACCCCACCTCACGATCATGTGCTGATAGCTCCAATCATTCTGCAGATGCAGCATCGTTGGATATCGCTAGAGGGGCATCCTTGCGGCGGGATGAGATGGCGATGATTCGCGGAAGGGAACCATGTCGGTCACAGCTCCCCCGACAGCGGGTGGTCGGATGAAGGGTCCCAATGGCGGGGTACCCACTAAGCCCCGACAGGGTATCATACACCTAATGAGAGACTCTTTGAGATTTGCGGCCACCCTTGTTCATACTTACTTCTGAACAAGCGAATTGAACAGATAGGGAAACTGAGGATTTCCTTGAAAGAAGGTAAACTGTTTCTTGCTGATATCTGTCTATTTCCATGAGTCCTTTTCACATCATGATTTGTCCCAATAATTGACATCACACATGCGAATTCTACACCTGGCTACAACATTCTCAAGCTCCATCCGCAAGTCCAGGCCGTAACACAGACGGACCCTTCTAAGAAACCATGGATGACATCGAAACCCTGGAAACACCATTGTACGGGCAGTATTGATTAAGTAGCCACTATAAAGAAATGGTAGACTGGTACACTCTTCTGCCTTCAAGATGGCTTACGGCTTGAATTCCATCTTTATGTCCTCACTGGTCCAACTCTTCACCTAGAAATACCGGTTGCTTCGGGCTCGGGCTCAGGCACCGCAGTCGACGAAGGGACCGGCTCTCCGAAATCGGGATCAATCTCATCCTGCGAAGGTGTATCATCACCACAATCTGTACCATCTGGACCAACGCCAGTGAAGAAAGTACCGCTGTAGGCAGAGTCGAGAGTCCCCTGGAAGTTTGCATCGCTGAAGGGGACTCTGGTGTGCTCATATCGGATGCCGTCGAGTTGTTGTTTCGCCGCCGCCGGAAGGCGATCCCAAGCGACGAGGGGAGGGCTCAAGGCTCCTTCGGGGCCATTGGCAGAAGGCAAAAGAGGGACTCCGGCGTCGTAAGCTAGAATAGGGCGTGTTGCTGTTACTGAGTTCTCCCAACTGACGAACAGGGTATTGGTGGTGTGTGTGGTGTCGAAAGCGCCTTGTGGATTCGTCGAGTACGCGACACCACGGGGCGAGAAGTTGGCGATATCATCAGAACACTTATCGACAGCCAGCCAGACAACTGCTGTGATCCAATGATGCTTGTGCTGCTCATCATTTCCCTGGACCTTGGGTAGGTAGTAGCTGTATCCCATCGGGTGCTGATGGACAGCACTTTCGCCAAGACCATGAAATACCCACTATGTATCCACCATTACCCCGCATTTAAAGGGGTACTTGACGATACGTCACTCATCCCTATGCTCTTTTGCCTAGTATCATCACTATTACTACCATTTCGATTAATGCTGCGATGTCTTCTAGTGATTCCGATGCTTCTATTACTTCCGTACGCAGTTGTATAGTAGTTGAGATCCTTCCAGAAGACCTTACTGCTGCCTGTAATACAGATTGTACGCCAGAACGCTGTGACGCAGCAACAGTCCGGCCCCACGAACCTCCAGCTACCGAGCATGGACCTCCGGGCTCCTTCCGGCCCTTTGACGTGCCAGCCCGGGCCCAAGAAGTACAGCAGCTGCCGGCAAGCCCGCTGGATCTCTTCGTCCAATGCGTTCCGTAGAGCCTCGTGGAGTAGTAGGCCCAGTAGAAAAATACGATGCCGTTGTCTAGCCTTAGGGCTAGAACGTCTAGAGTGAATTCATAGCGGCAGACTTCAATAGAAGAGACCTACCTCTTCCTAAGGATCCTATTATATATAGGGATCCATAGGGAATCTACATTATCAACCTATTGGTTAACCCAAGAGCAAAGAGAGGATCCTATCTACCTATTTACGCGGTTTATTTCTAGAAATAGATTCCAACTACTGCTCCGGCGACTACGGATATTTAATACTGCTGAGTTCCAGCCCAGCCAGCCCAGCCTAGCCTAGCCTAGCCTACCTAGCTAACTCGTAAATAGGTTAACCAGTTTACCTGGAAGGATAATGCCCTTGTACTATTCCTATCAACTGTCTTCCAGAACGGCGAGGAGGTTGTTCGCAGCCGCCGTCGCCCAGCTGGGAATTCCACTGCTAAGAGGGCTGCCCGGCAAGTCTTTGGCCCAGACGTCCGCAAGGACCTACCAATCCCTAGGGCAATTGATGAATACAACCACAAGATGAATGGGGTTGATGCGAGTGACCAGATGAGGTCCTATTATCAATATAGCCACCCCATTCGTCGAGGGGGCTGGCAGTCAGTTGCCTGGAATTTCCTACTAGAAGTGGTAGTTGTGAATAGCTTCTTACTGCAGCTATGGGGCAGCCCTAGGTGGCAGAAGGTGAAAACCCACTACCGCTGGCGTCAGCTGCTTGCAGCCCAGCTTATCCAGCAGTTTGGACCATTAGCACAAGGGCGGCAGAGGTCACGGCCTAGACGGGCTATAGATAAAAGGAATACCTCTATCCCATGGGAACACCATACAAAGGGGTCACGGAAGGTCAATTCCCCTTGTTCTTATTGTAGTAATACAAGGGCATTAAGGGCCCGCAAGGCACTAGGCGAGATATCTGGGAATAGCTTCACGCAGCGTAAGTACACGAGGAAGGGCTGCTTAGACTGCAACGTACCCTTATGTATCCAAGGGGATTGCTGGTACCTCTGGCATACGCAGAATATATAGGCAATAGAGGTACTGTAACCCTATTGGTTAACTTAATAGATTTATAGCTTCTTATTGGCTCTACCCCGCCCTTGGCGAAAATGGCGTCAAGTGGCACTCGATGGGATATGATGCCCGTCCGGTCGTGGGATTTTCCGATTCTCGTGTAAGTCTGCCCGGTTTGGCCCAAGTCGCGGCAGTCGCCGCCGCTCTTTCCTGTCGGCTTCAAGCCAGCGCTATTATTCAATCACCATCAGTACATGCAAGTATTGAACAATCTGCCTAGCTTTCTAGGATATGCAGAACCAAAGGTTGCTTCATTTACCCGGCAGCACCATCAGCGTCAACCGCTGCGTATGGAACACGTCTGTGCCAAGAGTGGATCAGGGCTTGAAAGTCATCTGGACCTCGCCATCGAGATCATAGCCAGGTGCTTCCGCAAGGGGGACGACTTTGTCATGATCCGTCCATTTGTCGTTTACCGCCACATCTCCATCGCGTTTCCAGTGTGCTTGGAAAGATGTTGCGCTGAAAAATCCTGGCGAAGACACTAGAAGATGCAGAAGTGAGGCTCGAGGTGACATTTTGAGTCTGAAAGATGAACAAAGCTTGAGGTAAAGTACATGTACTCGTGCCTGCAAAGGATGAGTTGAGGATGATGTGTGCTGAGAAATTCTGCTGGTAACCGAGGGGCGAAGTAGACATCAGCAGCCTTATAGGTTATAGCCAGCCGCTTCCCCTGGATTTCTCGAAATAAGAAGGTCAGGCGTTGACACAGAATATTCTCATGGAATTGTGTCTCTTTGCAAGCTCAACAGGCTAAACATCAAAAGTATGGGTCAATATCAGCCACATTTCCAACGGAGAAGACCGTGAACTATAAATTAGAAGATCGTAACTTGTAAGCTCAGGAAGATTTCAGGGGAACGCCAACTTCTTCAAAGTTCGGCCTTGCCTATGGAGCCTACGACAAACTACGGCTCAGATTTCGCTTGAAAGTCAACGCTGCCACGGATGTACAGCTGGGGTTGCGGCGTATACCGAAAGCTTCATAGGCTGTGCCAAGAACCAGGTCAAGGGAAGCTAAATATGTCCGTCCGTGCATTGGTGAGGCCTTGAAATCATTTACTGAAGGCCTTAGATTATCATACTTTGCGTTCCCCAAGCATCATAGGTATTTACCTAAATGTACTTGACAATAGGGAGTTATAGTTGAGGGACACAAGACTATTACCCATCCCTATGAGGGTTCTGAATGGGAGCAGAGAGACACGGGAGAGACGTCTTGGGCTCTGTCGGCGAATGTATTTAGACATGACAAGGTGTCCCCTGATTAGTGATCCAAACAAGACGGTCCTTTTACTCCGTGGCATCTGATCTTAATCGATTCAGGATACACAATGAGGAAAGCTTAATAGAGGAGTGAGTGTATAAACAAAATACTAATAATGTTCCTGGTCCCAGCCTCGGAGATTTTTGTTTCCTGTTGAGACGAAGAAGTCGACCCAGAAGCAACTCCATATACTGTGTAACGGACTAGCATGATCCAATTGCAGTGTGACAGGGGGCCTATTTAGGATACCCCTTGATAGTACATGTATCCTCTAGGTCTCTGGCAGTAATAGGATGTGGAGGCTCTGCTATTTAATAGAATGCCAGGAAACAACCAAGTAATTTAACAATAAATGTAAAAGTTAGCTGCATGTATGGATAAATCTCCAAGCTCTACGTGCTATGGCCATTGCATGTCCAGAACAAGCTTTATTTTAGTAACTCACCAAGTGAAACCTACACTACCAAACCCAGCTGTTCACTGATTAAGAAGGTGTTCAGTTTGATTTGGAAACTTGGGAATGACAGTTTATGTACTTAGGAAAGGAGGTCGGTCTTGCTAGTAGTTAATGTTCTGTCCGTGAGTGGGACCGCCACTCAAGAACTCAGGAAGGAAAGGTGTGCGTCCTGCTCAGGTATTGTCGTGTTGAACCAGCGTTGATTGGCGATAATGTATGTGCAATTAATCTCAGACCCAAAGGTTGTGAAGATATACGCATTCTCGGCGAATTTCTCGTTGGTTTGATCCTTGTTCTGTTTGCTCAAAGTCCGGCGGAGTTGATTTGTTCCGCCAAGCTGCAGCCTTCAGGTCCGAACGAAGTATCCGGAACTTTCGGGTCAACGCTTTGACTTGCACCTAAGAGGCTCTTGGAGGGCTGAGACGACTTTGTTTTCTCAGGCTCTTTGAAGCTTGGATTGTGACTCGAGTCACCCCGTGGCAATGACTTCCTCATGAGGTGTTGCCAAGAGTTTAGTCAAGATCCCACCGGCGGCTCCATTTCGTGGGATCTCTCGCTTCAACTAGGAATAGAGCACTAACTAGAACCACATCATCGTACAGTGATTATTAACAGAATTGATTATCGAAGAAATTGTCTTCAACACGGAGATTGGCTGCAACTCAGACGGCTTCTCTACCTACGCTGGAATCTATCTAGGTTTTTCGACGCTGAAAACCGCCTGATGAATGGCATACTTGGCCACGGGATGGCCGATCGTGGGGGCGTTGAGATCATGGAGTTAATCATCATGTCAATAAAATAAAAAACTTGAGAATCGAAGGGAGTTGACATATAAATGGCTTGAAGCTTCATTGATTGATCTTTCTATCAACCAGAACTTCAGCGTATTCTCAGTGTTATCTCCAACATTCATAATGCGGCTTCTCCAACTCCTCACTTATTACGCCGTCGCTTCCGGCCTTGCTCTCCCCAAGCACGACACGGAGCTCGCAGTACGCGCCCCAGGCGACTTGGCTACGATAGGAAGCAATGCATTCGACGCCGACGGCATCCTTTCTCGTGACTCTAGTGCGGCATGGACAGAGGCTGAGAAGGATGTCGGCACCCTGAAGCACAACACATACTACTAATTTCATGTCTTGCAACAAGGCCTACCTAGGTCAAAAGGGCATGACACCTTCCCAGCAGTACACCATTGACCAGACGGGCTGTCTTCATACTGGTCTGATCATTGGAAAGACTGCCATATTTCAGAAGAAGTTCAAGGCTAGCTATCTTCATGTCAGGCGTCTGGCAGACAATCCCAACACATGGACTCAGACCAGACATGACTGGGACGAAGTAAAGAGAATGCAGCGGTAAGATGTCCTTCAAAGTGTCTCTTTCTAGAAGAAAAAAAAAACGCAGGTGTGCTAATTTCTTCTCTGTTTATAGTATCGACTATGGTGGAACTACGACGTCGTCCAAGGGCAATCTTGATAGGGTCGTGAGAAAGGGTAAGGCTTTTCTTTACGATGATGAGATGCAAATGCTAATTTGTTGTAGGCGAGGAGTGGATTGCATTATCTGGTGGCCAGTATTCTGCAGACTGGAACTGTTTAGCTTACTACCGTTTCATGGCCTCGAAGCTCTAGAAGTTTGCTGCAACTAAGGTAGTGAGAAACAAGAGCCATTGAAGCCTAGAGTCGAAAGGTACATGTTGAAGTGGACATCTAACTGTCGCGTGTCTTCCAAATTACCTGTAACTTATTGTGCCTTGGGCAGAATGGCAAATAATAGGAACTCTCAAGCACTGAACATTAATGTCTTTGAATCTGACTTTTTGTCTCGTCTTAGCCGTCGTCTTCGTGATCCTTTTGGCGGCTGTAACGTGTGACCAGGCTCTTCCTGGCTGAAGCTCAATTCAGTCTGATTAGAGGGCCCAGTGACTCATCTTACGACATGTTTTAGCTGGAATAAGTCAATCTTCTCACCATTTGACTAGACCTATGAAAAAAGAAGAATTGGTTGTGATCAGGAGAATGCCGGAAGGGGTTCCGGAGCCCAAGAATTCCGAAGTGGATCTCCGTCACCGGATCCATAATCGGAGCCGTCCAGGCTCGGAACTCTAATGATCGAGATGGAAGAAACGGGTGGGTGCGTTGAGTAGCTTCGAGCATCCTGCTTACTCCAAGATGGGTTACAAATCCAGCCTAAGTAGGCAGGCGAAGGAGGGTTACGATAGCGAAGTCTATTCTCTTCTTAGTAACCAGGTAATATTTCAGGTATTCATGCACGAGGTCGAGCCCTCAATTTTTGGATTTGACCAACAAAATTCATTTCTTTACGCCTGGTATCCTGGTCCGAATCGCAATCATCCTACTCATTACTGAAAGAAAGTAAAAAACAGAACAACGGCCGAGCCTATCAATGAGATAGCCATCTCGTTGCCGTGACAAGTCGTGATTGCCGTTTCTAAACCAGCCAACGCCATACTGAAACACCACTCTTCTATCTCTTATGCGTATCTCTGATCCATCTCGTAACGGGGAACGTTCGGGTCATAGGTCTTGTTGGGCTGGTTAGAAGCGTAGCCTCCAGTGTAACCAGTGGTAGGGTTGGCGGGAGCGTAGTTTCCGCGGGGCAATGTGCCCTTACGGAACTTGTGGTAGATGACGCTGGCGTAAATGAGGAGGCCGACGAAGGAGGCGCTGAGGAGAAGTCAAGGGTCAGTTTGGCGCACAATGGAAGCGGAAGCCAGTTCGTTGAGAGGCACTTACAGAATAATGATCGCGATGACGATGGTGATCGCGCCGCCAGCTCCAATGATGGTGAGGATGAACAGAATGACCCAGACCAAAGTTTGAATGACATTAGTGATGAGGAAAAATTTAGGGCTAAGCGTGCGTCGAGAGCGCTTGACGATGCAGACAATGTCGAGAATGAGGCAGATAAGAATGATAACCATGATAACAGCGAGGACACCAATGAGCCAGCTTGCCGTTCTGCTATCGTCGCCATAGTGGTTCAAAGCGTCCTTGTTCGAAGCGACAACGGCGATGGAACCGGCGTAGAGAACGACCTCGAGAACCATGACAGCGATTCGAATAACCCAGAAGGGGATCAAAACGCGCTTGAGGAACGGGGAGCTATCGCCGATGATGTATGCTTGAGTCATTTTGCCGGTGGTCGTAGTTATTGTAGTGTAAGTGTCTGGTTTATTTCGTAGGTATTCTCGTGAACGTGTTGGCGAGCCAAATTTTCAATTCCGAGACGTGAGGTACTTGGTGACAGCAAAGACGAATGATTTTCCCCTATACCTATTGTGAGAGAGCTTCGTGTCTTAAGTAAATTTGACGATGACCACACGCACTCGAAGGATCAAACCCCTTGGATCAGCAGCGCCGCACTTTCGTCTCGCTTACGGTTGGAATGTCTTAGTTGCGTTGGAGCGGCGCGCCACAGCCCCTTTCGACTTGGTCGCCTAGGCCCTTGTTGGAACAGCCCTAATTAGAGTCTACAGGCCTTCGAAGTAACCTTAAGATGGTCCAACGCGCCCAGCAGCGCCCCCAAGGAGACTCAAGTGGCTGAAATCGCCCTGTGTTGCCTGTTTCATGGGGCCAAAAGCAAGGAGAATCCTGACTACCAGGGATCTCGGCTGACAGCAAGCGCCTGTTGGTGCGTCCCCAAGGGGCATAGCCCCGGATCAGCTCGTAGATCCTTGGCACTCTCTGCGTCTTTTACGGGTTTACCACCTATTCTTGACGACCAGCACACCAAAGTCCCCGATCTCGCGCGGGCCTAGCAAATGTCGCTGCCTATGGTGGAGAGCTTTGGGCCTGTTGGGCTGACAGGGTATCAGACTGTAGGACTGTGCCCCTCGTACCATTCCTAGACCGTCATTCGCAGATCTTTGTATGAAGTCATTTCCATGCCGCGCCGCTAACCGCCGACACTTGAGAAGCCATTACGAAATTTGTCTTTAAGGTTGCGGCACTGTAGAAACGGGGCCGACTTTAGCTCGGGCTACCTGATTTCTCAATCTTTTGTTGACTCGACCCTGCGCTCGAAACTGCAGCCATGCGCCATTTGGGGTGGAAGGGAAGGCATACCTACTTTACTTACTCTCCTCCCTTGAGCGGTCGCGATGTCTCAAAATATGCGTTATGTTGCACACGCACGATCTTGTGGGAAGCCACACTACCTACTTACTTATCTACCTTACTGTCTTAGCACGGTTGCATGAGCGTCAGCTGAGGGCTGCATTCATAACGGCAGCGCTACAGCAGCCGGGCGACGTTGTGTCTATTGAAAGCCAAGGTTTCCGCCTTCATTCCTGGATCCAGTGAAGTGAAAATTGCACCAAGAGTCTGCCCCTTGGTTCGCACCAAATTGGAGAATTAGAGAGGGGTGAGGGCCATGCGGATTACGGTAGTGGTGTTCCCTCATCCACTAGATATTACACGGAGAGAGGGCAGGGATTGATTTCTCCTTGAGCACATCAGCCTATCACGGAGAAAAACAGTTGATTAGCACGTTAGTTAGCCTAGCCGAAGGCAGAGCGAACAGAGGGCTTGACTAAAGCCACCCAGATACTACTAGAACCTTAATTTTTATCTAAAAATTTCCTCATCTTTATGTATTGAAGATCGCTCAGCCCTGTGCTTACCTGACCCATGTACAGCAAGTCTAATGCATTCGTATCGGTGGCGTAGTCGCACTTCCTCCAATTAAAAGTGAATCATCTTACTGTACCTACCGCGCTCTGATCTATCGGAATCCGGGGTTCACGGGAATATTCATACTTTTGTTCTGATTGAGAAGTGCCCGAGGGACCAGCTTGAGGCACGTACGGATAAGTCAGCTGTTTGTTACCTCAGCCACACATTGTCTGGCTGTTCTAAGATTTACGGAATCGTCAAGGCTGACATCGACCCCCCCCCCCCCCCCCCCCCGGACTGATGTGGCTGGTCGTTCACCATGAGAGCGGTGTTGAGAGAGTACGAGAATGTGAGTCCCTTCCCTACTTAGCGAATGATGACTGAGCATAAAAATTTCGGGGGACTAGGCGACCATGGAAACTCCTGTTAGTGCGTGGTTGTCCCAGGAAGCAGTGAACCCGGAATTTGAAGATCGTTGCGGTCTGCACATCGTGCACCATATGTCTGGACCATAGGTTTTGTCGAGTTATGGAGTCCATTGTCGCCTCACCAAATACCATCAAAGTGGGGGCATTGTAATCGGCTCCCGCAAAAAATGTACCTCAAAGGACATGTAGCTGTCAACCTCGTAAACACAGCTCTAGATTGACAGGTTACCATGAGGACCTGAAGACTTGATGTTCCCAGATAGGGCCACGTCGGACGCGTCTTATCAGCGCAGTCGTCAAAGTCAGCGATTCGACAGATATGTTCTCAGATATCAACCAAGCCTGCTGCATACGTCGTAAATTGATGCAGCACGCCCCGTCGTCGCACAACCAACACACGAATCAAAGAGACCCAACTGTCAACTGAGGACTGAGCCGGCCAACCGATCATTTACTTTTTTGTTGTCCTGTCAATCAAGGAAACACTTCCGCTCCCATCTCCAGTTGTTTCGTGCATAGATCCACGTTTCCTGCCGGACAGACTTGGCCACGTCCTGCATCTTGCCGTTGTCAGCGCTACAATCCGATAGTGTGCATACAATTGGTTCATTGATTTTCGTCGAACGCCAAAGGTGATGGACAGTGGATATCTATCGATGGACCCTCGTCGGTGTAAGCGCTACTTGTTTCGGTCTTTGCTCCGTGTAACACAGTGGCATTCCAAACCAACAGCAGTGCAAATACATAAGGAGGTAAATATCGATCATTTCTTGTCGGTCTGGGTTACTCTCTGAATCTTTCAAGTCCTCTCACTCAGACTTCGCAATGGCTTCACCAAGATTCCAGATTCCGCTGGAGTTCCAATCGAAGATTCGCCATGTCGAGTCTCTCGACCCTCGCTCTGACGAGGAGATTCTTAAGTCTCTGATGAAACCTTCGCCAGTCACGTCAGAAAAGAACATCTGGGCCTTTTGGGACTCTGGTCTCAACAACATCCCAAGCTGGGGCCAGCGCAATATTATCAACTGGGCTCGTCTCTGCGGTCCCGAATGGGCGATTCGCGTCCTAGATGACGTTCCAGACTCTCCCAACAACGCCTTGAACTGGGTCAAGGAAGACCAGCTTCCTGAGGCTTATGTTGCACACAAGATGGATGGACCTCGCGTGTGGACCGGGCCCCACAGCGCAGACTTTCTTCGCGGTATTTGTCTGTATCAATATGGCGGTGCTTGGGTGGACGTTGGCACCATTCTCGTTCGGTCCATTGACGATCTCTGCTGGAAGAAACTCGAGGATCCAAACAGCCCTTACCAAGTCTCCGCCCCTTGGATGTACTCGAACGTCATAGCCAATCATTTCATTGCCAGTCGCAAAGGTGACATATTCATCAAACACTGGTAAGTTCAAGTTGATATCAGAGCTCATTAATACAGTCGACACGAGACTCTAAGTACGGGGAAAAGCTAATCCGCTGTCAAGGCACGATGTTTTCATGGAGGTTTGGAAGGGCCATAAGAGCTCCGATGGCATCCTCGCAAGCCCTCTTGTCTCCTTCGCGCAAAACATGAACGCCGATGCAGTCGAAGCTCGGAACTTCAAATGGAACTGGAACGCCCCTCTCCCAAAGTTGCTGGAGTACATTGCTCAAATCGTATGTTGGATTAGAGTTGCTGCGGTCAAGGAGCCTAACGGTGGTTTCGATGGCGTCGATTACTTCGACAAGAAAGTCCTCCTTCACGATTCGTTGTACGAAGATTGGCCGGCAGAAGCCATCATCGGTTGGAACGGCGAGGACCTCTTCGACCTCTTTTCGGTTAGATTGGATGCCGATCCCGAGTCTGAAGAATATAAAAAAGCCTACAATGTTGTTTGGACGATCTTGACTACATCGACTATGCAGAAGGTCACCCATGCTGCCGGCATGACCTCGACCAAGGCACTGGGAACCTTGTGGGATATGAAGGAAAACGAAAATAGAGACCAGGAGCCTGGAACATTCGCAGAGTTACTACGGTATGGAAGTGTGCATTTCGAACAAAACCGAGAGATAGAGTACATCACGTCACCGAAAGCTGATTTTGTGCTGGAAAAGGGCGTGCTCGAGCCTTGAAGTGGCCTTTGAGTGTCACATCTAGGGCATTCTGAGGCATAGCCTGGAAATTGGGTTAGATGGAGCTCCCTTGGTGTAGATAGTTTTTATGAAACGATGAAACACGTGTAGTGCAAGACCGCCCGGTTGCATAATACTCTTAGTAGACAATCTTTTCAAGATCTAGCTGGCGTAATGATTTTTCCAAGTCCTTTAAAAGTCTGCAGAACACATGTAAATATGTAGGGTATTACATGCATGACAAGGCCATGTACTTACTTTATGACTATGCAAGGTTCCTCATTGACTCGGAAGCATGCTGGCATAATATGTATCCCAAGAAAACCAGTCAAACGTCGCATCAAATGGTCTTTTGCGACCTTGAAGGTCAGCTGTGAACAAACTCTCGGGAGTTTCGCTGGCAGATTCGGGATCTCGCCGCTCTTCAAGTCCCAAGGGTGGCCCAGATGCGAAAACGTCAGCAGGCAGCCAGTTGAGGAAGTTTTCAATATCCAGCCCATCGTCCAAAGTGATCTCATCGAGAGTGCCTTGAGAGAGGCCGAAGAAGCTTCCCTCTGTAGACTCTACTGCTTCAAGATTTTTGTCAGCGTGAGTACTCTTTGGGGGCCATGAGGTGTCTAGGGTGTTGTTGACTGTTGCATGGCGCTGTCGTATATGTCTCCGAGCTAGTTCCAGGAACAAAAACGCAACATTCTCCAGACGAGTGCACAGAACGGCTAGAAGCTGCATCTGTCCTCCCATGCTCGAAAAGTATGAAACAGTTGTGGCAAGGAGACCGATGTCTTGATCGATTGTCGCCGAGGTTTGGGACGTGGAGGTGTGGACTACATTCTCGAAGACGACAAAGAATGGGATGAAGGGATAGTACAATAAGTACCTGCGATGTTTGTCAGAAGAATCCATGAATGGGACTGGAGTTCGGGATCTGCTGAAACAACCGAGTTGCCTCAAACCGACAAGGCTTACCAGACAACCCCGTTGTAAACGGAAGACCAATTGGAGACAATGGACGGCAGTATGAATAGAGCCTCTCTTGCGCACTCTAGACGGTGATTGTTGGAAGATTTGTCCCCTTTGAGAAGGATAATCATGATGTGAAGGTACTGAAACCTTAAACTATTGAGGCCCAATGACATTTCCTTCAGCTGGGCCGGCTCAAGGAGGCGCCTTTCCGCCTCAATTGTTTCGTCCAGAATCTGCATTTTGAACGTTGTAAGCATAAGATACGTCATGATTTGAGACTAATGTAAGGTCTTCCTTCCTATTGACATACTTCTTTCGTCTGATGGGACCAGTTCTCGAGCTGCAGCCTGATAGTGTCTCGAGAGGTTGTTGATGAACCTGGGGCCAGCATATCGACGACTAAACCCATTGTCTTGGCTAGCTCGATACCCTTAATGAAGAAGTGTGCTCCAAACTTAGATGGACGTGCAGACGGTGGTACACTGCTGAACTCCGAATCGAGATGAGGTTGGAACTTGAGCAGATGGCTGAAGTCGGGCAGTGGAACATCTCGGTAGTGATTCATCGGAAGAAACGGGGATCGACCAAACGCGAGATCACAGGACTTGTCCAAGACAAAGAGGAGCCAGAACATCGAAAGACTCCGCTGATAGGACTCGAGATCGCTTTGCATTGGCACATGTAAGCCGAGAGCCTCCACTTGGCGACAAGCATGGCCGACTAGCATCCACGACAAATTCGGAGAGGCGTAATCTTCGCCATGAACAGCCAGCAAAGCTAGTACTTGGACATTGACCTGTCGTGGTTCCAAGAATATGCGGCTATCATTCAAGGCGATCCGCATGTTCTGTCGAAATCTCGCGGCCTCTAGCTTCCCATAGTCTTGCTGCTCTGTAGAGACTTGAGCTAACATGATGTAGTTGAAGTAGATCAGCCAAGCGTTGTGGGAGACTTTCTCTGGACTAAAGACTAACTGCTTCAGGAGCTCCTCTGAAGGTGTAATGAAGAATGGCTCGCCCTTTGGCGCGTGTTCCAGAAAGGCTAGAATTGCCGAAGTTCATCAGTATAGATTGCATTTGTGGAATCGAGCATTAACCAACTTACTTCCAATAAGCTTGTAGTCTGTTGCTCTGGAAGGTATATAGAATCCTGCCGCATGCGTGTTATGCACGGGCTCGACTGCTGCGGTAGTTAGGGACGTCGATAGAAACTGGAGCCCAGACTGAGCGTCCGTCTCTTGCTGAGACGAACGACTAGGATTTCCAGATGTCGTCCGAATTTTTCAGTAGCCTCTCTCACGAAAGAGAAAGAATGAGAGGCGCCAACAAATAACCTGGGGGCCCGATCATCGTTTTTACTGCCAGACTGATGCGCTCGAGAAGGAACCTGAGCATCGTTTCTCGGCTCCTTCTCGGATGAGCCCTGCACAACAGCATTTTCTACTAACGCGGTCAAGCGGTCAAGTGTGCGTTCTATGCTGCAAAGTCGAGATCCCACCGTGGAGTCCTCTCGTGTACTTGCGAGCTGTGGCGTCGATTCATGGCCCTGAGTTGGTGGCTGCCCTTGGACTGGCACTGAACTGGGCTGACTATGAGTCGGTACTGACTTTAGACGGTCGCGAGAATAATTGCAAGGTCCAGGCCATGGAACGCAGGCACTGCATTTTGGCAGCTCCCTAGAGCATCTTTAACACGTCAGTCCCCCGCCGGACTTTCCATTTCCTATGTGCAAAGATGCTTTCATTAACAGCATTGGTGCAGTGGTGATGAAATTACCTGAACTTCTTCTGTCGGCAATAATCGCACTGAAGTATATCCAGTATGTCAGTCAAGAATATTGAGGTAAGTGAGAACTGATCATCTTCCTGAAAGCTTACCGCGAAACGGGCCAGCGGGGTGCTTTGCACTGGATCGCTACCTGAGCTCATCGCAATCGGCCTTGATGATGAAGTATTACTTGTTGATATGCGATCCCCTGCAAATAGAAAGAATTCGACGGTATGTTGAAGTTACAGATGCACTCCGTTGCTCGATGACGGCAAGCTTCTGATCGAGCTTGGGTGTGTAGACAAAAGGTCCGACAGAAATGATGGGGACTAGATGAACGCCGAAGATGAGCGTTCCTCCGGAAAGGATGCTGACATTCCGAGAGAAGCCAATCAAACAACAGGATCTCGGACATTATTCTCCATGCTCAATATTGCACGGCAACAAACCTCCGGAAGACCTCCGAAACCATCCAATCACATCTGCAGTCCCAAGCACCGTCTACTTTTGTCGCATCTAAGCTGGAGAATTCACGATGTCCGTGAATACGTTGAAAATCCGACCAAGTAAACCGTGCAATAGCTCAATTCAGCCTGGAAAATGGATGGCAAAGATGTGGCATTTGACACGGCGGACAGATATAAAATGAAGAGAAAACGTCCGTTTGCCTCACAATATCCTCTCAACTCGTCTTCTATTACGTACAAAGCAGACAAGCTACTCGGTTACAACTCAGACTCTGATCCTGCACAATCAAATTCGACAATATCAATTACGCCATATCGATTTCATCCATCACTAACCTTCCGCTGCCAACACTATCGACCTCGACTTCAAAAATCAAAGCATCACACCACCGAACACAATTACGACGAAAAACAGGAAATATGGCCCGCAACGCAGCCTCCATCGCAATTATTGGCGCTGGGCCCTGCGGCTTGACCTTCGCACGCTTGCTGGAGACGAACAATGTCGACTACGTGGTGTTTGAGAAAGACATCGACTCAACTCCCACGCCGATGTACCAGGGCGGAACTCTCGACCTTCATGGCCCTTCCGGCCAGCAGGCTCTGAGAAGTGCAGGCCTCTTTGAGGAGTTCAGCAAGCTCGCGCGGTGGGATGCTACCAAATTCGTTGTCCAGAACCCCACGTGCACCTTGAAGGCAGAGTTCGGACAGGATCGCGACGCTCCGGAGATTGATCGTTGCCAGTTGCGCCAACTCCTCCTTGATTCAATTCCATCCCATAAGGTGCGATGGGGTCATGGTGTACAAGCAATTGACAGGGGTTCAGACTCGGGCTGGGTCGTCAAGTTCACGAATGGCGCTTCTGCATCTGGCTTCCAGCTCATTATCGGGGCTGACGGCGCGTGGAGCAAGGTTAGGCCATTGGTGAGTAATCCTTGGACATGCCACATCACTTTCATGATAACTCCCTAACACTTCTCAGCTTACTATGGCGAAACCTGAATATTCTGGAAAGATGTTCATCGAGGGTCGACTTTCACATGGCAACCCGAGTTACTCCGCCGCGCTAGAACTGTCGGGACCCGGCAATATGATGGCTTTGGGCCATGGACGAACGGTCTCAGTGCAACAGGTATCTGATCGGTCATATCGAGTCTATGTGGGCTTAGTGGCACCTGAGAACCTGACAAGAACAATCCTGGACATGGCTGATACCGAAGCTACACGACAAAAGCTTCTCTCCTCTCCACAGTTCTTCGCGGACTTTGCCCCTGAGTTACGGAGCTTTATTTCTGACGCTGAAGGTCCTTTCCGACGCTGGCCTCTTTACCGCATGCCCGTGTCCTCCGTTAAATGGGATCGTGTTCCAGGAGCCACCCTTCTTGGCGACGCCGCGCATGTATCGACGCCATTTGTGGGTGATGGAGTTAACATGGCCATGTACGACGCCCTCAAGCTGGCTGAGAGTATCATCAAACACCGGGATGCTGAGTCCAACGAGGAGGGAAAAGACGCTTCTGAGCTTGAGAAGGCCGTCAAAGAATACGAAGCGGAGATGTTTGGCCGCGCTCAAGACTTCACCAAGCGCTGCATTATGAGTGAGGAGATATTCTTTGCCGAGGACGGGGCTCGGCGATTCATCGACATCATTAGCCATGCTGTCGAGTTTCAGCAAGAACAACTTTTTATCGATGGGGAGTGAGCCTGACGGCTTTGTGCTAAGTGATGTGCTAGGCAAACGTTAGGCGCCTTTCTTGAAGTTGAGGGTTCGAGTCAACGCGTTGCCCTTTGGCTAGTGTTATATTAATACATACTTTCCGCTCTTGTTCTTACAACTGCCTAGCAACCCGAGTCTCGTTGAATCTCCTCCTCGCAGTAGACTGTAGCAAATGGTATGAAAAGGAAGTAGAGCACTGGCCCTTGCAAGACTTTCCCTATAACAATCTGTATTGATAATGCATGGTCCGAGATTGAATGAAGTAGAATTACTGATACAGACAACTTTCCGAGCTAAGAGAATAAGCGGGGTTACATAATCTGAAACCAGAGTGCTGGAAACAGATGTGGTGTTCTCAAAGGGACATGGAGCGTTCGGCCGAAATCTGTCCGGGGCTGGCCTCTTGGTAAGATCGAGCGCAGCACCCGCTACCTTTGGCAACGTCCCTCATGAATCAATAGAAGGATGAACATGGATTGCGGATTGATGGTCTGCCCGTCGGATGGATAGCCTCCCGATGCTTGCCTTGGAATGGTGTACAAATGTGCCGAGCAGCCACAGCTGGATTGATCCAACCCAAGATTTCACCTCTAAGCTTAAGGTAGTTGGCATTCCTCTTTCAACGTTCGTACACACTCTCGGGAGATCAAAATCAACATGATCACCATTACAGTCGCAGGAGGAACTCGTGGGATCGGCCGAGCTATTGCTGAGGCTATCAATCGCAAGGGCGGTTACCGCGTCAAGATACTCAGCAGATCTGTAAGCTTGTACCTGCGACTGATCGAGTTGTATATGGGAGATGCTGAACTTTGGTAGCCCAATCTGACCCTGCAAAATGAAATGGGAATCGAGATTATTTCAGTCGACTACAGCAGCATCCCGGCGTTGACGAAGGTCTTTGACGATAACGAGGTCGACGCAGTGATTTCGACCTTGTTCGTGACTTCAGATGGTTCTCCTCAGGTCAATATGATACGCGCTGCCGAAGCCTGCGTTCATACGAGGCGTTTCATCCCGAGCGTCTGGGGAATTCCCTACTCGAGAGAGTGAGTTGTAAAGCCTGGCATGCTCGTGAACATGAATCCAAGAGAAATCTTGGAACCGAGCGCAAAATATCTGACAAGAGTCGTCTTCTAGTCAAGTAACCGAGAGGCAGATGACGATCGGCCAGTCGAAGCTCGATGCAGTGGAAGCCCTAGAGAATTCGTCTCTGGAGTACACTCTGTATTATGTCGGCTACTTTCTAGACTTCTGGGGATACCCTCGTGTGAAAACATACCAGATCCAGAACATCATCGTGGTCGACATCGAGCACAATAGGGCCGCCATTCCTGGTCAAGGCAATACTCCTGTTACCTTCACACACACCTTGGATGTTGCAGAATTTGTGGTAGCAAGTTTGGAGCTCCCCAAATGGGAGAAAGAGAGTTATGTTATCGGCGAAAATGTGACGTGGAATGAGTTCCTCCGAATTGCCGAAGAAATCAAAGGTGAAAGATGCACAATGCTTCGACACGCCTGTCAGACATTTGCTCACACAACCGTATTTTTAGGCGTCAAGTTCGAGATCACCCATGACGAAATTGACTTCCTAAAGTCTGGCAAGATCACGGAGTTGCCTTCTCATTCGTCCCTGTACAGCGTGATGCCAAAAGATCAACTTCAGGCGCTGTTCGCCACTTTTGGTATTTGGTTTGAGGAAGGATTGTATCATCTCCAGCCTAAGACGACCCTCAATCAATTGTTCCCAGAGATCAAGGCGCGAACTGTCAAAGAAGTCATTCAGGCTGGGTGGAGTCAGAAGGATTGAGAACATCAGGGGCTAGACCAGGTTATCGCGTGCTGCCTTTTTGTGTACTGAGTACTAGTAGTCAAACACCTTCAAAATCTGCCAAGGGTCCCCCATGAACACTTACCATCGTATGAAACTAGAAACTACTCTATCAAGGTTCGAAGATCTTCTCGCCTAGATCCTTTCCCACGAGACCATGTGAAGTTTAATCGGACGTCAGTTAAGACTGAATCAAAAATTTTTCCCATGTTCTGTCTCCCAATCTCAATGCCGCACAAAAGCCAGTCTTAGCAACATAAAGATTAGTAATACAGCCGAGACGCGGAGGAATTTCCCGCCATTTATGGGATTAGTGATCATGACCTCAGATTCTGGCTGAGTGGGACTAATTCAATGAGATCTTCAGGGAGCATGGGTGCAGAAAAGCCTTGAGAATTCAGGATATTGTTGGTATCCCTATCACAGGGAAGTTGGTTCGAACCGTAGGGTCCTGGGGGTGACGAAGTATCAATATCTCTGTATTGATTGATTCTGCGTAAGGAGTAAAAGGAAGGTTCCAACCGGAGGTTGGGTGGGTAGTCGAGGTCTAATTGTACCACCTCGAGGTGGCCCATGCTCTTGCCCTTATCCGCGGTCGAATTGGACTTCCAATCCGACAGATATCTTCATCTTTGAATAAGTCTTCGTAGTTGTAGATTATCTGTGAAATTTTTAACCGGAGTGTTGGACTCTTAGTCAGGGAAATGATATTGGTTTTTTTGTCCCAAAATGTTTCTCTACCTACAAGATGCATAGGACCGAACCCCTGTATTTGCTTCCCATTTGATGATCACACAAACTACAAGACTCTGCGAACCGACCTAGTTCGGCGAGACCACTTAGACTTTCTCCATTCCATCCTCAAAGCCAATCTCGACATGTTTAACACCGTCCTTTCCAATGATAGTTGTTGCATCCTGTGGGACTGTGGATACCTGAGGCAGTGGCTGGTGCCCCAGGCACCAGCTGCCTGATCCACCTCCTGGTTGATCCAGCCCACCGCAGCCACCTTCACCACAACATCACCAACCAACCGTCAATACCAGTCGTATTGCCTCATTGCTTGCCTCGTTGGTCCAGATGTGCAGTGTGTACTGCCCACACATCCATAGCAGGCCCATCAAAGATGAGAGCAATTTCTTCCAAGAAAGGGCCTTTGGTCTCGAGGTAAACAAACCACAAGACAATAATCTCGACAAGAACCCAAGGAATGAAGATGGTATAAAGCTTCCATGCCATTCTGTCAAGACCAATGGGAACAACGTAGGTTGAAATAAGGGAGAAGCATGTGGAGAACAGCTGGAAACAGGCTGTACCACGCATGCGGAGGCTGTAAGGAAGAATCTCGGTGATGTACAACCCCAAGTTGCCGTTGAGAGCCAACGCGGACTCTCGGGAACAGAATATAGACCCAAGAGCTGGATGATGGATGGCAGCCCCTGGATTGCCGATGGGATACGCCACGACCATGTCGAGTCAATACGGAAGCTCGCAAAGGTTGTCCATGCCGCTACGATGGCACCAAGAGAATATGAGGTGTTGAACAAAGCGGTTGCGGTAGCTCTGTGGGCGGGGTGTGCAATCTCTGTGATCAATGGAGCTCCTGAAGCTCCAAGAAAAACGGTGCCACAACCGAGGATACCGCGAGCGATGACGAACATGACGAGGTTTTGGGCTGAGGCTTGGACCACAGAGCCAATGATGCAGAGCGTTGCGCCGCATGCCAGACTGTTGGAACAGCAAAGGCTGATAAGGAGTAATGGGAAGGTACCATGGGCTGGCTGGCACCTGCCCTGGGCGAAGTGGGACAACTGGCTTAGTCATCACGGCCGGATAAAGGTGGGGCAACCACCCAGGCCGTCACTACCTACTTCGACCGACTCCTGCCTACAGTGTAAGATAGAAGAACAACAAGAAGAACAAGCAATAGGATCACCAACAGACGAGTGATAATTGCTACCACTATTTGTCGTATACGACCCCGTGAACCAACACAGACCAATCTTACGACCAAAAGTATCGCTGACAATTTAGAGAAACGGGATGGCGCAGAGACCTCCGATAGGATAGGCAGCGTTGAAGAGACCCAGAGTCGATCCTTTGGGTTCTCCAAAGTAGTTCCGCCAGTTCTCGACTGACTGAAGGCCGTTCATCATGGAGCCGTCAAAACTAGGTATATTTTGTAAGTCTAGAGATCCATTGAGGGAGAGAGCTGTGCATTCTTACCCTTGAGTGAAAATGGACAGCATTGGAAATGCTAAAAGCAAATTCAGAGTGCGAAGATTTTTAGACCTCCACCATTTCCTCGGATCTACCGTGCCTTCTGGCATAGCGGTCACGAAAGGACCCTCAACATTGCTGCCAGGTCCCATGTTTGTTCTGATGGGTCATGGACGGGTGTGTGATAGATGTAGGCCGCCAGGTTTCTGTTCAAGTCGTCGATAGCTGCGAAAGCCCCCAGAGATGTGCTGAATAGAGGATAAGTCAAGGTCAGCGCTTGAACAGAGTTTTATGGACAAGTCGACCGGCAGTCATGGAAGCAAAATACGAATCGTCGCGTGATACTAAAGGACTCGTTGAACAACGATGAGGTGTTGCTTCCAGACACGCCTGATTTAGCGCCCCTGCATGTGTCTTTGGGATCCGGGGTATGGGGTGATTCGCGGGGGGGACTGGGGGCGTACGGGATCCAGGCCGTCGAAATATCGTGACCCGGTAGGTGACCCAGACCTTTGCTTAGTCTCGAAATCATTTTTCCTTCAGCTCAAAGCCAAATTCTTGGGCTGGAACCCAGTCGAACGGATAGACTCAGCCGCGGAAAGCCGGAGTTGAGGCTCTAAAGAATACGCGGATCATGGAACTGGCGGAGCTCTCGCGGAAAGCCGGGACAATGCATTCATCTCATTTTGTCCCACTAACTTGGTTCGACCCCACGCTAAGCTCCAACTCCCTCGATTCTGACTCTAGATCGGCGAGTTTCTGAATCATGTAAGGTCACTTCCCCCTTGAAATCAGTGAATATATACGCAGCGGGAAAGGTGCTCACGCCGTAGAGAAGCCGTGGTCACGATCTTATGAGCCGTCTCACAGCCAAGGGGTACTTGGTAAGATGCTTGTTTTCTTTAGTGTCATTGAGTGCGCTACTCTACTCTAGCTGAAAGTTGAAAGTAAGATCCCGGCCAAAATGCTCCTCAACACCGCTCGAAAGCTTCACGCTTACCCGGATCGGATCTTCGACTGGGATATCCTGTAGAACAATCGACAAGCTCAACTCATCAGTACCGCCCTCTCGGGACCATCTGATGCGAGCAATGCCAGGTGCTAGCTTTCCACCAAGCGCCACCTTGGCGTCAAATTCGCCGAAGAGATTGAACCGAGGAGCGCAAGAGATGGCTCCCCATCCGGGCTCGAGAGGTTTGATACCGGCAACCTCGGCCGTGAACTCGTAGAGAGGCACCGAGCTCCACGCATGGCAGTCTGATCTGAGCGTCACCTCATCCTCGCACCAAGTTGTCAGATTCTGGCCCAGCTGATGCCGCCAGGGATCCCAGAAGGAGTGGAAAGCTGTGTCGTAGAGGTCTCCGCCTACTTTGGACAAGGCCCGGAGAGCGTAAAATGACATTGCCGTAGAAGCCTTGGTGAACTTGACGAGATGACCCGGTGTGGTGGGGAGATTCGACGTGCTCGGGTCATCATCGAAGCATTGTGTGAGGAGTTGTCTCGCCTCCTCACCACTAGTCGCGCCACAGAGAACAGCCCAGATTTGATTGTGTTGACTGAAGTCCAAGGAGTGGTCGGCTTTGGCCGCCAATCCGTCTGTAAAGGCTGTCCCCACGCGGCAGTGCTTTTGGGTGGCCGAAACGATATCGTCTGCTCGTGACTCGTACTCCTGCGCTAGGGCCGGTCGACCGAGATTCTTCACAGTCTTGGCGATGGCCTTGAGCGTGTAAGCGTACAGAAAGTTGGTAAATGTCTGAGTACCCGTTCTCTGGGCTGCCGTCGGTATACCCATAGGTCTCCATTCAGTTGTCCAGTCGACAAAGTCCCAATGTGTCCTGATGAACCGAGAGTCACTGGATATGAGACCAGTCTCGTTATCCAAGCGATGTGCAAAGAAGGCAAGGATACCATCACACACTGCGAGGAATTTGCGCGTGAATTTCCCGTCGCCGTAATGGGTGAAGTGATCAGCTACCGTGCAGATCCAGAATAGCGAGAAGTGAGGAATCACTTGAAAGACATGGGCAGGGCTGCGACTAGCGATGAGCCCAACACTTGGACGATACGAGTTGTAAAGCTGAACAATTGCCTGCCGAGCCATTCGATCGTCGCCTGACACGGCGTACGTGAAAAGACAGGAACTGCGAACTTCCATAGCATATTGAAGCTGTTCGTAGAAGGGACAGTCATTGCAGCAGTCGTGCATGCAATTGGTAAGCGTGCGTACGCTATTGTCCCAGAGACATTGGTACGTTGACTGGTGCTCGTCGGCCGAGGAGAGGGTGAACTCGCTTTTGATGTCTAGAGGATAATGAATCTGATCGATGGTAATCCCAACGAACTCCAGATCGCTTTCCGAATCTACCTGGATGTCGATAGACGTAAAGCGTAAAGTTCGGAAATGAAAAGGCGAAAAGGTCTCAAACTCCGCTGCATCCAGACTGTAGGCGATTTCGGTGCTGGCTTGAGCTCCTGAGGAGCCGGCAAAGATGTACTTGTCTTCAGGCCCAAACAAAGCTTTGGTCGTGTCTCTCCTGTCGCCTTTGCGGCGAATGTAAGGCACAAACTCTCGTTCGTCTTCATACGCCTCAGAGTACCGGATTCGTAAGGTTGAACCCGAAGTTTCGGGTCGTCTAAAGCGGAGTGCGAGCATCGCCGTCAAGTGGTTGTCTGCCTCAAGTTCGATGTGGTGATGTGTGCCCGCAGGCAGTCGGAGCATACTCGGACCGTCCTTCAAGAAGCTCTCCCACGAAGCCTGTTCTATGCCACTTTTGACGTTATGGACAGCTGCAAGTGAACGAGAGGTGGTCGTCGGCTTTGGTATCATTCGCAGCGCTAATACCCACGGCGGAGTGATGCCATGCGATGCCGGTAGTTCCAGTTGTTTTGCTGCGACCCAATCGAGCTCCAACGCTTTCACTGCGTCCACGTCTTCGTAAATGTGGAGGAAGTCGTCTTCTTTCTGGTCAATGCGAAGCACCGTGGCACTGTCTATGGCGGCTTCCCACGAACTGTCACTGCGGACAGGCAAAGAAACCCCATCATTTGCCACCAGGGGTCGGATGAAAAGTCCAGGAATGGGTAGTCGTGGGAAACTCGTGGCGTACTGCGTGGCATGAAAGAAGCGCAGGACCCTGACCGAGATGTGATTCACCCCGGTCTTCAAACATGGTTGTATGTCGATCTCGTCATAGAACCAGAGATGTTCGTCCCCTTTGACGGGGCCTGAAAAGACATTGTGACCGTTGATGAAAAGCTTGTATCTCGTGTCCGCCGTAATCTGGATTCTCGACGGCCCCTGTGGAACTTCTTCAAGGTTCAGACTCTTGCGGAAGTGGACGATGCCACCAGCAGTGTTTGCGCCATGGTCTTGCCACTCCGAATGCCAAATCCAGGGTGTGTCTACCAGTTCGGGATCCATGTTATTGAACTTGTGTACAGTGACTCTTGTCGTTGATATGCTTGAGGGTAGTAGAAGATAGATGTGCTCATCTGTCGAAATGGATGGATAAGAGGAAGTTGAGGGGTATGCACTTATTTAAACCGCCAAGTTCAGTATTTTACAGAAGGGTGGGGGGCTGAAAACACCGTGCCATCCATCAGCTCGGTGCGTTCTCGAGCGAGTCCT
Organism: Colletotrichum phormii; assembly: GCF_030913505.1. NCBI lineage: Eukaryota > Fungi > Ascomycota > Sordariomycetes > Glomerellales > Glomerellaceae > Colletotrichum > Colletotrichum phormii. The sequence goes on from NW_026851469.1 coordinate 308,847, forward strand.
AGTCTCACCCCAACATGGAAGAGAAACATCAAGTCTTGACGCAAGTTTATTCTCATGTGAGTTCACAAAGCCACATCTCAACTGATTTGGGACTGAGTCTATTCTTGAAATTCTGCTTTATAAGAAGCTTTTGACATTCAAACGCCTGACCACCAGCTGGTCTTCTCAACCTCCACTGTAGCCGTAAGAGGCGTCTCACTGCTGCTGGTGCCAACAAGAATGTCGTATTTTCCGGCCTCCACCGCCCACTGTTTGCGCGGTTCATCCCACTGGCTTAGAGCATATTTCTTGCTCAAGACAATTTCTACCTCAGCGGACTGTCCCGCCTTTTGAGAACCCCTTGAGCTCCTTTCCAGGGCGTGTAATTGAGGGGTATTGAGGCGCGACGTAGACGTGCACAACTTCGGAACCATCGATCGTGCCAGTGTTGTTCAACTTTACGCGCACCAAAATCTTCTCATCACCCTCGGTGACTCCGTGAGAAACCTGGAGAGCCCCCACCCAAAGGGGTAGAGAACAGGTCTCTTGACTGCTTCGTAGTAGCGGTACCCAAAAAAGACGTCTTCGCCGTAAAGCACTCGCCCCTGGTCCGACCGGTAGTTGACGAAAGCCGGGTTGTCCTCAACCCTGGCTGGGAACGACAAGGGCAGCTTGCCCGATGGGTTGACGTTTCCAAATAAGACATCTGCGATGGAATTGCCCGTCTCGTTTCCACCGTACCATGCTTGGATAATTGCCGATACAGAACCAGCCCAAGGCATTGTCACAGGCGTCCCAGACTGAACTACAACGGTAGTGGATGGATTGGCAGCAGCAATAGCAGAAACCAAGTCATCTGTTCTTCCAGGCAAGTCCATGTGAGGGCGGTCATGGCCCTCTTGCTCAAAGTCCGCATTGAGCCCGACGCATACGACGACTTGGTCCACCGACTTTGCCAGCTCTGCTGCGCGGCGAATCTCCTGATCCGCGTCACGAACTTCAACACCGCCACCGCCAAATGAAACCACGCCGTCAGCGTCCTTTACCTTGGATGCCGCGCCGCTGGCGAATTTCACCGTGACATTGTATGTCTGTCCGCTTACCAGCGCCTTGATCCCGGTTTCTTCCACGGTTCCGACATTGAAGAAGCTTCCGCCGCCTCTTTGAGTGGTTTCGTTATCGATCACGAGCTCCCCGTCAATGTAAAGATTGGCAGTTCCGTGGACAGTCAAACCGAACTCGAAATCGCCCGTCTCTTCGGCAGTGAACGAGGCCTCGATCTCTCCCCACCACAGATCTTCCGTTATCTCAGGATGATAGTAGTCGGCAAAGTACATGTTCGTGTCAACGAGATGCAGCGTGTCGACCGGTTGACGGTGAGTATCGGTTTCCGGTGCGGTGTAAGCCCTGAAGGTAACTCCGACCTGGCCATTTGCGGTTTTCAACCGAGGGCCGAGAATCGGTAGCATCTTGTGGGCGTAGCACCCGACTGAGTAAATAACATCACTTGCTTGCTCGAAAACAGCATCGAATGGCGTGACTGCGTAATAGGGCCTCAAAGTAGCTGATCCTCCACCACAGTAGACCGCTGCTTTGACGTTTGGTCCGATTACGAGAACCTAACAGCGGTTAGAAATTAGGAAATCATCAAGTGCAAGCGGATAATAGACTAACAGTCTTTTCTTTGTTGAAAGGCAGGGTAGCGTTCTCGTTCTTTAGTAGTACGATTGAGTCTCCCGCAATCTTTCGGAGGAGAGCTGAGGTCTCTGGAAGATCTCGACCTTTTTCCTCTGCACCTTCAGGGATTCCTGTCAATGCCGCACGGCGAACGGCTTTGAGGACTGCGCGGACGCGTTCATCTACAGCCTCGGGGAGGAGTCTTCTGGATGCCAGTGCGTGCTTCACCAACTGGCCGCGCCAGCGCGTGGGTCCAGGCATCTCCAAGTCAAGACCAGCCTCGATAGCTTCGATGGTGGAGTATGTTCCGTACCTTTGGCAATTGAATCAGCTGAAAGTCACTCGCATAAGGACGGATGTCGAAAACTCACCAATCGCTCATGATCAGGCCTTGCCATTTCCATTCGTCACGCAAAATGCTCTGGAGCATTCCGGCGTCTTCACTCACATGGAGCCCATTAACTTTGTTATAAGCGGTCATGAATGACGCAGGATTTGCATCTCGGACAGCAATCTGGAAGGGTAGCAGGTAGATTTCCCGAAGAGCCCGGTCCGTGATACGAGAATCAACAGCCATTCGCTCGTGCTCTTGGTCATTTCCCACAAAGTGCTTGATAGCAGCCTGAACTCCTGTACTCTGAATGCCGGTAACAACCGCAGCGGCACTTTGACCTGCAAGAACTGGATCTTCCGAGAACGATTCAAATCCTCGGCCTCCCAGGGGACTTCTTTGCATATTGACCGTGGGCCCTAGGAGGATGTGCGCCCCCTTGGCTCTCGCTTCGAGACTCATGAGCCTTCCGGCTTCTTGGAGCAGACTAGCATCCCAAGTTGCTGCGAGACCAGTGCCGCAGGGGAAACAAGCTGCCGGCACACCATTGAAGAATCTCGTACCCCGGACTCCATTTGGGCCATCGGATAGTCTGATGGAAGGAGCTTGAAGACGGGGAACACTCTTGGTGTGCCAGAAGTCGATACCTGCAAGTATAATCAGCAAGATTCTTGAAAGTAGGTTTTGACGCCGCGAAATCATACCAGCAAGTAGGTCAATCTTTTCTTGAACAGTCAATTTCTCCAAGACATCTTCCACGTCGAAGACAGCCGGCTTTTCTGGAATGTAGGAGATAGTCATGATTGAGGCAGTGAATCGTTTTGGAACTTTCCTAGTCGAGGTAAGGCAAGGTGGCTCACGCAACTCGTCACAAAATGACAGAAAAATAATCACCAGCTCAATATCATCAGGCGTCTACACAATGCGGCTTACACGCACCCTGTGCATGGTCGGTTTTAAACACCCATACCAAGTTCTCGTATTATTGACTCCCGTATTCTCCAGTAATATTTCGGCCCTAGTTCCGTAGTGTCCTTGACTCCAGAACTTAAACGATGTTGAGTAATCTTACACCGCGGGGTGTCGATCCTCCGAAAAAGTTGACCATTTCCGGCTTTCCGCGGAACGATCTGAGCGCTTGGGCCAGTAGCAAATGCCTCGTGACACCTGCAGCGGTCCTTTTTGCTACTCATCCATTCTGATCCTACACTCCGCGAACCTGTACCCATCGTTGTTGACCATGTCCGATGCACACGCAGAAACCCGTGCCAGTTCCCGCAAGAGACCTGCGTATCCTCGGAAACGAGCTGCCCAGGCCTGTTTAACATGTCGTCAGCGACAGACTAAATGTGACAACGAGAAGCCAGCCTGCAATTCTTGCAAGAAGCTGGGGATAGAATGCGTCTACCATGAATTCGAAAAGGCTTGGTGTGTGCTCCTCCCTGCCCCTTTGATATTCTCCCCGTCCTTGCTTGCGCCCAACACTTGGCTATTTCTTCCTTTCTCTTCGTCTCTGTTGCGCTTCGTCTGATCCATAAAATGATGGGCGCAGTTTCGATGCAGCCAGTCTCGCCATACTACGGAGGCTGGACGAGCTGGAAAGTGTAGTAAAAGGTAGCCGCCCGCTACCTGCTGCTCCTCAGCCGAGCTTGGACTTTGCTTCGTCGCCTTTCCCAACAACCGATATCGACTGGATCAACTCCTTTGAAGTTCGTTACGTCAACCGCGATGTGATCCTCCAATGGCCAGTCTGGAAAACCGTCGATGTGGACAGTCCATCACACGAATCGCCCGCGGCTATCTCTCCAGGGATCGACGTGGTCTCCCGCCCTCTCCTCGTATCAGACGTGAATGTTCAGGACACCTCCAGACTACTCGACATTTTCTTGTCCGTTTACCACATATTCAACCCGGTCTTGGATATCGCGACAATTGAAGAACACGTCAAGAGTACCTCCCTCAACGGGTTCGGTTGGGATGCTGGGTGATGTTTGGTCGTAAGCCACTCTTTACCTTCGGCAACCTCTGTTTACGATCCCTGCAACCGATGTCTGACAAAATTATAGCTCCTCGTATTGGCTCTAGGCACGACCGCAGATCATGAAAACGGCGTGGCACAGACGTCTCTGTCCGTTCGACAAAACGAACATTTCAGCCGAGCTGAGGCGTTCTTCGTTGCGGCGCAAAGGCGAATGGGTTTGCTACTGTCTAATAGTGGCATTGCAGAAGCTCAGTGCTTCTTCCTAGCTGGCGTGTATCTGATGACTATGATGCGACCAGCCGATGCCTGGAAGATGTTCACGCGGGCTTTGTCGAGCTGCCATACGTTCCAATTATCTTGTCGCGACGCCAGCCCTGGAGCTATTCGCCTGCAACAGACCATTCATTGGGCATGCTTCAAGTCTGAACTGTGAGTCTCTCCACTCTTCTCTCTACTTTAGTCCCCAAGCTCTAGTACATGTACTGACAATTAAATAGTGAGGTGCGGTTGGAGTTAGGAATCAGCAAGACGAGTGCATGGGATCTTCGCTTTCCAGATCTCTTTCCCGACCCTCCCGAGTCCATACAATCCCATGGAGAGCCTGCTTGGTATTTCTACCTAGCTGAAATAGCACTTAGACGATTAAACAACCGCATACTATCGGCGACATGCTTGGATGACCAGAATACTGGCAACGTTGCGGATAAAGTGGCGACAACCCTGGAATTCGAACGACAAGCTCACAGCTGGTATGCCTTTGTACCCCGACCTTCAATGCCTCGTGCAAAACTAACACAGTGTCTCTGCTCCGTAGGGCCAGGTCTCTTCCACCGAGCCTACGACCGGCGATAGACGATGCCAGCGACGTTGCTTTCGACTTTGACGAGAACGGGCAGTTAAGATTCATCCTCAGTGGCCATTTGATAGACTGCTTGGAGCTGATGTACTGGCCTTTCATATACGCCGCTGTGCATGGGCAGCTTGGAGATGACAGGGACTCCCACATGCTGGCCTCGCGAGGTCTCGACTTCTGTGTGCGGAGAATCAAGATCAATAAGTCGGGGTTCTTCTATCAGCATCATGGTACATGGTTGATGCTGCAGTCTTGCACACGAAGCGCGCTTGTATTAATTGCTGCAGCGTACGGAGGCCTACATGATAAGCTTCCACACGACTGGAAAGATAGTGTTGGGGATGTGGTGAATCTTCTGAAATACTGGGTTGATGAAGTGCCTGAATTCAAGAGGATGATTGAGATTCTCGCTACTTAGTAGTCCTCGATAGCAAACCTCTATACTGTAACCTCTCGACCAGGCATAGGTCAGGTGTTGTCTGGCGCGGCGGTCACCAGGACTGTGCCATGACCTACCTACCTTATCTCCTATCCATACACCACTTGGATCTATCGATGCAGACTTCCAGCCCTTTGTCTAGTAACTCCATGCTTGCTCTCGCTAGCTCTCCTCTCAAGTCCCCAATCTTCCTCTTGAGAGCCTCCAGGTAGTCCGGGCTTGCCTCCCAAACTTGCCAGTACCATCTTGTTCGTCGCCGTGAAGTCGTCCAGTATTTGAAGTTCCTTCTGGGAAAACCATATGGGTACCAGCATGACTCTCATCGGAATGAGCAGGATTATCAGGACTGGGAAACCAATGGCACCTAGCGTGTGGGAGACTGCAACGCAAACTGCAACACTGAGGAACTGTAGAGCTATGTACAACCAGATCTTTGGGCGGCGAACTTGGAGGAGTATCTCGTCTCGTTGTATGAAGCGTTCCTCTGCTTGGAGAAAGAGGAACTTTCGAAGGATGCTGTTCGATTCGATTGAGCCCCACTGGAACATAGTAGTCAGCCACTCATTCCATACTAATGACAAGGACCGAGTTAGTCACTTACACCAACGACAAAGAAAACGCCAGCAAAGACAGCAGCTGGCATAGTATGTAGCACCACCAGAAGGGGACCCGTCATGGTGCCTATTAGAGCAAGGCCCATCAACAAATGGGAAATCCTCTGCTCTACTACCTGTGTAGCAACCACTACAGGTCGCCTGATTTCTGCATCTTCCCCTTCGGAAGTCGATATGATTTTGAGTTTCGTCTCGTAGACTGTCAAGGAATCGGTGTGAACTGGGGCCTGGGGGACGAGGCCATTGGGCATCGGCAGACCCAGGATGCCTGCGATGAACGTCGTGCAGCCGAGCAAGAAGAAGTCCCAGTGGAAACCTCCTGGTTTCTTCAGGGGATACTGGCGTGCTTGTGCGGTGATGCTGCTGACATTCTGAAGGAACATTTAGCGATCTTGCCTGCAGGTGGTCTAGAAGTACAGGACTTACATGGTCGTAATAGAAGAGCAGCATCACTAGAAACCCAAATGGCATAGCAACAAATACCCACTTTGCATCGAGGTTCCAGAAGTCGATCACCCAGTTCCTAGGTTGCGTAGGTTGGAAGGCGTCGACGACAGGAACCCTCATGATGTGCGTTCCTTTGAGAGTACCAGGGATGTGCGAGAACCCCACCCAAAAGATGGTGGCAAACTGCGAGCACAGTCAGTACCTGTCACTAATCATCCGCGGCAAGGCCAGAATCTTACCACGTAGGCATAGTCGGCGAGGATTCCTCGGTAGCCAGAGTTCCAAAGAGTGCTAGAGCCCAGCTTTTCTAGCGTATAAACGGTGCCGAAGTATAAAATGGCAATCATACAAGCCAAGTAACCAGCCGCGCTGCCTTCGGCATCGAACTCGTTGACTAACTCTTCCACACCCTTGACTATGTGTTCGTCAGCAGTATGTTCTGCGATTGTTGAGTCGAGTTCACAAACTGATGTAGATGATGCCAACGTATAAACCAAAAGCCTCGCTCGAGAAGTCGGTGACGTATCGCATATAGTCGCACGCGTTGAATACGGCGACGAGCCAGTGGAAAATCGCTGCCCAAATACCCGTCCAAGCCATGAACTGCGGGTAGATGGTAACGTCGTAGATCTTGATGATATCGTAGATTGTGAAGTTGAAGAGCGAGATCAAACCGGTGACGCCAACGATCGTGAGGGGCTGGGCGCTGAGGATGCTGAAGACGACGGCAGCGAGCGCAGATGAGAAGAGAGCTTCGTTGATGCCAAAGAATTGTCCTGTTCGTCGATACATGTCGAGGGTGTAGGCTATCGCAGGGAGAAGACTAAAGTCGTTCGACTGTCAGCAAAAGGGGGCGATTTGGACTGCAGGAACATGTGCATACTTGACAAAATACATTCGAATGGTGCTGGCAACTGTACGGTATGTCCATGCGTCAACGATATCGCTCCAGTAGTATGGAAGGCGTCTCTTGATGTCGTGGTAAATCCCACGGCCTGGTCGGAAGATCCTCCAGCGCCTCCAGCCTTTTTGGTCATCGTAGGTGTACGACGTGTCTATCTTCTCCCTCTGTAACCGAAGTTCACTAGAAGTGCTGGACTCTGGTTCGCCTGACATGACGTTGATATGAATGCCAGAGCAACTAATATCGGTTGAGAGAAAGGGGTAGGTGCGCAAAAGGAGTAGCAGTGGGTTAGAGATGGAACTTCTGGATGCTAGGTTTGACTTCAGTCACAACGAGACCAAGTAAAGTCACGGTTATATGAGTGCTTCCTTGAATAAAGAAAGGAAAAGAGCCCATAGGTCCCGCCACTGGTCTGGGGCTACTTGATCTGATGGGGGCATGTTGTGGAATTAGAGAGAGGCCGGAAAATCGGCTTTGGCCGGCTGGTCTCGCTTCGATACGTCACGTAGACAGCACCGGGGTCATGCCCTGAAAAGTCTGCTGCCACTGTCTTTCCTACATGTATGATGCCCTCTGGGTATGAGTGGTGTTTGTATTGGTTCTTGGCACAAATTAGAATGGTCCACCCATGGGAGGTCAAGAAGCCGAAGAAGAGAGTGCTGGCAACAGCATCTTGCCGTTCTGAATTCTTCGCATCCAATCGCTTCAACAACTTGACACTGGTAACGTGAGGTTATACGTCTCAAGGGAGCCTTTCCTCGTGTACGTACGAAGTACATACCGTTATGATGATAGTCAATAGGGCCCTTGCCTGAATTCCCGCATCATCGCCGTCCGATGATCCGGCATTCACCGGGCTACTGGCAGCCAATGCGCAATCAGGCATTAGCCTGGCAAGGTTAGTGCGGAGATTTACGGCAACACTCGAGATTAAATTCTGCCCAGGCAGAAAATTACAGCCGAAAAGCGCTCGTCCCTTGTCCCCGATGCTCCCTCGTTCTGTGGACTCACCTACCTCTCACACTGTTTCCCTCCGCGTGACGGAGCCGCCGCTGGCTCTTGATTGAGAGATCCCAGCAGTTGTATGCCGTCTGCCGTGTTATTGAAAGAAGGATCTCTGCGGGAATACTGTTATGATGAGAAGCATCATATTATGTACTGATAGAGTGCGTGCCATAATAGCTTCTAACACAGCAACCAGAACCATGCCGCTCGCCATGTCCCATGATAATTACTTGCCATGGGTCGTTAGCAGCCAGCACATTTCAGGATGTTGCACCCGAGGTCGGCCTGCATACCTCCGCAGTTAACGTCATTTGAGGCTGCCCAAGCCGGGAGAGTGAATGAATCCCTACCTACAGTATTTGGTGCATCATTTGTCCCGGAGGCCTTCTCAGCCAAATAACATTCTGTCTTCCTCTAGTTCAATTGACATCAGATCAAGGTCTCAACCCGCTCTGGTCATCCACGCATCTTCCCACTAGATAACATGAAACTTAGCTTGATCATTGACGCGCCCATCGGGCGACCCTGGTATTGTCAGGGCGAGGAAATTCTTGGTAAAGTCAACCTCGACTATTTCCCAACTTTGCGAATGATTGCAGTGGAAGATTCGAAGCTAACTCATCCACCAAAGGCCAAATAAGCATCACTTGTACCGGCAATACGGTCATCGGCCCTTCTGCCAACTTGCCCGAGTCGAACACATCTGTTCACACCCGCAAAGTAAGCAACCAGGACCCACCTCTCTTGCATTCAAGTCTAATGCGTCTTCCAGCTTTTTGATCGGTCCCTGAAACTTATTGAAGGCCCTTTGATATTCAGGAGTGGACAGCACTCTTTTGGGTTCTGCCTGTCATTTCCGCACAGGCCAAACAATGGAGGAACGCAGCAGCTTCTTGTGTTGCCGCCGTCGCTCAATATCAATGCCCCCAGCTTAAAGATAAGCGTAGCATACACTGTGAGAGCTCATCTTCGGAGGCATGGTATTCTACGCTTCAACCGTATCTCAACAGTGGAGGTGACTTTCCGACCATCAACGCAACTTACGATATCACCTACACGATCCGGCAGATCGAGCGAGATTTGGTACCAGCTAGACTCCTAGAGATAAACAATGTCGACCGGAGTCCGATTGCCAATTTAATTGCCTACAATTCTTCACCTCGGATCACTATGACGCTCCTAAGTCTTCCAGTCTTTGTCACTCATAGGCAGGTTTCTTTGCAACTCGTCATCAAGATGCCACTTGACCTTGTGCGAAGGCACCCAGCAATTTGCCTTAGGACATTGAAGATTCTCATAAGAACAACCACCAACGCGTATCTCAACCGGGTATCAAGAAACTGGGTACATTACGATACAATCTGTGGTGTCACTGGGAACATTCCTTCCGACTTTGTAGGAGACGAGGGCACCGGCACTTGGACTCTGGATTCAGGCTTGTGGAGGAATCATTTTATTCCCCCCGTAACGCCAACATATCACTCCTCGATCCTATCAATTACACATTCTCTGGCCGTTATTGTTGGTTTATCGAGAGGAATCCCTTCGCATATCCAGGTAAAGATGACATCATCTATCATACTCCGAGCTAACTTTTCTATTCAGGATATCCAAACAGACATGGAAGTAGACGTGGTCCATGATGTTGAACGAGATCCTCCACCCCCGTACTCCTTTATTGAATAGGTCCATGGGGCAGTCTACCTACCTACGCCGGCTTTGCCCGAAAATCATAGCAAGGAATGCAACCAATCTATAGATAGTTCCAATTCCAACCAAAACTCCCATATTGCGCCATAACCATTTCATGTGAAAGCCAGTCGCCGCTGCAGCAGAGTCGACATCATACAAATAACCAAAGGGCGAGACCAGCTGACCAAAGTATATTTCCGCAAGCCAGACACCGGGTGAAGCGCGCCAAAGCCACTCCAAGTGCCACTCCTTGACCTTGGCCAGTGGAGGGGCAGCTCCCGATAGGATCGCAACGATGAGGCTGATCATCGTCGCAAACAGGGGGGCGTCTTCTCGCCTGACGAGCATGCTGACGATACTCGCCAATCCGTAGATGCAGTAAAAGTAGAAGAAATTGGTCAGGAAGGCAAGCCCCCAGTTGATCACTGGTACCGTAAGGATGAATAAGAAAGTCGTGAAATGTAGACAGCCAAAAAGCATACGAGGGAGGACTGAGACGACCTTTGCGAGAAAGTAGGCCAGCCGATTGTGGCCCGCTTCAGCTTCCCTCCGATGCACAAGCAGTTCCTCTGAAAATGTCTTGACACCGGGTGCACCGGACACCAGACCCACGGCGATGGAGACCAAGAGAGCCAATTCAGGGGCGGACTTGAAGTCCACAGCAGTTGACAATATCGAGTAAGGCTCTTTGAACGTGCCCGTGAACAAGATACCCTTCTTCGAATGTTCGGCCAGGCCAAGGAGAAATCCGGCGAGCGCCGCGAGGCCCATCTCAGCCCAGAAAGCTGATTTAGTGCGGTACTGCTGAAGCATGGCTCGGCGGAGGCAAAGCCATGTTTGCATGTACAGCGGCGCACCACGATGCTTGATGGCGGCGTATATGCCGTTGCTGCTCATGATGGAGGAAGCATGTCGTTCCTTGTGTGCGAGAGCCAGGCGGTGGTCTGACCACTTCGAAATGAGTGAGTCTTTCGAGATTTCCCCAATTCGCTTGTAGTCGCGGCCGTTTCCAGTGATGATATCGGTGACCACGTCGCCATGATTGCTGTGCTCCGGGAACCCGAAGCCGAGACCTTCAAAATAGTCGTGCACCTCAGCTTGAGGGCCTTCGTAAATGGTTTGGCCGTTGCCGAGGAGAATGAGATTATCAAAATTCTCAAAGATCTCGGTACGGGGTTGGTGGATGATGACAATAACAGTGATTCCCAACCGTGCGACTGCCTTCAAAGTCCGCATCAAAGACGAAGCTGCGGTAGCATCAAGGCCACTCGTCGGCTCATCCAAGAAGACTGCCATCGGGGCAGATGCCAGTTCCATGCCAGTGCTCACACGTTTGCGCTGCCCACCACTAATGACAGGTGCAGCCACTGAGCCCACCAAGGAATTGCGTACGTGCGAGAGTTCCAAACAATCAATGACAGACTCGACATGAGACTCAATGTCAGCTGTGGACCAAGTCTGGGGAAGGCGGATCTTGGCGCTGTGAACAATATTTTCGTAGACTGTGAGCTCTGGCAACACGATGTCGTCTTGGGGCACGTAGCCAATGACCTTCTTGTATCGTTTCAACTTGTCCGGACTGCTGTTGACAGCCACCGTGCCTCCCGTGTTCTTGGTCTTGCCCATGAGAACATTGACAAAGGTCGACTTGCCTGCGCCGGAACCGCCCATGACAGCTGTCAAAGTTCCCCGATCGATGGATCCCGTAACATTTTGAAGAATCATCTTGGAAGACTTCTTGGGTTGGAAACTGAGATCAAAGTAGCTGAAGGAGAGACCAAAGTTGGTTGCATCAGTCGCGCGCCGCATCGAGGAGACGAATGCCATTAGCTGAGGGTTGAGCATCTCACTCGTGGGCCGGACGTTGACGGAGTATTCGGATCCGAGCTCAAGCGCGGCTTGAAATCCTCCTCCGTATGAATCGGTCCGGTTGGGGATGTAGGTTGCGCCCATCGGAAGCATCTCGCGGTCGGTATCTTCTGAAAGTGCCCTGTACCCTGTGATCTGAGCTCTCATGCTGCTCATGCCACGCTTCAAGGTCGGTTTCCGGTTTCTATTTGATTGGTGTTCGAGAAGGCGCTTTCGGAATCGGTAGACAATCATACCGGCGATCATCTGAAGATCGACAATGATCAAGATGACCAGGGGTATGAGGAACAGCTCGTAGGAAGAGCCTTCCGGGCAACGACTGCCAACTGAGCATGGCGTCGGAGTTGCGGCTCCAGGCTGACAATATGAGCCAGCCGGACAGACGAAAGACACTTTGCCGTTATTCTCTTCGGGGCAGTAGTTCCCAGCTTGACAGACTACCGGCTCAAAAGGCCCCATGCCAGCGTTCTTGCCGCCAAAGTTGCAGGTGATTGATGCTAACCTCGCCATTTGACACCCGTCCAGCGGCGGGCAGTATTGGGGTATTGAGTTGACAGTATTGTTCTCACCTACACGGAAAATTAGCAAACCTTGTCCTTTGGACGCACGAGGACATGTAAGTTCTGAGACTTATACTCACACAGAAAGCCCGGGCTGCACCCATCAGCCTGCCAGCTCTCCACGGTCTGAATCTCTATCGGAACTGCCCCTTGTCTGTAACACGGCGCGGCGCTATATGGCTGCTGGCCTGCGTTGATCTGTGCCGCCGCTTCGTAAAAAGAGGTCGAGAATCTAGTGTTGTTCTTGCCGGTGCAGGCGCTGTCGTAAACACTCAGCCCGACGTTACCTGGCGAGTCTCGCAATGCTCCAGAGAGCCAACGTCGGGGCTTTTCGGTCTCTGGCGGATTTGAAGCATCATTGATGGACCCATTGGCATTACCGACCTCATTGAGTGTGTTGAACCATCTGCCGGTATTGATTGTGTAGATGCTTCCCTGGCTTTGGTCTCCGATGCATTGCCAAGCGGGTTCCGGGGCTCCGCCGGCGGCTGTTACCTGTAAAGCACACAGGCATCCTTCTGTATCAAGGAAACTGGGGCCTGTAGGGTCTGTTTGGGGATAGTACGGGTCCTGTGGTAAATCCGAGGCGTCGAAGCCAAAAGTCTTGCGGCTCATCTTGCGCGACAATGACAGTCTTCGCTCAACTTTTTGTCGAGACTTCACGCCCGTATATCAAAACTCGCCATATTTGCGGGATTTTATCTATTATTTCATTCTTTAAGGGGATTTCGTGACCTATTAGCAGGCAGGCATGGTACCAAAACATGGAGCCATAATTCATGTTCCCATAAGGTTTTAGCGTGATCCTTCTGGCTCACAGCGCACAGCTCATAAGCGACGAACCCACGAAATGATACTTAGTATTACCTACCTAGGGAAACTCGGACGAGGCGAAGCTGCAGGCCAATTGCTGACGCTCCACATACGAATGCCGCGCCTTGTGCCATGGGAAATGAGTGAAACTCAGCCGTCATCGTGTCTTAGACGGTTGGCGATCCACGCATTGGCGGCCCGCAGCATCGAGCGAGATAAACGGCATCGTGGCGCGGTTGAATCAGCAATGCCAATATTGCACAACAAATTTTGTTGCCTAATGGAAACGGACTACAAGTAAGTTGATACAGGTGACATTAATCCTTCTTTGGCTACGCTGTGGCTGTAGCGTCGATCCTAGGCTGACAGTCACCCCGACTCTCAGACCAGCTTCGAATAGAGGCGACTGGGTTGAAGCTTGAGCTCACTCGCGGACTAGGTTTCTGCCATGCAGCTTTGTCATTTTCAATGAAGAAACTGATTTGCTGCCCGCATGAGCAGGGTCTGCATTTTGACGATGGCTGCCCAGCTCCCTCCATAGCATAAGGTAGTCGTACAGCGTACGAACATGCAAATGAAGCACAGTGTGCGTGTTTTTATATTAAGTTAACCCACCCACTTTTGGCCAACCCCCTGCTTTAGCCACCCTAAAAATCCCTCCTAGCCACCAATTTAAAATCCTACCTTTAATATATAAACTACTATAATAATTATAAAAATAGCTTAAAAAATTATAGTTATTTGTTTATTAATAACTAACTAAGTTAGTGTTACGACCCAACATGCACGACCAAGAACAGGGCCTGCCCCGCAGGCTTACGACGGTTACTACGCCATACATGCACAGGACAAGGGGACACAAGGCACCCTCTCACGGAACGGAAGAACTATGGTACAAGTCACGTGATGATAAGATAAGGATCATTTGGGATCAATATGATCCAACACGACTTGGGGGCTAAACGATCATTCTGGATCAGAATGACCCAAGACGACCCAAGGGACAAGGGACATGTTCAGGATCAGGACTTGTATATAAGGATGGACTTGAGCTGGACTCTAGGACAGACTTCCATAGCTCTTAGCAATTAACTTCGTATCAGGATTAACATCCGCTTTCAGCTACTACCTTGACAAGACTACGATTGATCACCGAAGCCTTACCCACCCTTACGATTGACAGACATAGCTTCCCTGAAGCTATCCCCGACTACGATTACTGTTACCAGTTCCGCAGCCTCAACTTCTGCAAACTACCCCTACAACTAGCTGGCCGTAATATATAAGTTAATTAACTATCATATAACTAACTAACTGTTACGGCCAGCTAGTCGTAGTGAGGTATGTTTATAGAAGTTAAGGCTACAGAACTAATAATAGTATTGTAATTTGTGATAGCTAAAAGCGATTATAAGATCTAATACGAAGTTAATTACTAAAGAAGTTATTAGAAGTCTATTCTAAAGCCCGGCTCGAGTTTATCTTATATATAAGTTTTAATCTTATGTAAATATATCCTTCATAATTAGAACCGATATTATTATATCGGTCCTTTAAAAGTAAATCGCCTTTATCTTATCGGTCTTTATTTAAGGACGGTTTAATACTTATGTTACGAGCAGGACAAGGCAACCAACTGTGGCACAAAGCAAAAGCTTCGATAATGATGACTCCGGCATCATTGTCCCTTGTTCTGCATTATATAGCTACGCCATGCTAGTACCCAACTAGGTAGGCCGTAACATAGGTGGCCAAAGCAGGGGGGTGGCCAAAAGTGGGTGCGTTGACTTATCAAAAGGCCCATGAAACCCCCTTGGAGTCAAATTAGGAGACCGGCTATCAACACAATGTTTTGAATAGCAGGAAGTAAAATCGGAACTACAAGATTGCCAGCGATTTCCCACCTCGGCCATCATCGCCTAAGCTGTTCCGGGTGAAGGTACTTCCATTGAATACAACGAGAAATGATCACCACGGGACACGATCAAATATGCCGAACCATAAGGATGGATGGCCTTGCGCAAGGGATTAAGAGCATTACATTGAGCGAGCCACGGAGGATCAGAACGATTACATCTGAATTATGTGAGCATGCACTAATCATACAGGCGGATACACGGATTCATTCTCCTTTGTTTTCTCTATTCATGAAGTCTTCACACAACAACGAGAGGTGATGTGACTACCTCACATGAGAAGATATACTATCAGTCTAGATGCCTTGCTTGATGATTTCGGCGGCCTAGATTTGTACCAGTCTGTCAGCGAAACGAAGCAATAAAAGGAGCAGTGTACTACGAGGTATTGACTCACCTTTTCGGCCAAAGCGTAGGTAGGCTGGCATGTGTTGGCGCTAGGAACCATGGGCATAACACTGGCGTCAACGACTCTCAGGTTCTTCACTCCGTACACCCGCAAAGTCTGATCGACAACACCGCCCAGGTTCAAGGGCATCATAGATGCAGTTCCCACGGGGTGGTAGTCAGTTGGCGACATGGCACCGGCAATGTAGGCCTTGAGGTCCTCGTCCGAGGTGACCTCAGGACCGGGAGCGTACTCGACAGGGGCGAACTCGGTAGCCAGAGAGGTGTTGAAGTTGTAACGGCGGAGTAACTTGATTGATTCGACGAAGAAATCGGCCTCGAGGGGGTTGGACAAGGAGCGGTAGTCGATCACGGGCTCAGTGTTCCACGGGTCGGTCGTGTTAATGTTGATGCTGCCACGGCTGAAGGACTGCATTGCCACGGGGCCCTGAGAGCCCTGGTTCGCGATCAGCTGCATGCGAGTGAATGCTGTGTCCTTGGAACGCATCTGTGCAGCCAGGATCTTCATCTGCGCCTCGAAACCGGCAGCAACTGTGGATTCGGCATCAGTCGGCAGCAGGCTGGCAAAGTCCTGCTGCTCCAACTTGGTGGCGAGCTCCTCAGCCCGATCGGACACAGCGGTGAAAGGGAGCCAGCCAGCCAAGTTTGTCAGTGCTATAGAATAGGGGCCTGTTCCGTGCGAGTTATGATGAGTCAGTCAAGTCAAGACAGATAAGCTCTAATGTTAGAGAATCACTAACCGGTCTTGTTGGCTGCCCACACTTCGTCGGCCCAAGTCTTGAAGTCATTTCCTTCGACCAGGTCGGTTGGGTTGGGGTGGATCTCAGTAAGCTTAGAGACTATATGCGGGTTAGTTTCTTCGCGTCGACTAAAGCCTATTGGTCCATGCCTATAAAATCCCTTGTTACTTACGGGTAATGTTCATGGTAGACAGACTGCTGTGGTCTTGGAAGTTCTGGCCGACACCAGGGAGGTCGACGAGGACATCAATACCACCAGCCTCGAGAAGGCTCTTGGGGCCGATACCGCTAAGCTGCAAGAGTTGGGGAGTGTGAACAGTACCAGCAGCAAGGAGAACCTCCTTCTTTGCAGTGACAGTGACGAAGCTGTTGTTTCCCGATGGGAATTCAACTCCTGTGACGGAGAGCTGGTCGTCAAGGATCAACTTGTGGGCCTGAGTGTTGAGCAAAAGGTGATAGTTTGAACGAGTGGCGTTAACGTTGAGGTAGTGGCCGGTGCCAGCATAGGAGCGGGTGACGGTCCGGGGATCCATAAGTGTGGGAAACCAGAAGACACCGGGCTTTCCGGCACCGCTGTCGGCCGGGAACTCCACTCCGTCGATCTCCTTGAAGGCTTCGACAAGGGGCTTGACACCCGGGTAGTAGAACCGGGGCCATCCCGCGTAGATCTCCGACGAGTCTCCCCAGAAAGAGGCGTCATACTTTACGCTGTCAAAGTTGTCGGTCAACTCAGGAGGTGGCTCAGTGAAGTGAAGGCCCTTTTGATGTGAAGGTTAGCTTGGCATCGCAGTTGTAGCATCAGGTCGCCGCTCTCACCTTCTTGAAGAACGGCAAGATGCCATCCCAGCTCCAGTCGGCAGTTCCCTGCTGAGCCTCGGATCCGAAAAGGCTAGCCCAACGGTCGTAATCCTCGGCCGAGCCACGCATGTTCATCATGGCGTTTACCGACGCACCACCTCCGACCTGTTTGGCAACGAAGACGTTGCCGACTCTTCCATTCAGGCCAGGCTGCGGTACAGACTGTAGGCCAGGCCAAAGTAGGTCTGTAAAGGCTGAAGTCCGAGTCAGGAAGGAAACCTTGAGATTTTCAGTCATGTTGCCCCAGTCTGCAGCTTCAAGAACCAAGACTTTGGTTTCGGGGTCCTCCGTCAGACGGTCTGCCACAGTCAAACCTGCGGTTCCACCGCCAACAATGACATAATCGTAGCTCTTCAGCAACTGAGATGAGTTGATTTGGCGGGGAATCACGTAGGCGTCAGTGACACAGCTTGCTCCCAGGAGAATCGCGGATGCGATGCCAAGCCACTGTGGCTTGGATTGTTGAAAGAACGGCATGGTAACAAAAGAGCGTTTCTGCCAACTAGCAGATTATGTAAAAGAGAGTGGAAGCTGCTGAGAGATGCCTCCAAGCTTCAGCCATGAGACACGGTAAATCATTTTACTTATACACAAATCTCCTTCTCTCCAGGGCAAAGCGCTTGGCACTCATCCGTGAAGTATTTCCAAGCCGTTACTGTGCTTACTGTATATCTCGCAAATGCATGTCATATTAGACTTCTGATTCGGAAGGTCAACATATGCAGGGGGGAGCTCGGAGATGGGCCCATTAGATGGATCAATTGCCAAGATGCCAAGTCGTGCGGTGGTGCTGTTGGACAACCAACAGAGCAGCATACAGAGTCGAGTTGACGGAGTTGCGGAGGTCACGATCCAGTAGCGAGCCATATGTCGTTGGCTTTCTGCGACTTTATGTGCGACGGCACTGCAAGTGCTAACGGGATCTTAGCCTAATTTGACGATCGGAGGATGTTAGAGCCATGTTCCGCGCCGCTTTTCTGCACTTACTGATCACCACATGACAAGGCTGTTTAAGGTAAATTATAACCTAAAGGAAGGGAATAAGTGGGAATATCCCGACACCCGAGTCCCGGAGGACCTCTTTTCTCCCCAACTTCCTTTTCCTGCGTCGCAAACTCTGTTTGCGTTACGCTCTCCACTTGGAGACACCTAACCGAGCCAACTTTAAAAATAACAAAGTGCGATCCCTTCCGACACAGCCTTACGTCCTCTATGGCCGCTGCTGACAAGCTTGGCACGCGCGACCTTGTGACCAGGAAAGGTAGGTAGCATAGAGTCACAAAGACTTGGGTCTTGGCTATCCTCATAGCCGGTAGCGAGCTCGATGTGTGCTTTACATAAAATTTGAGTTGCTCGGAGCCAAGATGATCGTCGGAAAACGGGCACATACTTGGCAGGGGGTAGACTTCGGTTAACACACCATCCCAAGAATCAGACGATAGAGTTCCGGATGTGGCAGACGGTGCTGTCCGCACAGAGTCCGAGATCCTGGGTCGCTCTAAGTACTTCAAACTACGAGTACTAGGGTGTTGACCGCACAAATCGCCAATGGAAGGGGACGTCCTATCTTTGCCTTCCTATTACAACGAGGTCTCATATAGCCATGCAGACGCAGTTCCAGGCCACATTCTCACTTCAGAACGGTGTTGCTCTCTTAAGCCGTTGGTCAGTCGCTGTAGGCCGTGTTCCTCATAGCCGACATTCATTAAAACCCGCCCTTTACTCACGACGGGGGAAGCTGACATAAACCATGACATATGATCGACCTGCATCAAGTTAAGTCCCTGCCTACCGTAGATCCGTTTATTTTCGTTGTGCGCAAGTAACCTCAGTCGCTTGCAGCGCGTCACTTTTGTCATTGACCAGAAATCGTGGGTCGCCAAGCCAGTGACCTGGGATGAACGACTCGGGCTTGCAAAGTACCTAGAGTCGCGGAACATGCGGACTCCGAAGCCGGTCTGGGATAACCTGGTGTCATGAAATATTATTTTATATTGGCTTGATGGCGAATTTAGCTTTCTCTGAGCGGAACAAGCCATCGTGGATTCCATCACAAATCCGAAACATCATACAGCTTGTCGGCCGGTAACGGAGGATGCCAGCGCATGATCTTATCCCACACGGCAAGCCATACCCCAGATCCTAGGCGGAGCAGAAGTGGACTTCCTCGTTCAAGTAGAACAGTCCCCAAATTTAATAACCAGTTTGGTCGGAGATTCAGTATGTATCATCAATAGGTAGTTCTTCACGGTCGATGCCTTTCCGGGCCCGGCCCGGCTCCGGAGACGATGCCTAAGGTAAGGTAGTTTCAGTCGGGGAACGGATCATTCTGTAAGCACCTTACTCAGGCAACAGTGATGCGTAGGTATAGTTATCGAGAAGAATTTGAGTAGCAACAGCAGTCGGTAGCTTGGAGTCTTCGAAATCTTCTGCTCTCAGAAGACTGGAACATTTCGTGTGAGGTACTCATACCAATTGGGCAAAGTCCTCTTGTATGGATTCCCCTCCGTCGTCAATTGCAAATCCTCAATCGCACTTCCCCACTTGATCAACTCTGCTTCACCGTAAGCAGTTTGCATGATGGCAAGACCGAAACCCATTCCAGTGCTAGAACGAACACCGGCCGGGAGTGTGATCATCGGATACCCGGCCTGGGCTGCAATCTGGTAGGTCTGGCCAACGTCTGGAGGGACAAGAAGACCAGCTAACTTTGTCCCATTGGATGACGTTAGAGCATCGTTAATAGCATTCCGTGTTGATTGCTGGGAGAACTCTACAGCCTGAAGATACACCTCATCCTTGATACCCTTTGATTCGAGAGACGCCAAAAAGCCGTCTTGTCCAGAATAGAACGCGGCTGTGCCGAGTGGCCACGGGTGGCCGCCCTCGGTTCCGTCATTGTCGTAGTTGAATGCAATGATGTCTTCGAAAGTCTTTATGTCGGTATTTTCTAGTTCGGAGAGATAGGTGTTGATGTTGTTGTAAAAGTCAACTTTGACAACGGTGTATTCTGATTCATTGGCGTAGCCTCTCGTGGTGCCATAGTCCCAGTCCCAACCGTCCGGGCTGACAATCGTCTCATAGTCGGTTATTTCAGTGTTGTTGATAATAGTTGCTCCGGCTGATGTGAGGAGCTTGAGTAATTGTTCCAAAGACTCCCTCTGTTCGTCGTCTGCCAGGGCCCAGAAACTGTTCCAGGGAAGTCCGAAGGTGGCGCCTTTCAGGATCTCTTTCTTGGACAAAAATTGGGTGTAACCGCCCTCAGGCGTCTTGCCTTCCTGTGCCAGTGTGTAGTTGTCCCGCTCATCAATGCCGTAGATTGCATCGAAGGCGTACACAGCATCTCTAACCGTGCGACCGAAGGTTCCGACAGAGTCTTGATGCTCGCTCTCGGGAATGACCCTTGCCTCGAGTTAGCAAATCTTTTGAACAGCGAGATCCATAAACCATAAACGTACCCGGCCCTAGAAGTCAGACCAACCGTGGGCTTGAATCCCACAATGGCGTTGCGTTCAGCGGGATTGATGACACTACCATCCGTCTCCGTGCCCAGCGAGAAAGCAATGGCATTCGCCGCGACGCCGACAGCGCTTCCGGTACTGCTCCCGCCCGGGTTGAGGGTGAAGTTATACGGGCTTCGGCACTGACCACCTCGAGCCGAGAAGCCCTCGGAATAATTGTTGCTGCGCATATCAGCCCACTCACTCAAAGCGGCCTTGCCAAACAAGATGGCGCCGGCTTCGTGAAGACGCTTGACGACGTGTGCGTCGCGAGGCACGATGCTGCCCAAGAGCGCAAAACTGCCAGCTGTCGTCTCCATGTTGTCCTTGGTAGCGATATTGTCCTTGACGGTGAATGGTATGCCGTGAAGCGGTCCTCGGATTTTCCCAGCTCTGCGTTCCGAGTCCATCTTCGCAGCTAGCTGGAAGATATCTGGGTTGATCTGCAGGATAGAGCTGTTTTACGTATCAGCGTACGTCCACTCACAAAGTAAAGCGTTTGCTTGAAAATTCAATTACAATTGCAAGCTGGGCCACTCACTGAATGTATTCCTGCGTCTGGTAGGTTCGTTGGATATAACATCCGACTAGTTGCTGAGATGAAAGTGTGCCCGCAGTCAATGCCGCTTGCATCTCATCAATTGTCGCCTCTTCCAACCTGAAAGTTCCACAAAGCAGCATGGGGAACAGGTCTGCAGATCCCACATCTTCAAGTAGCGGGAATACCGAAGGTGCCGTCGTCGAGGAGTTCCCAGGCCAATTTTGACTGGCACTTGACTTGCAGCTGGCCAAGAAGGCTTCAAAGCCCGCCACAATGGCAACCCAGAACTGAGCCTTGTACATTTTGGTTACCTGTCACCACTCTTAACCTGGCAAGCTTCAGAGAGACAAAACAGTCGGGAGGTCGGCTGAGAACACAAGAAATGGCCCAGACACACTTGGTCACATAGTCGGTGTGCCCTATCTGCAGCATTTAAAGCCTCACATCTCAGCTGATAAGCTGACGTACTGTGTGCAACTCTGCCCCGCCCCGAAAAGCCGGTCCGGGTTGCCAGATTGCGGCGGGGCGCAGGTTCCGCCAATGGTTGGCTGCATATTCTTGGGGGCTGTGATGCTGATAGGAGATGATAGGAGAATTGCACTGCGTAAAAGCAAGCCTGGGTGCGACTAGTCTTGCGGGGACTGAATGGGGTTTCTGGAACGACCCAGTCAGTACGGAGTATTACCCTCTGGTATTTGACGGTAAATGGGTATCTTGAATTCGTATCACCATACTGCACAATTCCACTCTCCGCGACTTACATATTATCGATATAGATGGGTACTCTGTGAAGAGGAATAAAAGGGTAACGAATGATTGACCAACTCTAGGAATGAATGGATTGACGTCATCCTTGCAATTTGCGTGCTGAAAGCCAGTCAAGAATCAGAGTAGTTCGCCTCAGACGTTTTAGAGGTCGGAGGCTCATCTTGTTTTCATTCTGCTTCATAATCTACCAGGCGTTTTGATCGATTGTACATAAGAAATCCTAGATCGACATTACATACTTCAAGTTCGCAAGACCTTTTCCACACCATAGGACAACAAAGGGGAAGCGTCACCCTCTCTCTACTGCTGTCCTTGTTTCCTCCCTCATGAACTCATGAAAAGCCTTGCCGAAGATAAGCTGAGGTTCGCAGTCCTCTAAGACGTAGCATTCAAGATTCATTACAGAATTAGGCAGCCCGTCGCCCGTAAAACGAGTCCACTGTATTGGCACCATGCCAATCACCATATTAGCAAGACTCTGAAATGACCCTCGGCCAAACACGATGCCGATCGCCTCGCCGTCCCGCAATGGTTGCACCTCAATTCCAAGTCTCTGAGCCTCGGGCCTCGAAATGATGTTGCCTTTCAAAGTTGGATTGATTGATGCCGTTATCGTTTTGCCAGCAGCTTGCTTTTGGCCATTGACAGTCACATTAATCCCGCGTGTCGACCTGTCGTGATACCGCGTGTCGACAATCACTATCCTATCTAACTTGAGGGCGTGTTTTGAAATATTTACGCTATTTATCGGTATGTTGCAGGGACGTGGTCCTCGCTGTCCATGTCCAGCACTATTTGAGAAAAACATCCAATTTCTAGGAGTTGACAGTGACGACGTTGAGGGTCCGTTAGACGTTGAGGACTCATCGGGCGTTGAGAATCCGTCGCGTGAAGAACCGTAGATCTGTGACATCGTAAGCTTTTGGGGAAGATCATTTGCAATCAGGGTCAATACCTCTGTGCTGCCGATAGAATATGACGATGTAGCAGCTGATGCCGGGATTGGCTTGGGAACTCTCCCGGTTTCCACTATACTTTGACCTAACTGAAGAAGACTATCGTGAGGCAAAACCATGGATAGCTTTGACCCTGCATATGTGGTAGCTGGTGTGCGGTGGTCTGTTCCCCTTCTATCTGCGCTGAATTTCTCCAATGCCCTCATCAACATCTGGATCATCTTCTTCGAGCGATATCTATTTCAGAGCAGCGTTAGGAATCTGCGGATGGTTCCGCGAGGGGCTTTTGTCCGATATACATACATGGAAATTTCCAACTCCTCAATGTCTGTCACGCTCAACTTCGAATGCGGGTCGTTACGCTCCATGGTAGCAATCTCGAAATGTGCCGTCGCCATCAGCAGTTGAAGACTCGTTTTGATGCTCTCCATCTCTGGGAACAAATCCTTGATGCAGTCCTTTTGGTACCACCACTTGAAGAAGCTCAACACGAAGTTCCTGCTTCCAAGATAACTTCTGACCTGGCTGGTGGCCTTCCTAAGCCGCAGTTCGACCGATTCTGACTGGAAAGCTATGTTGTCTAGTGCCCCTTGCGTTGCGATAAAGTCAAGAACAGGAGACTTTGGATACTTCTTGCAGTGCTGATTGAGTGAGAAGTGAGCAGTACGGACAACATCAGAAAATGTAATGGCCTGGATTGCGTATCGCTCAATTTCGTCAGTCCGATAGCCCTGCTGTTCCGAATACTGGTACAAGGCTTTTGCGAACTTTTCGCCGTATTGAACTAGTTGAATTATCGCTGCGAAGCTTGAAACGAGTCCAAGAACCTCGGCCATTCTGCACAAGCTGTGAATTTTCTATTCAAGAGTGAGCAGTGAACCAGAAACATTAGCAACTCGATGGTGGGACGAGTCTTTTAGAACCCTTGCCGAGCATTTTTACCCCATACTCGAAAGACCCGTGGGTGTGAACGCCGCCCATGATTCTCTGCACGCCAATACATCCCGTTTGAGGCGCAGGTGTGAGAGCTGCAGGAAAAGTGAGGCTTGCCGTCCCCCGAAACTACCTTGGGCGGAACGATGGGCTCTCTGTCTCCCTACATGCTGCACCCCAAGGTGCCAATCGCATGTTTGTTATTGATGCAGGCTGCACGCGATGCATATTGTAATGGTGCATCAAGCATATCATGGCTTCTTCCAGAATCAGGCTGCCCACTAGACTTGACGCATTAAAAGTCTCGGTGTCCTGACTGATGCAATTGACTGTGTTGCCTACACCGCCCACCAATTGACGGAAAGGTTCAACGCGGGGTACTCTAATGAGCGGATAGTGAACATTCTATAGAGGAAGCTGGCGAAGAGTTGGTGGCCAGCGGTGTGATTGGTACTACGGATGTACAGTACAGAGCATATTGAGGTGGCATCGCAGGCCAGGTCGGGCGGCGGACGAGACCGATGTGGCCCCACTTCTGCGGACCCCGGCCGGACTATTTGGCTTCGGAGTCGGGCCCAGATTTGCTTGTACGTTGCCGGAGTGGTCCTGTTCCCCCGGTGGATGATGCCGTAGTACCTGAGTATCTTGAGTGAGTAGGTACTGAAACACATTCGAAGAAGTCCTGTGCGCGATGACTAATTCGCGGACCGATGTTGACTTTAGTGATGTCATGGAGCAGTAAACCGTCCGCACACATATCATCAGCTTGCCAGGCCAAACATTCTTCACTCAATCTCGAGACTTCCAAAAGCTGATTCAAGGAGTCTCTCTCAGTAAAAGCCATGACATACTCACGAGTCGGTGTGGTTACCGGCGCCAACAAGGGCATCGGATATGCAGTTGGTAGGTCTTCGTCCGACCCCAGAATCGCGCCATCTCGACTGACTTCTTGCCTTCTCACCAGTCCGACAGCTCGCGCTGCAATACCCTAATTCTCACCTGAACAATGGTTCGCTGCTCATCTATCTGACTGCGCGCGACAAATCTCGCGGCGAGGAGGCGCTCAGCAAGATCCAGGGCGACGCGAATCTCAAGGAGGCCAAGGCCCTGTCTACCCACGGTGGCGCGGCGGACATCAAGTACCACCAACTCGACATCTCAGATTCATCCAGCATTTCGAATCTCGCCTCGTTTCTGAAGAAGGAGCATCCCGATGGCGTTGACTTTATCATCAACAACGCTGGTATCGCCATGCAAGGATTTGGTAAGGACGGCTCCGTAGTGAAGAGCCGGTTGAATCTAAAGGCTGACTCTCTGGGCACAAGACTCAAACGTGGTGAAGAACACCCTAGCGTGCAACTACTACGGCACACTTGAAGCGACACGCGCCTGGATCCCGGTCATGAAGCCAGACGGACGCATCGTCAACGTCGCATCAGTATCGGGGTCCCTAAGCAAGTACTCGCCAGAAATCAAGCAGCGCTTCCTTGACGCACAGTCTGTGTCGGACGTCACCAAGCTGATGGAAGACTTCACCGCCGCGGTCGGGAAGGGCACGCACGAGAAGCAAGGTTGGCCTAGCGCGGCGTACGCGGTCTCCAAGGCCGGCGAGATTGGCATGACCAAGGCCATCGCCAAGGAGTTGCAGGATAAGGGGAGTAAGTTGCTCGTCAACTCGTGCCATCCTGGGTACGTGGTCACGGATATGACGCGAGGCGGCGGCACGAAGACGCCTGATGAGGGCGCGCAGACACCTGTGCATCTGGCGATTGCGGATATTGGTGGCAAGAGTGGAGAGTACTGGTCTGATGAGAAGGTCGCCAGATGGTGAACAACTTGTCGGCACGTGCCCAAACTGAGCAAGATCACGAGGAGGACGTGGGACTAGTTCACGATGGCAAAAATGAGGCCTCGCCAGATTTTGTCGTCGAGGCAAAAGAGAATGAGGTCCATCCAGGATTCGAACCTGGGCCTACGGAAGGTTCTGAGAATCAGAATCCGACGTCCTAACCAACTAGACTAATAGACCGATGTGATTGGTGCTTGTTGTTGGAGTTTCTGATCCCGAGTCGCGCTATAGAGGGGAGAGGGGTAGTGAGTGGGGGCGGCCCGAGAACTTTTCTGGTGTCGCAAGGCTGCGCTAGATTCGTCGCTCATCGAGTTTTGACGTCTCCGATGATAACTTGCCGTAGTTTAGGACTGGGACACCAGGAATAATGATTCGTTGCTGATGGAAAGGTAGAGTTGGGAGACCTGATGAGCTTCCAATGCAGGTCGTTGACTCGTTGTTAGGGTTGTTCTGACTGATACCAGCCATGGGTGTCATTCCGCCCCAGAAAACCACAGTTACTTACGGAGTACATCAAGAAGTAACCAGGTAACCAGCTCTTAAGACATTCGTTCTCACATTTGTTCTCGTGTTGTGGAGAGGCTCGAGACAAGTGAGCATGTGAAAACGGAGCTCGAAATTTCATGAGTGGTCCCGATGGTGGAACATGGAGGAATTGCCCCGCGGAACTGCAGCTCCTAGCGAGGGGTTTTACGTAGCTTTAAGGAGAATGCAGCGGCTCTAGGCCCCTGAGGCGCCGCCAAAAACCTAAAGGTTCGCGGCGCCAGTCGACGCTACGTGCCCACACGGTCACACCCGCTTCTGCAGTAATCATGTACCATAGGAACTCAATGGCTGGATGAGCGAGCCGGTGTGAGTTGACAAATGGCAACGAATTGTGATTTCGTTCCGAGGTTATGTATGGATATTGTGAGCGCGACCCGGCCGAGGTCGAGATGGATAGGAAGACGGCCCGAGTCAACAAGCTTTCATTTCAATAGCTGTCAAACTCAATTCCATGTGGTCGATGGTGGCTTGCTCCATTTGATCATTCGGATTTGGACCAATGATACCGTCAATCTCGCCTTGACCACCTCAAATTCGTGGATACGTTACCTTCCATGAGGCCAAGACTTTGAAGGCGGCGCGGAGACACTATGCCGTCGACACTGTGAACAATGGGTTCATCCGTCTTTCGCCGCCCAATGGGAGACGCTTTAGAGCAATTGACGAGTTATAGTTGCTTGATAGCGTGACGTAGAACTCTGGTCTGCCAAGGGATCCCAACCGGCCCTCAACGGCAATTTGGCAAACCAATTGGCTTCATGATCCTGCCAAGATGCCAAGAGGCACAATCAAAAACTTACGGTAACGCAATCGGGGAATGTGAATGGGATTCCTGTTCTTCGGGGGTGTTGGTCAAGAGGGAACACGGATGCGCAGCAGAGCACTCAACCAGCCACCTGCGCAATCAAAGAGCAGACATGTCCATCTGCGCGGGATGCTTGACGTGATGTGAGCAGCAAATTGGTGCTTCCTTACCCCCAAAGCCAAGTCGCCAATGCGCCTAGCCATCCCACGATGAGGCAGTTCTTGTCCCCCGGCAGGCTCATTGCTTGTCGCCTATCCCTAAAAGCTTCGCTCTGCCTTGGCTCAAGGGGTCCATCGCAACATTGCTCAATCACATTTCGCCAGAGCCCAGGACCAGGTATCTGGTTCAAATAAACCGGACCTGCCACCCATGCGGCGAACGGCAGCTGGAACGGCGCCTTCACCCACACGAAGCACGCAATGGGCAGCCAATCGTCAGGCGAGATGTATTATTGTCACTCGGGTGCAAATGCCTCGTTCTTCCCATCGAATGGTCGTATGGTTACAGTGTCCGGCCTCTCTGTACGCAGCGCAAGCCACGCAGCTGGGCCGCGTGGGATGGAACATGGACCGGACACACCGATGCCAAGCTCTTGGGACGCGCCGACGAATGGTCTCGAACGACTGTCAATGGCAATGCAAAAGGGCCCGGTTCAGATAGAACGAGAGCTATCGGTATGTCACTGACAGCGATGTGCATCCTGCAAAGGACCAGACAGCTGCAGCTGACCCAACATGGTGGGCAGTCCGTCACCAGGATCTCTTACTCTGCTTCTCTGCCTGTAATTATCTGGGCGATCAGACTTGATAGCACCAACCAACGGCACAGGCAAAGTGACCGTCGCACAACATGCGTCGTATCGTGGGACTCTAGTTGCCTACTCGAGAGAGCTTGATAAGGCTCACTATCTTCTCTACCGCGTCATCAAGCATCATGGTCCAGATAGATACGTTTCCCCAGGTACCCCTCTCGCAAGCGTTTGTGGATGAACCTTGTCGACTCTCGAGCTCTGGCCAGTCTTTTCGCGCGCTGCAAATTCGCGTTCAAGGACCGTCAACTTGCCGGGACTTGGAAACATTTCGCGCAGAGTCTAATCAGAGAAACCAGTGAGAAATTCGAGTCAATAAGACAGTACAAGAATCAAGTACTACCATTACTGCAGATAGCTACGCAGTACACCGTCCACAGTCTTTAGACCAGAGTAGAGATGCAAGAAGACGTACGGCACAAACTCCGAGGATGGGAGAAGAGAGGGAATCATCCCCGGAAGAAACAAGCTGGACCGCCCCCATCTTCCCCCATCCCCCGTCGCCGCCTCCTCACTACTCCCTCATACCTCTTCGGGCCCATCCCGCGTTGGGCATGGTTTGCACAGAGACATCCACTCTCTTGCAGACCTCCCTCTTCAGTCCTTCACCCCTCACCCCACTGTTCCCGCCTCTCTGTCCGCTGCGACGCTGCAGTGTAATTGCTGTGGTCCCTGATCTTTGGGAATTCTTGAAAAGGATCTGCAGTCGCAGTGTTGGTCGCGCGAAAGACTTCTTTCGGTCTCTTCTCGCTCTTCTTCCTCTTCTCCTACGTGCGGCTTTTCCTAACATATTCTAAAGCGAGGAGCAAAATCACATCAGACCCCGAGACATCGACCGGTGCTTGTGTGCAGAGTGAAACCCTCATGGAATTCAAAGTCCAATTCTTCTGTCTTCTGCTCAAAGCCCTTTGGTAATTTGAGGCTCGCATAACCGTGACTGCTCCAAGGCTACAATTATCGAGATCATCAAGCTCGCTCAACTCGCCACGAGCGCACTCTCGGACCGTTGAGTCCCCCTCTTCTTCGACCGCTGCCCCGACTCGATTCGAAACGAGGCCGCGCCGAGATCCCCCACTAAACCGGGCCTAATCCCCCACATCTTCCCCCTCTCCCGACCGACCGACCATGTCATCCACCGGCATCGAGCGCGCGGGGCACCGCGATGGCCTTCCGGACTATGGAGGCGGCTACTCCGAACGTGGCCGTTTTCCCGATGAAAAGGGCGTCGGGGAGCCATATGGCGAGCCCTTGGACGGCGGATTTCGGTCTTCGCTCGATTCTGGCGACAAGGGAGACCACACGCACCGCAAGCTCAAGTCGCGACACATTCAACTGATTGGCATTGGCGGAACAATTGGTACGTCTTCCGACTTCAGATCTACGTCAGAAAGACAAATCCAGCTCACACTGATATAGGAACCGCTCTTTACGTACGTTATCACGAAGCACGAGTTGATCGGAAATCATATCTCAACTTCGGGTACTCACACAATCATAGGTCCAAATCGGAAGAGGTCTGCTCAATGGCGGCCCCGCCAGCTTGTTCCTCGCCTTTACGATCTGGTGCACTTTTATCTTGGCCGTGACCCTGAGCATGGCTGAGATGGTCACTTACCTCCCGATCTCGAGTCCTTTTATCCGCTTCGCCGGTCGCTACGTAGATGAGGCCTTTGGCTTCGCTGCCGGATGGAACTTTTTCGTCTTTGAAGCCGCTCTCGTCCCCTTCGAGGTCGTCGCATGCAACCTCATTATCCACTTTTGGAGCGATGTTGTACCGGCTGGAGGCATCATTGCCATCATTCTTGTCCTATACGGTATCATCAATGTCATGGCGGTGCAGTGGTATGGCGAGACTGAGTTCTGGGCTGCACTTGGCAAGTTCTTGCTCATCGTGGGACTCATCATCTTTACGTTCATCGTCATGCTAGGAGGTGCGTTTCTAGATACAAAACATCGCTCGGTAGTCCGAAACATAGTGCTGATTGTGTCTTCTAGGAAACCCGCTCGGAGACAGATTCGGCTTCCGGTGAGTAGTTGTCTTCACTCTCTCGCGCCAGCCGCGCCCTTTGATCTAATGAATTCAACCATCTAGATACTGGTACGAACCAGGCGCATTCACAGAGCTCTACTACAGCGGCTCACTCGGACGCTTCCTGGGCTTCTTACAATGCCTGATCCAAGCCTCCTTCACCATCGCAGGACCCGATTACGTCGCCATGGCCGCCGGTGAAGCTGAGAACCCGCGCAAGGTCATGCCCCGCGCCTTCAACGCCGTGTTCTACCGCCTGACCGCCTTCTTCGTCCTCGGCTCCCTTTGCGTCGGCATCCTCGTCCCCTACAACGACGAGGAGCTCACCCGCGCCTTCAAGGACGACGAGCCCGGCGCCTCGGCCTCGCCTTATGTCGTCGCTATGAATCGTCTCAAGATTAGCGGCCTGCCGCACATCGTCAACGCCATGGTCCTCACTGCAGCCTTCTCCGCCGGAAACTCGTACGTCTACTGCGCATCGCGATCGCTATACGGATTGGCGCTTGAAGGCAAGGCGCCTGCTTTCTTCAAGAAGTGCACAAAGAAGGGTGTGCCGGTATACTGCGTTATTGCCGTCTTGCTCATCGGCCTTCTGAGCTTCCTGCAACTTAGCGCCAACACGGCTGTTGTGCTGAACTGGTTTGTGAGCTTGGTCACCGCCTCACAGCTGATCAACTTCTCCTGCATGTGTACGGCGTACCTGGGTTTCTATCGTGCGCTCGAGGCTCAAGGTATCAGTCGTGATACGCTTCCGTACAAGGCTTGGTTCCAGCCGTATGCTGCCTGGTACGGTCTCATCGGCACCTTCATTATGACGTTTGTTGGAGGGTACACTGTTTTCCTGCCTTTAGATGGATACTGGAGCATCCCCGATTTCCTGTTCTCGTAAGCCACTCCTCATCTCCAGCTTGCCTCGATGGTATACTGACGGAACACACAAGATACACGATGGTCGGTATTTTCCCAGTGTTGTACCTGGGCTGGAAGTTCCTTAAGAAGACCAAGATCTTCAAGCCGGAAGAGGTCGACCTGTACCGCAACAAGGATGAGATTGACGAGTATGAGAGGACCTTCGTACCCACTCCTGCCAAGTAAGTTGACGATGTGATCGGCCAGTCATCAAGTATTCTAACGGGCATAACCAGGAACGTCTTTGAGAGGATTCTAGACAAGCTGTTTGGTTAGAATCGCTCTTGTAATGACGTGTACATCTGTTGCGTTACCGGCGTTCAAAGTGGAAAGACATAAATATCTCGTGGGCAGAACATTACACAATTGACGGTATACCAATGGTGCGGATTGATGGTAAAAAAATATTTGTCCATGTATCTATCGTGATTGGCACCTCATTCCTGTCCGTTTGCCACAAGGATGCGGCCGCCATCGATGCATAAGTTGATACCGTCAACGTACGACTTGTCGCGTGTCAGTTATGAAGTAACGTAACGATCGCGAGGAACTTTTTTCGTCCGGGACATGACCACAGGAACGAGAAGACATGAGGCTTACCCCGGCTCTGCTTGCAAGATAAATCACCGCGCCGGCGATGTCTTCCTCTTGACCAGCTCTTTTGGCAGGAACTTTGTCGAACAAGGCACTGAACACATTGCCTTCTTTCCCAATAGGATTCATGCGGCTCGGGAAAACTAAACAAAAGTCAGCGTGTAGCAAGACACCATCTAGCGACGAAGTTCGGCACGATGAACAGCGTCTATCATGCGGCCACTTACATCCGGGGTTCAAGCCCACAACTCTGATGTAAAATCCTCTGAACTTGGCGGCCAGAAGCCTCACTAAGTGATCTGTGGCGGCTTTACTCGCGGCGTAGCTCGTCAAGTCGACGTTTGTGACGTTGTGCATGCTGGCGCATGAGCTGGTGATAATCACGGCCCCGCGTCCTTCACGACTACCTGGCCGGCCATCGTCGTCTGGTTTCGTAGCTTTCCGTAATAATGGTAGAAATGCGACAGCCAGGTAATAGTGAGCTGTGACGTTGACAGTGAATGTGTCTTCCCAGTCTCTTTGGCTCGAAGACGCCATCGAATTTTGCAGTTCAAGGACGTCAGTGGTCAGGACGTCGCAAGGTTCGAACGGGTCCCGTCGAATACCAGCGTTGGATACGAGCAAGTCAAGGCAGCCTTCTTGCTCTTCGATATCTCTCGCGAGCTTCGGGATCTCATAAGTCATCGACAGGTTGCATGGCATACTGGTGTTGTTAGAAAACGCCTCGTTCAAAGCCATAACCTCGGCATTACCCTATTGCGCTTCCTCCAGAAGCCTTGCCTAATTCATTAAGCTCTTCGACGGCTTCTTCGATCGGGTCACTTGGTAAAGCAACCACATACACCTTGGCACCATTTGTCACGAGACCCTAAAGTAATTAGATCGGAATATGCTTAACTTGGGAGACCAAGGCCGCAGGATATGGGGTAATACCTTGCATATCATCAGGCCCAACCCGCTACTGCCCCCTGTTACCACCGCGACATAGCCCTTGACCGAGAAGAGTCGCGTGATATCGAGCGAGGCCATATCTGTGATTCTAGAAGGAATTTCTGCTAGTTCTGGGTACGTTGAATGTTGTTTTGTGATTCCATCTCCTACCATGGATGGCGTATTGCTTATCAGGTTGGCAAGCAGCGCGTCGGTCCGGCCGACATGCCACCTCTTCTGTTATCAGACGAGGGCGGGGTAATGCCGTGATGCACCTCGAACTGCCGTCGGAACATCCGATCGTGTTCCAACTCACAAACCAACATGCTCCCATTCACCAACGATGGCGCCAGACTTTGCGCTTGCTCAAGCTAAAACATCGTGCAAGCGATGTCACCGACGAAAGAAGAGATGTGATCGCAGTCTGCCCGAATGCAGGAACTGCAGCGGGGCTCAAGTCTCGTGCAGCTTCCTCGATGATGATCGCGTGGTGGCATCTTATCCCGTCATGTAAGTATATCATCTCGCATTCTTAATCAAACAGTCTGGTATGTTCTAATCTGTGCATGTTGAGTAGATATGTGCGCAGTCTCGAGGCGAAAGTCCATTCTCTCGAGAAGACACTTGAATCACTACGGTCTGCGAGAGGAAGGGTGCCAGACTCAGAAACGCAACTCTCAAACCTGGATTCAAGTGACATGCAGACTACCACAGGTCATCAAGAGGCAGATGCAAACGGTACGAGCATACCTTATGAGCCCTCGCCTGACCAGCTGCCACTCTTGCAGTCCTCTCCTTCTTTCGTCGAAGAGCTCAAAATCCTCTCCTTTGAGGCAACAGCTGATCGTCATCTTGGATCTTCATCTGGCCTCTCCTTCGCCAAGTTGACACAAACCGTCCTCCGACGCCTGAATCCCGACAAGGCTGACTTCAGCTTCAACAATTTTGAGACTGAGGATGACATGTGGCCGCAGTTGAACTTTCTCTCGACTTCAGACCTTTTGGATTCATCACTGTTCGGTGGATTCCGGGACCCCTTCATGTGCTACCCTTCGATGCTTGATGGATTCTCCCCAACTGCGCCAGCCGAGCCCACCTCCCACCCAGAGCAACCAGTTTCGCTCGAAGGCAGTCATGTTGACCAGCTCATACGGTTCTACTTCGCTCACTCCCATACGTTATACCCAATTGTCCATCGTGAGGAGTTTGGTAAGATACTAGATCACGTTCGAGCGGATCCTCTGTGTGCCTTAGCCCAGTCATCCCTGTGCCAATTCCGCATATGGATGGTCCTTGCCATTGGATCAACAGCGCAATGCTCAGTTACCCTTTCAGATGAGTCCGAATCAATGATGTACTACAACAAAGCACTCGAGCACTTTGAAGGTGCTCTCGATTATGGATACATGGTAAGTGTATTCGTGTGAGTGGATTAGCGGAGCAGGTGGAGGCTGACTCTTGATTGCAGGCCGCGTTGGAAGTTGTACTTCTGCAAGTTTCTTATTCTTTTTTCAACCAACTCGGGCCCAGTACGTGATGCTATGGATCGTCCTCAAAATTCTTTCTAATTTCTTGCTCAAAGATACATGGACTTTGGTTGGTCTCGGCGCGCGTATGGCAATTGGATTGGGCATGCATGCCTCCTCAACCTATGAAGGCCTACCAGCCGACGTGTCTGAAAAGCGGAAGAGACTATTCTTTTCCGTTTATATGATGGATCGGTGAGCCTTGAAAACCTCCAATGCTGCTTATCCTGGTTTTCTAATCGTGTCCAACAGCGTGGTCTCAATAGCTCTAGGCCGCCCATTTGCCATCAATGACGATGATGTTGATGTGACGGTAAGACATAGGCACTCTTGGACCTTGCTGAGTTACCCGTTTGGTATGACAACTAACTCGTATTATCAGCCCTTCACAGCGGTGCACGATAACAGCGTTGGGGCGGAAAGCAACCCGCTCGGGAACTCATTCAAGCCATCTGCGATGGCGGTCCCCCTCCACATTCTCGAACTGCGGCGGATTGCCAGCGATATTACGACTTTAGTCTATTCGCACAGAAAATCTGCCAGCCTAAGTGTTGAAAAGCGCGAAGAAGTAACATATTCACTTCATCAGAGACTTCTTGACTGGCGTCGTAATATGCCCTTCCCCCTTCCACACACCGACGCGGCAGTACCACACCTCAACAGCAGCTGGTATGACTTCAACTACTACCTTCATCTTGCCATGTTATATCGACCATCTCCGTTGTTCCCGATTCTAACACAAAGTCGTGTAAAAATACTAGCGGAAGCTGCATCCATGTCTATTCGGCAAGTGTCCAATATGCACCGACAACAGTGCCTTGCCTACAATTGGCTCAACCTTCTCTCGATATTTACCGCAACTTTGTCCCTGATATACGCCACAACTGTCCAGCCAGATAATTTGACCTCTGTTTTGAAGGACAAGAGAGCAGTGGCCGACCTTGACTTGACTATTGAGCTATTTGACAAACTTAGCGTCAAGTTCCCTGTGGCCGGCAAGATACGTCGGATGGTTGAACAGATATCTACTAGGTACAAGGAAATGATGGAAGTTGACGAGGCGTGAGCTGATATGCCAAGAAATCAGCGACTTACTATTTATTGCAATCTCATCCAGTCAAGTTTATCGGTATGAATGATGTCTAAGTTACCAGCGCTGATCATTGGTTGGTTGGCGGCTTGTCCGACACAGATGATAAGCCTCCAGCCTGAGGGGTCGGGTCGTCCGATGATTAATCGCCACATCGCTATTCGACCCCCGACCGACATGGTCGCAATTGAGGGGGAGGATAGATACATGGGAACTTTCCGGGGGTTTAACTTTTACGAACTTGCTATTCTCCTTAGCCCAGACTCATATAATTACTGTTGGCAGTGTTCTATTGTTCCTTTGTCGCAGATGTAACTACTATTACTTTGCTCCTGATTTGATATTCAACGAGAAGCTAGATAGGGTCAACTCATGATGTCGGCCTTACTCAATGTGACGGGCTCATCCCAATTATTTGAGAACGCAGGACTTGTTCAGGGTCTTTTCTCTCTTATACCTATCCTTGCAACGACTCTAGCTTTACTGGCCTCCTACGTCGCCTACAATGTGAGTCTCTACATCAGACCTGCCAGCTCGTCACCTATGCTGGCTCTACGATACGTATACTAACTCCACAGGTTGCCTTCGGCACTGAGATTCCTCACATTAAAGGACTTCCGCAAATGTCAGGCGCGGTCCCAATCTTTGGACATCTTCTGAAGCTCGGCGAAGACCACGCGACCACTTGCGAGAATTGGTGGCGGAAAGGGAACCCATCCACCTTCCAAATAAAGTTGGGAAACACCAGAGCCGTGGTCTTCAACTCCTATGAAGACATTCGCCGACTGCTCATCGGCCACCAGAATGCAGTCATCGACCGGCCGAAACTGTATACCTTCCACGGCCTCATCAGCAGCACGCAGGGCTTCACGATCGGATCGTCACCCTGGGATGACTCCTGCCGCCGGAAACGCAAGGCCGCGGGTACGGCGCTCGGGAGACCAGCCCTACGCAGCTATTCCCCCATGTTTGACCTTGAGAGCTACTGCATCCTCAGAGACTTGCACAAGGACAGTCGCAACGGTGAGGTGGAGATCAGCGTGCGGCCGTACATCCAGCGATATGCATTGAATACAACGCTGACGCTCTGCTACGGCATCCGTATGGACGCTGTTTACGATGACCTCCTGCGCGAGATCCTGCATGTCGGGTCAGCGATCTCGCTTTTGCGCAGTGCTTCCGAGAACACTCAAGACTACGTCCCCATTATGCGTTACTTCCCAAACAATGAGAAGAGCCGCCGTTCCAAGGATCTTAGGGAACGCCGTGACGCATATTTGAATCTGCTTCTTGATAAAGTCCGTGAGCAAATCAAGCGTGGCACCGATAAGCCTTGCATCTCAGCGGCCATCTTGAAGAACGAAGAAACCAAACTTAGCGGAGTCGAAGTCTCGTCTATCTGTCTCTCACTCGTATCTGGAGG
The DNA here is from genome assembly GCF_030913505.1 of Colletotrichum phormii. Taxonomy (NCBI): domain Eukaryota; kingdom Fungi; phylum Ascomycota; class Sordariomycetes; order Glomerellales; family Glomerellaceae; genus Colletotrichum; species Colletotrichum phormii. Next base: position 345,140 of record NW_026851469.1, read on the forward strand.
ATTCGAGACGATACCTGGAACCCTCACTTCGACTATCGGGTCCCTTGCCACAAATGAGGGGCAAGCTTGGCAAGACCGGGCCTACGAGGATATCAAGCGTTACTACCCAGATGTGCGCGAAGCGTGGGCTTCTTGCTATGTGGAAGAGAAGATTCCATACATCAACGCGATCATCAGGGAAGCTGGAAGATACTACACAGTCAGTTCTATGAGTCTTCCTCGAAAGACTGTGACCGAAGTCAACTGGAACGGGGCCATCATCCCCCCAAAGACAATGATCTTGGTCAATGCACAAGCCGGGAATCATGGTGCGTTTTTGCCTGCTCCGGTCGTTGGGGTTCTTAGAATCTTACTAATATTGATCTAGACGTCGGGCATTTTGGTGACGATGCTGGACATTTTGATCCTGAGAGGTGGCTCGAAACTATTGATCCCCCTACGGAAAAGGAGGTCTCAGGCGTCGGTCACCTCAGCTTCGGACTCGGCTCCCGCGGCTGCTCCGGGCAATACATCGCCCAACGTCTGTTATACACAGCTTTGGTACGATTACTATCGTCGTACAAGATTGTTGCGAGCGAAGAACTACCCCCGAATACGGACTATGTTGAGTATAACCAGTTCAAGACGGCTTTGGTGGCGATCCCCAAGGACTTCAAGGTGAAGCTCATACCCAGAGACACGGCTGTGACCAGTGATTGCTTGAGAGCTGCGGAGGAGAGAACTAGAGAGCATTACGTCGAGTAAGGTCGTTCGGATAAGTCTAGTTGCAGACACGTTGGTAGACTTTGCTCCAATATCTTATTCTTTGACCCCCAATGTGATACTCTGCACGGCTTCCAAGGACAACATCTTTTTACAGATTCTTGTACCGGGATGGTCCATCATCGCCCATTATGCACGCTCTTAAGCCTTTGGAATTCAGTCGCTGGTGCACTTGCAAATGCATCGCTAAATCTCAGTATCCAAAGCAATCACTCCGTCAGTCATGTCTGAAAGGAAAGCTAAAGTCTGGTTGGATTCATGCTCACATGTTTTTCTGCTGGCTTTGCTACATTCTCGCCTTCCACATGACTATGACTTCCGAGAGCTCCGTGAGTGAACAGTGAAAACGTAAAGTATCTCAATCTCGAGTATGATCACAGCGCCCTTCGATATTCCACCCCAAGCTTGAGTCGACGGGCGGGCTTTTTCACAGATCCGGCAAAGATCACAGAGACATTTCCATAACACATGCTGAAAGCATTGACCAGTAGCCGGATCACCCAGAGTCACAGAGCCGGGAAGAGTCGGAAGGGACCCTACCTCATGAGTCCGAGCATTCAGAAGCCTGCCCGGTTTGTTCCTTTGGAGGTGCCTTAGGGTAGTCTGGTCATCCGTTGACAAGAGCCACACGATTGCTGTTCTCAGTCCCTGCAGATAATTAGCCATTTAGGCGGCCCGTGTTGAGCCTATCAGAAAGCCCGATCCGGAATTCCCAAAGGCACGTCAAAAAGGGTAAAGATTCAGAATTTCAATCTCTATCTAGCCTTCGACCTTGCAGCGGGGGTCCAAGAGGGAAGCGCGAAACCACAACCGCCCGTCGGAAGTAAGAAAAGGTAGACATGACATGAAAGCTTCACGGAGCTGGCGGACAGTTATACTGAGCGGGGAATAGTATCAGGGTCATTTGTGCATGAAACTGTTTAGTTTAACCCAACATTAAGCTCCTCAAATGACTGAACGAACCGCTGAGAATGAGGGGGGGGCATCCTCTTTGCCACTCTCGAAACAAACGTTAATGTTCCTGGAATCCAGACATCAAAGCCGTCAATCTCGTCTAAAGACCAAGGTCTAGGATAAAAGAGAAAGCTTCTGAGCTTAATTGCGGGAGCTCGGGGCGGAACCAGAACCCCTCGGCGACCTGACGATGATTACCTTTCAACTCAGAAAAGAAGGGATCACTCCGAGATCGAATAAGTAATTGGCGGCGAATCAGATTTGGTGACAGTCTCAAATTATCATGGAAAGTTGGAAACCCCCGACCCGCTTCGATTCCCGATTAACTCAAAGTTCATCCCGTCTGTCCCCTCTTTACTTTATATGCTTTGGTGATAGTTGCAGCTACTTTGGGAGTGTACTTCCCCCACGGGTTTCAAAGGACCCAAAATCTCATCTCAGATCATCTCATCTCTGACCCAAGACTTTCAGGCCGTCATGGATCTCGGCTCTCGTCCCTTCTCTGACACATCTCATCCCCCTTGGCCACCACCCGTTCGCCGTCCGGCGCGGAAACCCCAAAGAGCCCAGAACCTCTCTCTCGAGTCCTAACGAATCGCATCGTTTCCAGGACGAAACGTATTCAAATCCTCATTCGTCCATCGCGTCGAGAGATGAAGATAAGCAGAGATGGCCGTAGCGGTCGTCGGAACGTGGTTCCTGTGCGTAGGGCTTGGCATGTCTGGGAGCTTTGCCATTCGCCCCCTCGAGCTCCCAGCTCCCCTCCAGTTCAAGCTCAGCTAAGCTTCAGCTCAGCTCTTTGCCTCCTCCTGAAAAGGTCACAGTAATTCAAATTCCCATCCACTGGATGCCGTTCGCCGCTTAGTCATGTTCACGAACTGTGAGTCTGTGACACCCAGCGGCAGGTCGCCGAAACTTGAACGGACGGGTATCTGTCACGATCTGATCTCAACGGGACCATGGGCTCCACCACCGTTCCGTTTGGAATTTTGCTACCGTTTCGAGAAGCGCCAGACGCCGTTTCCCTTTCTTGTGAGTGTTCTATCGTTGAGGTTGGAGATCCTGGCGCGCAGAAAGACAGTATCGCGACTTCGACTTCGACTTCCATGATCAGTTCTCAACCTGGCTTCAACCATCACATACGACCATACCCATTGGAAAACTCGGGATCCCGTCCGCTCTCCCATAGATAAGCCAATGAGGGCCGGATTAGTAGTTGGGTCGGTGACGACCAGCGAATACCTGGTGTTGTATGTTTTTGATTTTTGTGAAGCTATCGTGATCCACTCAGATCGGTGGTGGTAGGCGGTTATGCGGGGGGGAGGGGGGGAGCGGGGGGGGTGACGATATTTTGTGGGATGCGGGGCGGCTAATTACACGAGTGTTTTCAAGAGAAGTCTTTCAGTTGTGTTCAATGATTGTGGTATAAGTGTAAATGTCTATATTCATACATCGTAGAAGGTATATCCAGTCCGTGTCACATTCTAGACCCCTAGATGACCAGCTCCTTCAGTAGCATCGGCATCTTTCCATATATAAAAAATAAGCCCGTAACAAAGGGAATCCCTGATACCAATCCGAATGATCCATCAGCGCCGTCCATGATCTCACCAGAATCTTATCCCATTTCATCAAACATTCTTAGCCGTCCATCCTCATTAGCCTCTCATCACCTCCACGTACACAGCACCAGTGATCCTATGAAAGCATCGTCGGCGACGAGCGTCCAGAACAGCTGGCGCTATCCTCTCCATCAACGTATCCCTTCTCGTTACCTGAGTCCACATCGCTCTCAGTCGCCCATCGACCAGGGCACCCGGGGATATCGCGCTCATGTTCGCGGTATTGCTTCTCGCGCTCACCATCCTCCTTCCTCTGGCGGAGATTCAACGTGACGGAAGGCGGCTTCACAGACATGGCAGCCCTCTTCTTCTCGCGAGTGTCGATATCGGGCATGCCCATGTTCATCATCAGCTCCTCGTTCTCCTCCTCCTCCTTGGCGGCGTCGAACATGGCCTTCATCAGGTCGACTTTCTCGGGCGTGCGCGCAGTGACGTCAAAGTCGAAGAAAGCGGGCTTGGCGATCAGAAGAGGGGTATAGTCATTCCAGTGAACGGGGACTTCAGTGCCGTCGGCATTGAACTTTTTGCGAATGTTGAAAGCCCAGGCCATGCCTCCCATGGACAGGAAGAGATCCTGATCGACAATGGGGACACCCTGGCACGTTCTGCGACCGAAACCGAATTGACTGAAGCCGTCGAGGTTGGGGAATCTGGAGAGAGGCTCCTTGTAGGTAGGATACTCAGGCTGCACCCAGCGGCCGGGGTTGAAGGTCTCAGCATCGGGGTAGACAGACTCGTCGCGGGTGATGCCCCTAGGCGGTGTTAGTAAGTGACCATATGGTCCTAGTGTCAAGCTACTCACCACTCAAGAGCATGGATCGTGGCACCAGCAGGGATAAAGTAGCCGTTGTAAACATCATCCTTTTCGACAGCGTGGGGGATGCCTGCACGTCACGTTAGTCGATCTGAACTCAAAAGACAAACCTCGACCAAGATGCCGCATAACTTACCAGTAGGGACAGGGGGTCTCCACCGAATGACTTCCTTGACGACGGCTCTCAATAAAGGCAACTTCTCGCGATCTGACCATTGAGGGCATCTGCCTTCGCAGTTCTCGTCGATCTCCTGTTGCAAGCGAGCCTGCCATTCGGGGTAGTGCAGCATGGCGAGGAGGAAACTCTGGATGGGGCTACCAATGGTCAAGGCGCCAGCGATGGCCATCAGACCAACGACATTCTGGGCCTCCGCAAGGTCACCCCATTTGCCCTTCTCGTTTCCGAGGCCCTCGTTGATGAAAGTGCTAATGAAGCTCGGCGCGGCGGTTCCCTTCTCGACCTGATCCTGGACAAAGTTGACGTTACTCGTGAACTGCTTTGACTCGATGTCGTGGCGCTCCGCCTCCTTCTTCTTCCACGGTGACAGAGCAGCGGGAACATGCATGAGGAAGGAGATGACGTTGGGAAGAGCACTGGCGGGAGAGATGGTCTCGAGAAGGCCGAAGGTGGTCTTGCGCAAAACTCTAGCCGGGTGGGCAGTACCCCAAGAAAGACGGCTGACGGTACGGCTGGTGAACTGCTCGACGTACTCGCGGTACTCGGCGGGCTTCTGGTACAGGAGCCACAAGAAACGATCGCGCTCGCGGCTCGGGTATGCGTGGAGCTCCTGCTTATCGCTCTGGTTCATGAGGTGGTGGCAAAGCTTGCGCTGGCGCTTCCATGTTTCTAACGGTGTTGTTAGTGAAAAGTGAAGTGAGGCGAGAGCTTAGTACACTAACCTGTCCGGCCAAGGAGGGCGAGGTAGTCACCGCTGGTGCGGTTGTCCGGAAGGTTAGGGATCATAGGCCGATCCGAGTAAATGACGTTACGGCGGCCAAGGAGGTCGTGAGCAACTTGCTCAGAGGAGATCCAGACGTGGTAGGAACCGAACATCTCTTGCCCGTAGATTGGGCCATATTGCTTGCCCCATTCATGGAACTTCATCCATGCCGCCTCTGCCGGCACATCGTGAACGCGACCAATAAAGGGAAGACCTATACTAGGATCAGTGTCTGTATGCCATCGTCGACATGATACGATAGCTTACCCTTTGGTCCAGGGAGAGGCTTTGCTCCCGCTGGCATCCTCTTCTTCAGCTGGATGGCGGAGTAGAGGCGCCATGCGCAGAAGAGGATAAATCCGAGGATTGCCACGCCTACGGCCATGGTGACAAGGCCAAGTGATATTAGTGAATACAACTAAGTGTTGTCTACGGTGGTATGAAGAAGGGAAAAAAGGTGACCGACTTCGAGGTCGATAGGGGTGAATAACAAAAGAGAGTGAAGAATAAGTCCTGCTGATGCAGGAAAGCAGAAACGACGAGAATCACGACGACGGGTCTCGAGGACGGTGTGTCTCTCGGCTGTTATTAAGAAGAGAGAAGACCACGTTCAGCCATCCGGTCATGGAACGCCCAAGCGGACCGACGGGGAACGGCCAACGGTCCGTTTGTCTGGAAACATGACTGAACCGTGTATGGACACTCGCCGGATTCCCCAAGCGCCACGGCAAAAAGTCCAATACCACCCTATTGCGACTATCATGGATCGGCGCACAGCGGGCGGCGGCAAACTTGTCAGTCCACCTCGCCGTCCATTCCGCCATCCATGGTCCAACAACGGACGCCCAGAGTCTTGGACCCCGATGATGGTGGATAATCCTTCCCAATATAGCACAAGTAGTTATTTACTTGTGCCGCGCTTGCATGTCGGCCGCCGCCGTTGTGCTTGCTCGCTTGGTGTTGCTGCTGCTGCTGCTGCTGCTTCTTCGCTTTGCTCCCTTCCCTTCCCAGACAAGTGGTTCGTTGAGTTCTGACATCTGGGCACTGAGCTTCCTGAAAGATACATCAGAGATCAGACACTCGGTTCGCCTCAAGAGACGAGGGAGGGGCAAAGGCAAATCCCCGAGAGCTCCCCAACTGGAGCTCACGGAGTGCTAGCAAATACCGATGCCGGTCCTTGCATCTTGCGTGGGAGGGTATGCAGGCTCGTGGTCTGCAGCAGGGTTGACCATGGCAGCTTAGGGCCCAAGGAGACGGTTAGAATATGAGGTGACTGTGGGATGCGCGTTGCATCCGCGAGAGCTCCAAACACAGGGGCCAGAAGATTGGCCGAGTCGACGTCTCACCGCAGCAAGGAGTAAACACGCCACCGTGACTACCAAGCTGTCCCATGTCCAAGTCCGTAGTGCCCGCGGAGAGGGACAGGATCATCCTCGTCCCACTTTGCCCTCGTCGACTGGGCGTCTGAACCAGGCGCCCAGGCACCGGCGTCAGGTAGAGCTGTTGCGGTGGGCTACCGGAGGTCGGGGCCCGTCCGGTCTCGGCACAGACACCGAGCCACTTCACCGGGCAGTACGCTAGCTTTGCAGCTAAAACCAAGGATAGCATACGAGCAGACGAAATCGCACTGCTCTATTGCCTAAAATTGTCAAAAGGAGCTGCTGTCACATTCCCTCTGGAACCATTCTAGGGCTAGGCCAGGCACGTCCGCTCGCCGCTACACGACGCTCTCGCTTCCTTCGTTTGCGCGTTGTTCCGTTCAGAGCGGAAGCTTGAGAGGGAGGAGGACGAGGACGAGAATGTCAACCCTCCGCCTTGATGGTGAGGCCGATCCGCATGGTGCCCCACGCCGGATGCACCGTTGCCATTGTGTTCCGGAGCCTGGGCAAATGTCAGTCTCGGCCTTGGACTCTTGGACAACTCACAATGTCCAACACAAGGTAGGGATAAATCGTCAATATTGTTCTTGGGTTCCCTCCGGCACTTGACCAGAAGACGTCGATAGAGAGACTTCACGTAGTCATCGACTCTCAATGTGTAGATTGTGGATGTCGATCAACTGCAAGCCACGGCGTCGCGGAAGCTATGCGGCCGGAAATTGGTAGCCAACAGCCATCCGCAGATCGAATGAGAGCCAGCGACAGGCAGTGAGAACTAGTCAGAGCCAGTCAGAGCCGTCGAGAGCCATCGCAACTCTAGTGTTTCGAGCATATGCAAGATTCGGTGTTGGCAGGGATTAGTACGCCCTAGCGGGATCCGAGCGGGAAGATCACTTGGTTGGCGCCCAGGAATGGAACTCCCCCACGCCAGTCACCGAGCGTCAGACAAAAGCCACATGTTGACTCCTAGACAAGTCGAACGCCTCTTGACTCCTTAAAGGGAGAGCGTCAGGGGAGAGGGCCACCTGTTGTGAGTGTCGTGGCACCGTGGCTCACAGCTCGAGCTGCACAGTCACAGTCTGCTTTGACAGTCATCATGGGTCAGACTTTTCTCACCTGAGAGTAGGCGGACCAATCTCCTGCTTCATACGAAACACTCGTCGCGCGACCTCTCGTCTGCTTTGCCTCCAGTCTGCTGCTGTTGCTATTGCTGCTGCTTTTGCTTCTGCTTCTGCTTCTGCTTCTTCTGCAGATAGCAGATAGCAGCCCTACTAGAATTGATTGCCGCCGCCACCTGCACATCAAACTTCACTGCAGATGAATGACTCCTTTGCCTCCAATCGGGGGTAATAAATGGTAAAAAATTTGTCTCTTCAATTACTCAGCACTAGTGGGCTGGTGCACGCGAATCCTGTGTGGCTCATGCTGTCTGTCCGACGATAACGACGACGGCCACAGACGGCCACGGGGACTTCGAGTACACCGAAACGGTCGATGGCTTCTTTGGTCGAAAACGTCTCTTTGTCGCGCGACGCCACACCGGTTCGCGCCGTCGGCCATCATGGAATGGCACCACATTGTGGCTGATGGCTAGTAGCCGTTGTGCCGACCTGTTACGCAGTAGCAGCTCTCCTATGCCCGAGTTCGTCATTAGTACGAACACTTTTGTGGCCGTGGGAGGTCACTCCGCTCATGATCCTGCACTATCTTTTGGTTGTTCAAGTCATCTTGATGCGACCACATCATTCTCCTCCACTCTCGTCTCTCGTCTCGCAGTAATGATTCCGTCATGATGCCAGTTTACATTCTGGTGGGGTGGTCAGCATCAAGTTTCACATGCCAGGCGGCAGAGCGCGACAGCGCATGAAGAGAAGAGCTCACCTCTCGACCGGGGACAGTCCCAAGAGCCGCATGCCGTTGAAGAGCACGGTCCTGGCGGCCATGTACAGCGCCAAGCGGGCCTTCTGGAGCTCAGCTTCGCTTCCAACAATACGCAACACGTCGTAACTGCTGCTGACGACGTGCGTGAGGCGGAACAGATACGTAAGCACAGTAGTGGGCTCCAAGGTTTTGAGAGTGTTCTGGACAACGTCGGGGTACTGGCTAATGACGCGGATCAGCTCGATAGCATGCTTCTCCGTCAACAAGCCAAGGTCAGCCTTTGCGATCTCCTCCTCAGCGACTCCAGCCTTGCGGAAGATGGAGCACAGCCGAGCGTGGGCGTACTGGAGATACGGTCCAGTGTCACCCTCGAACGAGGTCATGGTGTCCATGTCGAACTTGTAGTTGTTGATCCTGGGCCAATTGTGTCAGTGCATCCGAAAGCGCCTGGAAGGAAAAGTCCGGACGACATACCTCTTTCCACTCATATCCTGGACCATGACACTGCTGATGCCAAGAATGTCGGCCGTGGCCTCCGGTTCGGCGACTTGGGAGTACTTGGCCTCGTTCTTCTTCATCACCTCGTGCATCTTGTCTCCGACGTCGCGCAGAATGTCATCCAAGAACTTGACAGTACCCTTACGGGTGCTCATTCCCAGAACCATACCAAAGTTGATGTGCTGGCACTTGTTGGCCGTCTCGCCATGGCCCATGAGCTCGATAATCTTGAAGAGCTGCTTCAAGTGGAGATCTTGCTGAGAAGCGACGACGTAAATCATGTGGTCAAAGTTGTACTTCTTTTCACGGTGGAGAAGCTCGCTGATGTCACGGGTCAGGTACAGAGCTGTGCCGTCCTTCTTGCGAATAATGGGGCGCTCCAGACTCTTGCCTGACTTTCCGGGAACGTGCTTGGTGAAGTCAATGATGACGGCGCCTTCCGACTCTTCGGAAATCTTCATGTCCTCGAGCTTCTTGGCAGCAGCCTCCATATCCGCCTCGGAGACTTGACTCTCGCCTGAGTACTCGTCAAAGTGAATGTTGAGACGGGCGTAGGTCTCCTTGTAACGCTTAATGCTGAGATCACGGAATCGCCTCCACTGAGCCACGGCCTTGTCGTCTCCGGCGACCATGGCCTTGAAGTACTTGCGAGCCTGCTCGTCGAGGCTGTTGTCCTTGAGCGCGGTGACGTCCTCGCCGGCCTGCTCTTTGGCGGTGATCTGATCCTTCTCGTCGGCCATATCCCTGTTGATCTTGACGTAGACCTCGTACAGGTGGTTGATGGGATCAGCGGCAAGCGCCTCCTCGCTACCGAACCTCTCGAAGCCCAGAGCCAAAAGACCGTACTGCTTTCCCCAGTCACCGAGGTAGTTGATACGGGACACATCCCAGCCGGCGCCGTCGTAGAGGTTGGCGATGAAGCCACCAATGATGGTGCTCCGCAAGTGACCGGCGTGGAAAGGCTTCGCGATGTTCGGCGAGGAGAACTCGACAATGATCTTCTTCTTGCCCTGTGAGGGATCTTTGGCGCTCTTGAGGCCGTTGTTGGGGTTCTTGCCAAAGTCGATGCCGCGAGATCTGACCTGGGGAATCAGGATCTGGGAAAGGGGGCCGGGCTTGAACCAGAACTGGAGGAAAGTGCCATTCTGGAAAGAAACAGGCTTCTCGATCAAGGGAGACTCGGGGATCTGTAGCCAAGGCGTGTTAGTCTAATGCTCAAGAGTACTACGAGAGAGCCACCAGCGCGCATTGCTCCAGGGGCATAGATTAGCCCCATGATCTTGATTCAAGACTGACCTTGTCGAGCCACTCAGCGGTGAGATCAGCAGGCTTCTTGCCCTTGATGCGAAGAGCAGGGACAGCCAGCACCAAGTCGCCCTTATCCAAGCTCTGGGTCCACTGGAGGGCGTTGTAGATGATGGTGCTCTCGACGCCAGTGACAGGCTGCAGCAGCGAGGTGATGTGGGAGCGGTAGACGTCGATGGGGTTGACTTCGGGGTAGCAGCCGGGGTAGGACTCGAGCTTGCTCACGGAGAGCTTCTCGAGCTGCGCCGTGATCTGGTCGGCCATTGTCGCGAGTGTGACGGTGGGGGCGGGTGGAGGTTTAGCGAGGGTCGACCGGTTCGGAGCCGTCGAGGAGAAGAGTCGCGCGGTGGCCGTTGGAGGTCGTCGTCGAGGAGGATGGTGGACGAAGGCTGAAGCGGCAGAAGAAGCTCCTCGTCGAAGGCTTGTGGGATAAACGTGGGCTGAACGAAGTAAAGAAGAAGAAGAGAAGAGGAAGCGCGCGACGCTAGTCATTAAGAGACTCGACGACGGGGACTGGGCTGCAGGGGGACGAGGAAAGAAAAAAAGGCAAGGAGGGGGAGGGGTCGCTGGGCTGAGGGCTGGTGGCCGATGTTTGTCACCCGCAGAGAAAAAATTGCGGACCGACGACCAGCCTGAGTCACTGAGCCATTCGTCCCTGTGGTTGGCTGGACGGTGATGTGGGGCCTCACCGGAGCTCACCGAGTGGAGGGGTAATCATTCTCGGTGAGTCGCATATGGAGGGGCAATCTCCCCGCGGATCTCGGTGAGCTCACCTCTACCATTTCACACAAAACTCATCATCAGTCCATGAATCTCTCACATACAATGACGAAGAATGAGTACCTCGAGTGGATATATATATACGAAATGTCTATTATTTTCATCTTGTTTCACACTAGACATCGTAGGCTACGTTGACCATGACTAGTGGAAGAGAACAATCCTTCGTGATCTTCACCGCGTAAGCTCTCTCTTGATAAGACTATTTATACATGCTGCTGATGAAGCCGGTAATAAATGTACTAATTGAGCCAGATGAAACCATCCTTCTGGACTCATAATCATCACCCATAATAACTAGGTAGATAGATTCATCCAACACTTTCCTCTCAAGTCAATTCCTCCAGGAGTTCACATGCAATATGAGTACGCGGCCTGCATGAATTATTCCTTACGTGGATATAATCTAAAACGAGTACTCCTCAACAAAAAGATGGATTCCCTGTGCGCCCGTCCCCTTATGGACTGCCCTCTCATCCGACAGCGAGGCCACGCAATTCCTGACCGAACTCGTCAACGACTGCCCACCGCAAACAACGATCGACGTCTCACCGCCCGCAGCTTCGACGGGTTCCCGAATCAGAGCCTCCAGATCAGGGCGAGAATAATACTCCTTCACCATGCTCATCACCGAACCGCTCCGGATTCTGGGTGTAAGCAACACCTCGTCGCCCTTCTCCAAGTCCAGCCCCTTTTCCTGGCAACACCCTCCACCGCCACCACCATCCACGGAGTCATCCGAGACGATCCTCCTGTGTTTCGCAGACGAACTAGAACTAGAGCTCCCCTCTCGGTCTGAGTAGAGGACCGTCGTCGCCTCGCCTTCCTTGGCTTTGCCCGACCGCGTAACGGCGATGTGCACCTGCAGCTCGATGCCGTTCTGCTGCGCGCGTTCCATTGACTCCCGCAGCCGCTGCCTATAGAATTCGATCTCTTCACCCTGGCATGCCATGAGAATGAACTCGATCCTTGTAATACATGTCTTCCTGCGGCTCTGAACAATGCTCTCCAAAATGGGCAGCGTGAAGGACGTGCCCGTAGACGCCGAGATGAGAACCATGGTATCGTAAATATCCCACCTCGGCGGTGCGCCAAACGGACCCAGGACCAAGCCCGTCAGCGTTTCCTTCTTCCCAGATGCCGGAATCTTCTCCGCATAGTCGTGCAGTCTCTTGGAGAAACCGCCGTGCTTCCTGACGACAAGTTGGATACTGTTGCAAGTACACGTCTCCGGCAGCTGATGCGCGCACGCAATAGTATACGGATGCGCCTCAAACGGTCCGATACGCGGCAGCCAAAGATACAAGTGCTGCCCCGCCTTCCACGAGAAATGAACATCCTTAATCGTCAACACCGTCGTCGACGAGCCCGCCGCCCGGACCTGCACCTCGTGTCCCACCCGCTTCATTCCCGTACACGTCGACCTATTAGGTCGAAGCCTCGTATTCTGCCACGCAAGGAACGCCCAGCGCGCGAGGCGGTCGAAGCAGATGATGGCGACGGAGAACCAGAGGTACTGCTTCGCGTAGGCCGGGATGTGGACGTAGACCAGCCAGATGAAGAGGACCGCTGAGAGGATATGTTGCAGGAGGAACAGCTCGTACGCCATGCTGCGCAGTGGTGTCATGCCGGTGAGGAATGTCCAGATGAGAATTCCCCAGGCTCCGAGGCCGTACTTGATGACGGGTAGGATTCTCAGCTGTGTCTCGACAAAGTCTGCTCGCACCCATTCCGACCAGAAATGGAAGCCGTGGACGGTTGCCGTCACGAACATTGTTCTGGCGACCCATCGGTGAAGCCAGCTTAGTCGTTCATGCGAGGCGCCGATGATGAAGCCTACTACGTTGACCTTCATCGCGAGAAGATAGAGGAGGGGCATCTGCATGACAGTCACCCAGGCGTTGCGGAACCCTATGCGTTCCCAGAAGTAGGCGTCCTTGATGACGGCGTCATTAACCATCATGTAGATGATGACGGCCCAGTAGGCCAGTAGCACAAGTACGCGACCTAGCGACGGTGGTGTCGTCCACCGCAGACCCTTGATGGGGATATAGAGTTGAGGGTGCCCTGCTTCGCGGACAAGCGCTGTTGATGTTGCCCATACTTGTGTTATAAAATTTGAGGGTTTCGTCGGGAACTGTACGGACTCGGCGCGGCATCGTTTGAGTCTGTATGATAATGTCAGCATTGAGAGGGGAAAGGGCAGACACAGTGGCGAAGTTGTTCACCTTCTCCAGCCCTCTAGGTAGTTGATACCGCGGATGATACCCAGAAACCCGACAACGCCTGCGATAATGTACCAGAAAGACTGGGCAAGCTGAACGTTTGTCTCCTGGAACAGCGCTGTTCCCATGGCCATGCCCCCTCCCATGCTTCCTCCTCCTCCTCCATGATTATGGCTCATCGCGACTGATGACGATGAGGCTTTTGCAATTGTGCGATAGCCGTAGGCTGTGATGTCCTTCGCTGGAAATTTTGTTTCGTAATATTGGCGGGTTCCAGCTCCGCCGATGATTCTCTACTGAACCCGTTCAAGACCGCTTCATTCGAGTTGATGAAATGAAGAAATCCGCCGTGAGATGTTGGGAGGAGAGGCCAACGGCGCACCGATGTCATGAGGTAGCGCAAATTCGTGGAACCATCTCACAAAACCATTCGCATGCGCATGAACTCCCAGAGAACTGTTGTTATTTCCAATGATTGAAACACAAGAAAGTAGATCCTCGCTCCCAACAGTTCAGACGCCTCGACTACACGACGTTTGAAGATTGGTAAATCGGCCGAAGGAATGAGGTGGATTGAGCAAGTTCAAGAGGCAAAGACTCTGGGCAGCGTAAGCAAGACAACCTACTGGCTAAGAGACGAACACAAGAGATAATAGGGTACACGTAACAATGGGCAGCCGGCTCGGCGGCACGGAATGCGCTGGTTTAGAGAGAAGACGTTAGCGCACCACGGTCCAGCATGCATCCGAACAAGTTTGGCATGCTCACGGCATGACAACCTAGGCCATGGGGCAGACGGGATGCTTCAAGCAACGGTGGCTGACGGATGATCCGCCCCAAGTCACGGTACGAAATGCCTCGACTCGTTTCTCAACGACGGGAGTCTCGGCTACACTTTCACTTTACACCCTCTTCGTCGAGAGTTTACTCTCCTTTACTTTCTTGGGGGAAAGTTCTCTCTGCTTTAGTTTTTCGCGGCATGTTTACTAAGGCCTTATCCATCAGATAGAGAGAGGTGTGGGCTCTTAGGTTTGTTTGATTTCCCGCGGGTCATGACTTACACACACTTCAAACTCTCAAGTCTCAACTCGGGTATCGCTCATGCTCGTCATCCTCTGATCTGTGTCCTCTTCTTCACCCGATATTAAGAAACAAGCTTGTTTAATCCTCAAGGCGTCTCAAGGAATCACTACCAAAGACAATTCACCAAACCAGCCGAACCTCTACTACGGTCTACTCCGTACAGACTACCGCCCAGCTTAGAAACATGCTCACGACAGAAGATGAATCCCAAAACCCCCCGTAAACCCCCTCGTGCCCCTCTCCCCAGATATCCTCCCCCCCCCCCCCCCCCCTCCCGGCCCCTTGTCGATGAGTGAGCGAGAGAGAGTCTGAGAGACTGAGTTGACGAACTCTCAAACAGGGGTAGTCCCCCCCAATCCCATCTGCGCAAACGCCACAATTTGCTCAAAACTTCTCAGTGACATTCCCAAACGGCCTCATGATTGGTCACAATCCCTGTCACGCAGCCAGCAAGTCCCTGCGCGCATCGCGGGGCTAGTCTATCTAAGGTTAACTACATCCCTTCCATCCATGGGTCTAACCGTCTAAGCATCAAGCCACCCGTCCCCGCGCGCCGCCGCCTTTTAATATTGTTGGCATCGCGACGACAGTTCATTGTATCCGTAGAGGCTGCCCGCTGGGAAAAGACACGAGGAACCTGCGAAGGCACTCAGAGACTCTACAAGAGCCTCATCAGTCATCTCCACTAAACGTGAAAGCCAAGACTCGTCCCGAGAGTCCCGGCGCGGAGAGTTCAACTAGGAGAGAACCTTTGGTTCTTTCATGCATACAGAGAGGGGAAAACACGCAACCATGCAACGTGATAAAAAGTGAAGTTTGGAGCTAATTAGTTCGGCAATAACAGCCAAAGTGAGCAAGTTTTATCTTTGCTTCCTAGCCTTCCTCCTGCCACCGGGCCCAATGCCCCCAGTAAGTCAGTCACCTTCCTCTTTCTTACTGCAGGACTTAACTCAATTCCACCTCGCCATGTGCCGATTGCCGGATCTAGGCATCCTAGTCCATTGAATCCGAGGTTCTCGTTCACCCATTCGGGATCTCTCAAATCCTTTTCGTATGTATCTTACCTCAAGATCCAGAACGGAGGCTCGCTCGCTCTCGTGTAACGATGAGAAAGATTCGGCAAGACCTTGCGTCTCTCTCCACTCCACTGATGCCATGTATCCGTATCACACTCAGAAAGTCCTCCCAGCTAAGAGATTTCCATACTACCCTTGCCAAACAACCGCAAAAGCTCATCAGGAGCTTTGCCGTTACCCAATCTAAGCCCCTTCGAGACAAACGGCGCAACCAGGCTAGCCCTACAGAAGACTGAGAGAAAAGGGAACCCCGGTGCTCGGGTCATTCTCCTCCCGCCCATTGACCAATTCCATCCCACGCGCCGCCGTCTCGTTCATAAACAAACCCGTGTTCCCCTCCATCTGCCTTCACATCTTGCTTTTTACCATCTTATCAAACCCAATCCTAATACCTGTCCTCCCTCCGCGCTGTGCGCCTCGATACCAAAGTCTTCAACCACCAAACACACATATCTACACCTCACACAAACATTACCAACCTCACCTACAGCACTCCCACCACCCCCCCAAAACCGCAAAAATGACCCGCCTCCTCACCCGCCTCCTCCTCCTCGCCTCAACAGCAACAGCCCACTTCTCCCTCACCCTCCCCAAACCCTTAGGCGACTCAGACGACAACGAAGCAACCGCCCCCTGCGGCGGCTACACCGCCTCCTCCTCCTCCGCCACAACAGACTTCTACGTCGAAGGCGACGCAATCGGCATGGAAAACGGCCACCCCCAAACAAACTGGCTCTTCCGCGCCACGCTCGACACCACCGCCGCGAGCGGCTGGACGCAGCTGTTCCCCATCGTCATGCAGACTGGCCTGGGCAATTTTTGCGAGCCAAAAGTTGCGGCGCCGGGGAATTGGACGGGCAAGAGGGGTGTTGTTAGTGTTGTTGCGCATTCGCCCGATGGGCTTTTGTATACTGTGAGTTTTCCTCATGTCTCTACCTTCACTTCTCTACCTTCACTCATGCCATCATCATGAGATTCTTCACTCTTTGAAATACCAACTAACACACCCCCAGTGCGCCGCAGTAAACTTCGTCTCCGGCACAGCGCCAACCCGCTCAGACTGCAAAAACGCAACAGTCACCGTCGACTTCACCTCAGACCCCACCCTCACAGCCCTCCTGAGCGCCAGCGGCTCCTCAAGCAGCGGCACCCCGTCCTCCGGATCCTCGGGAACCTCGACCCCGTCCGCCTCGGCCTCGAGCACCGCCAACGCCGCGCCCGGTGCCCTGGGCGGTACCGCCTTCTCCGCTGGCGCCGTAGCTGGTCTCTTGGTGTCGTTTACTGCTGCTGTTGGCGGTGCTGCCATGTTCTTCTAGAAAGTTTTGAAAGAATCTCTGGCGATGACAGGTGATTATTCTTGACGGGGAGGTGGAAGTGAACTGTACATTAGTCGCAGCATTCTCTATATGACGAGGTCCTCCTGACGGCCTGGTATCTGGCTACGGCCAAATCGATGAAACAAGCACTGGATTCGGAGCGTGTATAATCGAGTGCAGCGAGACTGCTGCTGAAGACCCGTAAAGCTTCGTTTCCAAATCGATGGCTCAAGAGCAAACGTGACATGTGCGCATATGACGACGATGCGGTGCAAAGCTGAGAGACTTACCTAAAGTTTGCAACTCAATCACTGCTTACACGAGTTGTCCAGTCGACATGAACCTTCATGAGTGTAATAAGAATAAAGACCGTACTATGTAAGAGGCGTACGGCCTGTCTGATGTATAAACTACACGAAGCGAATGCGTTCGCCAGTAAACCTCCCTCCTCCGTATATGAGTAATCATGACATAAAAACCAGAATAGTCCTTTAATCAGGGACTCTACGCTCGTCCTCGAATCCGCCACGGCCCCCGCGCGCCCGCAGCACCCGCGGCGCCGACGCCAAAGTTGTGAAGCCTCTCCCCGATAAGGTAGGCCTCGTCTCTAATACGCGCCTTCCAATTGTTGAAGACGCCGACGATACTCCATAATACCATTGCTGCCAGTACGCAGAACGCACCTGCGGGATAAGAAAGACGATAAACCATCTTGAGTTCATGCGGTGCAGGTGCAGGTACACCGAGCATGCCGCGTGACTCCATCCAGCCAACGGCATACGGCGGCCCGAATATCGCCAAACCACCGATGAGCAGACCAGGAACAACAAAGGCCCTCGTCAATACGAGAACGTCGGGCTGGAGCCATCCACGGCGGAGGACGGCGCGGACGGCTTGCGCCATGCGAGTGCCCTCGTACAGGCTGGTGATGGCCCGAGCCCCGAGCTTGACGTAGAGCAAGCCCAATGTCCAGGATTGTATGACCCTCGCCGTGTGCTGGTTTGACACCGCGATGCCGTCTTTGAACTGGCCACCATTGTTGGTCCCGACGATGTAAGGCGTCGGTGGATACATGTAAGTGTGAAGAGGAATGAGGCAGTACAGTTCCATGAGGGCCGTAAGGATGAGAGGGAAAACGACCAGGAGGATCGTGTACGCGTAAGCAAGCCTGGCAGTATGAATGCCCATGAGCGCAACACGCATGGGAGCATCGCTCTGCCACACAGACTGCAGATTTGTAGATGCCCACGTTTTCATCTTGTTGAAGATGGAACGGGCATGGAAGAGGAAGTATGCCGCGGAGCCCAGAATGTAGATACCGATGCTGAAAGCGTAAATGTCGTTGGTACGAATGTGGGCTGGGATTAGGACCTTGAACATCTTGCGACCGAATACGAGTGGTATGATTGTGAAGCTGACGCCCGTGACTGCGGCAAAGATCCAAATGAACATGATGAACAAGAAGACCCTAGCACGGAAGTGCGGAGGGATGTACACCAGCTGGTACTGGTCCGTCGAGTAAAGTTCGCCATCGGGTGCGTCATCTTTGCCGTCCAGTCGAGAGTTGCCCTCAGAAACCGGCATGAACACGCGTCGTCCCTTGGGAATTTTGACCTGGTCCGAGGCAGGGGTCCGAACAAATTGGCCCTCTTCGAGGAGCTGTCCAGATTCGACAAGGCGTGCTTTCTTAAGGGTGAGGATGACCATCTGGTCGGATGCGATGGCAGACGATGGCTTCGCGGTGCCACCTTCAAACGTGTCCTCCCACGTCTTCGGTATCACCTTGTTTTCTTTGTTAACCTCGAGAAGGGCTCGCCTCCACCAAGGGAGGGCAAGTTGATCCGAGCCAGGGCGCAGCGCCAGAATGCCCTCTTCATCAATGCGGCGTTCGCCAAAGAGGAACCAGGTCAACCGAAGGCCTCTGGCGCACTTGCGGAACCACCAAGTGTACATGGCATGCAAGCCATCGCTGGGCTTGAAGAACTTGACTGCTAGAGGCATAGCAAAGTTGTAGAACAAGAGGTCGACGGGGAACTCCAAGACAGGCTCATTGGAAGAGTAATGAATCGGCAGAACGCTTGGAAGAGACAGGGCCAGACCCCACACCACACCTCCGAGACAAACGATGACCAGAGCTCCGTATACAAAGGCAGAGAATAGAATCTTGCGCAGTTGCGTCACGACGTTGCGTTCAAGTACATCGCGAACGGGGTGGAACTCGGGATCGTCTGGATCGCGAATGAAATCTGTAGATGTTTGTTAGTAAGAACAACCAGTGACAGAAACAACACCAACTTACAGAGGACACCTTTCCGCATGATCTTTCGGCACATGGAAACAAAGAGGGCAAAGTGGAACATGTACCCCGTTCCCACGAACCAATGTACAAAGATGGAGGTGAGCGGAAAATTGACGGTGAAGGCGACCCGCGACTTCAAAGTGGTTGCTTCGAAAAGGGGCAGTAGAGCCGCGTCCAAGAGGAGACCGCAGTACAGTGGGAAGATGAGCATCTCGATGCTGATGATAAGAATGACCTTCATGACGCCGCTAGCTTGGTTCAGCAAGTCGATTAAGGAAGCTTCCCATTCTTGGCCTGTCTGCCCCGTCGAGAAGGGCGATCCCCGCTTCAGGTAGAGCGCGCTGATTGCTGAAAAGGTGAAGTAACCGCAGAGAATTGCCCAGAAACGATCCGTCCCTGACCAGTACGATAGTGCAGGGTTAACGACGGTCGAGGGCTCCGGCACACTGAAGCTGATGACCCATGATCCAGGGTTGAGGATGCTAATGGGAACATCGCGAAGGGCGTCCCATGCGTACATGGTTGCGTTCGCTAACAGTGACGCTGCATACTTGGTGTTGGCTATGAGGTCGCGGTCGAAGATGGCGCCAAGTGTGTCTCCCACAGCAGCAAAGGATCCCGAGAGATAGGACTTGAAGTCGAGCAGTGCCTCATGGCTGATGGCGGAAAAGTTCTGCATCTCGGTAGTCGAAATAATGGGCAATTCGCTGGTCAGGCTCTCGAGGACCCTGCTTGAAGCACTCATGAAGATGTCGAACGTCTTCTTCATGAGCAAGCCGACCCCATTCTTGGCTGGGAAGCCCATCATGCGTCCTGTTGTATAAATGAAGCACAAGGTGAGACTGGTCAATCCGCTCATGATGCCAACCGCAACGTCTTGGATGAACTTTGTCGCGCTAAAGAGCATTCGCACAAGACGCATCGGATTCATGGCAGCCCAGACGCTGACACGTCCCAGGTTGTAAGGAATGAAAACGCACACGAAGATCGTGACGGAGACAAGCACAACGCAGAAGATTGCATTTTGAAAGAGACCAGCGATGGGTCCACGCATGCCGATCAGTTCCATGATGCCCTCGAAATCTTCGGCATCATCGATCGCTTCAGGATCGAGCCCGGC
Organism: Colletotrichum phormii; assembly: GCF_030913505.1. Lineage (NCBI taxonomy): Eukaryota > Fungi > Ascomycota > Sordariomycetes > Glomerellales > Glomerellaceae > Colletotrichum > Colletotrichum phormii. Next base: position 365,195 of record NW_026851469.1, read on the forward strand.
GGCGACGGCAGCTTCAACAACCTCGCGGTCTTGCTCCACAGCGTCTTGCTCGTCATCATCCAGATCATCATCAAAGTCATCGTCGTCGCTTTCATGATCATGATCATGTTCATGAGCGGCATCGTCGTCTCGGCCGCCAATATCTAGCTCTCGCACCTCAATGTCGCCCCACATGAAGTCGGCAACGCGGTCCATGACTCCCCGCTGGAGAGGCGGCCGCTGGGCTATCCTACCATCCTCGGCATCCTGAGGCAAGCCGTTAACGTCCTCGAGCGGCTCCTCGGGGATGTCATTGGCTTGAGCTGGCCCGATTACCAGATCAGGCAGTTGCATCTCTGGCTCGTTGAAGCCAAATAGCCCGTCCTCGTGAATCGGCTCAACGGTCTCAAAATCGTGATCCGCATCTGAACCGAAATCCGGGGTATTGCTTCGCGGTGGCGTGAATCGGGCTGGGGGAAGACCGAATTCTTGTCCCTGAGGATCGAAGCCAAGTGATTGCATTGGCTCCTGCGCCTGGGGTTCGGCCTGCGGTGCAGTATTCAAGCCGGAGAATGACCAGCTGTTGTTGGCAAGTGGGTTGATGGTGTTGTTCATTTGAGGGCCATCGGAAACGGAGCGAGGCCGAAGAGGACTCTGGAAGGGAGTCGATCTTGAAGAGCTTGCACGTTCGTCTCCCAGACTGGATTCGAAGCCAAAATCTGTCGGCATTTCCTTCTCCTTGCCCTTTCCTGTCCCATTGGTACTACTCTCGCCAAGTGGCTGCGGCGGCCATGAGAACTGCGGTGTCGAAGGGGCGGGCAGTTGAACCGAGAATGGGGACGGAGCTTGAGAATCACTAGAGGTGGAAGGTCCTTCGGGTCCAGGCTGGCTCTTTTTCGACTGGGAAGCACCCGAATCTCGGTTCTTTTCCATCATCGACTTGGTGATCCTTGCCCAATAGCCAAGTGGCTCATCCAACTTCTCCTCCTCAATAATTCTGAGGATCTTCTCGGGGTCACCATTGGCCTGTCGGTAGATACGGAGGTATTCGTGAACAGTTGCTACAGGGGTCTGCGAGTCCTTGTTGGACCCACCTTCGGGTGGTGTGTTGAAATCAAAGTCGGGTTCGGGTCCTCCTTGGGCGCGGGGCCCAAAAGTGCCGAGTCCCCTCGCCGGCAAGCCTGCCGGCAGCAGTGGAGCTGCGAGCTCGGACATCGGTTCCCGTTCATCCCAAGCCATGTGAGGTAGATCATCCTGGCTTCCGCGTCGACCGCCAGTAAATGATTCATCGTCATCATCCTCGCTGTCACTTGGCCCTCTCAGATCTGCCGCGCCGTATTCATCGAGCATGCCAGCACCATCATGGGCGTGTGCATGCTCGTGCTCATGATCATGGTCGTGAAAATGCTCTTCATGTTGATGGTGCGGTTCAGGCTGCGGCTGGGCTTGTGCGTTGTCGTTGGCGGCAAAGGCGGCTCGCATATTGATTTCGGGCTGTTGCTGAACAACGTAGTCGCGGACCAGGATGACAAGAATGAACGAGATGATGACCAATATCGTGATGATCTGGCCTTCTAGCACGCCGATGATGGTCCGGTTTACGACTGGGTACCGGGTCATGTTGCGCAACCAAGACACGCCGCTCAACAAAGAAGGATGGCGATCGAGAACGGGGTCGCTCGTACCGATAGGCACTGAGCTAGAGTTAGCAGAACCGAAGGAAGTGATGGACCCTAGCAGCATCCTCATGAGAGCTGCCGTCATCGAGTCGTTGGTGGTAATGTTGACGCCGTGGAATGACCGGCTGAAGGGCAGTTCCTGGCCTTGAATGATATCCTTGAGCATTCCTCCCAGATTCGCTGGCGTCGTGGTGGGTTCGAGCAGAGGCGAAGCAGGGCAGACGTTGGAATTGGCAACAGAGAATGCCACCGAGACGCCCCGGCTGACTGTTGCGTTTGAGCTGTTCCACAGAGCGCCGCTACCCAGACCCTCGTCGCTGACCCAGAACAGAAACGCCCAAACTGAGCGCATGAGGTAGGGCAGCCAGCAAAGCCATACACTGATGACCAGTGCGGCTCGCAGCCATACCAGAACGTTTCTGAAGAGGTATTTGGCCATGTGGCCGACAAAGACGTGGGCCGGGAGAGTCTTTGGCATCTTGGGCGAGTAGAGCTTGGTAAAGCGGAAGGGTGTCTTGCATAGCTCGCAGTGCTTCTTCTGGGAGTGTGAGAGCCACTCCATCAAGCAGTCTTGGTGAACGTATTTGATACTGCCACTACATTTGCATGGGTAGAAGAGCGGTTCCTCGGTGGTCGCCTCGCCTCTGCAGATGCGACATGTGTCGGGGTCGAGCGCGCCGGCATCGTTCGCTTGGGATCGTGTCTTAGCAGCATCGTGGGTGACGGAAGCAGGTTTTGAAGCCGAGAAGCGGCGGCGAGGGTGCGCGATGGCATCGGCGGCTGCCAGCGGCTCCATCGCGGGGTCGTCCATATTGTTTCAGTCGTCGTAGTTTGGCGGGGACTAGAGCCCTTTGCAGAAGTATATGCTCTTTAGGAACGCATGAGTGCCTTTCGAAGCAAGGCCGGGCACGGTGAGAACGGATCGATAGTGTGTGTGTAGGTATTCGGGGTGGAATAATGGACGATGATGGCGGCGGAATCGAGAAGTCCAACGTGAGGTCTTGGTCGAAGCTGTGTGCCTAGAAGATTATCTGATTGAACAGATTGCGGGGGAGCGCGGGCTGCTTCGCAATGCTCAAAGTGACAAAAACGGATGCTACTCCAGCTCTAGACGTCGGGAGACACTGCAGTGAAAAGTAGAAGCTGGGGTGGGTATCATAAAATCGTCAAGTCAAACAAGCCGCACCAAGACGTGTACGGTGTGTAGTTGTAAAGATAGTTTCGAGATGGGTAGAAATCAATCGAGGTCCCCTTGCGCTAAGACGGGATGGTTGAGGTACCGAACATTGAAAGTGCGAGGCCCTGTTCTTTCCCGGTTGTTCTGGACTGTGGCACGTTGGCTCCTGCACGGGTTGATCCATTCAGCGGTCCGAGCAGGGGTACGGCCGCCGTAGAGTGGGGCGCAGGGTCCGGAGCTTTGTTTCATCCGTCCCGGCAGCAAGTGGGTCGACTGTGATTAGGTAAGGCACGTATCTGCCCAAGCTAATCCACTTGTAGATTCTCAGCACGTGACAGCGGCAGGTTGTGGATGATGAAGCTTCGGCCAACCAGCGCAGCAGGAATTGCACCTGCATCATTATGTCATCGTGCCTTTCAACGTGCTGCACCTCAACATTTTCATGATTTCTGTCGGTTGTTTCTCCTTGAGCTGACTTTGACTTAGATAAGCATGCTGCCAAGCCATATTGATATCAGTCTTGATTGAAAAGGTACTCTTGTTACTTGATACCTGCCTACCAGACGATGGATGTTCTTGAGCATGCCATACCAGCTTCTGTTAACCCACATCCCAAGTGGCATGTAAAAGAGGCCATGGCTAAGGTAGGTACTGCATAGGTACTCGAATCGCCAATAACAGGTTCTCGGCCAAGGGCATCCAACATCATCATCATCACATGGGTTACTCCAGATGCCGGCCACTCGGTCGCGCCTCCGAGCTCCAACATTCCAAGCGGGTCAGCCACACTTGCGCGCCTGGTTATGCAGTGCTGCACTGCTGCGTCACTCCAACGTCTTCTGGTCCACTTGATTGGACCCCTCATCCGTGCTGGCTGGAAATCGCTAGATTGGTTTAGGGGATTGTGGCTAATGGCACTCATGTCTACCAATCATCCAGACTCGTCCGTGCCTCTGACAGCAGGGTTGGTCAATCCGGTGTCTTGCTTGTTAATGTGCTTTGTGCGGAGAGATTATGAGGAGACCTAGGTACTCCGTACAGACATGGGATGGTGTGGATGGCGACAGGCATGGAAGCGAGGGATTCGAACGGGAGACAGCAAGAGGCCGAGGGCGTGGGCCAGCATGGAAAGGTAAGCTGAGCGTGATGCCATGCTTGCCAGCCTGCCTGCTTGTTTCTTGTTAGCTCGCGTCGTGTGGTTGGTGTGGATGGTTGGTGGCATTGGATGATAGCGACAGCTTTTGTAGCCGATGACGTTGGTGAGACATTCCACAGCGCGCGTTGCTCTGCGAAGCTCCCCCCAGAATTGGCAGAGTTGGCGGGTTGGAGCAGGCTAAGAACGCCGCTACAGCGACCTAGCACAGCTGGATGTCTCGGTTACCTCACCGTTTATTATGTCAGCTCTCTAGCGAGAAGTACTCTTTTGTGTCCAGAACCACCCAAGATTCACCAAAAGGTACGCCCGAATCTGGCCCGTGCTCTCCCCCCCTTCGGACCACAAAAAACTTGGCCCGGAGGAGCAGGCAGCTGCCAGCCTGGGACGGACTCTCCTTCCTGTGAATTCGTACGCAGGGAAATGGCAGGTAACGAACGCAAAGGGAAGCAGCAGCAGCTCAACAAGAAACACCACACGTCTTTTTGCATCACGGCTACCGTACTTTTCCCCTTTCCCCTCGTCTTGCTTGGATTTGTCCATCATTCTCTTCCATCCACCTCTATTCTATTCTCTGCCATCTTGTAGCCGAATAGTCTCCCACCGAATAAGGGAAACAACGCTGCACCATCGTATCCCATCCTCCCGAAGAGACAGACAGACCCCTTCTGACGCCCTGAAGCAAAACTATCGCCATTCTGAAGGTAGATCATCAACTCCTAGCTCCACAATCCAACCCCCAAAGTGGCTCCCCTTCTTCGGCTCTCCCCTGTAGCTTTCATCGTTCCGAAGGCAGCTACGCAACCCACCCACGTTCACGCAGCTCTAGGCTCTGGGTTGCCCAGCCCGGTCCAGGCCGCCTGAAGCAGCCCATGTCCGTCGCCGACTGGGAACTGCGACATCTGGAAATCATCAGAGCTTTTACGCAACCCTCCCGCTGATTTCTTTTTTTTCCCACCATCCTCACCTTTGACCTCGCTTCTATCTTTTTTCCTCGATATCCTCTGCGTTTCCTCTCTTTACATTACCCAGCTGACCACTATCTGCCATCCAGTAGTTCGGCACCAGCTCGAGTCCTCCTCTGTATCATCCTCGACGCACGCACGCACCAGTTTTCCCGAAGAACGGTACCCTGCGATAAGGAAAACACCAAATCACGTCACTTACGCGAGCGGCCTGGTATTCCCAGACCTCACAACCTCCGCCATGGAGGCTTCCAGTGGCTATGCCAGTAACGGCTACCCGAAAGCTCCGAATGGAAAGATGAACGGCAAGATGAACGGCCAGGCTGTGACAATCAAGCGGAGGACAACGCCCACGAGAGGGCCCTCAATTTTCCGCCGTACCTTCAACATCTTCGCGAGGTATGTTCATGTTTCTCAGCTTTCGTTATAGTCACGGCTTTGTGTATATTATCAAGAGTATTCAGACTGACACCTAATCCTCAGGATCCTGACCTGGTATTCACTTATCTCGATCCTCTTCCGCTGTCCCGCGAACCTCGAAGCTTGCGACGAGTCTTCCCCAAAGATTTGCAAGCCATACTTCCAGCTGAAGGAGGCCGTATTACCTCATGTCGAGCCCTACTACGGTACCTACGCTGCTCCCTATGTTGAGAAGGCGGCTCCCTACTACGACATTGCCAATGAGAGAGTCTTCGTCCCTACCAAGGCCTACGCCACCAAGTACGGTGCCCCTCGCTTGCAGCAAGCCCAGTCTTACGGCCAGGCACAATGGGAGAAGAACATCCAGCCGCAACTGTCCGTCTACCAAAAGTTGGCTCAGGAAAAGTACGACCAGACCGTCGCACCTCATGTTGCCAAGGCCTCCACCACCGTTGGCCCGTACTACGACATCGCGCGCACAAATGCTCTCCAGACCTACCACGATGTTCTTTTCCCCTCGTACCAATTCGTCCAGCCTTACGCCGCCCAGGGCTACGCTGTCGCCTCTCAGTTCACTACTGAGACGGCCATCCCTTCTGCCTACTGGGCATGGAACAAGACCTACAGCTTCCTTGATGCCACAGTTTGGCCCCAGTTCCGGGTTTTGTACATTGAGAATGTCGAGCCTCAGCTAGCTAGAATTGGACAGCGTCTCGGCCGCTACAGGAACAAGACCAAGGGATCGCTTGAAAATGTCTCCGAGAGGTAAGAATAGCAGAATACACGCTCCTACCTTTAACTTCAAAAGCCCTCGCTCACTTATGATATGTACAGTGGTTCTGCCAAGGCTTCTTCCTTCACCAAGCCCGCCGCTTCTACCGCCTCGTCCCTCTCCTCGTCCGCTTCTTCGGTAGTTTCGTCAGCCACTGAGAAGGCATCCACGGCCATTGAAAGCGCTCATATTCCCGACGCATCCGAGGTGGCTCAACACGACCACTCTGAGCAGGTCCACGCGCCTCCTCCCGGCGAGAACGAGTCCGACATCCGCAGGATTGCCAGAGAGACTGTTATCGAAGACCTGAGCAGCTGGCAGGCCAAGTTCGCCAAGGCAGCCGACGAGGGTGCTTCCGAAATCGAAGATCGCGTCGAGGAGATCTCTCAGCGCGTCCTCAAGGAGAGAGCTCACGGCCAGGGCAGAAATCTCGTCACTGAGCTCCAGGATGCTGCCAAGTCTGAGGTCGACGCTCTGCAAAAGCAAATCATCAAGCTCGTCCAGAAGTCCGTCGATGCCCCAGAATCTGCCCAAGATGAGCTGCTTGCCAGTGTCCGCAAGGCTGGCCTCAACGTCAAGGAGAAGGCTCAAAAGATCCGTGCCTGGAAGGCCGAGTACGAGGCCGAAATCGAGAGCTCCGTCTCTGAGGCGGCTGATACCCACTTCAAGATCCTCGAGAGCGTTCGCGACCTGGCTCTTCAGCGTATTGGAATGAAGTGGGCGTGGATGGACGGCATCACCTACAAGGATTGGGCCAAGTATCACGAGTTGAAGGACCGCTTCGCCGAGTGGATGGGCGACCTGAAGAAGCTCATCATCACTCACCCCGGCCTGGAGCAAGCCCGCGAGGCTTCCAACGAAGTCGAAGATTCTGGTATGGCCGTCGCTCAATCTGCTGCCCAGGAACTCGCGAGGCTCAAGCAGGTCGGTCTCTGGAAGCTCGCTGCCAAGGACTCCTCCGACAACTTCGACAGTGAGACGGCGCGCCTTGCTGCCGAGGAAGCCGATCGTGCCCGTGACGCTGAGGTCGCTGCCGCTGAGGCTGCCGAGGCTGCCGCTACCGCTTCCGAGGCAGTGTCCACCCCCGAGGAAGACCCTCTGGAGTCTGCCGCCAGCGTGATCGAAGATGAGTCCCCTGCCACCGATCTAAACTCGGCCGGAGCCGCGAGCTCTGTCAGCAGCGTCGCCAGCGAAGTCAAGGAAAGTGTGAGCAGTGCCATCCCCGCTATATCTTCCGCTGTATCCGAGTCCATCAGCAGCGCCGCCAGCCAAGTCTCCAGCGCAGTGTCTGGTAGCTCTTCCAGTGTTGCTTCGGAGCCCGACTTGGCGTCCACCATCATTCCTGGTCAGGACCAGACCTACGTCGTCGATACCGATGGAACTTCGCCCGCAGGTGACGAGGAGAATGCCGTGCCCGGAGAGAAGTTGGAAGAGGAGATCATCTCCGAGTCCGTCCAGGATAAGCCTGTCGCCGCCGCCACTGAGTCTGTCAAGCCCGCTTTCCTAGGAGCTGCCGCCCAATCCGTGCCCAGCAGAGTTCCCATCTTGGATGATGACGATGACGAGGAGAGCGTTTCCTCCAGAGCGCAAGAGGCCTACTCCGCCGCTGTCTCCAAGGCATCTGAGCAATACTCATCTGCCAGCGCCGCCATCTCCGCCAAAATCTACGGTACCCCTCAACCGACGGCTGAGAAGCTGGTGGCGTCTGCCTCTGGTATTTATGCAGCTGCCATCGCCTCAGCCAGTGCCAAGTATGATGAAGCCGTAAAGGCCGCCTCAGGTGCCATTTACGGTACCGTGACTCCCAAGCCTACTCCCTCATACGACTGGTCCAGCGTCAAGGCCATCGCGATGCAGCGTCTCAACGAGGGACGTTTGGCGGCCGAGCAGCAGTACGAGAGCGCCAAGATTAAACTTGGCCTCGCCACCGCGACTCCCACTTCCACCGTCGACAAGCTCCTTGAGCAGGCCAAGTACAACTACTACGCCGGCCTCGGTGTGGCTCACGCCCGTTACTCCGAATTCATGGCCGCCGCTTCAGCTGCCATGAGCTCCGCGACTGCTACCTCCACCCCGACTAACATTGCCGGCACCGCGTCTTCGGCTGCATCCTCAGCTGCATCAGTCGCCACCCGCTCGGCCGACGCGGTGGCCTCCGGAGCGCAAAAGGAGGCCATGGCTGTCGCTTCCGCGGTCAGCGACGGCTTCTCCGCGGCGGCCTCAATCGTCAGCGATTCCGTTTCCGCTGGAGTTCAGGAGGTTGTCGATGCTGCGCAAGCCATCGAGAAGGGTGTCTCCGACACCTGGGAGGCTGTTGTCAGCCGCGCCAGCGTTCAGATCTACGGCAAGCCTACTCCTACCGCATGGTACGACAACGCCTACAGTGGCGCCGGACAGTACGCGTCCCAGGCCACCGCCGCTGTTGTCGAGAGCCTTGCTGCTGCTCAGGTTCAAGCCGCCAAGCAGTACGAGGACATGAGCAAGCTCGTCTCCGAGCTCCTTGTGGGCAAGGAGCCTACCGTCTCCGAGAGTGTCTTGGCTCGCTTGCAGGCAGCCTACTCCACGGGCATCGCCTCTGCTGCCAGCATTGCTAGTGCTGCCTCCGCAACTGTGTCTTCTGCTGCCTCGGCTGTGACGGATGCCGTCAAGGAGACTGTCCAGCACGTTCGCGATGAGTTGTAAACAGCTCTCATCACATCCAACAACACCCCCGAAACACCATGAAAACATACGATTGCATGAGTAATAGCACACGAAATCATCTCACACCCGGCCTGAAAAGGCGAATACTTCCATCACGCTCTTTTACGTACCAGATACCCTCGCGCCTCGAGTATCGAGGCCGACTAGTCTCGAAAAATTTCTTTTCTGTCCTGCTCTCATCTGGCTACTTTGTAGCGCCGGTCCCAAAGGCATCGAAATTGTTGTTCGTCGATACTTCTTCGCAGCAAGGCGTTGAGTATCTGATTCCTATTTCATGAGTTGGAAGTGGAGGAAATCAGGAAGGAATGTGAAGACGAGGCTGGCTTGTGATATAATGTGGCAGGGCGTGGAGCTGGCGTTTGACAGTGGGAAACTCGGATCGCGGTTCTTTGGGGATACAATGACCGGCTGGCCCAATACTATTTCACCTTTACGTTTATGTATGCTCACGTGTTATGTCTGTCTGTATAATTACAGTTTGTGTAAAGAAAAGATTTGACTCGAATGTGGCACTTCCCGGTGATGATTGATATAGTGATGAAACCTCAAAGCCGATGACAATAATGGCATGAGTGGTTGGCTAAGTAAGTACGCATGCTGGCGTTGAATAAGGTAACGATATCAAAAGCTCAATGTGTCAACACAAGACAGGCTCAGCCAAGTACCTGGAAGGTATTGGGTCATCACTCAGTGGATAAAGGGGTTAAGTGCGTGACAGAAAGGGGGCACAGATTTGCTTGCGTGGCTCCCAGTAGCTGTCAACCTTGAATTACGACTTGGGGTGAAGCCCAGGTAGACGCATCGATATCCCCCTGTGGCTTTCGATGGGGGGGTCTGCCACTGTCTTGATGTTGGGCGAGAAGCAGAGAAACTTGAGATAAGTTGATTATCAAATCGGATTCAATTCTATCGTGGTATTAAAACCGTTCATAAATCCGATCTCTTTACTAGATGTCGGAAATACGTGGACTGCGGTCTCTCTGGAGAATCAGATTGGGCCTGTAGTGCTTCTCACACTCTTGTTCTATACACGAGTGGATGAATCGGTGTGTGGTGGCCAGGCTGGAGGAATATCAAAGAAAGCATCCGAACAACCACAAACATCAGCATTCACTCCAACACGTGACACACCGCCACCCCGCCCGGACACCTTCTATTGTTGATAAGAATGATTTACGCCTATGTCCTGAGTCTGGTAGAGAGTCTCCTTGAATATCTCGTAAATCTCATTGAGACTGAGCGCGTTCCAAGCTTTTTCATCTTGTGTGTTTCTATTCTCTATGTCGACGTTTGAGAGTTTAGGGACCGGGGCACTTCTGAACGGCATTGAGATGAAGTCGCGCCATGGGTAAGGCTAGATTATTTCGGTCACGAGGCCAAACATTTTCTACGGTATTTTCCTTGGTCTTAATCCTTTGCCGTGATCGTATGATGAACTTGTAGAGCTATGCTGAGCGTGATTCACGATGATGAAGCGACTTTAACAGGAGGGGCATCTGCACACCCGTACTTCCCCCCTGCTCTCAGCGGTACACGGCGATGTTCCTCAGCATTGTTTTTAACCTGACTCCCAGCTCATCAGGAACCCAGATGAGCAATCCATCATGTCTCTGTCAGGTAGCAACTTTGGCATGCTCCTTGACAAGGTTACACCTCACCCATCACTTATCCCCCTTTGATCAAAGGGGAATATATACTTACATCTCGCTGCCTGGAAGAAGTCCAATAATCAAGAAATCAAACACTGCTGCAGGCACCAAGTTGTTCCCTCATCCGGCTTTCGGCAGCCCATACCCGCTTCCGGGTCGAGTTGAGTGGAAGATTTCCCCCTCACCATTAGAGCGTACTAAGAGGGGCATAGAATGAACGAGGGCGGCCCATTGGCACACATGCGTGACCTATCACAGAAAGTTTGCGACGCCTTGCAAGCCATGATGAAGTCCCGGGTCACTCAACACAAGGCAGCGAGATAAGGGGCGAGCCGCGAGCAGGTATGGTCGTGACACAGGTCCATGTACTGACACACACCGCTATGACGAGAACCCACGATTTAGCTGTCACAAGGAGACTCGAACAGATGACTGAATCACTTGATTATTCCCATTTGAAGATGGGTGAGAGATGAGTGTTAGGTCTCTTGGCTTGCAGACTCAAGCACTTTCTCGTGAAAGCTTGAATCAAAAAAAGAAGTCCGTAGACGATGCTTCCAGGGGGGGGAGGGGGGAGATTGAGGATTGATGTGCGTAAAAGAAAGGACGACACTCCAGAACACCAGGTCAAAACCAACTTTCCACCATCGTGGCTTGATATTGTTCATCAACCAGAGTCAGACGCATTACCTATGTAGAGATGGCACGAGCCAGGCCCCCATGCTGACCTTGCAGAAGCGAATGAATGGGGCAAGCGGGACTCCTTGGGATTCGCCCGCTCGCAAAGGGTGTACGGAGTATGTAGTCAGTTACTTGCGAGTTGTAGTCTCACATCCGACCCCCGAGCAGGCAGCAGAATTATTTCCAACACTTTTTTTTCCCTTCGGCCCCGCGTGTGTGCCAGTGTGGTGCTTCATAGTCGGACCGAGCGTATCGTGGACCCCGTTTGCGTCTCTCTGAAATGAGACAGGTCGAGAAGACGTTGGAGTCGTTCTACGAAAGGATCCTTCATGTCTTTGGATCTTCCGTCGTCTGGAGAGGAAACTGGCATGACGGACTGAGCGAGCAGAAGATCGTGTAGCTGGCGTGTTCATGGCTCCTGTCAGTCACCGTCCCGACCCTGCTACCCTACGGCAACCACGAGATGAGCTAGTGACGGATCTTTCCAGAGTACGAGTGTTCGTAGTCAGTACGAATGCCCCTCTTCGAAGTTCCTGAGGGGCCTCTGAGAATTCGAAGAGGGGGGCCCCTTGACGAAAGTCTGTCATTCCAACCGGGGATGTATGGGCAATTAAAGCTGCCGGGTGCCGCGGTGTGGATATGAAAAGACGATTACTGCAGTCTGCGGTAGTGGTGTCGGAGATAATGCGGATGACTCTCACTCGACGAGGTTTTTAGTGTCTAGGCAGCCGAATAAAAAAAAGAGGAGGACGCCAACGACAATCCTGGAAGCGGGACCTAGGGAGGGAAAGGGCAGCGCCAAATGCCGTAGTGAAATGGACTTCTGTAACGGAGCCGCTGCCTGTCCAGGAAGAAGGTCTTTCTGAATTACGGATATTGAGTACGGATACTCAAGTTCCCATCTGGAAGCGGTCTTCCATTAATAGGAGGAAAGGATTGGCGGAGCGGCCTTGAGTCGCGGCTGCAGAGGAGGAACTTGAGCCCAGGACGAGGGAACGAGAGACGCCTCAATGTGCCTGAATGCCAAGAGAGTCAGTGACAGGCCCCCCGTCTAAACCTCCACGGTCTGTTGGTACGTGAATTCCAGACCTGGGGCGTCTGGTTCATTGAGTAACCAGAGTAGGTAAGGTGAGTTTCGTGCCAGCGACTGAAGTACCTTGACCCTTGGATTACGGACACGGCCTCCGTTCAGACGCCCAGCAATAGTCTGCATTTATGGGGGTCTCGTACACCAGAGCGAAAGAGAGAACGAACAGAGGGTGAGAGCACAGCAAATCCGGGCAAGGCAGCCGTGAATGGCGACAGGGTTAGTGCAGGTGGCGGTCCGCTGTCCGCTCCTCAGCTGCTGTGCGTTGCTGGAGCTGCTTGGTGTTTCTTGAGATGCTAGCCGGGATAGGGGAGACACTAAAAGCGTAAAACGAGCCTCAGCTTACTCAGGATTGTTCAGTATGGACTGTGGAGGATGGTGATGACTGATGGAAAAAGCAGCCAACGTCGGGCGTTCCCAGGCAGAGGATTGTCAGAGGGAGCTAAGGTTAGTGGTCCTGGTGGGAGGTAGTCCGAGTCTTAGTTCGATGCGTTCCCGAGGATGTGCGTGCTGATCAGACGTAACGCATCCGTATCTTATGGACAAGTGGATTGCCATGTAAAAGATGCCCAGTGGGAGGGGAAAGCAGTGAATCGGTGCCCGGAAATGGAGAAGACGGGCCAACTGTATACGGACTCACGGAGTACGGAGTACAGACACTAAGGTAGGTATACAGGGTATCGTAGACATGTTGGAGGGAGCGTATCTGTTCCTTTTTCGTGAATCGAGAGAGAATGAGCATGTGAGAACCCAATATGAGATGATCGCCCAGCAAGATGTCTTGGGGAAGAAGAAGCAGTGGAACTTTGAACATGTGCTTCCTGAATGGTACTCTCGTACTTCGAAGTGCCAAGATCCAGATGTATGTATTGACTTTACATGTTGAATCACGAATGTCAATGTTGAATGTCAATGCAATTTGAGTGTTGATGGTCTGGTCAATGAATGTTGATGGCAAAAGGAAGGTTGAGGTAGAAAAGATACGTACTCTCGCCCCCGGCAACTTCAGCCCCGATTGCCCGGGAAGGACCCACATCGCAGGCTCCAGGATTTCTCGGGCCAATGATACTCTCTACAAATATGGGGCTAGCCGAAACGAGCGAGACCAGCGAGGCAAGCGTGTCCCAAAGGCGCTCCTCCTCCTTCAGGCAGCAGCATTTCCAGCCAGCCAGCAATCGGCAGGAGCGACACAGCAGCCAGCACCTTCCGTCGCAAGCGCAGCGCATCGCAATCGAATGTCGCACATTTTCACACAATTGGCGGGGCCCCAATGCCTCATCTCATCAACATCCACAGCCAGTATCACCAATATCTAATTGCCATCTCTAACCCCGTGTCACGTCCGCAATTGCAAGCCACAATCTGAACCGCCGTCAAGCCAGTCTCCGCTTCTCAGTATTCTAACTTGCTGTCCGTCCTGAACAGGCACGGCAGGGCCTCTGCTAAGTTCGAGTCCATCCATCGTCGCGCCCCCAGCCGCACCCCGTCCGTACCTTACGGTGTACGACTACGAAGTAAGCTACGGAGTAGTGTGGACGGATACCTGATGGATTATCGACAGGAAAGGGTAAAGACCGTCCGTACCTAAACCGTGATCTGTAGGCACCGAAATAATCCAATCCTTCCTCCCGCAGTCTCGGGTCCTCTGCTTGGCTTAGGTTGGATCTTTGGTCGCACCTGGTCCCCTACCATAAGGTACCTTAGCACCCCTCGGCCTCCATCCACTCGTTGGCGCCAATATTCTACGTGCCTACGTCCTTGGACTTCATTGATGACCACGACGGGGCCCACGAGTGTTGGATGCAATCTTCTTCCCTCTTTACTTTCTTGCCTCGCACTTGTTTCCTTCACTTCATCAACAAGGCTGGCCATCTCACGACGACTACTCAAACCAACAAACTAGAAATCACCAGTGTTGGAACCAGCTATTATTATCACCTTGCATACTTACGCAACCAAACCCTTGCCGCGTAATCACTCACTTCAGCTTCTCTGCGCTGCGGGCTGCTGTATACGTACCCCCGTCCACGACCACTCACAGTTCGCATTTCACCCGCCAACTGAGCCCCCCCGCCCGCACAACCTGGCTCGTCCGCTTCCGATATTCACAGCGCCGACCCCGAGTCCCGACTTCTCATCACCACCTCCGGAGCCTTTTCAGAGGCGCTCTGCCAACACAGTCCCTGTATCATGTTACTGTGAAGAGCGACTCGTAGACTCATTATCTAATTCTCACGAGCAGCGCTCACTTTCCCTGGCTTCGACACTCTCAAGTCTCACCCCCGCCTTGCTGGTGAGGGGCTCACCTCTTTGTCCTCAATCTGCACACTGTTTCCAACCGCCAAGATGGAGGGCATTCGTTCTACTGGCGGCTACATGCAGCGACGCCTGAGTCGTCTGTATAATGACACAAAGAAATCCTCAGACTTTGTTCAGGAACCAGTCAAGGCCCCCGAAGACCCTGAAATCAAGTCACTCTTCAGAAAGCTCCGCATCCAAAAGGACCGCGTATCGACCTGGGGTATCGAGTGGACAGATCCTAGCCAGTCGGATGAGATTGACAGCTCACTATCCAAAGCCGGTCTAAGTGAGGTTGTTCACAGTATCCTTTCGACTGTTCGGGAAACGCTGTCAGAATTGGACGCCCTATGGAAGAGCTATACCAACCCTCTAGGCACAGTCTCAGAAAAGTCGGCAGATCGCAAGAAGGTCTTTGTAACTTGGGACAAGGCGGTATTCGCAGATGCCATTGGAGATCTCACTCAGTCTGTCGATACACTCTACGACCTTTCTAGAACACGCTCATCCGCCCAGATGTCGTCGCGTTCCAAGCTTGAAAAGTCCATGGCTTCCACCGAGGAGCTGCGGCCTTTTGAGTCCACCAGGATGCAGACGCCTCAAGAAATCGACCCGACAACATTAACAAATATTCGCTCTATGCAGGCCGAGCCCATGACCGAGTCCAGGGCTAACCTTCCGCCGCGCGATATCGTCTTCATGAGCAAGCAGGCCTGGTCAGATCTTTCGCAACATATTGGGCGCCAACCCTTTGCGCCGCTCTTGTTAGAGTTTGCGACGTTCGATTCCATGTACGCCATCACAGGTATCATGCCTCCCATGTCGCGCTTCGAGAAGCTGTCAGCCGGCTTGCAGCAGGACTCGCAGAGGGCCCCGGGTACTTGGATCGGTCTGCCGAGACTCCTGGGTTACTTTGAGGATCTGGAGCATGCCCGCCTCGGACTCGTCTATCACTTCCCGCCCAACTTCAACGCCGTTTCTTTTGAAAACTTTACGCAGAACCCCCTCTACAATGTCTGCACGCTCGCCGATCTTTTGTCACGACCAGACTTTGAGCCGACCTTGGAGGCCAAGTATCGTTTGGCATCTAACCTCGTCAACACCGTATTCGACCTGCACGCCCGCGGTATTACCCACGGATGCATTATCGACAAGAATGTGTCTTTCTGCAATATGTCTACTCCCGACTTGACCACGGGCCCCGGCGAGGTGGATATCCGCCGGCCACTGATCTCATCCTTTGATCTGTTCCCAGATGCTCCCTCAGACGATGAGCCAGGCTCGCCATCGCTTCCGCTGTTCCGACACCCCCTGGATCCTCGCACCACTCCGGCATCGCCCATCAACGACAAGATGGATTCTCGCATCCTCGATCTGTACTCTCTCGCCATGGTTCTGTTGTCTATCGGTCTTTGGACCAAGCTCGATAACCTCGTGCCCGACCCCTCTCAGCCGATTCCCGAGTCGGTGTTGAACCAGCTGGGAATCCGTTGCTCCACCCTTTACAAGAGGGCCGTCGAGACTTGCTGGACAGCTGTTGATATGTCACTGCAAGGAAGCACCTCCGACGACGAGCTTCTCTCGGCTGTGCAAGTCAGTGTTACACGCTATCTCGACTCGTGCGCCATACTAGACAACATCAGTTCTCTCGAAGATCGTCTTAACCTCGACCTTGGAAAGAAGACATCCGTGTCCCCGATCGGCACACCTACCCGCCAGAGCATCTCAGGACCCTCGATTGAGACCAAAGTGGTTACACGACCTTCCGTCGACACTCGCCGCTCCTCCTTTGACACCAAGACTCCCATTTCGGAACCCAGCTCTGCGCGCCGTTCGTACCCCTCAGCTGCAGAGGAGAAGCGGCAGCTTGCCAGACAAGAAGTTCAGAGTAAGTACCACACCTCGGAGTTGAATCCTCCAGCACTAACAATACCACAGCCGGCCCGGTAGAGCTCCCTGCCGAGTCCAAGCCTGCCAAGGCACCCTCTCCCAAGACACGCCTCTACCCGCAGATCCCCTTGCCTCCCGATGCTGTTGAAAAGTGGAACACGCTGGTGATGCCTCAAGTCAACCAAGCACTGCGCCACTTTTACCGCAAACACCGCGAGGAGTCAGTCGAAGTCTCCCTCGAGTCCATTGGCAGTTCGCCAACAAGGACACAGCCTACAGTACTGGTTGTGTGCACGTCTGTCAGCAAGGTTAAGGCTATTCTGACGCGCAAGTTGGGCGAGCTCTTCGAGGGCAAGTCTGGGTTCGGGTTGAAGGTCTGCAAGGGCCAGGTTCTGCGGTCACGGAAGCAGGCCGGCGACCCCAAAAGAAGCGCGGCACATGACGATGAAGACGACGATGACACAGTCAAGGCAGCCAACCCCGACTTTCAAGCGCGCCCCAGTAATGGCGCAAGTATCGGAGCCTGGGTGGGGGACCGCCATCTGCCGCCCGTTAGCTTGGGCGGCCTCGTTGTAGTCGACGACAAGCCGTATGGGATGACGGTTCACCACATGCTGGATGACCCCGAGGAGATTTACAAGCACACGAAAGCCCAGGATCCGACGATGCGTAGTATGGCGAGAGATGCTGAAGACATTCGTTTCGACTGGTACGCAGAGTCGTCGGCGGAAAGTAGCGGTGGTGAAGACTATGCTTGCGAGTTCTCGGAATCAGAGGAATCCGGAGCGTATTCGGAGACGGATGTCACTAGCGAGGCGTCGGATGAGGAGGAGAGCGGTGACGAGTCGGAGGGCGAATACGACCAACCCGGCGATATTCCCGGTGTTGAGCCGGGCTGTGGCGATGGATACATCATCACGCAGCCCGCCATGGACGACGTTGACGAGGAATTCTATGCTTCGGCGGAGACGGCAAACGAAGATCACTTGGACAGCTTTACCGTCGGAAAGGTTTACGCATCGAGCGGCATCAAGAGGAGGGAGCAGAACGGACTCATCCACGAAATCGACTGGGCGCTTTTCGAGTTCGCCGAGGAGAGACTACCAGAGGACAACTCGATACCCAGGATCCAGAGCAAGCAGCTCTCACCTTCGTATGGGAAATTCCCATCAAAGCAGGGCAAAGTCATGCACCCCATGACCGTGGCGCCGACCACCGCGCTGCCCGGCCTGGAGGTGCAGTGCATGGCGCGTACCAGCGGTTTACAGACGGGTCTCATTCTGCCTGCTCTAACAAGCGTCAGAATTTTTGGGCGAACGACGCCTAGCCATACTTACCAGGTCAGCAGTGCCGCCACCGAGACGCCTGCCGAGTTGACCGGTGGCGGCAAGAGGCAACCCATGGGCGTCCCCGGAGACAGCGGCGCCTGGGTCGTGGAACGCGCCCATGGACGGGTTTGCGGGCACGTCTTGGCGTGGAGCGGGCGGAAGCGTGTTGCGTACATTTGTCCGATGGACGTCTTGCTTTTGGATATTGCAGTGGCGCTTGAGGCTCGGGAGGTCGGTTTACCCGGCGGCGAGCCCGTTGTCAGCCTGAAAGGTCGTGACGAGGAGGAAGAAGATGAGGGGACATACAGAGACGACGAGCCTTCTTCGTCGCCTTTTTTAGACCCCAAGGATGACGATGATTTGGATGTCGTTTCTGAGGAAGGGGACGACGACGAACTACCTGTTCTCGTCCGGTCACGCGCCCCTCCGCGGGGACGCGGTACCAAGAAGGAAGAAGGTCAACACCAGGACCAAGAGCAGGAGCAGAACCAGAAGCAGGAGCATGACAAGGAGAAGAAAAAGCAGGACGGTACTTCGCAGGAGCGGGAAAAATTTGCTTTGGGCGAGAATCATGATTCATCACGCAGGATGGAGTCTATGGGCATTGGTAGGAGTCGCATGGGCGTCGGCATGTGTAGCTGACTGGCTGAGGGCCTCGGGGTGCGTCCCGCGCCCTGTATTTGGAATACCCCATTTGGATTTTTTTAAGTAGATTATGTAGCATTAATGATGCATGAAGCGAAGTCGTTACATTCACTGGTCTTTTGCGAGCATCATGAGATGGTATCAATGTGAACACTAACAGGATGGATGCACGGTCTGTTTCAACATTGGAAACCCTTGAGAAAGGAAGAGGCAGACGATGAGGCTAAACAAATTGACGATGGAAAATTCTTTCCCGCTGTAAGATGAATGCAAGACGACGGGATACGACGCAACTACATGAAGTCGTCCTCCCAATTCTCGTCGCGGTTCTGGTTGTTCGAGGCCTCCATATTCTCCTCGGTAAAGATATCATCATAAGCGTGGTCCTTTTGCCACTTCTTCTCCTTGCGCTCCGCCATCACGCGAGCCTCTTCCCGTTTCTGTGATTTTCTTCCGTTAGCGTAATTCTCACGAAGCTGTATCTGGGGAAACAGAAAAGAATAAGAGAACTAACCCTCTCAAGACTAGAAGCCTGATCCCTCTTCCTCAACTCTTTCAACCGATCATCCCTCTCCTGCTGCAAATCAGGCTTTTTCTCAACCTTTGTCTTATTCAGCCTATTCACAATCGGATTCTCGCGCTGCGCGACGAGCACTTTCTTCACTTTGCGCTGGTCCTTGAAGGAGACTTGGCCGACGGCCATGCTGCCGTCTTTTTTGAGGTTGGACCAGGGTGTGTAGATGATTGTGATGTTGTCCTTTTTGTTGCCCTCGATGGAGTTTGCTTTTGTGAGCTGGGCGAGGTCGGTGAGGAGGGGTTCGGGGATGGCGTCCCATGTCATTGGGGTTGTTGTGCTGGGGTCCTTTGGGTCCGGGAGGCGGAGGTAGATGTGGGCTGAGGAGAGTTTGTCTACGTGGAACTGAAGGGGGTGTTAGTTTGGGGTCGTGAGGTTTGGTGATGAGAGTGAGGGTGAGTAAGGGTGGTGAGATGAGATTTTGCGTACCCTGTGAGAGGTTAGTGACTGATGAGAGATAGAGGAGGGGGTGAGTGGACTTACCAGACGTCTTCCTCCCAGCCATACTTGATCAACTCCTCATCTGTTCTCCTTCATTAGTGTTTCCCCTTTTTCTTGCATTTCCATCGCTGTGAGGTTGTGATGCGATGTGATGCCATCCTGATACAGCCGAGGAGACATACTCTCAAATTTGTCCTTGCCGACGTAGATGAAGGCGGCCGGGTCCACCGCCTTAGAGGTGAAGTAGTAGACCATCTCGTCGCAATGTCGCTGTTCCTCCTTTGGTTTCCCTCCGATCGGCCTTGTATTGAGAATGGGCGGTAGGCGGGGTTGATACTCGTCCTTTGCGCGATCAAATTTTGGCGGGGTTGCGACTGCGGGTTTGGTGATGGTTGGGAAGGAGAAATTTCGAGGTGGGGGTGGGTCCGGGTTGAGGTACGCTATCCTTAGCAGATAGGCGTCTCTTTATATGCGGTCCATAACAGAGAAGCCGCTACATCTGTTAGTGTAGTGGTCCTCCAACAGGAAGGGGAAAACGACGACCATGTGAACTCAGACAATCAACAAGACAAAAGCGAGGCTCAGTCAGAGCTGCTGCTGCCTGTTCGTCAACTTTGAGTTCCTGATCCTTTCAAGTTTCTGCCTCTCTCTCCACGACAACAACGAATGCGCCCTCGTTCCCAGCCTCGCTACATATTCCCTATCTGCCGGCCACAGAAACAAGCCTTGTTGGCTAAGTGGTATAGCGTCTCACTAGTACCTAGTGACATGAGAAGATCGGCGGTTCGATTCCGCCACGAGGCATCAAGTGATTCAATGAGCGCGCAAGCGCTCACTCAACCTTTTGCATTTTTGGGCTTCAAGAGTTGATTTTCTGACAAACGGATGTGATCTCTGTCGTTCTGTGTGTTGTATTTGTTTTGGCGGGAAAGTCGGCAAGTATTGGAAGTTGGCTGCCATGTCCGTTGGGTTATTTACGCACCTTTCTATTTCCTTACTTAGACATGCATTTTTCGTGGTCTTCTTTACCAAAGGTTCATTCATGCCATTGAGGCCGGTCAGTCTTGATCTCATGCACCACAGCGTCTCCCTCTGGAGCTCATATTGCGACTCCCATCCGCTGACGCACACATTCCGGACACTATGTAACAGCATCCCAGATAGGGGCTGTCGCTTTGCCTTTAAGACTGAGGCCTGAGGAGAAGAGGTGCTTTGATACAATCTACCTAGATAGGTGGTGTCTGTATCGACGAGATTGGCGAGTGCAACTTGATGTTCTGGAGGCCGGGATGTGCCAGTGTCAGTGGGCCATCTATGCGTCGGGTTATTACCTGCTGTTCGTCCGTGGTCTCAGCCCAGATCCGACCATTTCGGGGTCAAGGACGGCCGTAAGGGTGTGAGCTGAAAATGGCAGCTGTATTGATGGTAAAGTCAAGGTGGACTAGGATAACGGTGACATCATAACGTGAGGTACAGCAGTCTTTCTTACGGAGATCATTCGACTGGACGTTACTGGCCACTCGGTATCTCTTTTTTTATCCATACAGGTAACTTACACGATGAGAAAGGTGTTTGGCCATACCGGCAAAGCGGGAAGTGGGTGACAGTGATCAGTGAGGTCTGTGACGTTGGAAGTTACTCTTTGAAAGGAAGGCTCTCTTGCTTCATCCATGTTTTATACACGCAGTAGAAAGTCTGTTATGTCCTGTGGGTGACTTCTGTGAAGAAGTGAAAATTAATGAAAGCTCTCTTTCAGCACACCTAGCTGCAACTCTGAGTATGCCGCACCGCCCCTCTAGCTTGACCTTCAACAGCAATTGATGTCTGTGGGAAACAACAGGGTGCATCTCGAATAATCATGACCGGGCAATGATCTCACTTGTGCCACAAAACGGTCGAATGAAGAGCATCTTTTTACCAATGTCATGGAGGAGTGCATCCTCTACGTCCAATCATCTCAAAGGAACCTCATGCCGTTGGGGGCTCGAGGAGAGAGAAGCTTGGACCACCGAGGGGCATTTGGAGGGGCATTTGGAGGGGCAGAAACTGTCCTCAGCGGTACATATCTCTGAGAGGCAGCGGTGGACCCGCTATTTGTCCATCAAGCACCCTCTAATTGGCCACAAAGCTGGAGCTTCTGCTCCTTTCTCCACCCTCCGGACCACAGCTCCGGCGTCCACGGCAGGCAACCGGGCAGGTAGCAAGGGGGCTCGCGGCTTCTTTGGGGCGCGGCAATGTCAACTCTGACATCAACATGGCGAAATATCTACACGACTGCTTTCTCGACGCTGCCCTTTCACGACACGACTGACTCACAGACAGGAGGTCACTCTGGCTTTGGAGAATGTCCCACCAATGGGGCAAGCAATTGGCACGCCAGCATAGGTGCTGAGGAGGGGGGATTGTAGGTCTCGACAGACTGGTAGCGCAAGATTGACGTCAGGCAGGACCAAGTAACTGGAGAATGAACGACGAAATAGTCCTGGTCGAATGGAAAGACCCAATGACAAGACTTGCTTTATAAGAGGGTAGGATCTGGTGGTTGCTCGTCCTTCCACATTCGATTTCCTACTCCTCTCCTCTCCTCTCTCTCTCTCTCCCGAAACACACATCTCGTGTTTTCTTCGATTCTCTCTTGAAACATGTCCAGCTTTGTCCCCGATACCCTCAAGAAAGCTGGAAACGTAATCATGGGCCAAGGAAACAAGAAGAACGCTCAGCTTGCTGAGAACATGGTCGAGGTCAACCCCAAAGCTCCCATGACCACCGACTTTGGCACCAAGATCGAGAATACGGATGACTGGTTGAGAGTCTCCAACAATGACAAGACCGGTCCCGTGCTTCTAGAGGATGCCATTGCAAGGGAAAAGGTCCGTGTTGGTCTCCTATTTCTAACCGCGCATCACTAACACTACACAGATCCACCGATTCGACCACGAGAGAATCCCGGAGCGAGTCGTCCACGCCAGAGGAGCAGGTGCCTTTGGAACCTTCAGACTATTCGAAAGCGCCGCCGACGTGTCAAATGCCGGCGTCCTGACCGACACATCCCGTGAGACTCCCGTCTTCCTACGATTCTCCACTGTCCTCGGTAGCAGAGGCAGTGCCGATACTGTTCGCGATGTCCGCGGCTTTGCGGTGAAGTTCTACACCGAAGAGGGTAACTGGGACATGGTCGGAAACAACATTCCCGTTTTCTTCATCCAGGACGCCATGAAATTCCCCGACGTCATTCACGCAGGCAAGCCCGAGCCTCAGCTCGAGTTCCCCCAGGCTCAGTCTGCCCATGACAACTTCTGGGATTTCCAGTACCTCCACACTGAGGCCACGCACATGTTCTGCTGGGCCATGTCGGACCGCACCATTCCACGCTCTTACAGAATGATGCAGGGCTTTGGTGTCAACACCTACACCCTCACCAACGACAAGGGCGAACGTCACTTTGTTAAGTTTCACTTCACCCCCGAGCTCGGTGTCCACTCCCTTGTCTGGGATGAGGCCCTGAAGCTCGCTGGTCAAGATCCCGATTTCCACCGCAAAGATCTTGCCGAGGCTATTGAGAACGGTGCCTTCCCTAAATGGAAGTTTGGTATTCAGGTTCTCCCCGAGTCAAAAGAACACGACTTTGACTTTGACATCCTCGACGCCACAAAGGTCTGGCCTGAGGAGCAGATACCCGTTCGCTACATTGGCGAGTTGGAACTGAACAGGAATCCCGACGAGTATTTCACCCAGACAGAACAGGTTGCCTTTTGCACCAGCCATGTCGTTCCCGGCATCGGCTTCTCCGACGATCCTCTCTTGCAAGGCCGCAACTTTTCTTACTTTGACACCCAAATTACCCGCCTCGGCATTAACTGGCAGGAATTGCCTATCAACAAGCCGGTATGCCCGGTCATGAACTTCAACCGCGACGGCGCGCACCGCCAAACCATCACAAAGGGCAACGTCAACTACTGGCCCAACCGTCACGAGGCCGTTCCTCCAGCGAACCATTCCAAGGTATCCGGCGCCTACGTTGACTTTGCCCAAAAGGTGGAGGGCATGAAGCAGCGCACCAAGAGCGCCAAGTTCAAGGACCACTTCAGCCAAGCTCAGCTGTTCTTCAACAGTCTGTCGCCAATCGAAAAGACGCACGCAATCGACGCCTTCGCCTTTGAGCTGGACCACTGCGAGGATCCCATAGTGTACGAGCGCATGGCCCAGCGTCTCGCTGACATTGACCTGGGCTTGGCTCAGGCTGTTGCTGAGATGGTTGGCGCGACGTCACCCGAGAAGGCGAGCACGCCCAACCACGGGAAGAAGGCCAAGGGTCTTAGCCAGCTGGAGTTTGAGCCCGAGACTCCCACCATCAAGTCGCGTCGTATTGCCATAATCATCGCCGACGGCTTCGACCCTGTCGCTTTTGGTGCCATCAAGGGTGCTGCCGCAGCAGCTCAGGCTACGCCAATGATTATTGGTACTCGCCGCTCCGAAATCTTCCCTGCCGGCGCATCCAAGACGGCCGGTAACGGTGTTGTGCCCCACCACCACCTTGAAGGCTTCCGATCTACCATGGTCGATGCCATCTTTGTGCCCGGTGGTGCGGACTCCATCAAGACTCTATCCAAGAACGGCAGAGCTGTCCACTGGATTCGCGAGGCCTTTGGTCACTTGAAGGCCATCGCTGCCACCGGCGAGGCTGTTGACTTTATCCAGACCGCTATCTCGCTTCCCGAGGTTTCGTTGTCTAGCGACAGCAATGTTGCGGAAAGCTACGGCGTTGTCACGATGAAGTCAATCCAGCCCGAGAGCCTGAAGGAGACTGTCGAGATTGTAAAGAATAGCAAGGGCTTCTTGGAGCAATTCTTTTACACCATTGCTCAGCACCGCGTATGGGCGCGTGAGCTTGACGGACTGAGCACACAACTGGCGTACTGATTTAATGATTGATGACACAGGATGGCTGGCAATTGGAGTTTGGCAATGATGACTATGTACTATAATGACAATTGTTGATGAATTTTACGTTGTTAGTTCTCATAGTTTCGTGATCTTACTTGAGTCTACGAGCTGAAGTTGGTCGAGAAGGCTATCTCTGGGGGTAAACGTGTTCAAATGATACAACACCTATGCTTCACCGGAACCTCACAATTACGCCTGAGCATAAAGTTGTATTAACGGATATTCCTTCCTACTCAATACTTCTACCACGATATACCAGCACCAGCCACCTCACGTGCTAGCAGCAGCCGTCGTCGTCACCGGAGCCGCAGTCGTTGCAGCAGCAGTCGTCGCCGCGACCGTCGTCCCACTCGCCGACGAGCTCCCGCTTCCCGACGAGCCGCCCTTAACCACAGTAGCCCTCACGACCTGGCCCAGCGTGTTGACCACGACATTCACCAACGCACTAAGCGGCTCGTACGAGTACGTCTTCTGCGTCAACCCGTTGCCGAGGTCCTGCTGGGAACCAGTGAACGTCATGTTTTGCTGGTAGTTTCCGATGATAGAGCTCAGGGCGGACGTGCCCGCGTTGGTGACCTCTTGCACGATATTTCCCAAGTTATCAATCAAGAAGTTAATCTTGGAGTCACCGTTGACAATGGACCCGAGCAAGCCATCCACAGCACCAATGACATCATCAACAACGTCGCCGACGGTGTCGAGGAGGTTGATGAGCAGCGGGTTCAGATCCAGCGACGCGAGCGTGCGGTTGACGATATCGACGAGGTTACCGAGGCGAATCACGAGCTCCAGCTCGGCTTCGACGTCGACGATGGTGATGTTTACCTTTTCGATGCCGACTTGCACGCCCGCGTTGATGGTGACGAGCTTGGCGACCTCGGCGGCGAGGTTTACTTCGGCCGAGAGGTTGTCCACGTCGAGCTCGATGCGGCCGACGGAGAGCTCGGGGACTTTGAGGTAGACATCTGCTGGCGGGGTTGTGGTGCTGCTGCTTGCTGCGGTTGTGGTGGTGCCGCCGCCGCCGCCGCCGGCGTTGCCTCCGGAGTTTGCGGCGGTGGATGTTGGTGTTGTGGGGGTTCCGGAGGCTTCTGGGGTTCCGGAGGGTTGCTCTGCTGCTGCGACGGAGGTGGTTGCTTCTGTGGTGTCTGTTGCGGTGGGAGTTTGTGCTGCGACGAGGGCGATGAAGAGCGCCAGGAGGAGGGAGAGGATGGAGGACCTCATTGTGGGAGTTTGTGGTGATGGAGCTTTTGCAAATGAGTGTGGTTGTTGGGTTGGACTGGGTCAAAGGAGTGGACGAGGAGCACCAGGTGAGCGAGACTGAGGACGCTGGTGAGCTGTGGGAGGGGACGAGGTCGCGATGGGAGGGCTTGCTGGGGGGATATAAGGCAGCATCGTGGGAGGAGGAGATGGAGGTTGGTAGTTTACCTCTTCCTATCCCAGTAGCAGCCCTCCCCCCTTGTTCATCGCGGAAGTCTACATGACTACATGCAGGTACGTAGGAGGTGCCATGGGTTGAGGCCCATCATCCATGTCACTTACACGCACATGGGATGGAGCATCTGCACTGGTGTAATGGGGCCGCCAGTCTCCATATCTAGGGCGGATATGGGCAGCGGTCCCGAAGAGGCGGTGCCCACACCCCTTTTCCCATGGAGTTCCATTCCCCGGCAGTCGAGCTTCTCGATGTTCATAGGGGGAAAGGAGAGTTGTGAGACAAAGTGACAAGGTGACAAGGTGACAAGCTGCAAGCCACCGGGCCGAAGGGCTGCATGTGGACGGCCATGTTCAGAAAAACCTTGGAATATTCCATGTCTGTGTGGCTCCCCCGGGTTCGGATGGACCGTGGATCGATGGGACATTTGGGAGATTGGCCTTTTGGCCTTTTTCCCATTCGGCTCATACCCCATCCTATCATGCCTTGACTCCTTGAGCCTGCGAGCGTTGGCGATGTTGCATCGTGCGCGAAATAAAAGTGACAGCACTGCCGCCTGCGTCACTTGACGGGGGGACCAGTCGGGGGATTCGCCAGGCGACGGGGGCACCGCGTGCGGAGGTGGCTTCCGAGAACGAAGACCCGGTCCCTTGAGTGTGGATTAAGAAAGAAACTCACCTTGCCTTCCAGGATCTTAGGATGAAGGGGAGGGGGTTAAGTTCATGTATGCTCTTGATGTAGTGACAATCCCGAAGACTGGCTCGTCATCAGACCTGGGACTTGTTGGCTCCCCTCCCCCTCCCCTCCACATCCCTTTTCCTCCATTAGACGAACGATACTTGTATCGTTTGCTTCCCCAGCATCGTTGGATCTGCAGCTCTTCGCTCTCGTTCGCGGCCCCTTCACTTCACTCCCTTCGTCTTGCTTCCATCTCCGAACTGGCCTGCAGCGCCACCATAGTCACTCCTTTGCAAACCAAAGACAGAAACAACATCTTACACTCTTTTCACCATGAGCCTCTTCATCACCAGGGCCCTCGCCCTCCTCACCCTCTCAACCCTGACCCTCGCCCAAGACGAACCAAAGGGCGACGGCTACGTAGGCTATCAGCTCAACCGCCGCGGCGACGACAACGAGTCCGCCGTCTACGAGACGGCTAACACAAAGACCGGCATCGACACGCTCAACCCGATCCCGGACGTGTACCTCAACGCGTCCCTTTCCGTGGGCGAGATCAGCATCGAGGTGCAAAACATCACTGCAAAAGTGAACCTCGACGCCAAAGTCCTGAACCTGCTGCACTTCCAGGCAGGAGTGGACGCCAGCATCGACCGCGTCAAGCTGGGCATCTACAACCTCTCAGCCAAGGTCGAGCTCGAGGCGCGGTTGGAGAACGTGGTGAAGATGGTAGACGATGTGCTCACCAGCATCGACCTGAACCCCGTCATCGCGACGCTGGGTGATACCGTCAGCGACATTGTCAACAAGACCGTCGAGGTCGTCACAGATCCCGTGGAGAGCACCGCATCATCAGTAGCGAAGCGCGACCTGACATTCCGCCTCGAGCACAACATCCTCTACTCGGTCAACGACTTCTCGGGCCGCACGCATACGAACCGCGTGCTGGCGCAGAACGGAAGTCTGTTCGACGTCTACCTCGACAACAGCGGCAACGAGAGCGGGCGCAAGGTTGTCGGGCTCTACAGCCGCGACATGACGTTTAGCGGGCACAACAAGACCATTTCGATTGATGGGCAGGTCAAGGAGTTTGAGCTGCAGTACGTGTATGCGCCGTACCCCGGCCTCGAGGCGTTTAGCAATATCTACCTGGATACCACGGGCAAGGTCGTGAGGACCAAGATTGTGGCTGAGGCGGAGGGAGGCGGCACCGCGACGATTAGCAATGATGATGATGGGAGTAGTCTATAGGCGCGCCCGGATGTAGTCGAGAGTAGTTTTGCAAGGCCTGGAGCATAACGAGAATGAGAATTAGGGACATGCGAGTTACCCGTCGCTCTCAATCGCTCTCAATCGAGATTTGGTTCCAGTATTCCATGATTGCCTATGATGTGATGGCAGCCAATGCGGTTGTGGACGTTGAATTGCCGTCTGAGATGGTGAAGCGTGCCAGTCTGGAAGCAGTCAGACATCCGACGCCTGGATCGTTCGATTTGGACCGCCCGGGGAGCCGCTTCTGGGACGGGGCTCGTGGGACGGGGTGGGATATAAGAGGCGTGCTATCGGCCGGGGTGACATTTTGTAGGAGCTCAGGAGGTAATGTGAAGTCCAGTATTCTCTTGGGACAGTCTCTCGACTCTCGAGAGTATCGCGTCTAGAATGCAACGCGGCCAAAAGCTGCCAGCGCCACAAATCAGATGGCAAAAGAGGCGGTTCGTTCCGAAGGTGTAGGTAATCGCGGGCGATAAATGGGAATGACGTTGTGACGTCGTGACGTTTGGATGATATGTGGCGATGTGCTATTAACTCCAGTAATAGCAGAAACAACCGCTGTTCATTATGCCCGAGCAAACCATCGAGGAACAAATCCTCCGCAGACTGTAACGCTCAGAGTTTTCGGGCTGGGCCTTGTTGGAAAGGGCCGGACGGGAGATCTCGGCCCCCATTTGCCATTATCTTTCTTTTTTTGATGAACCTGGCGGAGACGCACGGCGCGCAATGAGACCATGTCCCCTCTTTTGTGAAGCCACTTATGAAAAGTTGTGAAGTTGGATGTGACTCTGTTGGCCACTTTGGTTGTGACTCTTCTCCGCCGTGTTTGCCGGCCGGGCAAAATGTGGAAAGTGTCGATGTCAGATACGGACAGTAAAAGCCGGTACCGCAGCGTCGCACCCGTTGATGGCCTGGACGATTCAATGTGCCGTCGACTGCGACTGGGACTGCAACCGCAAGCGTAACCACAACGCATTGGGGGGGGGGAGCAATATCAAAGCCTTTTTTGGATCGACTCATCAAACTCACTAGTTAGTGCTAGTGGTGTGGCTAGTGCTTGGTCACCAACGGCTTTTATGGGAAATCTCGCTAACAAGTCGCTTCAAGCTGCCGCTCAACTCTGGAGTCTGAGCTGTTCTAACTTCCAACGGTTGACGCTAGCATCAAAGTTGTATCATTGCTCATCTTTTCTTCTCCTGGAAGATGGTGTGTGTGTGGCTACATCAGAGTCCACACGCTCCAGTTTACCTAAAATATCTTTAGGATTCGAGCCACTGCAGGAACCAACTTTGCCAACAGAACTCTTCCTTGCCATGCTTGTTTGCTCGACGGGGGAAACCAAGCGGATGAAGCTGAAATGGCCCGGCTCTCTTGACTTGATCCGTCAAATCCCTGATGAACTAAGAAACTACGGATAAAGTACCTTACTCATAGACAAACTGGCCCACTGACCAAGAAGATTATAGCTCAGTATCCGCTGACTCCAGGAGTCCAGAGTGACCCAGCCGCTGCCCCATAGCGGCCTTTCCCCGAACTCGATCGCGTGGTTCGTGGTCCCGTCTGCCCACGGCAATTGGGCCAAAACCCAGATTTACAACGGGAGTCTAGGCCCAGCCTTCTCCAGAGACTAGCGGAACGGCCTTTTCTCGACTATGCCCATTGTTGGCAGATGCAGAAATCAAGGCACAGGAAATTTGGCATGTTTCCATCCCTGCCATTTTGAGAGGGGGGATGATGGATCTGGATGAATGCCGTTTTCGTCTGCGTGCGTCTGGGTGTGTCTGACCCGGGCGTCGGCAATGCGGCATCCAGGGCGCATCTCATCCTCTGTCAAGTTGGGTGTGTGTGATGCGTCCTCTGTTATGCGATGCAACCCCGCGACGTGACGAGATGAGAGAGAAGAAAATTTGGTACCGGGCAGTTATAATGCTTGATTGTCATTAGCCACTGCTAGAGCTAGCTGCCCCTATTCTCCTTGAGATGATCTGATAATGGCGACAGACGCGCTCGGCGCTCCTCTGTCACGGCATATCAACCAACGCAAGCCAATACATCCATCCATCCTTCATATTGCAACGTCCATTGTTTGTTTGCTGCACTGCCCGTTCCTATCATCTCATTTCGGGAAAAGGCTAAAGAGGGGGGGGGATCATACGGAAGAAGCCCGGCGATTGAGTTCCCGCTTGACAACTCTGTTGCGTCCCCAATGTGTCGTCATTCAGATGGCATGCTTGCGAATCGCCGTGCCGGGGTGGCCCACGTTGTTGTAAATGTAACCTCTCATGGCCGATAGCGCACGCTCGAGATGGTGATGGTTTTTCTGCTCAACGCCTGCGAGTCGTGTGTGCATTCGACCGAGAGGCGCGTCTGCCGTTGTGCAAGCAAGACTTTACTATCTCCGTGTTACTCGATATCATGTGGTATTCCCCTCACTTTTTAGGTTGCAACACCATTCGATGAGTCCTGGTCTGAAGCCACATGAGATACAACATTCAGCTGCAGCTGCGGAAAGGCTCCAGAATCACAAAGAACTCAAATTTTCCACGGATCCATCTGCGAAAACTACTCTGTCTACCTTGAATTTTCTGTGAAGCATTTGAACCGTAGTGAATTGTCCGTCCGAATGTCTGCTCCTACCGCGTCCTGGTGGTGACTGGACGCGTCTCGGTCCTTCGGAGTGAGTTCATGAATGTTCCCACACCCACTTACTGCTGCATTGCAAGTGAAACATTACTATCTTGCAACGTTCTTCTTTATATCGACCGATACTCGAAGGACTAGCGCTGCGACGGTAGTCTGTAGAGGAAGCCTTGGGTGCCTGCCCGACAGTCGGTGCTCGACTGAGTCACACGTAGGAGAATTTAGTTGATTCTCTCTGTAGTTGACTCATCTCCTCTCTTCTTCGAATCTCCATGATCACTAAGCTGATGTCGACAAGAATAAGACGCAAAGCCCACGTCTCTTTAACATAGTCGAGCAAACGTTTTGTATCTACAGGCACTCGTTCTACTATCCATTGAATGAGGGCACTGAGCCTGTCTACAATCTAGCAAATCCTACTTAACGTCTATGAGAAAGGGAAAGAGAAATTGCTTCGAGCATTTTCTGACATTGGCTTAAGACATCTTCCCGGATCGCTCTTAAGCAGCCGCGGATCCCTGCTGTACCTTGGTTCTTGATGACCCTGACAAGACGAACTTTCGCAAACGGGATACCCAACCCTCTGAAGGCGTCGTGGCATTGTTCTCTTCGGCGACAGGGGCACCTGTATTGGCTTCGGCAGGCATAGAAGAAGGAGATTGCTCCGATATGGGAGTCATAGGCAAGTTCTCATGCTGTGCATCGGAAGGGCCTGTAGCGACTCGAACCCGGGTGGGACCAATCGTGCTCGACTCTGAGCCGCTTCTGGACCATGGTATGACTTGCTGATCGTCGTCTCTTGGAGGATGGGTGAAACGCCACCACCACAGAGCGATGCAGGTGCTGAAAAATGTCGCGATGGCGGCCGAGAGGAATCCGAAGATGATCAGACGCACCGACGGGTTCTTCTTATACTCAAATATGAGGAGTACGATAGGGCCGACGATGGCGGTGAGCGAGATCAGGATTAGTATCAGTTGTACAATCTGGCGCAAGTTGACTGAGTTCGCAAGGTAATAACGAAACCTGCTCTTGTACTTCCCAAGGAAGTGTCGGAATCGTGTGGTCATGATGATGGAGGAGAGTAGACAGGATGTAGGCTTGGTATGGATAATCTACACGTGAAGCTCGTTCTGAGTTGCTGGGCTGATGCTTCCACAACTGAAAACTGTCTATGCTGAACTAGATATAGATGAGGCATTCTAGAGAAAGCTTTTGTACCCTTACATGTGTGTATGGTCCCTCTTTGACCATGGCATTGTCGCTTTGTTAGTTGCTACATGCTGCTCGTCGGATTCACTCTAAAACAAGTGCTGCCGCCATCCCCACTCATCACTGTTGTCCCCAGTGTCTCCAATCAAGCGGTATGGTCTTCCAGTACCGCAGTAGTGGTTCATTCTTTGATTCTTGAGTCTTCATGTATTACTGCGCTGAGCCCCGGTCTGACTTTCCCTCTTGCCCTCTTTTCATGTAAATCACAAGACTGGCAGAGATGGCGCAAAGGCCCGAAGGAAATCAGTCTTCTCACGGTCATCAAGGACGCAAGCGGCAACGGGAGACAACTCTGTTTCAATCCGAGACGCCAGAACCAAGTCCCCTTTATCGTGAGGATTTGGCAAGCTTCATCATTGTTATGTGTACTCTACACCGACATGTCGCATGCAAGTTGCGTCCAAGTCAGGTCCAAAAATCAATCTTCTTCATAGGGGCGGGCCCCTGGCTCATTGGAACCCAACGGCGACTGGGAGACATGCGGAGACACAAAAGAACGGTCGAATAACTGTTGCAAACCTGCATGGCACTATCAAAAATGCAAAAGAATAACCCGAAGAGTGGCTTTGCCAATTGTGGTGAGGATTTGAGCCTCACGCGGGGGTCGAACCCGCAACCTTGAGATTAAGAGTCTCACGCTCTACCGATTGAGCTAGCAAGGCGGGTTTTGTTTGATGAAAGCCTAGCCAATTTCGGGGGTCATGATGCCTTCTGGGCAAACCCATTTGCGCTTCCCTGATGTTGAGACTCCCCAAGTGACAGCAAGAAACAAAAAGTGAGAGGCTCGGCAGTCCAATGCGGAGTCGTGAAAAGCGAAAGTGGTTAAATGAATTGAGTGTAGCTAGTTGAACCTTGATTACCTTAGGCGACGAACAGTTTTCCCCAATTCGAGAAGCGAACACTGCCATTTGGTGACGGCTAGCACAGACCATGCTAGATTGTTGAAGAGAACAGGTGAGCTCCGACTTGTGAGATAGCATAGACATTGTTGACATGTGTAATAGCAATGGTATAATCTACTAGAGGTGCCTAAATCCAATAATGACGAACCCAGAGTGTGCAGTGAAGAAGGTGTACATTCAGGATCAGATAATGGTTCATCTCTTTCTGATGAGAGACATTACCGAAGTAGTAACTATTAAGAATGCGTGATGTCCAGTGTCAAGACACCATGATGAATCGTCAAGCTGCGCCCCAAACTCCCCGCTTAGAATAGAAACAGATCGATCATTTAACACCAGTCATTCGTCATTGATCACTTCGTGGCCGTCGGAGCTCCGTCGCCCAGCTCTGCCCTCGGCACCTCCCGCTCCGTGCTATCCAGCTCGCTGACCGGGTGCAAATCGCTCCCAAGGGCAGAGTATGATGGAAGATGCCGCGGACCTGTAGGGTGGCCGCTGAGAGAGCTCACATTGCTGTCCG
This sequence comes from Colletotrichum phormii, assembly GCF_030913505.1. Lineage (NCBI taxonomy): Eukaryota > Fungi > Ascomycota > Sordariomycetes > Glomerellales > Glomerellaceae > Colletotrichum > Colletotrichum phormii. The sequence goes on from NW_026851469.1 coordinate 398,296, forward strand.
AGAAGGTTGACATATGGCGCGGGTCCATGCTCATGGGTGAGCTAGGATGCTTCATGGAGTAGTATGGTGAGTGCGGCGGAGGTGATGAAGGGGCATGAGACTCGGGGACGGCTGTTGTCGCATACGATGCTGTAGGATATGTCAGTCCTTGATCTGATTCCAACTGGGTGATTGTGGTGAAGACTTACCATATGCTGGATCGTAGGGGCTAGGACTGCTGTGTGGCACATATCCCATCTCAGGGTGTTGGCTCGGATGAGGACTCTGTACAGCAGGCTCCCACGCCGGCGGTTCACGCCTCTCGTTGCGCTTTCTGGCGTGCCACCCACATCTCCATATGATCGCCACGACGATGCCAACAGCTACTGCCGCGCCAATCGCAATGCCGACAATGGCTCCCGTTCCCAAACCTCCACCACCACCTGCGGAAGGAGACCCACTCGGAGTCGGTGTGGCCGTCGCCGATGATGATGCCGACGGCGTGGGTGTCACGGACTCATCCCGGAGGAACACGGCCCTCGAGCTCGCATTCGAACTCAGCGTCGCCGATATAAGATTCGTTTGCGGGCATAACCCGTCCGGCTCCTGGCACGGGTTCGTCGCGCAGCACCCGATGAAGGAGATATCGTTTGTGCACGTCCAGAAGATCTCGCTCGGCGGCCTGGCGTCGTCACAGCCCTGGGCTGGTATGTTTGCGTAGCGGTCCGGGTTGAAGGCCGATATCCTCCTGTCCTTTGTCGGGCACTTCCCGCTGCCGTCGGCGCAGGGGTTTGTCGCACAGCAGCCTAGGAACTCGACTTTGCTATCTTCGCAGATGTAAAAGTCGCCACCTTTAGGACAGCTTAAACCCAAGCTGGCTACCGCCATTGTGTGTGGTTGAATGATGCGAAGCTGTAGATATATTCGGTTTGAGTAGAGGCCCGGGTTCACTCTCGAGGTTCACGGTTCGAGGCCCAGCTTGTGTAGTATATGAAAATAACAGTAGAGAAGTTTGAGGAGACTTGACAGGAACACATGGTTATGCTACATAAGACACAGGTTTGATATGTATATAAGCTCATAAGCGTAAACTTCAGGGAAGGCCCGCAGTCAAAAGGTGTCACCAACGGCCCCAAGCCTGCACATCATGCTGATCGCCGCCTCGACCGGGCAACATCATTCGACATGTCGGATTTGGACGGGGTTTCTTGGGTGAGGTACCTGCAAGCAGCTTTGGAATCCTCGGTTTTCTTCTGCAGGCAGACAAACATTTGTCTTGTTGTTGCAAGGGAGCGTGGGAGGGCGGTGGGAGGATGCAGCCAAATTTCGCACTTGCGGGCCTCCACAGCCTCTTTTGGGGGCACAAAGCTGGGAAGCCTGGCTTCGCTTGGCAGCTGGAGCTGGCGAGCCTCTTCACTATCACCTGGGCGTTGATGGCTGCAGTGTTTTCAAGCAGGCTATGCTAGTCTACTAGGTAGGTATCGGAGTTGATCTGCATATGCTGTGTGATTCTTTGGAATCCTGTGCAGACAACCTTCTTTGGGTGTGTACGACCTCGGGGCAATAAAATAGAGACACAGAGGGACTGGGGGCCACGAGAATCACTTTGTTGATTGATGCGTGCCACTTCTGCGCCGCATGATCTCATGAGACAGGTTATGGACGCACAAGAGAGCAGTTGTGCAAACAATGATCTAACGGGAAGGCCGTTGGCGGCCACATGAAACTTTGGATGAGTGCATACGCGGCGAGGTAACTCTGTTGGTTGTGATCTAGATGTTGCGTTGTGTTGGTGCGTCTTGTTGGAACTGGGTGGTGGTTGGGAGGCTGAGGCTTTGCACTTTTTTGAAGGATCACCTGCGGAGTTCTTGGCCACTCAGCTGAGAATGAAAGTGAGATAAGCCCATGTCGGCTTCTCTTAGCAATTCCCAATAAAAATACGTGAAAGATGGGGAGGTTTGTCATGGTTGCAACCCCGATCGGGTAGGCTATTGCTGACAGGATGACAGGATTCCAACATAATTCCCGAGGATGCGGATTCGGGTTCACTGCTATCTGCAGTCCTGCTTCGGCTCACCATTGACAGCCTGGAATATACGAGAAATTCTTTTTTTGAAAAATTCGGCGAAGTGGTGCGATTGACGTTATGAGGCAAAGAAGCGAGAAAAGGTCATGAAACGAGACGAACTTGTACCGTACCGGATTATTGGGGCAAAGTCGCATCGCAACCCAGCCATTCGGGTCCAGAATGAGATGAGATGGGGGCGGACAAGAACACAACGTTGTCCGACCAGCCCGTCGTCGCCTCGTTCTCCGTAGAGTCTAATTTCTCACCATTGGAAAGGCTATACTCCTCCATGAGTGAGATGGCGATATCCGAGAACAAGGAGGGTCGGGGAGGAAGCAGGATGGAGGAGGGACTCATGGAGGTGTCTCGCTGACCGCTCCGACCCGGAGCCTCGGTGCTGCGCTGGCTTTGCTGGCCACATTATGAACGTGATCGTGACTGCACGGCTCACGGGGCGGTGTCTCCAAGGCTGCCGGCGCCGAACGGAGTCGAATCCTCTGAACTCTCTCTCTTGTCGGGTTGACTTTCGCCACAAGTTATGCTTTGATGGGAAAGATGATTGCAGAACGTTATTTGTAAAGGAGGGGGGGGGGGGGACACGAATGCATTTCAAAGTTTTCTGCAGCCCCTCTGACAGCTATCGTAATGTAAAACAGATTCTTCGCTTGCCAGCAGTGGATTAGGAGGAAGAGTAATTTCTTGTTGGCCCATGACCGCCAGAAGAATCAGAATCACCAGGGATCAGTGCGGTGTGGTAAGGTAGTGAATAGTAAACCCCACGAAACAATGTTTACCCAACACCACACGGAAAACAGTTACCATATTTTGTCATCAGCCCGAAGATCGCAGACATTGTACGAGCCATGCGAAGAATAACGGGGGTCAAGCCCGATAAAATTGCCTTTTTTGGCAATTTCTCGAATGAAGGGGAGGGAGGGCGGCCTGGCGGGGATCTCCCGGCGTGGGCCGTTTTTCGAAGACCCAGCGCGGAGGCAACGCAGCCATTAGTTCGAGACTTCCGGGCCGGGCCATGGTCGAAGGAGGGAGGGGGGCCTCACGCCCGCGGCCCTCACGCCCGCGGCCCTCACAGTCACAGAGTTCACTTGCTGACCCGGGATGGCTGAAGTTCGTCGGGCCTCCGAGACCGCAACACCTTGGGCCGATTATGAGGCCTGGCTCTGGCTTTAATGGCTGGGAAGGGCCCTGCTTCGGATCCGGGCTTGAGCAACTAGAGCCGGTAGAGCCCTTCGAGCCGTGACTCTTGCAGATTGTCTCACGGCGGTTGCCGACTCAGTCTGACCCCTCCATTGGGCCCGTCACCATGGTGAGGACCGGTACCGATTGCCGTGTCTCGAGTGATGAGGCACCCCTCCGGGCCTGTGGGTACCGGCTCTCCGGAACCTTTGCACCCGCAACGCAATCTCCAGGTTCGCCAAGGGAGCAGTTCTATTTTGAAGAGGCTTGACATCAGACGATGGCAACATCATGACACGCACATGGTGATGAGGAGTAAAACCTCGTCAGTCTGCAAACTCGTGAAAACGCCGAGCAAGTATCGCCGCTGGTCGGTGATGCGGATGTGATACGGTGGCGAGCGGATTCGCACAAGAGCCCGGGTCCAAGAAAAACCTTCCAAAATCACCGCAACACGTCGTCAACGTAAGCAGTCCCAAGTACGGAGGTGTAGCACTGATCCTCTCGGACGGCGTTGAGAATCCTATCAGACGGTCTTCGAGACTCGTGGCGGCGCCATATCCTATGGTTGACCGGCAACCCTCTTGATTAAGGTGGCAGCACTTCCTATGGTGATTACCTTGGTGATTACCTTGGTGATCCGTGGCCGGGATGTGGAGAGGGCGGCCCCCCATGCCCGGGGAAGAACCCCGAATCCTCTTGTCTCGAACACCAACGCATCCGAAAGCCTTGCGGGGCACATGGGAATGAATTGCGCTTCGGCGAGCTGGATGTCGTCCGAATAGCGAGAAAAGAGCGAGTTCACGTAGGCAAGGCACATAGGGCGATCCTCACGGCCAGTCAGCCACGGGCCACCAGAGGGATTCGCGCCGAAGACAATGGCGAGGACCAACCACCTTGATCATTGTACGGCAAGGGCTCACAGGAAAGCCAATTATGGGGTGCCTCTGCGGGTATGTACGCGTGGGTACAGGTGTATGGGCGAGGGCGAGCAAAGGGATCCGTGGCGGTGGGACATGCCGCCTTGGCTTGCGGCCGAGGCTCGGTCCGGGCGGTCTCAATAACTTCAATGTTCTATCCAATGTTCCCCGGCAACTTGAACTGAGGTAACAATAAGGGGGAGAAGAAACGACCGTGGTAGCGCTTCGGTCGTGTGGGTGAACCGTCGTGTGGTGAACCCAGGCGCGCCAAGGGGACCGGTCAAGCAAGTGCTAGTTCAGGGACACACAATGAAAGGCAAAGATCAGCCCAAAAAAAGAATAGGGATGGACACTCTCTGGCTGCCTTGTGGCGTTACGTTAACTATGTTCGGCTCTCGCTTTTTTGGTGCGGGAAGCGATGTGCAGCAGTTGGGAAACTAGCAGCAGCTCCTGCACCCCAAAGACCTTTGAACCGTCTCGTTTCACGGACGTCCGGAGGCGCACGTCCATGTCCGGCGGTCTCTCCACGGGCGTCCGGGCGCGCGACGAACCGCCTCAGGTGAGGCGGTTGTCTAGGAGGGGAAAGCGAGTAAATAGAAACAATGGAGTTGTAAAGGAGAGATTGTTGAGATTGAGATGTCATATTTAAGAACCTGGAATGCCAACCTCTAGACATCTACTTCCCGAAACAATTCAGCAGAACTCAATCACTCACTTAACCAATCGAACTCCTCGGTATCTCGACGATCCAACCCTCTTGACCAATATATCACTCCACCCACAGTCAACACCACATTAATCACCCTCAAAATGCCTGGCGTTACTTCTCAGTCTACCGGTTCCAAGTACGATGCCATTCCCGGCCCCCTGGGTTTGGCCTCTGCTTCCCTCGAGGGCAAGGTCGCCCTCGTGACCGGTGCCGGTACGTGCCATCCAATGCTTTCCTCTCTCACTCTATCCTCATAGGATGCGCTTCTCGGGAGAGCTGCAACCGACAATCAGCAAGCTTCCTAGGGTGCATCATCAGGGTGGTCTGTTCGTCTGATCTAAAACTCAACTAACACAAACACCATCTAGGCCGTGGTATTGGTCGTGAGATGGCTCTTGAGCTCGGACGTCGCGGTGCCAAGGTCATCGTCAACTACGCCAACAGCGCCGACACCGCCGAGGAGGTCGTCCAGGCCATCAAGAAGGGCGGCTCTGACGCCGCCGCCATCAAGGCCAACGTTTCCGACGTCGACCAGATTGTCTCCATGTTCGCCGAGGCCAAGAAGATCTTCGGCAAGCTCCACATTGTCTGCTCCAACTCCGGTGTCGTCTCCTTCGGCCACGTCAAGGATGTCACCCCCGAGGAGTTCGACCGCGTCTTCTCCATCAACACCCGCGGACAGTTCTTCGTTGCCCGCGAGGCCTACAAGAACCTCGAGGTTGGCGGCCGTGTCATCCTCATGGGTTCCATCACTGGCCAGGCCAAGGGTGTTCCCAAGCACGCCATCTACTCTGGTTCCAAGGGAACTATCGAGACCTTCGTCCGCTGCATGGCCATCGACTTCGGTGACAAGAAGATCACCGTCAACGCCGTTGCCCCCGGTGGTATCAAGACCGACATGTACCGGTAAGTGCACACTTGGTCCCCAAAGTCATCTCACAGACCAAGAAGCTAACAAACACCCAGTGACGTCTGCCGCGAGTACATCCCGGGTGGTGCTGAGCTCGACGACGAAGGTGTCGATGAGTACGCCGCCGGCTGGTCCCCTATGCACCGTGTCGGTCTCCCGATCGACATTGCCCGTGTCGTTTGCTTCCTGGCTTCCCAGGACGGCGAGTGGATCAATGGAAAGGTCCTCGGCATCGACGGTGCTGCTTGCATGTAAACTACGTATACCTATTGTAGTAATCGGAGTAATGGGCATCGGACGGGGATACTAGATTGGATCACTGTACATTTTAGATTTATGACAGGGGATATAATGAATAAAGATATGTGCCCCATTACAAAGAGACTTCTCGCCTCGTAACCTTCGCGTCGATTTCAACTCTGTCTTCTAGTCTGGTCAACAGGTTTTAGTTGGGAGGGGCTCGATTGCTGTCTGCCGAAATGGGGATTGGATTATGAAATTGGATTCAATCGTTATTCGTCAACATTGATCGGAACTTGGAACGGCACGAAGCATCACACGAAGTCTTCTTCATTGCTGCTGTTGTCGAAGGGCCAGGTCTAACCCTAACACAACCACAAATTGTAAGGCCCGCGCCATCTGTCATTGTAAACCATTTGTACTCCTTACCAATATTATCGCATCTTCTGTACTTGTACTTTTGTGTGAAACCTGCCGATGGTCAACTAATTTAACAGTTGCTCTTCACAGTCAAGATCTGGGCGTGTATGGCAAAGTCCTGCGTTACTCCAGCTGATGCTACCTTAGGTTAAGTTCCTGGATACTTCAACTGCTTGCGTCCCCGATGGTAAGTTGTGATCTTGAAAGTGGCCGTTGGACACCAAAAAAGCCCGGAGTACTTAGTAGACTACGGATACTAAGTAAGATTCCTACGGCGTGAGAGTTAACCAACTTTCGCGATTCCCCTACGCGTAAATACCCGTATTGAATTCGCCTGGTTAATGAAAGATGAAGCGCATAGGCAAAACCCGAAATTCTTCGACTTCCCCGAGACTCTCGGGAGATTCGGCAGTTGCGGTGAATGATCGACACGGACAAGCCCGTCCAGTTGCTTTCTTAGAGTTTCGTGGTTGTGGTTCTCCTGTCTCCATCTTGTCGACGTGTGAGTCCTAGAGTACTATATCCCAAATGAAAACTGCTAGCCGTAACCTTGAATTCGGCAAAAAGTGTCCGTGTTCCTGCCAGTTTGACCAACAGTTCGCTGATAGAGTTTGATAAGATAGTTCGTGTGGTGGTCTAAGAAGAATGCGATCGTCGTTAGCTTGACTCGTACAGGGCAAAACCAGCTTGTTCTGGGGGAAATGAGGCGCTGCACAAGTCATGTAACTACGAGGCGACCTCGAGGAGGATATTGCTAATAATCACAACACGGAGAAACCGCTTAGGGTGAAACTCAAACATCCCAGTCTTTGGATACATATACACTTGCGGCCAGCCCGAGCTGGCAGTTGTTTCTCGATTACTATACACACTCAACCAATAAGCTCTTTACAACTACCAACCAGTCTTTACCAGCCTGAAACCCAAATTCAAAATGCACGCCGCTTCTATCCTCCTCGTCGCCCTCTCCGCCGTCGGCATGGTTGCCGCCAAGCGCGACTGCAGACGCGACAGATCCCACCCCGGCCGCGGCTGGTACTGGATCGTCGAGGGCGACACCCTCAACGAGATCGCCGCCGATTTCGGTTCCACCGCCAACATCATCGCCGCCATGAACGGCATCCCCAACCCCGACTCCATCCCGGCCTGGAAGACTATTGTCGTCCCCTGCCCTCCTTAGATTATCCAAGCTAAATCGAATGGATACCCCGCGATACAACACTGGCGCACCGCAAGCGAACTTCATTACCGCCAGAAACTTCGCATGTCTGGTCAACTACCCAGTCAAAGTTTAGGGCAGAGCTTAGATAATGCATAATACACGTTGAAAGCTCGTTGGATCTGACGAAGTATTCAGTGAATCGATTCACTTTTTGGCACCAGTGATCAATGAATGAATGATTCGGGAGCTCCATGTTCCTAGCGCCCGCAGTTTGACACTGTTTGACACCAGATATGTAGCAAAATCGTTCTTCGGGGGAAGCATCGACGTAGATATCGAAAGACGAACAGAAATCTCTTCTCATTCAGGCTATGTGCTACCTTTCCGACGGTCTCTAGGCTTCATCTCGAACTCAGACACGCCTGTAGGAGCATTCTTGTCAGCTGCTTCATTACGATGTTCAGTCTGAGGTCGAGGTGCGTACTCGACGCTCACCTCAGTGGTCCATGTGATGCCGCCTCTTCCACCAGTACTGCTTCCTTGCTGCCCTGAAACCAGGATGCTGCTGTCACTGGATGCATCGTGCTCTCTTGGCTCTGCTCTTGTAGCCGTCACAGTGCTCTGATTGTAGAATCTGCCACTTGCATCCCCCGTCTTGATGTATGCCCCAGCTCCCGGGGATGACTCTGTTCGTTTTCGGACCTGGCGAACGAAACCGCGAAGAACAGGTATAGATGCTGAAATGATGGTGACGTTTGGTTCGGCCATGGACCAGACCCAGTAGACTGCTTGGTTGTACAGATCTGGTAATCGAAATATAGTGAGCTCCTACAACCTTGTTTTACATCATAGAAGAGGCCACTTACAATCAGGAGATCTCACGTTGATCAACACGTAGCCGTGAACAGCTTTCATTACCCCTGTAACACCTGCTAGGATCCCCATGCTCAAAGCCATGGCCAAGCAACTTCTCTCCGATTGTTTCATTTGTAGGTTGAAGATCATCTTCCACGGCAAAAGAGCAAGAACCACGTCGCAAACAGCTGAGTATACTGTAGTAGATGAATCAGACTTCGACATCATGGCTGCGTAAGGTTGAAACTTACATGCACTGAAGACACTGAATATTACCGACTGGTCTACCCGCCAGCACCTATCCCCTCCGATATGTTCTTCATCTGGTGCACCTCAAATAGCCTGCCACGACGCGATGATGTGGATCGCAAACTGCAGGTTCATAGTAACGATGACGCCCCAGACGAGCTTCGCTTCCCAGCCTCCGGGCATCAACCTCAGCAGCGTGATTCCAAACGATGTCTTTGTCAAACCCAGAGCGACAGATTGGAGGTTGTGATGTATTCGGGCGATGGTGATCTTCAGCAAGTTTCCTCGAATAAGAAAGACAGCCATCAACCAGGACACGCTTGCCGATGCTAGAAGCAAGAAGAACTAGCCTACGATGAGACTCCAGTCGTCTGCTTGGAGCCCGATCCCGGTGTTTCGAAGTCGGCTATAGACTCGTAGGGCGAGGAAGATGGTTGACATGAGGAGCATCTAAAAGTCGAGACGCAAATCAGAATACTACAATTCGAATCGGATGGTCTTGCTCCCTCGGTTTGGCAATCTTGACTTACTACCCATGTCGTTGCGTAGACAAGCGCGAGAGATCGCTGTTGGCCCATGCCATAATGCTGGCATGCAGATGGAGATCTGGAGCTGGTGGCTTCAGATCACCACGAATCTTCCAATGCCTAGCGGAAGGCCACAACAGGATCCCTCTTCACGAACTTGGATCCAGCTTTGGAAAATGGTAGATATTTAAGTTAAGTAAGATTGGCATACCCGCCCGCAGGCTATCGGCTTACTCTCTAAAGTCCATGCTGACCAAAATCTACTTTTAACATCACAATCTTCAAGCCGAGTCATATCCCATTGCTAGTTGCGGCAAAGCCTTGCGGAGCCACGAGCCGACCCTTGCTGCCCTCCTTGGCAGTATCCGCATAATAACCATATCCAGGTAATCGCTACAGAACCAGTCGAGGATTTCTAAGCTGTGCCGCCCGTAGGCCCCAGATAAAAGCACGATTGACCAAAGAATCGAAGATGCGAGACCGAGCTTGTCAAAAGCGGCTGTTTCAACGGAACTGCCGATTGGGCGGGCCAGAGCGTTCTAACAAAGGTAAAAGAATTCCAGACGTAGTTTTGCAGAGTGACGAACTAATACCGGGAAGAGTATCGCTCAAATCCGCCCTGCTGCCCGTTGGGGCAACGTCATGGCCTACCTCGAAACATACAATTTGGGAGTCACAGGTGGACGATCTGGCCATGTTGGCGTTGGCGGATTGCTGGTGTCCGGCGGTGCATCCTACCACACACAGCTTTACGGCTTTTCATGCGATAATGTCGTAGGCTATGAAGTGGTTCTCGCTGATTGATCGATAGTTGAGGCTAATACCGAGGAAAACGCAGACCTCTTCAAGGCTTTGAAAGGCGGTGGAAGCAACCTGGGAATTGTCACTCGGTTCGACCTTAGAACCTTTGCCGTACCCCCTACCGGTGCCTATGGCGGCCTGATCTTTGCTTCCTGGAGCGACTTGGATGTCGTTATTAACCAGTTTGTCAGCTATGCCAGTTCAATTGGTTCCGGCAACCCCGACCACGAGTTTGTCGTCGATCGATCCGACGCCGGCAACCTTGCTGTGATGGCCATGGCAGTCAGCACTGACGGCAACGAAAACTTGACGACGTTTGTCCCGTTCAACGACATTACTCTGACGAGGGACATGAGATCCAAGCAGCCTCTCAGCAAGATTGCGGCGACCATTGCCGACACTGGCGGATCACATTACATCCCTTTCTCTCTCTCTCTGCAAGCCACTCCGGAGATCATGAAAAAGGCTGCCGACATCTTCGTGGCTCTGACACAAGAGTTGGATGCCACAAGTGTTCCGGTTTCCGTCAACTTTGATTTCCAACCCCTACCCAAGAACCTCGCCTCGGTCAAACCCGGCAACAACATCCTAGGCTTCGACAAAAACCTACCTGCCGACTCAATTCTCTCGGAGGCTAGAGGCACCCTGGAAGCTACTGATGTAGAGTGTGGAGGAATTGTTGAGAGAATGATGGGTAGGGCCATCGAAGAGCTGAGGGCGTACTCTGCTTCTTTTGAAGGTCACTCGACATTTCTGTACATGAACTACGCCAACCCGGAACAAGACGTTATTGGATCCTATGGCGCAGAAAGTGTACGGCTACTGAAGGATACGGCTGCAAAGTACGACCCGGCGGGCTTCTTCCAGCGTCGGATTCCTGGAGGGTGGAAGGTGAGCCGGGTATGAGCATCCATAAACAAGGGGACAGAACCAAGGTCTTGTTACCCGTGCCCTTTTGAATCAGCAGGTGGAACTATTGTAAGCGAAGATAGTATCCCAAATTTTGCATATCTGAAATTTCAGTCTATTTGTGTGAAGCTAACGCCGTCTTGTATCAATCCTAATGACGAAATACATTCCACGTAAGCCAATTCCTTCCTACAAAACAAGGGATTTTACATAATGTAGACGTCCTAGAACCTTAATATTCTTCTTGTGTAGGGGAAGTTTAGTTTCTGAAATACACGTAGCAGTTCTCTCGATCTTCTGGTTGTTCTTTACATGACCAGGCATGCGTTTTCTGCTTCGACAGACAGGCTCACACCACACTTCTCTGCCTGAACCTTTAGGGGGGTTTGAAATTCCGTGAAGTACATATAATCAGTCAAGTCGGAGAACGCGTGCTTGAAGTGCTTTGTGAAGATGGAAAGACGCTCCTTATTGTCTTGATCCGAGTCCATAACACTGCGAGCAAGGTGAAGACGATTATGGGCTGCTACGGCTTGAGAATCGTGCGAACAGCCTGAACAGCGCCAATCGGGCCCATCTTGCTCGTCCAGTTCATCTTCGATTTTTTGAAACACATTCATAAGCGTCCAGGCGATCTCAGTGTAGTTGAATCCGGAAAGGGCGCGGCAACCGACAATGTCGTTGGAGATATCAACCTTTGCGGCCTCCAGATCCTCGAGAATTATTTCCAAATTGCCCCAGTAGGTGCTGTTGTCCTCCTGCCCCTCTGGATTAGCCAGCATCTTTGGCTTGAAGAGTACACGGCACTCTTCAGCTATTTCCATTCCTTCATCAAAAGAAACAGAGACCCCCAACCATTCGTCGCTCATTCCCTTGTTTAAGGCAGTGCGTACTAGTTCTGTCTCCTCGAATTGAACTTCTCCTGTTTCTGGGTTGAATCGCCTTGCTTGATCGAGGCGAACTATTCCAATTGCAGACCAAGGATCAAGCAGCTTTTACGGTATGCGGCTGGGGTCCCAATTGGCCTCTTGATAAAGCACCAATTGAGATTTCGTACGAAACATGCTGAGGTTGCTCAAATCACCGACATCATACCCATCAATGCTGGGGACCTTCGACGCGTCGAAAACGTCTTGGAAACATCTCGCAAACTTGAACTTCGGGATTTCGCCTTTGGGGAAAATGGAGTCCCTAAAGAAGGCTCGGAAAAAGCCGGCGACTCGATTAACACGAATACTAGTCATCTGATCCAGATACCCACGCTCTTTCAGCATGTTGTGCAGATGTACGAATGTTATTGGCTCGACAATTTGATTCCAAGTCGCCATTGAAGCACTGTATACAAGCCGAAGGCCTTCGACAAGACCAACACCGCAGAGGTAGGGTGAGTAGTCCCACAATCCGTTGGAGTTGGCGTGTGAAAATCGAGAGGCAACTTTAGATCGATGCTCAGCCCCTTCAGCTATCCGAGAGAGGCCCAGGAGTGACTCAAAGTCAGCACCAAGGTCCCAAAGAGGGCAATCCTGGAAGAGAGTGTACTCAGGTTTGGGGTGTTCCAAGGCATGTTCCTGCAACTCACAAGTCACTGGGAGGAACCCTGGGCGTTGATTGGCGCAACCCCTCCCAAGAAAGGTTTTGACATGCCATGTGGGAACGAAAGAGGCGGCTGGACCTTTGACTCGATGGCCACTTTGTTCATCAAAGGACCAGCCTCGCCAGATCGTTGTTGCATCGACGATGCACTGCAGCTGGAAGACGTGATGTGGAAGAATCTTGTCTATTATGTTCGTGCTTGGCTTCTGCATGGCTAATGTAGTGACGAAAGACGCAAAATCTTCGAGTCCAAAGAGACCACGGGTATCAATTTGTTGGCCATGAGTAGTATTCCAGTTGATGTCCTCAAGACTCGTCAACTTGTCGTTATCCTCAAGGTACTGAATGATGGGCAATGAAAAGATGTTCACCAGGTCAAAGAGCCAATTCATAGTGAATGATCGACGCCACGAGATCCTCTGTTCTGGAGTGGCAGACTCGATTGGAAAGTTGAGGTCCGAGTCTTTGATCTTGGCTTGCATTGCTTTGGTTGGCTTTCCTGTCCGGTTCTTTTGAAAGTCCTTGATGAAATCGAGTAGATCTTGGTATGTGTTGAGGAGCAATTGCTCTCGGATGTTATCGTTGTGCAATGTGTCAATGTCATGGTGGATATCTCCCCTGGGGACTGAGCCGGAATCCTGCTGAGACTGACTTCGATCAAAGGCCTGAATGATGTTTTGATAGCATTCGTTGCCAGGGAAGTCGATGAATATAGCCAGCTCTGTCTTTCTGACCTTAGCGATGGCCACCTTTGACACAGCGCCTGCTACGGCGCTGTTAACGTCATGGTACGCGACGTCTTCCCAGACATCCTGGAGGTAGGTTCGCATATCACACCACTCCGATTTGAAGGCACTGACGGCCATGCTGTATTCGTCCATGAGATCCTCGTCTGCTTCAAGGATGAGATAGCTGTCGAGAGGTGCTTCCTTGGCGTCAGAGTCTGCTGCAGGAACTTTCTTTGACCCCTTGCTTTTGCCTTTGCCCTTCTTGTTCTTCTTTCCTTTGTTGAACTTCTTCTTGTTCTGAATGACACTTAGGCTCTCATTGCCGCTCTCGGATTCTGGTTCACTCGTCTGGTCATCCACACCGAGATCCAAGGCGCTAAACTTGTTGCAGAAAATGAAGTCCTCGACAACTTCGGCAGCCTTCTTGAATGGAGAGGTCTGGACCCCGGGACCCTTGACTGTTCTGCCTGGCGAACTGTTTGGGGTGGCCTCCGCCCGAGAGAGCCAGACCTCTCCCCCAAGGAGGACGAAAACTTCGATGAGAGTGTTGATGAAGTGCCAATGACTTTCATTGCTCTTTGCGATCTTGGCATCAGAATTCGTAGAAACAATGGACTTCCATGAGTCGTAATGGGCGATTCTTGCGCGAATAACGGAGCGAAGCCAATAGAAGACTTTAGAGGGAACTTTGACATCCCCAGCCACAATGAGGCGGGCCATTGATAAAATGTCTTTGACTTGGAAATGAGTCGATGTGTAAGCCTTCTGAGTAGATGGTTCACTTGCGTTCATGACGCTGTTTGTTTTGTTCCGCATCCAGGAAAGAAGCAAGTTTGTGTCGCGCTTGTATCCGAGGTATGATTGTCGTGAAGCCCTCGGCACTGCCCCGTTTTCATCTGGTTGAGTATGGGTAGCCATTGCTAATTCGTTTGGCCAATCAGTCTTGTAAATCTTTGGATCTCAGACTCACCTGTATTTGGGCGGATTTGCAAGCACAGAGAAAGATTCAAGCGGATGTGTGTGCAAGAAACCCGAAAGACCTCCGAGACGTAGTGAGTAGCGAGGTGAATAAATTAAAAGGCAGACAGGTGGACGGTCTATATGGGGTCAAGAAAAGAGACCCAGAGAGGGTCTATGCTTAAATCTGGAAGGAGTGGAAGGGAGAAATGTGACAATGTTACTAGTTTGTTTGAGAACAATTCTATAATAAGATGTTAGGACATGAGGAAGGGATGAATGTGCCCAAAGGGGTACGGCCTACACATCTGTCTTCACTCCCCTACTTGATTGATTGTTTCTTACTGCAGCACCGAAGGGAAGACCACGCAAAGTATATCAATATTTGATAATGAAATTCGTTATAAGATATCAAAGATCTCAAACACCTCTGAAGGATTCGATCCGATGACCATTGTCCTTGCCACCATGTAGCAGATAAGAGATACAGTGTAGGAAGATCCCGAGAACAGGATCAATGACGTTCATTCCATTTCAGACCCACCATTGCTCCCCAAGAGCAGCCCTCAGAGAGGAATACCTGTCAGTGTCCCAAACCTAGCTGAAAGCATGGCCGTGGACAAGAAACGACCATAGTCTCGAGAGTCGCAAAGCTGGCCGATGCAAGCTGGAATCAGACTCACATTGCCCCCACTGGCAAACCCAAATATGAACGTGAATGCGAGAATAGTTGGCCATGAGCTACCCGCTGGTAGCCAAAGTGCAAAGACTGACACCGTACATAACCCGACGGTAAGAATGATGGTGTTGAATCGACCTATTCTATCTGAGACGAAGCCAGGAACGACGCGGCCGACAACACTGCCGGTATTGAGAAGAATTGGCAACACGTAGCTAGCATTGGCGGTTTGCCCCTTACTTACCGAAAATGACACAATATACGTGAGGGGTATAAGCACTCCGTACTCCATGAAGAAGATCCCCCCACAACAAGACAGGAACTTCAGGTCTTTGAACAAGTGGAAGTCTGGCCAGATGGTAGCGAAAGCTTTGCTGGGAGGCAGACGCGTTCGTAGAAATAAGTTGGTAGGGATCGCAAGTACCAGGTACGACAAAGCCAGGAGGCGCATGCTCCAAGCGAACCCAAGCTTTGGCAAAGCTACCTGTAAAACAAGGGGGAAGACGATGCCCCCGATCGAGCCGCCCGTTGCTGCGATTCCCATGGCTAGACTCCGTCTACTGTTGAACCAGTGCCTGATGATAGCAAACGCTGGGGTATTCAGCAAAGACGCACCGAGACCAGCCAGGACCGAGAAGGTCAACATTAGTTGATAGTAAGCTGTTTTCAGATCGTCAGTGTCGTTGTCTCTTTGATGCGGGCATTGCATTGTAACTTACTGTCGCAGAAGCTCAAGATAACGAGACTGCTGATCGTGATGATGCTTCCAAAAGCAACTAAATACGATATCCATGTTTGTCGAATATGGGCCCTGCTAAAATGCCAAACAGGTAGGTAACAAACAGGTAAATGGAGAAGATCCAGCCAATCTGAGAAGGCGTGTACTCTCGAACTTGATGCTCAGAGAAGTAAGACTCAAAGACTGCGGCTGTGTTTGGCAGACCGAAAACTGAAACCATCGCGCAGAATGAACCGAGCACCATGCCCCATCCCTCCACGCCGCCTTCCGGGTAAGTCAATTCCTCGCTGTCGCTGACTTCGTTGCTGGCAGTAGCATCCGCCGATTTCGTGTTGCTTTCGGCACGACTATCGTCATGGCTCGCTGCATGACTGACATTTGTGTTCTCGTCGAACCTCGCAGTTCGGCAATTCACGTCCAGTGGTCCAGCGGGTTTCGTCATTTCAACTAGGTGGCAGAATTTCCATGAGTAGTGAGTTGGTGGCCGGGGAATCAACAGTCAGGAAATAGGTCAAGTATTTGCGTGCAGTGTCGCAGGAAAGATCATCGTAGACGATATCGCGAAAGAAGCGAGCTAGCGCCTTGACGGAACTACGTTCAAATGTACGCGAGGATTCGCAGCAATGATCGCAAATAGGAAATGGCACAGGTGTTTAGTGGATATGATAGAAGCGACATGTACCTAGAAAGCATGGGCCTAAGCCGTATATCCTCGAAGTAAGGTAGCGAGGAGAGTTGATATTCATTCCTATTCAAGAACAGTATACTACGGCACTTGGGTTTTTGATGACAATCACTCAACTGACTAACTTTCGAAAGAACGCCGAGGAACATTACCAACGAGTAATGAATCAAAGAGCTCAGGGTCCAAGGAACACATTTCCCGGAGGATAACAAATCACGACGCACAATTTGGCTACTAAGTTCCACACCAAAGCATCATGGCTCGCGCCATGTTTCCCCGCACTTTTCCCCATTAGGCACATGTCCCAACTTCCGTGCGAATCGAGGCGAGTTTAACCATTCCTCTGCAGCCGTGATCCCGGACAGACCGTACTCGAGTTACAGATCTTGCAATTTTCTACACTGTTCCGTCGTTAATCTCTAATAACAAAAGCTCGTCAAGCTTGAAACCATACTTTTGCCTACTCTGGCTTTGGGGGACTGGATTTCAAAGCACTAGGGCTAACGACCAAGTCGTGTCAAGCACTATATAACTTGCCGGAGCTACAGGGTACGGCTTTGTTATCTACCGCAACAATAAACGTATAGCCCAGGGCTGCGGCCGTCTCGGCTTAGCAGAAGTGTTTGATGGTGAGGCGGAGGGGGCGAGGGCTGGGCTCCGACGGGCCCTTCAGACCTCCCAAGGCCGGCCTATACACATCTGCATCGACAATACCAGCGTTATTCAGGGGATTCGCGGTAAGATCCCAGACTCCTCACAAGCGGCCTTCCTCGAGATCCAGGAGGTAGCTAGGATACACGATATACAAACCCATTGGTCTCCTGGGCACCAAGGTATTAAAGGAAACGAAGAAGCAGACAGCCTAGCTAAGGAGGGAACAACTCTACCAGTCCTTAGGGGCCAACTAGCTACTCTATCAGGTATCAAGTGGCTTGCTAAAGAGCAGCCAAGACGCCAATATAGACGATGGTGGAAACAAGAGGCAACTCCCCGCTATACCCAACTAGGGCTCAAGGCTACCCTTGCTTGCCCTCCTGAACTTGGCCTCCCTAGGGCTGCCCTTCATCACCTCCTCGCGGCACGGTCAGGCCACGGGGACTTTGAACAATATCACCAACGCTTTAACCACACAGAAGCACTACTCACCTGCTCCTGTGGATGGGTTAAGGAGGCAGACCATCTAGTCTACTGCCGAAAGACCCTACTGAGGAGGCAACAGTGGCCCACCCTCTACCCCTACAGCCGCCTGGAGCCCGTAGGACCTATAGGGTCCCTCGATCGCTACTTCAAGGGGCTAATCACTGACTCTGAAGGCTTCCAGGCCTTCCTCTGCGTGACAGACTTCTTCCAGAAGATCTGCCCGCGGTACTAGGAGATAGGTCATAACCTATCCTCCAAACGACAAACTACCTCTATTAAGAAACCAGATGGTTATAACGGAACTAGGGCACCAGTGGGAACTAGGGATGGATAGAACACATAGTAGCTCACGAGCAAGATTTGGAGGACGTCAGGAGACGGCGTGTACTATATAGTATATAGCTAGAGCCTGCGACCCTTCACGCCACATACCCTTCGGGAGGTCTGCCGCAAGGGCGGCTGCGCCCTTGCCGCCATGGCGTTAAATAGAACAACAACAACAACAACTATATAACTTGCAACTTCCGACCCAAGCTATCGTACACTGTAATCAACTCACACAAAATCTATACCGTATCATCTCAATACCTCACTACACTCCAGATTGTAGATCACCATGGCCATCATTGCTGTCGCAGGTGGCACGGGGGCAGTAGGCAAGACTATCGTCGAGGGCATTGTTGCTCATGGCGGCCACAAGGTTTTCGTTCTCTCAAGAACGGTAAGTATTTATTCGTGAATCTACAACATCTCTTTGCAACACTGACTGACGCTCGATCAAATAGAGCCGAGAACCAAAAGATGGGGTACAGTTTCTCGCCGTTGATTACAAGGACGTTGAAGCCGTCAGCACGATCTTGCAAGATAACCAGGTTGACACTGTCATTTCCGCCATGGGTGTCGTCACGCCACAAACCAACGAGGCTCAAATCAACCTGGTCAAGGCATCGAACAAGTCCAGCTCGACGCGCCGCTTCATCATCAGTGCGTATGACATGCTGCACACAAGGGAGTAAGAACACCCCTACCCCGTCAATCTTACCATGGATGCTTATAATGCCTCAGCCAAATTTCGCATTATCCTCTCGCCCAGTACGCGTTTGAGGCAATCGACGAACTTGAAAAGACAGACATCGAGTACACTCGCGTGGTGAACGGCTTCTTCTTGGATTACTTTGGTATGCCGCACTACAAGTCGCATCTCCACCCCTGGGTCAACTTCGTGAACTTGGAGAAGAAGTGGGCTGTCATTCCTGGTGACGGCTCAGCCAGAGCCAACTTCATCACAACGCAGGACATGGCAAAGTACATTGCCCGCCTGGTCGGTCTTGACAAATGGTCGAAAGTGAGCAGCATCGTAGCTCAGAACCACTCTATTTCTGAGATACTTGCATTGGCGGAGAAGACACGAGGTGAGACCAAGTCTTGCTCAAGTTTGCGTGGATTCCGAATTCTTACTGACAGATGATTGCACACAGGCCCCAGCTTCAGGGTCGCTTATGATGACTTGGAAAAGCTCAAGACGGGAAAGATTTCTTTCATTGAGGACTTCCCGGGTTTCGAGCTCAGTCGTGAAGAGTCGGAGGCCTTGTTTGCAAAGGTTCACTACTATGCGGGCATCGGCAAGTTTCTTGTTCCCACTGAGGACACTTTGAACTCCAAGTTTCCGGATATTGTTCCGAAAACGACCGCTCAAGTGTTTGAGGAGTCATGGCAGGGTAAATGAGATATTTCTACACGTCGATTGATGAAGTCTAGTGCCCGCCATCGGGAAAAACGGCATTATATTAACTCATTTGAGCGGTTTTCTTCAGAGGCCAATTGAAGTCTATTTCTTGAGCAGTCACCAGCTTGATTAATTCTCTGTCAACAGTCCTTGCATACTGGCCAGGTGCCTCGCACACATCTTCCTGTATTCTCCTGCAGATCCCCATCGCATACTGAGTTCATCCAAGAATGTTGTCAAACCAAGTATGTCAGATTGACCGGCTTGACTGGCAGCTTCGTCATCTGAGAGTCGATGCAGGTTGGCGGATGCATTATACACGGCATCGAATATGAACGGCGAAATAATGGCAAGGTTTCCGATGGGGTTCTCCCCGTCGAATAGTTGGTTGGAGAGCGCTTTCGCAATGTTTCGTACGTCCAGACTCGCCTGCCAGACGGCCCTCGCTGAGCACTTCTGGATCTTTTTGAGTTCACGACTCTCTGCTTCGTCCTTATGATGAGGCTTTACGAGGAATTTGCCGTCTGGGGTAATCTTTACCCACAAGGTGAGCTTTCTGACGCAAAGGAACAGGGCCGAACGAGCGGCGAACCGGGGTCCTATCAGTCGAAGAGTAAGGTCAGTGCTGGCTGGAGATTTTGACTCTTGGTCGACTGTATCAATCCATTCTAGTATTTTCTTTGAATGACTGATGATATCTTCAATATGTGCTTGATCGAGTGTGCCCTCAATTCGGGATAGTACGAGTGCGTGGTCAGTAAGGAGGGCGGCTTCACAGAGTCGTGAGAACCCGGAGCGTTCTGCAGGAATTTCAAGGTACCAGTCATACTCGTAGTCCCCAAGTGCATCATAGTCGGGAGATTCCTGTAGTCATCAGTAAGAGAAAGACCTCGTTATGGGACAGTGATGGCGGTGAAGTGATCGTGATTAAGTACTAACCCAGTCATCGTCAAGCATGGTCAGTTTCATGTCTTCCTGAGGTCTCAGAACAGCACATGGACGCTTGCTTCCGACAGACATAAGTCGATCAAGTATGAATACCGCCCACCATGACCTCCTTCTTTCTTCATCGTCCGTTTCGAACCACAATATCTGTCCAGTAAATGTCAGTTTCACCATTAATGAACACTTTGAGGGCGTCAATCAATGACTTACAGGCTTTCTTAACGCGACGGTATCAGTTGATCCATGGAAAGCCGTGTCTCTTGTTGCCCAGGATACGCCCACAAGTTCGATGTACCGAGTGCACAATCCAATGCTCATCCATGCGGCAGGGTAGACCGCGTGGCAATATTCGTAAAGCGCAACAAGAATCATTGCTTGGAGAACTGGCAGTGACACAACTCCGCCAGCCACGAGTATGTTCAAGAACCCTTTGGTCTGGCCATACAGTTCGCTGCAAGTTTTATCGTCGGGGTTGGACGTAACAAGTCTCATTGCCAGAGCAAGCGCAACTATGTCCGGCTTACAACTCTTAGCAAATGGAGCTTTCAGCTGCTTCTTGGTGGATATGAACCGAAACCAGACGTGGAAGGTTTTGAAGTACTCGTCGCAGGCACTTTTGACCTTATCACTTTCATTAATGATCGATAGCACAGCCTTTGAGTTGTCCATAGCATTAGCTATTGTGCCATGTGGGAACTAAGCTGATGGTATTACCTCAGGTATTGAGATGACTGGTTGGTACAATTCTTCAAAAGACGACTCAGTATGATAAGAATCGCCGTCGAGAAAAGCAGAAGCTGGGAAAGCGCTGTTGATATGTTGGGACTGAGTCTCCCGAGACAGGGCGCTTAGCGAAGATCTGCCGTCGGGATCATCGATGAGGTGAATTTCATCCGACGGCGTCAGCATAAGCATTTCGTCGTCGTCATTGGGGATCTGGCGATGATTGCAGAATTCTTTCTCAATCGCATCAACTCGAGCTTGCAGAGCGGCAAAGTCCGCTGCACTAGGTGGGCGATCCGGCTCATGTTGTGAGCCATGGAGTCGACGAACTTGATGGGGGCGATCATCGCGAGGAAGCTCTTCGTCGCGCCGCCTTTTGTCGCCCGCTCTTGCGATTTTATTGCCGTCGGATAGCATAGCGAAAATGCTGCAAGTCAATGTCGCGCTATGAGGTGGTGGTGTAGTTGATCTGGGGAAAGGGAGAAAATACGAAAGGTGAATAATCGGCACCCCTTGGCTTTGGCATCGCCAGGTATTTGCGCCCCAGCCACGGCCGACCTGGGGTGTCTCAAAAGTGTGGCTTGACAAGCGTATTCAAGTGCACTCGCAACGAGTCCCTTTGCTCTCTCCTTTTTTCCATCCCAAATTACCTTATTTGAAGATTTGAAATTGCACCATGAAAACACTTAGACCCAGACGAATTATACAAGTGTGAAGTATTTCAGGTGGTGAAAAGAGTGTCGCAAATTGCCTAATTGGGATGCAACGTGAAGCAGTTGATTATGGCCCTTGATGTGGATCAACAAAGGTGTCCAGGGTTTGGCCAGACGCAAGCAAAGGTGAAGTTCTTCACAAATACAAGGAAAGGAGAGGTACTGCCTACTGATTGCGCTCACTTGAATTCCTTCTTGCAAGCTCTACAAAAGCCAGCTTCTACCCATCCGAGTCAACTTGTCCTCTTCTTCCTCTCGCACAAACAAAACGTCAATCTTGCCAAAAGCCCGCGCCCGCGCCCTCACGAAAGCAAATAGTTGCAGATCACGCACGCAATTGTCACATAACAAGCTTCTTGTGACTATCATTCTCACAGCTACCAGCCAGACCAACGTAAAGTAAGCAAGGCGCAAAACAATCAGAGACTTTGTTTATTCTATGCTGATTTTCTTACGCAGCTGCTCCTAGACTCCCTCCATAATGTGTCAAAACATGTATTACACGTTCGATTGCGGCCATCGCATCGGCCATGTCGCGGTCCTTCGCTGCGACAAATGTGTCATCTCTGGTTTCGACTGCTAGTATCGCGAGACTTGTGAGGATGAGAAGCTGCCAGGTGGATCGGGCTTGTGTCGCGACTGCAGACTAGCTCCTCCCATCGCGACCGCGCCTACGCAGGTTCAAGACGGAAAGGGACAAAGTTTCTGGAAGAAGACTGGACAAATGCTCGCTGCTGTGGTTGGAGCGATCAAGCCATCGACAAAGTAAGGGTTGACTGACAGTCGCGACGTAGGATTGGATTGTATGGCTCTCTGGAGGAAGCTGCTCCCGTAAACTTTGTTATTGGCTTTCACAGCGGAAAATTCGCATAGCGACGCGTTGGTTTGGATCGTGACGAGAATGAAGGGGGTTTATTACAGGGCTCATGACGTGTCATTCTGGTGGCGATAACAGCGTTAATACTATCAATCAACAAAAGCTTTCAGATAATACTGTGAACAATCACTACTGGAAATGAATGGCACTAGAATTTGAGATGCAAGATGGACCTTGAGCGTGTACGCGCACCAAAACACCTCAATTGATTCACCGAATATGGGATACGGCAACGCCAAAACGCGTGGCGCCGATGCGTCTGGTAAAATCTACAACCTCGATCTAATGAGCTGTTCATTCAGCTTAGCCTCTGCTTTCTTCCTAGAGTCTTCCCAAAAGTTGGCTTTCGCGGATCCCATGGCTACCCATATGTCGAGCAACTTGTCGTCGAAAGGTGGCAAGACGCGACCTGTCGTTCCGGGCGCTGGGTCCCCTGCCACTGATCTGAAGTACTCAAATACCTCTTTATAAAAGGGTGCTATGGTGTAGTAATCCTTGCCTCCACCGAATTCGGCAACACGGTCTTTCTCCCACTGCTTCTGCTCTTCCTTTGGCGGCAAAGGGTTGCCCCTGCCTGCCAGAAGACGGGAGACTGCTACAGCCTGCCACTCAAAGAGACGGAAAGTAAATCCACCTCCACACTAGGCCACATTTGTTAGCCTTGGTCTTTCATCTAAGAGGGCGGTCGATTACTTACCATGCCTAAGAAGGCGAGGGCTGGATCTTCGATATCCCAAGTGTGGAAGTAAACTCCCGACAACCGACGGTCAGCTTGGCGCATGCGTTCTTGCACTTCGGGCAAGAAGGGAAAGCTAAAGGTGAAGCCAGTCCCAAAGACCACATAATCCACACCTTCAACTATGGTACCGTCTTCAAAGATGATCGCGCCGTTATCTGAATCGAACTTGATGATCTGTTTCTGGACGGAGATGTGGGGGTGTGTGAAAGGAGCCCAGCCAAAGTGAGGCAAAGGCTCCCCGCGAAGTGAAGCATAGACCGGATGTTGAACAACTGGGAGAACTTCGTGAAGGATCTCGTGAGACGACACTGAACCTCCAACGACGATGACTTTCTGTGAATCCCGTTAGTGTCAGACTTCCATTAGGGTTTAGTACGTTATTAAGAGTATTTACTTACCTTTCCCTTGTACTTGTCGGAATCTCTGAAGTGCTTGCTGTGTACAATCCGTCCAGGAAACCTCTCGTCATATTCTTTGATCCCCTCAATATTTGGTAGCCAGGGTACGTTATAGTGCCCGGTTGCTACAATGAGCGCATCAAAGCTCTCTTGCCACCAGTGGTCTTTTCCAGGAAGCTCTTTTCTTAGTGTCAAAACCCATTTGTCGCCCTCTTTGGTTGCAAGCTCGACAGTAGTACTGAGTTCGAGCAGTTCCTCATGCCCATGGCGGACGAAGATGTTCTCGACCCACTCTCGAATTTGTTCCCGGCCGCGGAAAGGAGCGTCGTCACCATACTTCTCTCGGATCCGATCTGTCAGAGTTTCCGGAAAGGGCTCAGTAGTAAAGCTCATAATCTCTGGGGCAATGTTGGTGTGGAGATGCTCATGCTGAGCGGTATCTGAAAATCGGATCTGGTGGCTATTTACGGCCTCTGACTTGGGCGTCTGGGCTGGGAGTTGAAGTGGAATTGGAACGGGAGCATCGGCTTTGCCATCTAGGAGAGTCTTGAGAGATGGAATACTGGCGGGCAAGTGCGGAGTATAGATCCTATGGCAATGTCAGAAGTCTTGTAGAACTAAGGAGAACAAGTGTTGAGCTTACCAGGTTCCTCCCGGGATGGGTCGTCGATCAAAGACTCGGACTGTGTCGAAAGCTTGTTCCTTGACCAAGGCATCTGTAGCAATTGCGCCTGACGGTCCAGCGCCGATTACGGCTACTCTTCGAATCTTGCCCGTCATATCGATTGAACTCTATCAATAGCCCAATGCAAAGTCGCAGAGATAGCAATGAAGATAGTGCTTAGCGGCTTGCTAGTTGTCAAAGTCTCATTGTACAGCAACTCCTGAGTTTCCGTGGCTCTTGATAGACATTTAAATTCCATCAAAAAAGACAGTCTAATTAAACACCGCCGGCTCGGCATCAATTTATTCTGTTTCGGCCCGTTGAACAATGGCGCCACGAGATGGGTGGCATTGCGTCTTGTTGGAAGTCGAGCACGCAACCCGATTTAGTGTGGGTCAAAGGATGCGTCTTGACCACACCAAGAGCGAATCGATATCAGGCGGCAGCAAGCGCGTATCGGAGAGAAGCCGGCTGCAGGTCCAAGATTTCCATTCTCGGCGGTAAGTCTCCGTCTTGCGGCAGAGTCTCGCGGCTTTTCGACTACACAACACCAGTCTACATCGATGTCGCCATTGTCCAATCGAATCCCGGATCCCTCTTATCCCATCAGATCACAGAAGGCCTCATACGATTATCACGACGCAGTTGACTCTGCAGGCTCGAAAGGTCCAATGCGATCTCAACGTCTCGCCAGAGTAATTCAATGCTTAAACACGAGGAAGGAACATTATTTCATTAGTTTCTTACGCTACTCCAGCTTCCGTTATCTCCGTCTTGATCAAAAGGATACCCTTGCTTGGCATGCCGTCCTTGTCGAGCAACCTGACGAAGCGATATCCGAGCCTCAGCCTATCCAAGCGGACGCATGCCCATCCAGTCATAACATCCGGACCAACGACATCATTCATGACGATGAAGGAGAGGAAAGCCAGCTCGGGAACAATGCCCTCGACGTTAAGGAACTCGATCAACTCGCCTCCAAAATTAGGACTGGTGCCAGTACTCTTACTCGTCTGGCCGCTGTAGCCAATCTGTGTAACTTGCTCTCCGTCCGCATCTTCACGCACCATGGCCGTCAGCGCATCTGGCTCGGTATGCAAGCCAACCTTGACGTAATGTATGAAATTTGTCGGATCATCATGCGGATTGAGAAGAGGGAGATTTTGAGCCGCCAGCACTGTGACAGCGACTCTATCCAGTTTCTTGCTCTCGATATTGGACCCCATGTCATCCTCTTCCGACTCGCCGGTAGGGTCGCGTCGGTAACCATTAGGCTTGAGAACGTACCCATCCGAGCCCGCAAACATGCCTTCGTTGAGAATCATGCCCACATCCCAGGACTGCCAGTTCAACGCGACTACCTGAACACCAGCTCGCCAGAAGATGACAGGATCAAAGTTGGAAGAGTCAACCCGCATGCCGTGTGGGTAGGTCCTCATGAGAAAGTCCCTGTTGTGCGTGAACAAGGCCTTTGGCATCCTCCTCTGGATAGCAAATGCTGCCTTTTCCGAACGCGAGAAGATATGATTCGGCATCGATGCCTCGGCCTGCTCAAGAGACTTGAATGTAATGCCACGCGTGTAGATGTCCAAGCGGCTAAGTCGAGAGATGACCTTGGGCGGCTTGACCTTCGCCGCTTTCTTTTCTCCTCCTTCCGTCGTTGTGACCTCCAAGATGCTACTGCCATCGTCGTCGAAGCCTTCATTGACGCTTTCGGCACCGTCCTTGTCGTTCGGCACGTATTTGACCTTGACAAGAATCTTCCTGCGCAGCTGTTCGGGCGAGGCTAGAGAAGCGGGATCTAGCTCGGGCACAGGGAGGAGAAATTCTCCCCATATCTCCTCCATGATGTCGACCATGGCGGCCTGTTGCAGTGGAGTGCAGTGCACTTCCAGGCTAACAATGAGTGGCAGCTCCGATGTGACAAAAGCGTATTCCCTGACGACTTGGCAAACGTCGCGGAAGAGAATTTCCTTGGTTAGAGTGAACCCGTGAAGAACCCGCGGCTCTGCCCTGATAATGTCCGAAAGCCTGTCGTCGGCGGTCCTGCCCTCCGCGTCCACCGATTCAAACTTGTTCATGATCCAACGGCCGACCTTGATGCCTAATTTGTCTCTTCGACTGAGCTTCGCCGGTGTGTCGTTCGCGGGCGTAGGCTGCTTGCTGTTCTCATCAGTTCCGTTTGGGTTGTATCCGGATTTATATTGCTCCACGCCGTCCCAGACGTCAATCTCGATACAACGACATCCACGGAGTAGGACGTCTCTATATGCTTCGGCGCTGGAGTCGCTGGAGAGTTGATTTCCGGTGAGGTAGGTGTTGTGACTCGAGCTAATGAAGTAGCTACTCAGCGGCCAGGACAGGTCCTGAGGAGCCGTCATCTCGAGAACATCGCCGCATGGTGAGGTGATGTACTTGATCAGCTCGAAAAGGTCCAGCTCGTCTTTGTCGATGAGGTAACCCGCCAAACCGTTGGGATCCTCGGCTTGCGCGTGCTGCATGAAAATGCTGATCTGATCTCGAGTCCATGTGTTGTTCGCGGTAGCATATTTGTTGAAAAGCTGGGAGAGGTGGCCCAGTAGAGATTCGTCTAGCTTCTCTTGCACACCTTTGCGCTCGCCGCTTGGGTGACCACCGCCGGCCCGGTGCTGCTGAAGCGGGAACTCGGTCGACATTGATCACAAAAAAAGATGTAAAATTTTGACTTTGAACTAATCAAAGAGTTAGTAATCTTCAGGAACTAGAAGGTAGCGATTATGGGTGTTGCTTTAAACTGTTGGACTAAGCCCTGCAGACAATACGTTATTTCTTGACTTTGGCTCCCTCTTTCGTCGCGTTATGTAATGGTCCTGGAGATGTTACCCGAAATGGCATATATAGAGGAGGAGCCCCATCTCGGTGGGAGGTTTCCTAGGCGGGGCGAAAGTGAAAAGGGTCTCTACGATTATCGTATTAGTGAACTTACGAACCGTCGGCCTGGCCGAGGGCTGTCTTTGGCTTTGTGGAACCCTGTGTTTGGCATGAAAGGGCCCAAGGTTTGCGAAGTAGAATCGGCTATCACGGCAACGTAACGACTGGGCTTAAGTAGTAGAGAAAAATGATGAGGGAAAGGCTGGGGTGAGCACTGAGAACTACTTTAAGGAAGCACCGACCGCAGCAGATTCCGGGCATTACGGAACCCGGGTACGGCATCAGACCCCACTTGATCGGTAGATCGTGTGAACGATCTACTCAGAGGTTTTCTGTAAAGACTACATCTCGAAACACAGAAAATCCATGCAAGGGGGCCATGTACGATGAACCTGTCTAGTTTCCAAGAACTGCGTTGATACTCATTGATACTTGTTGCTATGGTAGACCTTGCGTCATGTAGCAGAACAATGGCCACGGTATGTCTGTACCAATTCATTAATCCTTCAGGACCACCGCAACGTTCTCCCCATCATCCACCTCGACAGTCTCGATCTCGGAATGGTAGTTCTTGAATGCTCGAGTTGGCAAACGCTTCTGAAACATGTTCTCCAGCTCCAAATAACTGCGGCCCTTCATCTCTGGGAAGCAGAAGTAGAGGTAGATAGAACACAGCAGCGATGGTCCAAAGAAAACGAAAGCAACCTTGCCTCCGAGATTGGCGTTGCTGGGGTTGATCAAGAACGGCATGAGCTGCGTGACAAGACATGCCGCCGCTGTGTTGCTCATCACGTTGATGAAGTACGTCTTTTGACGAAGACGAGGGGATTCAGTCTCACCACCGACGGCATATCCGCTAGCACCGATCGAAAGTTGGAACTAAACATCGCTTGTTAGCGACGGAAGAAAGGAAATTAAAGAAGGATTCTTTGGTTTGATTTGACTTACAATGAATCCCCAAAGAGCCATGAGTGCAACCATGGCAGTAAGAGCGCTCTGGTTAGTTTTGGGAACACCCAGGCCACCGATCACTAATAGAAGTGCCGTCATAGTCACAGTTCCCCAGACTATCAGTGGTCTGCGACCGACTCTTTCTACCAAGAACCACGAACAGATGTTGCCAAGTAGCTGGATACTGTAGCAAACCTGGGCAATACCGATAGGGTTACCCACTCCAGCAATAGTGAAGAAACTGTCAAACAATTCTGTTAGTAGGTGAATCACTTCATGGAGGGTGGCACTGACTATGAGAGGTAGCCCACAACCAGCTGAGCACCAGCAAATTGTTGTGTCAAATACACCATGCAAACAATTGTGGTCCTGCGCAAATTGGTGCCCCGAAAACAGTCGAAGTACGAGGCGCCACCTTTGCTTAATGCCTTCTCCTTTTCAAGTGTTGCTTCCATAATTGCCAAGGTCTCTTCCACGTTGTGTCTCGGGCCATTGAATTTCCCGTAGTGACTTCCCGGCTTCTTCGCGTCTTCCCTTCATCAGCAGCCATGATGGAGACTCTGGGAGCAAGATTCCGCCAAGTACCAGCATCAAGACTGGAGACATCAGCTGTGCGAGTACAGGCAACCTCCAGCCCCAGTCACTCTTGATGAAAGACCCGCCGTAGCCGACGAGAGCGCAAGACCACTGCCCAATAACAATCATGGTGTTGATGAGAATGAGACTGTCAGAGCCCTCCCGGATAGGGGCTAGTTAGAGGTAGTAAGGAGTCCAAGCAACAAAGGAGCAGCTCAGATATATATACAGCGCAGGGAGTACACGTCGAGGGAGGAGCAGATTTCAGTAATTCATCATTCTACCCCTAACTGCAGTTG
This sequence comes from Colletotrichum phormii, assembly GCF_030913505.1. Taxonomy (NCBI): domain Eukaryota; kingdom Fungi; phylum Ascomycota; class Sordariomycetes; order Glomerellales; family Glomerellaceae; genus Colletotrichum; species Colletotrichum phormii. Next base: position 427,281 of record NW_026851469.1, read on the forward strand.
GCCTCTGAGAGCTTCCACCCTGCGTCAGCACCACAACTTGACAGAGACATACTCCGCGTAAAGCGTCCGGTGCAATCTCGGCGACGTATACGGGACCCAGTGCGTGGCCCAACCCGTACCCAACGGTGCTGATAAGCTTGCCGCCAAATAGCTTCAAAATCGAGTTCGAGAAACCTTGAACGATGATGCCGGTAATGCAAAGAACACAACCGCAGATGACAACCATGCGGCGGCCGATGATGTCCGAGATGAATCCGGTGCAATATGCTGCTAGCACGATGCCGACGGTAGTAGAGGCATTGAGTATTTGCTGGTCTTGGGTCGGAATCTCCTTGATGCCGGAGGTCGTGGTCGTTCCGAAGCGATCGAGGGAGGCAGGAATAGCGAGGATGTTGCCGACGAGTGCAAGTTCGTACCCGAAGTTGATAGGTAGAATGAAGATGAGAAGGCCTATTGATGTGATGCGGTCAGATTCAGTTGCTGTGAGAGAAAAATGAAGGTCATAAGAGTTGCTTACACCACGCTAATACTCTCTTGTTCTTGGACAGCTCAGCGAAGCCTGCTGGCTTTTCTGGAACCACTGCCATTGTGCTTGTAGTCAACTTGCCAACCAGCCGCAAAAGGTAATGAATGCCTCCAGAGAAAGTCCTCGATGCGAGAAGGGCGCTGGCAACGGAATGAACCGAGTGATACGATCCTCGAGTTGTCTCGAGATTGACGAGAGAGAAATTGAAGCCATCAGGAAAACCATCGATTACTTATAGCCCCGGTCCTTAGTTTATATCAATGCGATCCGGGGTTACTCCCGCATCCAACTGGTTGATACCGAAACCACATGTTACCCCATGGGTTGCGCCCACCTCCGAGTCTCTTACCCCACAGCTCAATGCTACCCCAGCAGACCCATCGTGTTTAATGCTGTGAATGGTCAAGCTAGTTCACCGCGGCGAATTATTTAGTGTTAGTCCCTCCCCGCGGTCACGTTTGCTTGACTATTCTTCTCCCCCCTCTTCAACTTTCCTCGGCACATCGGAGAATTGCCAAAGACTCTTCTGAGAGGCAGTCCGATTTTCTTACCCGGCAAATTGGTTCAATGACGAAGCGATCCTGCGATGGATGTAGACGGCGGAAGGTCAAGGTATGGGATTCCAACATCAAATTACATGGGAGTGTAGGCTAAATGCGACATGTTATACATACACAGTGCGATGCACAGAGCCCGCAGTGCTCCAATTGTCTGATGTCTTCCATGACTTGCGAATACACAGTTCCGGCAAAGAAACGGGGACCGCCCTTTCGGGCTCACAGAACAGATCAGATCAGAACTCGGAATAAGGACAACCAGTTGAATAGCGTGGTGTCTGTCTCAGGGCACTCTCAAGCTGCTGGTTCTCAAGTTGAAGATTCCTTTGTTGACAGTCCACCAAACGATAATCTATCTCTAGGTTGCAGTCACCCACAGAAGAATTGCATCCATGCTGCATTCGACGCAGCCATTGGCGATCTTCTCTCAGCTCTGGGGAAAGCCCTGCCATACGTCCCACTTGAAGACGTTCTGTCTTCCTGCATTGATCTTTACCTGCAATGGGAGTTCCCAACTAGCCCTATCATCTGCGAACCGATGGTTCGGCAAATGATGCATGGCGTGGTCCCAATCCTCCGGAGAGAAACTTCACTGTTTAGCGACCTGACAACTAGCCGTACCACCTCAGACATTCCAGCCATCCGGGATTTTGCCCTCATTACGGCCCTCTGCGCCGTCGTCTCCTCCACTCTACCAGCCGAGATATTTCCCGGTGGCGCAGCACTTGCGATGCCGTTCCTCAGGACATCGCGAGAGGCTCTTCGTCTCTACCAGGACTACGACATCGAACACCCAGAGTCGAGCTCAATAATCATCCGGTATTTCCATTCCAACTCATTACATGCTCTCGGAAAGACAAGCGTGTCATGGCACGCCATGGGCGAGGCACTTCAACTGGTGCAAGAGATGCGATTGTACGATGAGGCATCCTTCAGCGGTCTCGAGTGGCCCGAGGCTCAGCTAAGGAGAAACACCTTTTGGCATCTCTATATTGGGGATAAGTCCGCTTCGATTCTTAACAAAGTCCCCATCTCGCTTCACCAGATGTGTCTGGACACGCCTATTACCACCATATTTGACAAGACTGAGGATTGCAAACTCCTTCAGCCCGGTCCCGAAATCGATGATGCTGCCGGTTTTGAGTGCCGATTACGTCTATGTTTTAACCTTTGCTTCCAGCTTTGGTACACAGCTTCCGAGATGCTCGTCGACTTAAACCTCCTTTCACGCCTACACGGCAAAACTGGATCGATTCCCTCAGGTACTTCGAACGATGCATCAGACTTGAAGAAATCTACTATGCAGTCATACTTTGACTTCACCAGTATTATACACAGTTGTCCAGCTTGGGTCCGTGATCCCAAAGCTGCAGTCTTGGGAACGATCAGCGAGTCAACAGCCCAGTTCCGAGTCCGCGCAATATTCATTCAGAAAGCCAACTTATTCGTCACGTTCCACATATTGCGCCTCGTCCTCCTAACTCGCTTCTCTGAACGAGGCTTCATCGAGGTTCTGGGGCTAGTAGATGACCCAGTGATGCTTGCCATGCGAAAAGTCGAGATAGCGAGCGATCTCCTGGGGGCTGTGTCGGACATTCCCTTTGAGGCCCTACAAGCCAACGGAGAGCCTTGCGTAAACACAATCCTCTTTTAAAATTGCGCTGGAAACAAGGACTGACTTTTGAACAGGTTGAAAAGCTCCGACAAGTGGGTGTGGCTCTCCTCGAAATCATCCACAATGTCGGCAACGAGGCCATCTCCACTCGTGCTAGATCCCTCTTTGGCACGCTGTTGGACATTCTAGCCCGGCTAAACTCCAGGATATCAAACGAGCTGAGCAATGATCGCGAGTCATGATTGTGAAAGCGTTCGTCGGCAATTCGGATCGGGGTCATGGTGTGGTCTACAATTCTCCGCGGCGAATTGGTCCACTTCCCCATCTCGGGCCCAGATCCCCCAAGTTGATCAGATGTTCCCATCGGAACGGCATGTGGCTATAAACTTGAAGTTGCTGAGGCCATGAACGTGTGTTTGTTTCATTCCAATTCATTGTTCAGCTGTCAGTCATCCGATTCGTTAAGATCTGAGTTGCAACGATGGGAACGAAGCGCAGTTTCACCAACCCAATTGTGCCTGGGTTCGCGCCAGACCCATCGATCGTGTTTGTCAATGGAGTCTTCTTCATGGTGACTTCATCTTTTCACATCTTTCCTGGGCTACCTATCTACGCCTCAACAGATCTTCAAGAATGGAAGCACATGGATAAGTAGAGATGCATGCGCTACACAGCCAGCGCCTCACTAAGGACGGTCCACGTACATGTGCTTACTGACGACAAGGCAACGCAATCAATCGCAAGGAGCAGATCTCCCTCAAACATGCGAGCACATCAGTGATGCCTTTGGATACAAGGAACATCATGGTCGCCAGTGCCGGCCTCTTTGCGCCAACCATACGCTATCACCAAGGCACTTTCTACATCATTTGCACGAATGCAACGCACGACCAGGACACGTTCGCCCTGGACAACTTCTACATTTCCACTACCGATATCTGTTCAGGTAGATGGTCCGACCCAATTCGTTTCCCTTTCAACGGTATCGACCCCAGTCTGTACTTTGACGACGACGGTCGCGCCTACGTCCAGGGATGCTGGATGATAGACCGCCTCAAACAACCCAGCTGCACGATCAAGCAATTCGAAATTGATATCGCAACGGATAAGGCCATAAGCGACACCTGCGAAATTTGGGGCGGTTTTGCGCGCTACGATACCGAGGGTCCTCATATTTACAAGCGAGGAGGCTACTATTACCTCCTCGTCGCCGAAGGCGGCACCTTTGAGCATCACATGTTGAGCATCGGACGCTCAAAAGACATCTGGGGACCCTACGAGTCGTGCGAGACGAACCCTATCATGACTGCCGATGGGACACCAGACGAGTACATTCAGAATATTGGCCATGGCGAATTGTCCCAGGACCAGAGCGGCGCTTGGTGGGCTGCCGTCCTTGGTGTGCGGAACGAGAACGGTCGTCCGCCGCTTGGGCGGGAAACATTTCTTACCGCGGTCGATTGGCCGGAAGACAGGTGGCCGACGATTCAGCAACCCGCGATGGAGTTATAACGAGTTCTTTCTGGCCCTGTTGGTGGCAGTAAATCACTGATCCACGAGGCTCTGGCAGGTGTTGATCTCGTATACATCCGCGATCCTGAGTTCGACAGGTACCACATTAGCGGCGCGAAAGACTTCACACTGCGGTGCAGTGCAAGCAACTTATCTGCTCCTACCGGTACCAGCACCTTTGTCGGCAAGCGACAGAGATCTATTGTTTTGTTGTTTTTTTTGTTGTTTTTTTTATATTTAACGCCCAGAGATCTATTGATGCCTCTGCTTCTGTAAGACTCAAAGTTGCCAGGGCCACAAGAGGGAAGTCTGTAAGAGCTGGGCTCGCCATTTATAAGGATGCACCGCGGCACGTCTCTCTTTCCTTTGATTTCGAGTCTTCAGAAGTGTTGTTCAAAGTGACGACAACAACAGAGTACAAGCTTCAGTCAACTCCCATTCCAGTAAACGTTGACACAACTGTCCTGGGAATGCGTCTGGAAGCAACTGCGCAGGAGTGCACATTTATGTATCGCGAGAACGATCTGGGGGACTGGATAGAAGCGGGGACGGCGCGAGTTGCCGACTTGGTTGAGAGAGAGATGACAGGTCCGATCTTTGGTGTCTTTGCGCACGCTTTGGTGGAGGAAACCATCGGTTCCGAGGTTCAATTCAGCAGTTTCGTGATAGACAGCAATACGGCGGCAGTTGAATTGAACCCCAGCATTCGGAACAAAATTAAGCATGATTTTGTCAGAGCTGGGTAATTCGAACGAAAAGTCACCGTTGATACGCCGCTTGAGGAGAAATCGGCGTCTTGGTTCGTCCGCATAAGCTGTGGCTGCCCTCGCGTGACGTAGTTCTCCAACTCCCCATCAATTACCGAGGTACGCGATCATCTGCTTGAACATAATCAATGAAAGTTGAAAAGCCTCTCGAGCCCTCGACTCCTGTCACGATAAGTTGAGAGCAGAGCCTGCTTAATCCCTAGCTGCAATAACCCGTACCAATTTACTGACTCTGGTCGATCATTCCCGGGCACGATGGATCCAGCACAACTGCCTCCGTGGGATCTTTCCCCCGGCGTCACCTCTCGCTATGTTGACACTTCACCCGTAGGATTGAAGTTCCATATTCTCGAGTCTCTCCCAAAGGATTCTCCAACCAAGACCCTCCCGCCCCTGATCCTGCTTCTTCACGGCTTCCCAAACCTATCCTTCGACTGGTCTGCTGTCATGCCGAAGCTCGCCGCAGCCGGATACTACGCAGTGGCTCCCGACATGAGAGGCTTCGGTCGGACCCATAACGCCAACCTCAGTCCGATCAGCGAAGAAACCATCCGTCCTCTCACCGCGTTGCGAGATGTGGTGACTCTGGTCCACGCACTCGGCTACGAGACCATTCACACTCTCATCGGGCACGACCTAGGGGCGTTCGTGGCTTCCATGTGCGCTATCACGCGGCCAGATATGATCAAGTCTTTGGTCCTGATGGCGCATCCGTTCAAGGGATCTCCACAACTACCCTTGGGAACGGGAGCAGCGCCGCAATTAGCTTCTTTGCTTCGACCGAAATATGAGGATGGGGGTAAGGTGATCCAAAATGACAATGATATACAATCCTCACTCTTGAGGCTCGACCCACCAAGAAAGCATTACAAGTATTACAACGCTTCGTCAGGAGCAGTCGACGAATGGACTCATCCCACAGGCCAGCCCATGCACGAGTTCCTCCGGGGGTACTTCCATCTCAAATCCGCAGACTACAGTCTGAACAAGCCTCGACCCCTCGAATCCTGGACCGCGCAAGAGATCTCCGTCATGCCACACTACTATGTCATGAGAGCCAACCTATCGATGCGCGGAAACATCGAGCTGGACATGGCACAAGAGTCGGCCGACGTACGAGCCAAGCTCAGTGAAACACCATGGCTCACCGACGCGGAACTACAAGTATATGTGGACGAATACTCCCGAAACACGTTCCGACTCTCTTTGTTGTGGTACAAAGTTCTCATAGACCCGGCCCTGTCCGCAGACCTCCTCTGTTTTGCGGGAACAAAGCTCGCGATCCCGACAAAGTACGTCTCTGGGACACATGACTGGGGTACGTACCAGGTTCCTGGTGCTCTCGAGGCCATGAATAGCGGTGAGAGCGTTCGATCTGATTGCTGGAGGGGGTCCGTCATCATTCCCGGGGCGGGCCACTGGGTCAACATTGAGAAATCTGAGGAGACGGCACAAGAGATACTCAAACTGGCCGGGTCACTATAGCCGTAAGGCATGGCTTTCCTTGGGAAATTGTTGTCCTAGAGTCTTTGTCGGGATTATAATGGGCTTGTTTGCAACAGTACGATTACTTTGTATGATTTTTTTGAGGTTTGAACGAGTCTCATCGTCTACTATACAATGAGCCTGTGGATTTGAGGCGGGTAATTTGGTTCATAAAGCGTTAGCAGGCCGGGGAACAGAAGTCAAACTACTTAATGTGTGAGGGTTTCTTACTGTCCTAATATTATATCTACGAAGTAGTCTTACTCTCAAGTTGCTCTCTTTCCCACCCTCGTGGTGAGAGACATGCCTTGAAGCAGTTCTCAGCTTCGATGATGGAGCGGAATGTAACCAGTGTGATAGATGCCCAACTATCTCCCACATGGACCTCCTTGTTTATACCTGACCGTTTGCACGATGTCTAGTCCATACTAGTCTTCTGTATCCCCTTGACTTCGGGCCATAAGCCTATCTCGTCTTCATAGTGTAAGTCCCGATATCAGACTTCGCTCGAAACAAGGATAGCCATCTCCGAAAACTCCAGTCCTCAATCAAGGTCAAGAGATTGTAGCACGGGTATTCACCTCTGGTCGATAGCAGAAGACGTGTCGTATTCGCTCAAGTTGAATTCGTCTGAACTCACTCAGGGCACCCTGAGGGTTCTCTTTCACCTTGATCAATCTCCGGTAACCACTGATTCACTTAATCGTACCGTACATGGCGTCTCATTCACCATCGTCGTCGGAGATAGATGCCCTACCGGAGATGGCCACCTTTTTCTCATCAGCCTCAAACTCAACTCTCTTGGTATATCTCCGGTTGCTTCACCTTTACACCCTTCTTCCCACGTTTTTCTTCTCTTCTTTCCCAGACCTTCACCTCCCTCTCACTTCTTACATCCCACTTATCCTCTACTTCTACAGTAACTACTTGATTGCCTTCTTCCCATCCTTCCACCACAGGACCCGCCCTTCTGAATTACAAACTTACGACTTACGCCCGACCTCCATTCACAATAATTCTCTGCGGCTGGCCCGATTCAATCTTCTCTCTCATCAATTTCCGCGCGCCCAATTCCGCGAATCAACCCTCGTCAATTCTCGCGCAATCATCACCCACAATTCACCACAAACCACTTACCACCGTAACCGTCAAGATGTGCGTTTCCGAGAAATACGTCTGCGAGTGCAAGTGGCCCAGAGACACGGTCCGACACTGCCAAAACTTCGTCGACACCGGCGTTGTGTGCCCCGGACCCTCAAAGATGATTCTTCTCCACGGCACAGAGGAGCGCAAACATCCAAGTGGCGTCTACAGATGCTCCAATTCCAGCTGCGATCTTTGGGATTTGGTAATGTGTCGAGGTATCCGCCTGAGAGGGCAACGTATAGACCGAGAGTTCGGGCTCGAGCTGGGACGTTGGACGGCCGAGAAGGCGACAAACGCGTTGACGAATGAAGCTATTCCAGCCCAGTCTGGAGGCGAAGGCCATGCTAGCGCCATCGTCATCGCAGAGGACTCCAACCAGGCTTCCGACAACGATGAAGGCCTCGAGGTGCCGCAACCTATCGAACCTGTGGCTGCTGCAGAGCCCGAGCCTCAGCCAGTTCCAGCTACTCCTGAAGGAGCCCAGCACGTCGATGACAGCATGCCCGCCAACATTCCCGAGCCCGAGAAAGACGAAGCTACAGACGATGACTTGGACAATTTGTTTGGCGGTCCTTCGGCTCCCCCCTCTCCCGATATGAGTCTCGTCAAGAATCATCCTACTATCTTTCTCCCAACAGGAGGCGACCTCCCAAGCCCTGCCCTCTCTCAGCCCACCCCCGAGAAACCCATCGTCGAAGGCGATTCCCCTTCACCCGCCGCCAACACGACCGGCAAACAATCAACTCTCCTCATCCTACCAGCACAAGGACCACTTCAGCAGAAGCAGCAGCAGCAACTGCAACAGAAGCAACAGAAGCAACAGAAGCAGTTGCAACCCGTCCCCCAGGTCTCTCAGAAGCTGGCGCCGAAATATACCGCCCAGAATACCACGGCGATGGCGATGGCAATGGGCAACAACACGCCGTCGCCCATCGGCAACCCAGCGGTCCCGCAGACGGCAACACCGCCCCAGGAGGGGGCACAGGTACGGCCGATGAGGCCTACCTTGAGCGGAGCAAACCAAGCGACGCTCAACGCGTTGCGGGCGCATGCTCCCCGCCCCCTCCATGAGGTCTTCCCGTCGAGGGAAGTACTTATACAGGCTCGGATGTTGGCAATGGCATCATCCCCTACCCCCGGGGCACAAAGACAGGCATCTTCTCGCCCTCGCCCGCCCATGGACATGTCGAAGTTCGGAGGACACAAACCCGCCCCCGGAAGCCAGCAGACTGGGAACAACGGCTTTGTCAATGGCCAGGGCAAGGCCTTCAAGGATCCTCGGAAGTCTGGGCCCAGCATCACGTCTATGGGCGGCAATATGGCCAACATCCAGCAGCAGCAGCGTGCAATGTCGCTGGCCGTCCAGATGCCGCCTCAGAATGGCTACACGGCCACCCCTCAGGTCTCTCAGAGACCTATTTCTACGTATACCGCCCAGAATACCATGACAATGGGCAACAATATGCCATCGCCCATGAACCATCAGCAGCGTATGGTACCCCAGGCCCCCGGCATGCCGACCCAGAATGCCCACATGGCTGGGCTGGCCGGGTTCGGTGTCCCTCGGATGCCAGGCACGCCTGGCATCCAGAACCCGGCGGCAATGGGTGTGGGCAATAATATGCCCAATGGGGTCTGGCAGGGGATGTCGGCCCAGGAGATGACGGACCAGGACATTTGGTTGCAGAATATGCTATCGCAGACTACCACGTCCTCCAACTGGCAGGGCATGTCACCTCAGAACGTGCCACATCAAGGTATGCCCTCCAGGGCTACCACACCTCAAAACGGCTACACCACCAGCCCCATGGTCCCTCAACTAGCACCCGCCGGCCTCAATAACTTCGGCCTGAACCTGCAGATGGGGTATCAGGGCATGCCGAACCAAGGGATGTTACCTCAGGGTATGTCACCCCGGGGTATGTCAAACCAGGGCATGGCATATGGGGGTATGGCACCTCGGAGTATGCCAATTCAGGGCATGCCACCCCAGAACGGCTACATGTCTAGCCCTATGGCCCCTCAGATGCGAATGGCACCCACAGCTGGGCCCAACGGCATGCGGGCCCAGCAGGGACTCGGAAACTTGGCCGACATGGCTGCGATGGCGCCCTCACAGCACGCAGGATTGGTGGGACAGTCCTTCCAACCCATGGCCAGTCCTGCCTCCACGGGCAACTGGAACCCGGCTGGATCCCCCCACCCCCAGGCCCCTCCCCAGCCCATCTTCAACGGCCAAATGTTCATTCAGCAGAGCCCCCGGCCTCAGACGCCGCAGATGGCTTCGGGTATGCCTGGGACGCCCGGCACGCCCGGAGTGCCTCCGACGCAGAGGGTCGTCGGCCCAGCCACAGGCCAAAAGAGATCACACTCTGTAATCTCTACTGGCTGCGTCGATCCTCGCATGCTGAGTCAACCTCCTTCAGCACCCGGCGGCATGCCAAACACTTCGCCGGCGAATACGCCTCAGCAGCCGGGGGCGGAAGAGCGCCAGGCTAAGCGGAGGGCGACGTAAATCAACAGCAACCTGAAAGGTATAAGCGATCGAGAACCACATGTCAAATCACCATACATTGACAGCGGCTGTCTACAACAGCCCACATGTGCGAGTCCGGCATGTGCGGCTGTGCCTTTTTCGCGCCAGGTTGTGGTGTAAAAGAAGACTGGCGTTCCCGATTCGTTGAAATACCTCGCCGTTCTGAAGCCGTGAGAAGCAGTATGCCAGACGTAGATCTAAGGGTATCGCCGATCTGGAGTGTAGGTGAGGGGGCGTAGATGAGGGAGTGTAGGGGAGCTTGAGAGGACCGAGGTCGGGGTGTATCAAAAATTATCCTTCTTGTGTATGATAGGATAATTGTTAGGATTGTTGCGGAACGTGCTGTGCTGTCTTAAGGGCACTGAGTAAAACAACTGCAATTTTATGAGATAGGACAATGATACTTGCGTGGGGTGTTCTGTCCTTCCAATTACTTTGAGCGGTGACTACGGATTGAAAGTCGAACATGAGCTAGATGCCTTCGCGATACCAAAATATGTCTGTGGAGTTCACGGTAGGTGACGCAGTGAAGAAGGGGGTTGGGCTTCGGCGCATAGAGAAGCAGGGGAGGACTGCCCACTCACCTCATCGTATGGCCAAACTCATTGAGCCCAATGGCGCTCCAGATCATTGTGGCCAACCCAGCATCAAAATCACATGCATGGTATGGTACACCAGTCAAGTTCATTAAAGGGAGTATAGTCCCAACATTGAAATCTATCTTAACACAGTTGCGGAATAATGCTCGTACATAGTCATAATCATCCCAGAAAAACATGTCTAAACCCCCATTATACCCTTACACCACCCATAAACGTTACGCCGGCCACTCTCCATATATGTTTAATCGCGCAGGTACTTGAGGAGTTGGTCACGCTCCTCAGGCGGCATCGTGCGGATGACATCACGAACACCACGCATGGCGGCGCTCTGGTTGGCTCTCAGCACAGAGCTGAGATCAGCCGCCAGGTTGTCGGCCTTGACGGTTTCGATCCTGTCAGTGACAGACTTGCGGTTGGCCTCGTACCACTCAGCCACCTCACGATCGGCAGTGGAGAAGTTGACGACACCAGACCAGCTCTCGAGAAGCTGGAGGTTGCGGCTGCGGGTCTCGGGAGCCTTGGACTTGTCGTTGCCGGGGGTGGAAGTGAGGACGGTCGACGACATGCGCTTGAGGAGGTACTCCTCGTTGAGACGACGGCGCAGACGCCAGTAAAAGTATCGACGGGAGTTGACCCACTCAAGTTGGTCACGAATGACACCCTTGGCCTTCATGCGACCAGCACGGTCGTGCAGGTCGGCGAATTGGATGGCAACCTGAGAGTAGACGGGCAGAAGCTGCTTCTCGCGGATGGTCATCTTCTTCTTGATCTCGTCGGCCTGCTCCTTGGGCAGATCGGCAGTCATCTGCTTCTTAAGAGAGGCATAGACGGGGTCGAGGCGAGCCATGGTCTCGAGCTGCTTGTCCTTGCGGTACTTGATACCAATGATACCCTCGGGCTCGAGGACACCACCGCGGGCATCGACATCAGCGTACATCTCCATGGCCTCGGGGTTGATGGTGGGGTCGACGACGACCCAAGAACCACCACGAAGCTCTCCGAAGGGAGGAATATAGACGAAGATGGGCTGCTCGTACTTGACGAGGGCATCGACGATGTAGGAACCGTACTTCAAGACCTCGTTGTACATGTCGCGCTGACCGCCAGAGAAACCTCTCCAGTTGGCGAGTATCATCAAAGGCAGTTGCTCACCGTTGTTGAAGTCGTTGATGGCCTGAGCGGTCTTGAAGGCGGAGTTGGGATACCAAACACCACCAGCCTCGTTGGTGATCTGCTCGATGGAGTCGGGGTTGGCGGGATCGGCAGGGGTGATGTTCTCAACGGAGCGGGCCTCGACGGCGATGACACCCATGGGGATACCGCCAAGGCGAGCACGGCCGACGACGACGGTACGGGCCCAGCCGCCGAGAGTCTCGACGAAAGAGTCCTTGTCGAAGAGACCGGCCTCGAAGCCACCGTTGTCGGTGGGTTGACCGCCAATCATCCATCGGACATCGTAAGCCTGCTTCTGGGGAGGAGTGTAGACGACGTCGCGGTCCCAGCCATCAGTGCTAGGGCTGACAGGGATGGGGCTGCCACGCTTCTCGGGGATGAAAGACATCCACTCGACAATCTTGGAGACACCATCGAAGTCGTCGGTACCAGTCATGTGGGAAACACCGTTGCGGTACATGATCTGAGTACCACCAAGCTGCAAGTTGGAGGTGTAGATTTCGCGACCAAGAACGTTGTTCAAGGCAGGGGCACCAGTAAGAATGATGGGCTGGCCCTCGATCTGAACGGCACGCTGACCAAGACGGACAAGGTAGGCACCAATACCGACGGAACGGCAAGTGACCAAGGTGATGGTGAAGATGTCGTTGTAGGCCTTGCTCGTCGCACCAGCGATGAGACCAGATCCTCTCAAGCATTCGACACCAAGGCCGTCCTCCTGGCCGATAATGGTGACAATCTTGTGGCGCTTCTCACCATCCTCAGAGATCTCCTCGGTGATGACGTCCTTGGCGAAGCGCTTCTGGGCCTCATCGTCAAGGTAGAGGTACTTGAAGCCGTTGTCCTGCTTGTTGGCGTCGTTCCACGCAACCTTGAAGAAGGGCATGAGCTCGTTGGCGACACCAAGGCGAGCACCAGAGTTGGCAGACAGGTAGATGCGGGGGATTCCAAGCTTGCGAGCGAGCTCAGTGCACTTGTAGAAGAAGTTGTCTTCCTTGGGACCGAAGGAACCGATCATGTAGGTGATATCGTTGGCAACGACGATGAACTTGCGACCCTTGGGGTACTCGGGGGTCTTGGCGTTGAAGATCCAACCAACCATACCGCAAGTGTTGGTACCAGGCTCGCGGTTAACCTCCTGAAGAGTGTCCTTGTCGTCCAGGACGAGCTCAGTGTACGAGACACACTCGCCAGACTTGGGCTGCTGAACGCCCAGTGCGCCGTGCTTCTTGACCGACTGGGTCCAGGTGTTCTGGATGGCCTGGCGGAAGAGCTCGGGGAAATCATAGACGTACTGGGTACCCATGAGGTGAGCCTTGTAACGCTTGGGCTGCAGAGGGTTCTTGGTGGCATAGGGAGTCGAGACGGGCAACAGGTGCATGGGACCCTTCTCCTTGGTGCCGCCAATGCTGTTGAAGACCCACTCGCCCTTCTCAGACTTGCGCTCAGCGTAAATGTCGACGTCAACAACGTATCCAGAGGTGTTGGTGATGATGACACGCAGAGGGTAAGGGACGCCAGTGTCGGGATCAGTGCAGATGATGCGGATCTCAACCTGAGCGACACGAAGGCGCCAGGCGCGAGCTCCGAAGCGGTCCAGGAAGCCCTGGAGGCTGCTCTCGACCTCCTGGGGGTGGAGCTGGAACACAGGCGTGAAGTTGATGAAGACCTGGTTCAAATCGGAGTTGTTGTTGCCAATGATCTCAAGGGCATCGAAGATATCGTTGATAACACGGTCGGCCTCAGAGATCAAGTACTCAGCAGTGGGGATCTCGTCACGGAGACGGCCGGGACGGATGACAGCGCGAGTGAAATAGCGCTTGTCACCGTCGACAGCCTTGCCAATTCCCTCGTAGACGTGGATGTTCTTGTTCTCAGTGAAGACGGGCTTGATGTGGAACTTGGAGAGCCTTCCGAGCTCGAGCTGGAAAGCAAGAGCGGGCTCACTGTGACGAATGCTGTCATCCTCAACATACTCGGGGCCACGGAAAGTGTAGTAACCAGGGTAGGCACCATCGTTGCGACCGCAGATGAAGGTGATGCGACGAACGTTGCGGTTGAGAAGCTCCTCCTTGTACTGCTCGACAATGGGAACGATGCGAGATAGGATCTCCTGATCGCTCTTGCTCTCGGCATCGCGGACGGCGACGTTGATAACGGCAGAAAGCTCGTCAGAGTCGACCTTGGGGGCAGCAGGCTTGCGCTTGCCGCTCAGATCAGGGATGAGACCAGGGGTGCTGCGCTTCCTGGCCTTCTCAGAGACGGTCAAGGTCTCAAGAGCCTTTCCAAGCAAGTCCTCGGCATCATCGAGGTACTTGACAGGGACAATGACACCCTTGCGGTTGGGCTCGCTTTCCCACTTGTGGTTGAGGTAGGACATGTCGCTGATGGAGTGGATGCGCTTGAAGTCGAATGAGCCGCCGCTGCCGCTGGGAGTAGCGGGTGATGAGGGCGCCGCGGACTGCAGAGGCAGTCCGTACTCACTCTGGCCGATCTTGCGGAGAGCAAAGTCCCAGGTGCAGAAGAGAGGGGTGTCGGACTCGTCGGAGTGGTACTCAATCTGCTTGAGGATGTACGCGCGGTAGGCACGGCGAACGTAGACCTCGAGGGCAGCGAGGGAGACCCAGGGATCCTCGTGGGCGAAGAAAAGAGTCAAGACGTCAAAGACGGTGTACTTGGAATCGACAACCTCCTTGATGACCTCCAGGCTAGGCTCACGGTGGTCCCAGGCGGCCTCACCGTAGCGAGACTCGACAACAGAAGAGCGAAGAATGTGCTCCATCTGGGCCGTACGCTCCTCCAGGGAAGGCAAAGAGCACTGAATCATGATCTCACGGGCCTTGAGAGAGACCTTGGAGGTGGTGCGGGAGGACTGAAGCTCGGTCAACTGCTGCAGAGCATTGCGGAGGTACTTGGCAACGTTTCCGACGTTGGGCTTGTTGGGGCGGTACTCCTCAAGGATGGCGAGGATCAGCGAGCTCTTGGCACCAACACGGCTGTGGGAGAGAACGGTCTGGACAACCTTGCGGATGTCTTCCTTGTTCTGGTCACGAAGCTTGAGGATGACGCTGTCCTCCTGGGTTCCGTAGCCAGTGAACAGACGCTCGATCTCGATGTACGAGGCCAAAAGGTCCTTGATGACGGTCAACTCGTGGGCCTTGGCTCCCTCGGAGTATGCGTTCAGGACGTCAGTCAAGGGTGCCAAGGTGGTTTTGAGCATGTCGGCATCACCAGCTGCAACGTTGTCCTCGACGAACTTCTGGAAGGCCTTGGCCAGAGCCTTGGCGGGGAAGTCTGCGTGACGGCTCTTCGCGCGGTCGACGATCTGGGTGAACTGGGCGTCGAGCTTCTGGGGCATACGGCTGTGCAGCGCAGCGAACTGGGCGTTCCACTGACTGAAGGGAAGCTCGGGGGTGCGGAGAACCTCGATGAGCTGCTTCAAGGTGGCGGCCATGATGACGGAGTTGTCGTAACCGAGGAGAATGTTCTTCAGGGTGTTGTGCAGAAGATCGAATCTCTGAGCAGGCTTGGTTCCGACGGCAACAGGCTCGCCGTAGACGGGGAGCTGGCCCACGAAAGGCAGAGCCTGCTTGACGCGGCTGGGGTCATCAAGGGCCAATATTCCCAGAATGTCACCAGCCTCGAGAGTGGCTCCCGGCTGCTTGATGAGCTGAACAAGACCATCCTCGGAAGCAATCAAAGGCATGTACATCTTCATGACCTCAACCTCGGCGAAAGGCTGGCCAGCCTTGACGTGCTCCCCGTTCTCGACCAGGTACTTGACGAGCTTACCGGGGGAGGGAGTGCGGAGCTGGGTGGGGTCGTTCTCCTGCTCGAGCAAGCAGGTCTTGCCGTCAACGGAAAGACGAGTGGCACCAACTTCCTCCTTCCAGTAAATACTGTGGGAGCGACCATCCAGAAGGATCAACAGACCACCGTCACTGAGGACACGGACACCGACGGAGCACTTGGACCCGTTGATGAAGAGGTGGTAGCTGTCAACGCTGGCACGGGTGGCGGTGAACTTGTAACGGAAACCCTCGTAGATGAAGTCGATGGCGAAGACAGTCTTGAGAATGTCCTTGGAGGGAACTTGACCCTTCTCCAAGCTAGTGCGGTACTCGGTCATGCACTCCTCGCTGAAGAGATGAGCCTTGGTAAGGGCACCGCAGACGACGGCCAACATCGGGTCGGGACGCTCAGCAGTCAGCTTCTTAGTGATAAGCTCGTCGAGCCAGCCAGTGGTGATGGTGTTGTCCTCGAAGGCCTCGGTCTCCAGAAGCTTAATGAGGTACTCAACCGTTGTCCGGAAGTCACCACGAATGCTCAACTCCTTCAGGGCAACAACCATGTGCTTACGAGAAGCAGCACGGTTCTCACCGTAGGCGAAAATGTGACCGAATTGGGAGTCGGAGAAGGAGTGGATACTGGAGGCGGTACTGACGGAGAAGTAACCCCAGACGTTGGAGGAACTCCTGAAGTTCAGGTCGTGCATAACACCGTTGGAGGGCTTGAATCCTTCACCAGGATCTTCAGAGGTAATTCTGCAAGCAGTGGTGTGACCCTTGGGTCTGGGGCGACGCTGCGTCTTCTCGCTACCCTCCTGCTTGAACTCGAAGTCGATCTCGGTGGATGTCCTGGGGTCGACACCGTACAGAAGACGAATGTCGCGAATTCTGTGTAGGGGGATACCCATGGCAATCTGGAGCTGGGCGGCGGGCAGGTTGACACCACTGACCATTTCGGTAGTAGGATGCTCGACCTGGAGACGAGGGTTCAGCTCCAGGAAGTAGAACTTGTCGTCGGCGTGCGAGTACAGGTACTCGACGGTACCGGCGGAGACGTAACCGACAAGTCTTCCGAGACGAACGGCAGCATTCTCCATAGCCTTGAATGTGATGTCCTTGGCAATGGTGACGGGAGCCTCCTCGATAATCTTCTGGTGACGACGCTGGACGGAACAATCTCTGCCAAAGAGGGAAATGTTGTTGCCGTACTGATCAGCAAGCAGCTGCACCTCCAAATGTCTGGCGTTGCCTGCCAACTTCATAATGAAGATGGGAGAACCGGGGATCTCGCCTGCAGCAGCCTTGTACAGCTGTTCGAAGCCGTCCTCGGAAAGGGCCTTTCTGATACCCTTGCCACCACCACCCTCTGAGGCCTTGATCATGACGGGGAAGCCAATAGACTTGGCCTTCTCCAGACCCTCTTGCCACGATGTGACACAGCCCTTGGAGTAAACGTCGTCTGCGACAGTGACAATGCCGTGGTTGTCGACCTCGACTGAGTCGACACCGGTACCTGACCATGGGATACAGGGTACCTTGGCGTGCTGTGCAACAATTGTGGAGGAAATCTTGTCACCGAGAGATCGCATGGCGGAGCCCGGGGGTCCGATGAAGACAATCTTCTTGGGGGAGGCGGCGAGGGACTCGGGAAGCTTGGGGTTTTCGGAAGCGTGACCCCTGTAGAGAGGAAACGTTAGCTACGGTGGGCGACAGTCTCAGAAACAGCTCAAAACTCACCATCCGGCCCAAACAGCGTGGACGTTCATGCGCTCGGCAATATCAACAATCAGCTCCACGTTGGCGTAGTTGTGGTTGTTGGTACCGCCGGGAACCTCGACGTAGTGGTCAGCCATGCGAATGTAATCGGCGTTGGCAGCCAAATCCTCGGGGGTGGCCATGACGGTGAACTGGATGGCCTTCTCGTCGCCGAACGTCTCGTAGGCCCATTTCCGGACCGAACGGATCTCTTTGACGGCAGCAATACCGTTGTTGGCGATCAGGACCTGTTTCCAATCGGTCAGCACTCTTTATTCTGCATACGCAGCAGCACGGTCTAGCAATTGGGGCGAAAATTGGGGCTCAACGCACGTTGGTGATGACGGTGTGACCATCTTGCTGGGCAACGAAGTCCTTGACCTTGGAGGCTGGGGCGTTGTTCAACTTGTTGCCGCCAATGAAGTGGTCGGCGATTTTGTGCTTCTCGGCGTATGTTGCCTTGCCGTTAGCTTGAGGCACAGTCCGGCCAGTGCCGTTGGCTGCTGTGATTTCGGTCATGATTGCGGTGTGATTGTGTATGTGGTGGGAAATTCGCGGGTATCTCAGAAAGTGACCGTCATGAATCGAGGCGGGCTCTTCTCAGGGAGCTTCGATTCGGGGTGTTATGACGTGGGGGTCGTCGAGGAGTCGTTTGGTTGCTCGAAGGGGGAAGATTCGAGCAGGAGATTAATTTGGTTGGATTCTGTCTCTGCAGCAAAGAACAGTATGGGGTATAGGCAGAGCAATTGATCGTGGCGGAGGTGTAGAACAGAGATTTGTTCGAGTCTCTAGAAAGTCGGGAAACGACTTATTGTTAGCCAAAAACAGCTCTCTCTCGCGGGGACTCAAAAAAGTTTCTTGTTGGGGGAAATCGAGCGCGAGAGCGGCACTAAGAGGGGGGGACGAAGAATATTGGGGTGGGTGAGGAATGCAGGCAATGTCAGGGGTTAAAATGGGCGGCGCGGGACGGGTGCCAGGGAGAGGCTGGCGAGAGCAACTTGGGCTGGGCCAAGAGGAGAGAGATTGCGCGCTCAACTGACTGGCTGGTATTCCGTAGAAAAGCAGCCAGCCAGCCAGCAAGCAAGCAAGCAAGCAGCAATAGAGCCAACGTACCTGATTTTGAATTGGGGGCAAGCTTGGTAAGACAAGATGCTTCCTTCTTCTGTCTTGTGGCTAGGACAGAGGTTCTAAAAGATGTGTCAGAAAAAGGGAGAATGGAAGGGAGAGAGTGGGAAGAGAGAGGTCGAAGGAGAGAGGGAAGGGGAGCTGTTGGGAAGTGGGAATAGAAGGATGTTATTGTAGTCCGGCGACTTTGTGGATGGGATGAGATGAGCCACCAAAAAAAGGACAGTCAGTCAGAAGACTTGGTGAACTGGAGAAACTGGAGACAACAGCCAGCAACACAAGCAATAGGAGGATCCAGCCAGGCAAGCAGGGGAGTGAGCGTGAGAGTGAATGAGAGTGAGGCGTGTGTGTGAGGTGTGGACTTTTTGGACGGGAGTTCCGGGGTTGAGGCAATGATCGATGTGGAATTTGGGACCTGGAACTTTGACGGGGATTGTTGGAGCGGCGTTGACGGCGTGGGAGGAGCGTGAAGGTGAGGATTGAGGAGGGGCGCAAAGTCACTTGGCCAAGTACCTTTTTCTGGAGATCAAAGTAGACGCCGTGTACCTGAGGTACCTTGGGACGGGATGAAAAATGTGTGGGGTCTGCGATGGGGAGGGGCGGAGAGGGGGGGGGGGTGTACTTTGTACGGTGTACCGTAATGTTTTTGTGAGAGGGAAAGGAAGCGAAGGGAAACTCGGGAAATGCTCAGGTAAGGGCCGTACGTATTAGGTGAGGGTGGAAGAGCTGGACGGAGAGGAGAAGGAAAACGATCGATCTGGTGAACGAAGAGGATGGGAAGGGTGTGGATTCTGGCTTGGGGTAGATTCAGAGGTACCGTACTGTAGTGTTTTTGGTGGTTTTGTTACTTCTTCGTGAGAAGCCCAAGGAAGCTGAATCTGAACGAAATGGTTGGTTTCCCTGCCTGAAGCTTGTGATTAGATGTTCCCACGACACTGCCACCTGCCTGGGTGAGGAGCTATCGGTTTCTTTGGAGATCCGTATCCGTGTGAGAAAGGAGATATAGTAGTAGAAGGGTCTGACAAGTACACGGAGAATATAATAACAAGGACGAGGAGGCCCGTCGGGAGATGGAGATAGAGACAAAAGAAGGAGAAGGGGGAGGGGGAGGCCAAGTAATGGGACGACGCGGGGCGGAGAGAGCAAGAGAAAGGGGCACACGACACGATAGGGCCGGCGAGGTTCACTTGTTATACGTGATTTACTTGACGATGGCACGAAGCACCGGGCATCGCCATGGGGACCAAGACGAGGACGAAGCTTCAACGCAGCTCCTGTGTCACTGTCAATGTGTGTGTGTGTGTGTATACGGCGTCGGTCTCGGTGCTTGGTGCATCGTGCTTGGTTGCTTGCTATTGTCGGTGCTCGTTACGCCGTATGTCTTCTGTCGATGGTCGATGGAGGAGCATGGCAGATTTCCCGGGATGGAGAACTTGAGAAGGAGTAAGGTACGTGCCAAGTGCAGAAAAGGTACTTCAACCGGTACCCGAGTGCATGTACCGGGAGTACCTCACTCCGACGGGTGACGGACCACCATCACCAAGTTTCCCCCAAAAGGCAAGTAGGCAAGATCGTCCTCAGCTAAAACTGCCCGTTCAACGCGCATCGCCATTTTCTGAGACCAGACCAGCAAGGGCCACTTGACTTTGGGCAAGACCCAAGGCCTGGTTCCTGCTCTTGCTCCTGCCCTTGTTCCTGGTGATACCTGCTCTTTCTACGAATAGGTAGTTGCTCCTGCTTTGGCCCGGCACTACCAGCAAGTCTACATATTGATGAAGTCTGTGTACTCCAAGTGTACGTCGGGTCTTTTTCTCACATCTAATTCAGGCCCGCTTACATCCTAGGTACCTATCCTCACCTGGACTACCAGCAAGACTGCAAATAATACACTGGATATGGATGGCTACAGAACACGGCTGGATGGATGCTCACAGTTTTCCATGTTGGCAATGCATTATTCACTCTTCCAGGCCCCGATTCCCTCGGTCACTCCTTGCCTCCCCATCTGTCAAAATCCCCCCAATCCATCTATCCGGCTGAGATTCTGCCCCCCTCCCTCAACCAATGGCCGGGGTGTTGGGGGAGCTCCTGCCCAAGGGTGGGCGGCAAATGTACCTGGGCTTAGGTAAGGCAATGTCTCTCGAGTCTCACTCCCAAGTCTCTCTTTCTTTCCAAATTAGTTTTCCCTCCAGAACCACAGATCACAGCCTGGGCGTTGTGTCTCTCAGCCTTTTTCGGATGGTTTGAACTGATGGCTGGCTCCCTTGCAACTCCAGCCCAGCCTCCAGGAAGATAAGGTTCGATTGCAATTCCTTGATTGGGTTGGGTTGGGTAATGTTACCTCCCCTCCCAAAGCTGTCACTTCAAGATGAACATCGACCAGCAACAAAACAGATCCTGGGCTTTGAGAAAAACTGTGAGGAAACAAACGTCAACCTGCATCCGCTGCCCCTGGTTTTCGGTACGTACCCGGCGGGAGCATTGGACATCCATGGGAAAGGTACTTGCGCCGGTACGTCTGCCTTGACGGGGCTTCAGGTACCGATCCCGTCAGGTAGCGCACCTGGCTTCCATTCTTTCCCGGCCCAGGGGATTCTGCCGCTGGTATTTTTTTCGTTTTTCCTCAGATTTGGACCAGCAATGTGTCTCCTTCTCCAATCAAGGCTCCTTATTTGGTCCAGTTTCACAGCTTCTTCCTCGCATCTTCTTTTTTTCTGTTGCGGCAAGTTCCCCTGTACCTGTGAGTAGGTACCTTCCTGTGTCTCCACCTGCAGCCCTCGGGACGTTATCGTTGGCCTTATCGATAGGTACGTACTTTTAGGCCATAGCTCCTTCTGCGCGTTGCTGCCGCGTTCCTTCCTTGCCTTGCACCTCGAGATTTCGGCTGTTGCGCAATTTCTCAACCATTTCGTCACCGCAAGCCCTGTAGACTCCAATACCTTACTCTTCAACACCCCATCCCAATCTCTAGATACCTTGCATTGTTGGTCGTGACACGCGACACCATCGCTACGAAATGCCACAATCGCATCCAACTCCAGCTCGTGTTATCTCTCTCTCGCAACCTGATGTACCCTCCGAGGGCCTCTGAAGCTGATGGAGGATCGGACCGGGTCAGCCATCGTTGCCACCACCGAACCCCGACGGCATCTCCAAACAATGTCCGAAAGCTGTTGCGTTGCCTGACTGCCACGATCCAATGGCACCTTGTCACTACACTCTGACACCGCCGCACCGCACCGCCGGCCGTTAGACACCGATCGTCAACTTCATCAACGCCGTATAATTACACCCAGACCCGACACCCACAGCTCGAGAGCGCCGTTGACACCCCCGGCCCCAGCAAGCAAACACTTTCACAGAGTCTCCTTGCAGTCTTCCACGGGTCCAGGAGCCCCGGCACGACCAATGCGCGCATCTCTTGCGTCCCATTTCACATCCCATCTTTCATCGGCCCCGACTTCTGGTCATCCGGCACTCAAAGTCTAGGAATATGGAAGAAATGGGCAGGCCTCCTTCAAGTTTCATCAGAAAAGCTCCATCAGGGTGTCCCCATCGGCCACACCTCCAGCCTATACCCGATTTCGCAGGCGGTCAGTCAGGCGTCGCCCAGGTCGTCCAGGGGTGCAAGCCTCAACAACCTAACTGTCGACTCGCTTACGCACCTCTAAACCGCCTAGCCTCGCCGGTTCTCCGTCCGGGGACGTCCATCAGCTTCCGCTAGTCCTATGCAGTACGAATATGTGTACCTACGCAGCGCGCAGAACCGACCAGGTACCCAACGTTACCTAATTTCTCCTTGGCCTTCTGCAGAGCCCACCGCGCAGGCTTCAGATCAGGTCCCGTCGAGCATTATTACACTAGCCAAAGATGACGGAGACTGCCCGCTGAACGACTAAATACAGGGCACACAGGGCAAATATCAACGTCCCAACTTTCAGTCTCATCTGCTGGCTTGGACTGGCACTCACTCAGTGGCCAAACGCTCGTGTCTAAACCTTTGGTGTCTCGGATGGGGCAGGCCGCGCGAACCACGCCAAAGTATCGTTCTTTTCAGTTTCGCATCCTGCATTCCCCCAGAGTCCAAGGTCTTGGGGAAGAGCTTCGCCATTCAACATGTAAAATTCCAACCAAGCCAAGCGCCAGGCCAAGGGACTACCAGTCCAACCCGATAAGGGGTCCTCGTCAAGCTGATAGCAGCCGGGATTGCTAGGCCCTGGCCAGTGGCCTTCCCTCCCACCACCAACACCAATGCCGCCGCCGATGAGCTTTGCCGGGCCACGTCGACGGTAAATGTCGGTCCCCCCAACAATTGGGATTTTGGGACACAGTTTGGGGGTCGCCTTCGCTGGGCCCCTTCGAGAAATGCCAGGGGTTCACCAAGCACCAATAGCAAACTCACGAAAACAACCAAGCCCCCACTCAAAGAAGGAGAAGAGAGCACCGAAGAAGGGGGAGAGAAAAACATTGCCAACCAGCCGCCAGACCAAAAGAGAAAATCTCCACCCGCAGATCCCCAACATCTTGTCCGTCCATCTGCGGAGCCCGTGCTCCATTCCCGTCTCCACCCGGCTTGCAGCCAACCCGCCGGCGCCAACGACATCAATATCGACTCAGTCTTGAATTACGCCTGGAGCAGCAGGGGGTTCGCAGCCTCAGTCGTCAGCTGCAGCCACAAATGCTCTGGGGACAGGAAACCCAAATGCTGCCAGCTTGCTATGCTATTGCTGACTGAGGCTAACGATGGTGGGATTCTGACCGTGATAGGGAGAGACTACCTCGCGGACGAACGCCTTTCCTAAGCCCCAGACCAATCCCATGGTACGGTTACCTAGGCCTGCTTAGTTCCGTGGTTCCCAACTAGCTAATCTCAACTTCAACACGCAGTGATTCTCTGCAGCCTGAAGGCGTCCGTTTCAATGCTGCTGCCGCTGCCGCCACTGCGAACCCGAAACTTCCCTTCCACCATCTAATTGCGGCCGGGGTCTCCCGCTACGTATCCAGATTCCCCGACCCATCCCATCCACGGCAACGCAACCATCACGGCTCGTCAAAATGGCGCGGACTTCCGTTGACCCATTCCCACCGTAATAGAGTACTTGTCCCCATCATAACCCCAGACCAGAGGATACAATCTGTATCTGTACACCAATACGACCCAGAGCGAGGAAACCACCGAGCATTGGCCCCTCAGGCCGTCCCGTCCTCGGCGCCTCGTTCGGAGAGCAGAGCGGATGCTACACTAGCTCCCTACAGTTCCTTACTTGGCCGCGCTAAAGACGGGGCGAGCAGATCCGATCCTGTCAAAGCTGGGGACGTACTGCGCGTAATCTGACGCGCCCACTTCCACCCATCATCCTTCGTCCTTTTTTTGATCTCTGAGAGACGGCACTCCCCAAATAAGAAGAGCCCCACCATCAACGTCCATCTCCTAGCCGGAGCGGACGGACTGCTCGTGCCCCTAATAATAGCCAGGCTTCCCCCTTCAGGTCCGACTTGTGACGCCGATGGACAGGAGCCAGCGCCGGTGAGACGGCGTTTGCTGACCCTGGATTTACCAGCACCAGAAACGGGACGCTGGTCCAAGGGAATCTATAGATCTCTCTAGGCACAGGCAAGCTTCTGTCACAAAGCCATTGTCTACAAATACGTCGACACTTCCTCGATCAAGGCACGACATCCAGATCGTTGGTCCCCCACATACTAGCAGGAGAGCCGCATAGGATTGTGCCTGCAGCTCGACTGCCGACCGCATCGTGTCTCGAGCGGCTCTGAACGCCGGTCTTAGCTTGCCCGTCCGAACTGGGCTTGCAGGCACGTGCATCACTGTAGGTAGTCAACCGTTTCTCTGACTGAGACCGCATCTGCACGGTAAGTTTAGCCAGACAACGTACAGAAGGTTTGGCCACTTGGTATGTCGCTCGTGACAGTTGGGTAAGATGGGGCCAAGTCCAGATTAAAGCCGACACTGGGACGAATATTTTGTTTGATGGGCTGGCCTACACCTCTTTCGCGCACCCCGCAAGCTACCTTTCTATGGCCAGCGGACGTCAAAGTTCCAAAGCTGGGATGGTTGCCTCTGCAACTCCGGTCCTTGGGATGTATCGATGTCTGGAGAGTGACCCGCCAAATGTGATTCTGCATGCACATGTCAGGACTTTGCTTTGACAGAGACCTGCAATGAAACAAAGAGCCAGCACCGGAGCCACGGCCCTGGTTCTGGTTCTGTTTCTGGTTCTGTTTCTGTTTCTGGTTTCTGATCAGACATTATCGGCAGCTGCTTCACGTATCTTGAAGTTATGATGTGTCTATCGAATCCTCGGCGATGTGTGTCTCTTTCTGAAAGTTGAAAACCACAAGTCAAATCCCAAGATGGATCGATTGGGGAGAGTTTAACCGAGGAGGAAGCTTACAGTAGTACTTGGACTGCTCTTATGAAATGCCATAATCAAGTGTAACACTGCGATGGCGCGTTGGAATGTCATGGGTGATGAGAGCTAGGTCTGCGGATTGCTGTTGTCATTTAGCCACGGATAGGCTCGTCTAGAAGAGACACGCGTGTGGGATTCTTCCAGGTCTCTCGACGTGCCTCAACTTTATTTCACGTGTAGATTTACGTTAGGTATGGGTGACGTTGTCTACTAGCCAGAGGATCGGCTATATCCCGATGATATTCACTCAAGTTGGTCTTCCATGGTGGTTGCTTAGTCGCTCAGCACGTGGATAAGTTGCACCTTGAAGGCAGAGTCATTGTAAGAAGAACGTGTCGATCACCCGGCGGTGTTTATCAATCTTCTGTGAGTGCCGTTGGTGTCGATGGGCGAGGCTGAGGGTGCGGCTTCTTCCGGTGTCCGCTAGCCATGGTATTGGAGGTTGTCGCTGTTGATAACCAAAGGTAGTCGGTCACTTTGAGTTCGGCAACTCAACTTGTAGCACGACGACTCTCTCTAGGAATACTGGGAGTCACCAATGTTGATTATTTAGTTATACCTGACATAACTTGTGATGAGATACACAAGCGCTGTGTCGCGAGATGGCATCATCTCATTGGGGATGGTGGGCGTTGTGACGTGTGTGGGGTGGTCCTGAGTGCACATGCCGGCATCCATCGACGTATCCCCGAAAAGCCTGAGAACGAGTGCAAATTACTTGGAAAGAGTTCGTATGATGACTCTGGAGAGATTTCATGCGAAAATATGTCATTTCGATGAATGTGTGAGCAATGGCTATTTTTTCAAGTCATAAAGGTCTATTTTAAATTCACGATAACCTACAGTAGTGAAAAGTTTATCAATTCATGACTGAATCTCAACAACTTGGATTCAACTTTCTTTCCTCAATACATCCGTCAAGGATACTCAAGTGCGATAGAACAAACACCCTGCTCAAACCATCTCAATTCCATTTCCAGCTAAGAAATACCATAGAGACCCCATCTTCTATCCTCTGAAGTGGCGAGCTAACAAGTCTGGTCGTCATCACCAAGCACTTAGAGTCATGACAGCCGATAAACCACCACGATCTCGTCAAGGTCGGCAACCAAAAGAGTCCCTCCCATATAGTCCAGTGGTTAGGATACTCCGCTTTCAGTCTTTCATTCCCTGAAAATTTACCGGAGAGACCCGAGTTCGAACCTCGGTGTGGGAACTTTTCTTTTGATTTGATCTGTTTGTCTGCTTTTTGTTTGTTGTGTTTGATGAGATCGATCTTTTGCAGACAACAAACACACACCCGAGAAGAACAAACGATGGCAGACAGACAAGGAAGGCATGATCGATCGGTCGGTCGGAGCCTGGTAATTGAAAAATTCTCCTTTTTTTTTTTTTTTTCAAGAATCATCTATCTATCCGGTTATTTACTGAATGAAGGAAGACCACCACCTCAGGGGGAGGAGGGAGGGAGGGAGATAGATAGCTGATAACCTAATCGGCAAATATTACGCAACGCTCCCCCAATTCGGCCCTCCTCCATAAACGGAACCGGACGGCGGATGGTCCGTCCACCCCTCCTCACCGGCGCGGGGTCGGTCGGCTCAAACGCGTCCCACGCAGCCAGCCCAACCCCACTCCACCCCCGACCAACGCCGAATCGGTGACAAACTCCTCCAGAAAAACAAATACACATACATCATCACACGACCTTTTCCCCTCATCTGATCTTCCTTCACAGACAGACAAGACAGCCTTGACATCTGGTTCCTCAGTCTATGCACGTGTCGAGTGCCGAAATGTGGCGGAGTTTGTTCGAGGAACTTTGCATGTACAAACAAGTGTCTCCTCTAGGAATACGTTGAATTATCACGCCCTTCATTCACTCTAGGCAGACAAACCTTGCATCGCCATATCTAATTAGGGTATACGGAATACCTATCTATCATCCATCCTCAGCCAATGCTCATTCATCCCTCTCTCACCCTCACAGCCTTCACCGCCCCATCCCTCACAAACATCTGCCTCACGGAAGCTCAAGTTCTCAAGCACCAAAAGATGAAGTAATAAACCAGTGTATTCAGACCAAGGTATTGTTCAACGGATCTTGGGGGGTTGTTGTTGTTGGGGGTGTTTGTTCGGTAGTAGTAGTAAAAGTGAGTAGTAACAGTTTGCTTGCGTGTCAAAAAAAGGTATTTCCCCGATTGAGAAAAGACAGAGAGAAGAAACCCAAAAGAGGCACCGCCATGCTGTATCCCCCGTTTGAAACCCTAGAATCATACCAACGCCTCGGATGCAGTAGTTTGTATCCACACGCCTGCCCTGGAAACCCCGTAGTCATGAAGAAGCAATGGACAAAGAAAATAGTTGTAAAGAGAAGACTGAGACGTTCTGTCTCTCTTCTCTGTTGAAAATGAGGGTATGTATGTTGCTCGCTGTAGTGGTGCAGCTTCCCATAGCCCGGCTGCATATGCACCGGGTCAAATAGTCAGAAGCAGCGATGCTGTTCTGTTGGTATCAAGTATTCCTCCTCCTGCAGTAGTCAAGCAAGCCAGTTTAGTACGTCTCCTCTTCGACGAGCTGATCCTGAGCGCCCATAATAGAACTCCTCAGGCCCATTGAGCTTCGTCTCCCCGAGACGCTTCCACCACTTTGCCGCCTTCCACTGGGCATCGGGATGCCGCTGGTGGGGGCCGGAATACCGCTCACGGAGTTTTCTGCCTCCAGGCGAGAATATGTGCCTCTCCTGCTAGGTGTTCTGAACTCGCCATTCTCGTCGCCCTCTTCAATGTCGATGCGGCTGCTGATACTAGCAGAGCGCGCGTGCAAGTTGCCACCCAGGGAGCTACGAGGACGACCCAGGGGTGTCCGGGTACCTGACATACTGGTGCGGCTGATGGGACGGGGCGGTGCCATTTCTGTGCGACTTGATGGCCTGGCGTACGACGAGATGCTAGCTCGTGAGCTCGGCCGAGACATTGTAGAATCGCTGTGTTCGTGACCAGCCGTTGGGTTCCGGTTCGGTAGCGGGCCAAAAGACAGGCGGCTGACACCTGACGTGCTGAGACGAGGTACATGCTTGGATCTTGTGCTGGCAGAGAAGTTGGGGTTGGATGGCGTAGTGTCGTCACCCCGGACTGATGAGGAGGTGGAGCCACTGGGACGCTTGCGTGAGCGGATAGTAACCGTTGACGGTACGCTGTGGACTCCGAGAACCGAGGAGCGGGGCGAAGCTCGAGGAGGTGTTGTGACGGGGGCAGGAAGTTTGGATCGTGCGTTGTGTACGCGAGCTTCCAGACGCTGCATCTGAGCCGTGAGGGTTCTGATGTGTGCGAGAGAGTTGTTGGCAGGCTTTGGTGGCATGCGCGTGGAGATGGAGCGAGGGGCGGTGCGAGGGGCAGGCGTGCGAGTCGGTGCCCCCGTGGAGGGACGACCTCCAGACGGCCGGCTGCTGCTGACGGATGTCGTGAAAGAACGAGGCTTGGGCGTGATGCTGTGTTCGGTGGACGGCAGACGCGATTTGCGAGTCGCCGATGCCGGAGTCTTGGCAGGGGTCTTGAGGGGTGTTCGGGAGACGATCCTCTTGGGCACAGAGGCAGAGACGTCGGACATTGGCGGGGATGGAGGCTCGCTGATTTGGGCGGTTTTGGCAGCCGGGAGGGCTTCCGCATCGGGCGGGGTCGATACCATGGGCGAGCTCGCGGTCGAGCCGGGGGAGGCGTCCAGAGTCTTGTCGAAAACGGGGGATGAAAGGACAGAAAGGTCGGTGGAAATTGCGGACAGGTGACGTTGCTCCTGCTTCTTGATCTTGTCTTGGAGAAGCTCGGCCTCGATCTTGAGGTCGGAAAGCTCTTCGCGCAGGCGTTGCGCCTCGATGCGCAGCGTCTCTCGCTCCTGTTCGCCGATCCTAATTTCCTCCTCGTTCATGACGTTGCGCTCGATTGCACTGTTAAACTTGGACTCGAGGTCCTCGAGAGACGAGCTGGTGTTTCGTGCTTGTCTCTCGAAATCATCGTTGGCAACCTCGATATCGCGGAGCTTGAGCTGGAGTGTCCTGTTGGTGTCGCGCAGAGTTGTGATTTCCTTCTCGAGGGTGTTTTGAGCCGCATTCGCATCCTTCTTGGCTTGATTGTATTTTGACTGTAGGGTAAAGTGAGTCAGGACTGGACGTCTCTCGACATGTGTTATGCGCGCCGACAAGCGGAAACGGGCGGGGCGGGTGTGATCTCACCTTCCACTCCTCGACCTCGAACTTGAGGCTCTCTGCCTTTTCCTGGAGTTTGCGCTCCCTCTTTTCGGCCTGCTCGATGTCCTTCTCGAGCTCCTGTTCTAGCTCCTTGCTGGATTCCCTGAACTCCGACAGTTCCTCCTCGAGTGATGCGTATTGAGACTTGTACCAGCGCAGCTGGTCATCGGGGCTCATCGCCTCGCTAGGCGGTGAGGATGGTGGCTCTGCCATGGTTGTTGTGATTGTGATGCCGTCGCGATGTTTATTCGGATCGCATGTGATGCTCGGCGGTTATCGGGTGAGTAAGGGTGGTTGGTTGTGGGCGCAAAAGGTGCAGAGTGGGGGCACTTGTTGCGGTCGCAAATAGAAGTTGTTGAATTGATACAAAGGGAAATTGTAGTCGTCGATGTGAATGATCGTAAAAGTCGTCAAATGCGTGCTGTTAGGTCGTCGTTAGCCTCCTATCGCTTTCCACATCTGACGCGATCGAGGGTTCAAAATATGGCACGTACCGACTCTTGTTTTGTTGGGGGGTTGGGGGTGTGGTATCAAAAGGACGAAGTCGAAATGGAAGAATAGAAGGGTCCCGGATTGTCGCGTGGGTGGTTGTCGATGTCGATATTGGGCGGCGAGGACTTACCTGTGTCGTCGTCGGTCGGGGTGGTTGGTGCCCGTTGTTGTTGGTCGATTATCGGTGGCCGTGGTCGCTGTTTGTCGAAGTCGTCGTCGTCGTCGGTGTCGAGATGTCGGCGGAAGAGAGATGCATCTGCACGCTCGCTGTCGGCGACACTTTCAGGGACTGGACTGACTGGACACACTGCTGGGCATGGCTAGGACAGGACGGGAACAAGACAGGAAAGGGAAAGGTCGGTGCAATGTTGATGTCGGTCAGGCGTGAGTGGGCGTGGAGTGGGCGTGTGGGAGACGGGCGTGTGTGGTCGTCGTTGTTGCTGTTGCGGGTTGCCCCCTGTCGCCCCTTGTCGTGGCAGAGCGCTAGTCTTGTTTGGGGCTGGGCTGCAACCACGGGCAACAAGAGGCGAGTGGCTGAACCTGATTATGTAATGGCTCCACCTTACCTAAGGTTGCTGCCGCAGCAGGAAGACACACAGGAGAAGACGCAGGAAGGGACTCCTGAGGTCGGGCCTGCCAATCACAGAGTTGAATGGGGGGACCTTGATGGTGGAGAGTGTGTCTTTTTTTGGCAACTGCCCTCAAGAGGAAACAGCTGCTCTCATTGCTGTGTGTACGTACCGCCACACCTGTCCACCACTTTCTATCACCATGTGAAAGATACGTACCTTTAACTTCCATGGTGTGTGCTGTCGCTGCCCCTCCTTCGTCATTTTACTCCTGCAACATCCGCTGGCAGTACGGAGCAGAGGAGTCATTTCAAGCTTCAACCACCCGCATTATTTCTTCAATCAACCTCTAGTCTTTCTTACCAGGCCATACCCAACTCCTTCGTCCATCCACCTTGGGCTCTCAAGCTCTCTCTCTCAACATGTTGACGGCGAAGCTGTCCCAATATGGCTGGCGGCGATGATCCACATTGCAGTGGGGGCATCTTGTACAATGCGCCATGCGAAAACCAACTTGACCTTGCAGTCGTTCAGATGTATAGGTGGAAGCAGTGGCAGAGCAAACCAACACACCAGAAATCATGTGTCTCACTTATTGTCCGCCTTCGTCAAATCGGACGCCCAACAGCCACTCCCGCGTCATTGTTTTCTGACCTTCTGCAAACGCGCCGTGAAACTCTGCCGGTGACTGAGCGCAGCTTCTAGACGGACTCAGCAACTCTACCTACCAATAGGCCAGACCAAAGAGACTTTGACCCCCAATCCCAATCCCATCCTCGGATGACGACGGGTCGACGGCTGCGAGCAGGGCCGCTCCCGGCCTGACTTGATCACTGTATCAGGGTCATCCCAAGTTTCGGTTCATGCAATGCACTGATCCTTCTCGGCCCACCACTGGCACCAATTCCCTTTTGCTGGGCTGCCCACCTGGTCGGTGCTTGCTGCTGCTTGTTTTCGCAGGCTCGCTGGGCTGGGCCCTCTGGTCTCTGCACGGCATTGGACACCGACTTGTTGGACAGGCTCTGAGGTTGCTTTGCACTGGCGCAGCCGCGTTGGCGCCGATCGAAGCTGCGATGCCGAATGTCCTAGCCTCTCGGAGAGAAAAGAGCAAGTCACATCACTCGCGGGAGGCAGCAGAAAGGTTCGGATGCCATGTTTCAGACGCCAAAGCGCCAAGGTCCAGTGTCCCATCCGCATGACACTGGGAATCCATTGGTCTCATGCCCACCACCAACTCTGCAGAGTCAAGAAGGTCGCCAATCTACTTACCCAAATCCTAGGTCATCCGCTCATGCAGTTGACCTTACAAAAATTACCGATTCACTAGTTCCGAGTTGCACTAGTCCAACGGATACGCACGCGGGAGATCCTCCCCAACGAGCAGGGAGCTCCGTTCCAGCGCTCCGCGCATCTTCCGTCGCCAATTTCTGCCCGGCCGGCGATCGTCACACCCGTCGCAGATACAAGTCGACGCCTCCGTCCTCATGTCGCTTCCGATACAACCGTCCAATCGATATCGACATGACGGACCGGACGGCCGGTGCAAATGCAACCTCTCGGCGGACCCTGATCTATTCATCCAAAGATCCATCTCTCGCCGATACCACGGCCCTTTGACCGAAAAAGGCTTCCAGCTTCATAAGTCTCCAATGTTTCACGCCAACCGCTCGGAAGTGGCGGTCATAGTGCCGACCTCGGGCCATTTGCGCCCTGCAGTCAACGTCCGTTCGCCGCGGCACTGAAATCTCGGTCGCCAATTAAACGTGGGAAATGAAGGGTCCATGTGTTGCTGCTGTTTTTCAATCTTTGATTTTCACCCGAATTCTCGTCAAGGCCCGACTTCGCAAATCTTACCGGGCAAACGTCCGTATTCTGAGAGCACAACGAAGTCATCTTGTGTATCTGCATTTCCCTCAACTCGAGATTGAGCTAATGATGAGACGATCACCCGTAGAAATATGAGCAACCTCAAAGCTTCGAAGCCCTACCGTCCATTAACGAGAGTGGCTGCGATCATCAATAGTTCTAGCCTTTTTATGCTTGGAGCTCTATGTATTGCTTGGACAATGGCGCACCGCCACGCACAATAGTCCGAGAACCATCGGGGAAAACAATTTGAGCCTCAGCATTTTCAGCACTAGGGTATTCCACCAATACCGGATCTGTGATACTGCCGTTCCGCCATTTCAACGTCACAAGCCATCCTCCCTTGGTTCGGGCCCGTGAAAGCTCACCATCGGGCCAGCTTGTAGGACGTGACGGGAGTAGTCGAATCTCGACCACATGCGTCTCTGTGGTATCTTGCAAGACGCTGGACTGAACCAAACACTCGAGGATGCCAGTACACCCACCAAAATTGCCGTCAATCTGGAACGGCGGGTGATTATCAAGCATGTTCGCCAACGTCGAGCTCTTGAGCAACATATCCATGTGCTGGCCGCAGCCTTCGGCATCCAGGAGTCGAGCATGGAGATTGAGCAACCAAGCCCTGCTCCAACCCGTGTGTCCGCCTCCATTCGCTGCTCTTCGCTCCAACACTCTTTTCGCAGCAGCAGCCAGCTCTGGAGATCTCGAAGGGCTGATGCTTTCTCCCGGGTACAGTCCAAACAAGTGGGAGACATGCCGATGGCCCGGCTCCAGCTCTTTGTAGTCCTTTACTCCCCACTCTTGAATCAAGCCGTCGGCGTTGATAGACAACTCGGGCACCTTGCCGAGGGCCCCCTCCACCTTGGTTCGCAACTGGCTATCAACGTGCAGTTTATCAGTGCTCCAAAGATATTTCTCAAATGCTATTCGAACAATGGTCATGTCGATGGCGGAACCTTCGCAAAGGATACCAGCATCGCCCGAATCAGAGATGAACGTATTCTCGGGTGATAGCGATGGGTTCGTGACCAAGTATTTGCCGCAAGCTGACGGCGTTAGGAAGTCGAGAAGAAAAACAACACAGCCCTCCAAGACAGCCGCCGCTCGTTTGTGAAGGGCCTCATCGTACTGATACTGCAAAATCTCAAACACGTCGATACAAACCCAGACGCCTCCGAGAGGCCAGATAGTAGAGGGCATCCATCGGTCTTGAGGATCTGTATCTGCCCAGATATCCGTGTTGTGATGCGCACACCATCCGTCACAGCCATACATGGCCTTTGCCGTCTTCTTTCCCCGCTCCGCCATCCGCTCTAGCAAATCGAGCATCGGAACGGAACATTCGGTCAAGTTACACGGTCCGGCCGGCCAATAGTTCATCTGCAGGTTGATGTTGATGGTATACTTGCATCCCCACGGTGGAGCGAAAGAAGGGTTCCAGATGCCTTGCAGCGTTGCGGGCAGCGCCTTCACAGAGTCTCGGCTTGACGAGATGAGCAGATACCTACCATAATTATGGTATAGAGCAACCAGTCCAGGGTCTCGGTTTTGTTTGATTCGCTCATCTGTCGGGAGATGATTGGCATCGGGCCACATCCGAAGTATCGTTCTCCCAAAGAGGTTCCGGTAGTCCATCTGATGACGCTCAACCAGTGTGGTCCACGGACTCTTCAACGCCTCGAGGACATCACGCATAGCGGCTTCTTCGGGTTCATTATCTCGATAGGTCGTTTGAGCGCCAATGGCAATCGTACACGCTGAAGAGGTTACCACCACACAGTTACCGACACTCTCCACGGACCCTTCCGCATCGTCGCAGGAAACCTTGAGAACAGTAGACAATCGATTGCTGTTCTGTCCGCCTGGCGTCGCACTCAGTGTAATCTGTCCATCCTTTGCGTCGATGCTGTCCAGGAACTCGTTGGTCTCCCACTCAATCTCGCTGACTCGGTTCAGCCGAACGACAAATCGAGTAGCTTCCGATGCTGTGATCCTGAACGCCAACGCATTGTCCGGGAAGCTGGCGATGGCGACTCGACGGTAAGATGCGCCCCGACACTGGTACTCGACAGTTGTCTGCGCGGTCTCTAGACATAGGTATCGGCGGTAGTCCGTCACATCCTCAGTGGCATGGCCGAACTCGATGGTGCAAGTACCTAACGGTTCATAGTGCCGCATGCTCGCGGGCGTCGCGAAGAAGGCCTCTCTCACAAGAGACTCGGCCTCGGCGTGCTTTTCATCTCGGATCAGCTGTCGGAGTTTCCGCAAGTGGCGAAGGGCGTCTTTTGGGGTCCTGTCCTGTGGCCCGCCGTACCACACCGAGTCCTCGTTCAACTGCAAGAGCTCGGTGGAAGTTCGCCCATAGACCATGGCACCCAGCCGCCCGTTGCCGATTGGTAGAGCCTCAGACCATTCGGAGGCGGGGGACTGGTAGTGGAGACGCGAGGGAGTGGGAGATCTGCCCTCGCCGGAGCCGGAGCCGAAGCTCTCTAGACCAAGGACGGGGGGCATTTCGCCCTGGAACGACGTGCCGGTATGCCGGTGCCCGGAATAGTCCAGTTCGAGGAACGGTCTGGTCTAGTCTGGGCTCCAAGCTTCTTGGAAGAAGGGGTTGGTTGGGGGAAAGACAAAACTCTGATGAGCTGGTGATCAGAATCTGTTCTGGCCTTTGAAAGTCCCTCTTTCAGAGACGATGAGAGTCGAGCGGCCCTAGGCGACTTTAACCCCAGACAACCCACGATCGACCGGGGTAGATGCCTCGGCGTCGTATCATTTGAGGAAAATTGGCTCGGGGAGTGTGGGGTAGCCGGCCGGCCGTTCGTCTCGAGCCAATCATCACGGGTGAAAGCAGCCCGAATATGCTCATTCCGGAGGGATGTGATGGCTGGTCTGATCCAACTGCATGTCTACAGCCGCTCCGGCCAATCATCATCGGACAAAGCCGATGTGGTCTGAGCTGTTGGGTGGATCTTGGGGAAATACAGAGGTTACTCTGGACGCGAAGGAAGGCAAATCGGCAGTGAATCTGGACTGGTTCGTGCTGCAAGGAGCATCTCATGTGAACCACATGGCCAGTTGGAACGTCTGAGAGTCTGGGGATCGCATCCCTCTTCAGGGTTCGAGGCCCAGCTATCGGAAGGCCATTCCGTGTTGCACCAGAAGGGTAGCAGTGCAGGATGAAAGCAGCCATCCTGGACGTATCTCCCGCTCCCAAAGCTGAGGTTGGGGAAGCTCTATATATCCGCCAAGGCACCGCTGCAACCTGAGATCCCGCTGACCCAGAGACTCGGGCTTCTCGTTTGTTCACCAGCGTCTCCCTTTGCCTCCAGCCCGACCTGTGGAGACTTCATACGAAACAGTCTTCCTCGCCAAAGCAAGAACGCTTAGCCTACGATGGCGCCCCGAAAAGAGGTTGACCACACGGTCATCTATCACGACGATGTCGCCCAGGCGAACAAGATTGGTGTTGCCGTCGAAGAAGTTGCGGCAACTCGCATCTCGGAGGCCGACATGATGCGCAAGTCGGCCGAAGCCCTTACACTGAAGTCCAAGACTGGCTTGTACATCTTTGGCTACATGGTCGTGATGGGTTGCAATCAGGCAGGGTAAGCATACAGGCCGGGCTTATCTATGTGTTGCGTGAGCACGGGGGATGATGGCGCTGACCAGTCCGTGAATAGTTTCGGTATCGACTGGGGTGTCATCAGCGGCATCAACTCCAACGACCGTTGGCACGACTTCTATGGCTTCCCCAACGCCGGCGTCATCATCTCTACGATCAACGCTCTGATGCAAATTGGTGGCTTCCTAGGCGCTCCCTTCCTTAGCTGCGCCGACGTACTCGGCCGCCGCGGTGTCAACTTCCTCGGCAATGCGCTTGTCATCATCGCCGCTATTATGCAGGCTCTGGCCCCGAACCTGGCTTGTCTTTTCATCGGCCGTCTCGTCCTTGGATTCGGTACCGCCCTTTGCACCGCACCGCAGTACGTTGCCGAGCTCGCGCCAGTCCATCTCCGCGGCCGCCTCGTCGGTGTCTTTGGCGCGTGTTTCCAGGTCGGCTCGCTGATGATGATTGGCATCATGATGGGTTTGACGAACTGGGACAGCGACTGGCAGTGGCGGATGGCCTTCTTCATACAGGCCATCTTCCCTCTTTTCGTGTGTCTGACGATCTACTCCTTGTGCCCAGAGTCGCCTCGTTTCCTCTACATGCGCGGCAAGAAGGAGGAGGCCCGTCGCGTTGTGGCAAGGTACATGACGACCGACAACGACATCAACCATGAGATTGTCGACCTCATGATCCTGCAGATTGAGGAGTCTATCGAGACCACAAAGGCTGGTTTCCGCGCCACTTGGGATTTCCGTGTCTTCTTCACCAAGGCTGTGTGGTTCCGCACTGTTGTCCTGGCTGTCTACGCTGTCTTCCAACAGTGGAATGGGTACGCGCTGCCTCTCTGAACACCCTCGCTCTTTAATACTGTAAATACTAACACGAACCACCAACAGTGGCGGAATCATCGGATACTACCTCGCCCCCGCGCTCGACACAATCGGCATCACCTCGCAACTCGACCAGCTCGGCATCAGCCTCGGCTCGACAGCAATCTACTTCGTCTTCACCCTCTTCGGTTCCTGGATCATTGACTACTTCCGCCGTCGCACCCTCATCTTCGCCGGCCTGATCAGCATGATTTGCGCGCAGATCGCCGTCACCATCACGAGTTGGCAGTACAACCTCAGCGAGCAGAAGACGACGGCCATCCTGACGGTCGTCTGGATCTACCTCTTCCAGGTCTGCAGCGCCACCTTCATCGCGACCATGCATAACTTGTACCCCGTTGAGCTGCTCTCGCTGCCGCTGCGCGCCAAGGGCATGGGTCTATTTGCCATGTTCCAGGCCATCGCGGCCGTGGTGCACAACTATGGTATCGGTATTGGTGTCGGGAAGGTTGGGTACAAGATCTGGGCCGTGTACATTGTGTACAACTTTATCCAGATTATCATTAGCTACTACGTCTTCCCTGAGACGAGTAAGCTAAATCTGGAGGAGATTGATACCATTTTCGAGACACCGGGCGGCAAGCCTGTCAAGTTGAGCATCAAGATTGCGGATGCCAAGCAGGAGAAGAGGAAGCTGGATCGCCAGAATGGGGTGTCGCATCTTTGATGCTGGGACTGGTGGACGCGCATGATATGACGCGAGTTATGAACTCGGATTTAGGTGTTGATCTGGGAAGCGTGTTGTTGATAGTCTGTCCTTTGGTTTCAAAGGGCTCCGATATCCAATTTGATTTATTTTGCATCATGGACTTTGACGACTATGTTTGGCAAGTCAATATTCATCAACCAGGTTCTGCCAGTGCCTAACCCATGCATACCATGGCAACCCCCTCAACTTGAACCATACCTCGCCCAGTGAACGAAACCCCCACAGCCACTTCCTATCGTCACAAATGTCCGGCGACCACCCAACACCAAAAGCTCAACCTCCCCATACACCAAGGACAAAAAGACAACAGAATAACGCATCAGAGCGGTGATGAGTTGACAAGAGTGGGATTCGAACCCACGCCAATTACTTGACTAGCACCTGAAGCTAGCGCCTTAGACCGCTCGGCCATCTTGCCTTATGATTCGGTGATGATCTCGGAGCGGTCAAGTCCTCATGGACGATGCGGGTGGTGGGAGGGTGTGCCCTAGTGTGGAGCCATATGCATGCTTTTAGTGTTGTGGATTGGTTGTTGGATCCAGTTTGTTGTGGAACTCGGGGACCTTGTTGGTTGCACCTCTTGGATTCGGTGGAGATGAATGAGGTGGTTAAGAGTCGATTGAGAGGTTGCAGTGTCTTTGGGATCTTGAGAGAGATGAAGTCAATCGCTTTCATGTTCGGGGTGAAGTACATGTAGATGTAGACGAGGAGCCGTAAAGGGAGAAAGAAGATGAGACTGGTTGCACCATTGTAAACTGAGATGCCGAACGCGAAATTGACCCAAAGATAGATACGTCAAACCAAGAGATCACATTGTCAAAGCCAACAAGCAAATGTCTGAACTGAATCGTGAAGTCTACCATGGATATCAACCTTCCATCATCGCATCAAACGTCTAAGAACACAACCCTCAAAACACATACGGCACAAACCTTGCCGTCGAAGCATGCCACCTCTCCCACTTCTCCCCAAACTCATCCCTCAACATCCTCTCCTCCTCCCTCACCCGCGTCCACACACCAAACAAAAACACACAACACGCAGCAGGCCCCAGAACCCACTGTACACTCTGTAATCCATGATGCAACCCAGGCGCAACCCAGCAGCTCAGCACGCCGTCGAGCCTAGCCAGCAGCGCGACGTTGGATAGCACGAGCACCATGACGCCCGTGTAGCTCGGGTGCTGGAGGTAGCTATAAATCCCCGTCGTTTTAAGTTGATCCGGCTTCGTGAGCTGAAAGGTGAAGTTCTTTCCGAGGGAGCGGTAGGGTCCGAGACGGAGCGGGACGCCGAGGAGGAAGATTGCGGAGAGCGGGAGGAGGGTTGAGGCGGACCAGGTTGTTAGGGAGGCGCTGAGACCGTTTTCGGCGCCGTGGCGGAGGATAGAGGCGGGTATGGAGGGGAAGTAGAGGGTTAGGGCGGCAAAGTGGAGGGAGAGGAGGGCGAGGGGGAGGAGGATTACTTTTGGGGTGTGTTTGTGGGTGAGGTTCATCCAGCGGATTGAGTCTGCGTGTGTGGTTTGATGGTGATGTTGGTTGTGGTGGTGAGGGTCGTTTGGGGTTTGAGGTGGTTCGGGGTTGGGGTTTAGGAGGCCTATGTAGGTTCCGAGAGTGGAGGCCAAGATTGCGACCGAGAGTGATGCCTGGGATATAGACATCTTGGCGGTGTTGGACTTGATCTGTAGGGTGAAGATGGTAAGTCGCAGCGGTGAGGATGAAGACGAGTCGTAAGAGGAAGATCCGAGGCATCGCGAGACTATTCAATCCCGCGTGACGCTTGTGGGGTGGCAAAAGCACAGGCCAGCTATACCTAGCGGTACTTTGGTTTGGGTTCTTATCGCGTGTGCCGCAAGGTACTCCTAATATCCTGGACTGTGTCGTCGGAATTACGTCTGGTTCATGCCTCGAGATTAATCCCCGTAATTCATGCAATTGCTTTGATCTAGAGGTGGGATTAAAACTCATTGTGGTTATTGGAAGTCTAGATAAGTCAATAGGAAGGTTGTGGTGATAGGCGTTGGAGAGCGTCTAATGTTGACCTGCGACCACTTATAAGTAGTGTGGCGACTGTCGGTTTGAATCCTTCGTTGCGACGCTCACTAGACCTCAAGAACTAGTATCATTTTCTGCGACTTTCGTAGTAATCTTGAATGAAACTGCGAGAGAGGGATTTTGAGTTTTCATACTTTGTCCGGGCCTTGGGTAAACTACATGCACCTCGTGAGGTTTCCGCAAATCCGCCTCAGCATCTCATGGACAACCCCGCTGAACACCCCTCTGATACAACTCTCAGAGATATCTCATGCCAGGACATCAGCATAGCTCGACTGATAGACCCCCAACACACCAAGTTGATGAGCTGACTTGCCGAAAATAGACTAACTCAGACACGAAGAAATGACCACTGAAGCCTCGCGACTTCTGATGTGCGTGCTGGATTTGCATCTCATTAACTATCGTAGTCATGAGCTGGCCCATGCAACCCAGATCGCTCTAAAACCAAGACCTAGTCTATCTCTCACGGCCTCTACGTCTATGTCAGACAACAGTACATTACAAATTACATGACTATACCTCTCCCTCAATAACCTTGATCTCTGGGCCCTCAATCTGCTTCACCTTCCGGCCTTCCCACCATGACATGAGACCAGCAATCATAGCGACACCGCATCCCAGGCCGATGAAAGTGCCAGTAGCCCAGGACTGTAGACGTATGTCAGTTCAACTCGAGATGGGGGCTATGGGTAAGACATCTCGCCCACACGCAGGATCATGGGCAACTTACAGGTCGATCGAGGCGGTTGTATCCCCACATGAAATAACACAGCACAGCCTGCAAGAACGTATTCCAAACCATCATCCAAATCGTGAACCCCAACTTCCACAGCGGCGTCGGCGGTGCAACCTGTCCAGTAAACTTCTCAGGCGCCTTTTCGCCCTGGAGAGCCCATGCTGGCGGCCGGAACCAGCTCTTGTTCTGCGCCGCGAGCTTGAGCATCGCCGCTTGGTTCTTGAAGTTGACGGCGCGGATGTACCAGTACAGATCGCGGAAGCGCCAGGGCGCGAGACCGAAGCCCGTTACGCAGAAGAGGGCGTTGAGGATCTGACTTGAGATTTCGAGCCACTTCTTACGGGGTGAGTTGTCGTCGTCGGCGGTGGGGTGGTTCATTGCGGGCGCGGCTTTGAGGAGGAGGAAGAAGAGCATGGCCTGGGAGGTGAGTCAGTCTGGCGGCGTCATTTGAGAGATTCACTTGTTTAAACTTACTCCCCAGGCCTAAAGTCAAATTATGTTAGCATCTCAGTCTCAAAAGAAGTAAATGAGGTGAGGGTGGTACATACGACAATGTTGAGACAGTAGATGGTGATGATGAACCCTGATGGCGTGAGGAAGAACTTCCAGAAAGCCTTCAATCCATTGGCGATCGTCGTCTTCCACGGCGCCTTCTCCTCTGCAGCATGCTTTTGATACAGACTTTGTCGTCGCTGGAACTGTTGACCCCCGCTGGGCAGAATACTCTCATCATGCGTCCCCGGCCGTGCTTCATCCGAAGTCTCGTTCAGCACAGCAGGTTCATCCGTTTCCCTGATATTCTCCGACTTATTGTTAAACACATTTCTCCCACCGGCAGACTGCCCATTATTAGAAAACGTAGACGCGCGCCGGCCCGTATTAGATCGGATGAGGGCCAGGTCGCCGTGGAGTTCCTGGACGGCGTAGCGCGCCGAGTGGCCCTGCGCATTGAAGGCGATGTTGTTGCCGCCGGATTCGGGGTCGCGGAGCTCGGTGAGGTTCGGCGCCTGGGCGATTGCTGTGCCGGCGGCCTGCCACATGCCCAATTGCGGGTTCGCGTTCATGATGGAGATGGACGCGCCCCGGACGCGGCCTACGACGCCGCCATTGTCGGCGGGTGAGGGCTCGGCCATTATTGACGGAGATTGTGAGGGTGATGATGATGGGGCTCTTCCTGGCGGTTGCTGCGGTGTCGGATGTCGCGGAACGGCCTCATCAAAAGGTGGGCGGGAGGCCGGTGAGTGAGTCGGGAGTGAGATTGCGCTCTCAGCACACAATCTGCGTCTGCTCACGGAGAGGGCAGTCGAGTTGTCGCAACTGGATAATGCAGAGACGCCTCACAGATCGCGGGGAGTCGAATTGCAAACAATTGTTTATGTCAGATGAAAGAACTTTGGTCCCCTTTTCCCTTTCCCAGGAACACTCATCACCATGAAGAACCTGCAAAGAGAAATGCGCCATGCCATCACGTGGGGGCTGAGCGACAGCGAGCTTTCCGCGTATTCCAACCCGACACCCCGACGTGTTGGCCGGCCGGAACCCGCGAATAAGTCGAGTCTAGTCAAGTTCAGTCCATTGGGAAAAGTCTAATTTGCTGTCTATTGCCCCTACCAGGCTCTGAATGCAGATCCTGGGTTGGCTAAGTGGGCAATTGGGTGTGGGAAAAGCCAAGACACTGCCGTGATTAGCTAGCCCGCATATCTCGTTTTCCCCGTCCCCCCCGAATCCCCGCTGTTTTCTCGCATCCTAATCCGGCTTGGCCAGACTCGCTCTCGCTTGCAATTGAACTTTTGAAGAAGACTTGTCCCGGCAGCGCCGCTGATGCCCTGAGTCGCAGGGCCCTTTTTTCTGTGGTGATGATCTGATCAGGTGGTTGGGTGAATTTGACGCCGTGGTTCCGGCGCTAAACTTCAACGTCATGAGATAGGACTCGTGATGAGAAGCTCCTGTAACGTCAGTGAGATTTCTTTCCATCATTTGAGTTTGTTTACTCTCGGCCTCCGTCACTACATAGATTTTGAAGCACATGATACCGGCAGAAGTGAGTTTCGGTCCGCGAGCCCGGGTCAATCAAGGTTTACTTCTCCAAGTCTTTTTCTCTGCGACAGGTTACTCTCTTGCTAGCCGCCGCCATCCGGCTGTAGCTCATCTAGGTATCATGATCTTCGGAACCGGAGGAAAACACCTTTTGACACTACTTTTTGACTACCAGCATAGATACTCATTAGAACAGGAGCAAGGCCTGCCCAGTAATAAAAGACGCGATGGCATAGAAAGAAAAATCAGCTCTTTGTTCTAACGAATGACTATTGCCGCCCTTCCAACGCGTCCACATCCCGGCACACCAAGTACCAGGCTACAAAGGGCACATCTGTGTTCAGTCATTAAAGGAAGAAAACTTTTGATTGTCTACCCGCACCACTATGAATGGGCGTTTTTACCGCCATGATGACCATAATCCAGGTGAGTTGATCTAGCCATTGAACAGTTGACATACTCTTAGGAACTGGTTCAGCCCCATGCTTGCCAACTGACGACTGCCCAAGATGTTTAGAGCACTTCTTTGTCAGTACATCCCATGCTAAGACAACAATCCGTAGGTACACCGGACCAATACCACACCAGCACATGTGACACTGGCAGCATACCTTACCACTCAATAGCTATGATGAACAACACATGATTTACTGCTTTGAGTCTTTGGTAGAGCTTGAGCTTCATGTCGTCAACATAACTGCAAGGCCACTTCGGAATCCCAGGTTCCCAGCTTTAATCAAGGAAAAGGATGCGCCAGCTTTGTTTTTGGTGTTCATCTACCGCATCATGGGTGGCTGGATCTTACGAATACACTCAACATCTGTTTACTCATCTTTGTCCATTTGGCCTAACTGACTGGATCCTGATGATGCGACCTGGAGTGCTGGTATCCCTGCTATAGCCCATGGCGTAACATGAAAGACGCTGCAAAGGACTTCAGGGAAAAATATTACCGTTCTAGTTCTCGTGCACATTCGAAAGCAAAACGTTGTTAACAAGATTGAAACTACACCAAAAGTGTCCATTAGACGAGTTATGATCCCAAGCAAATCATGGGAGCCGTGAACACAGACATCAGAACAGAGGACTTTCAGCTGGAGCGCCTTGAGATTTGTGATTCGGAGAACCTTGATCATCCAGTCAATGACCAGCCCATCCGGGGTGCATCGTTTCCCTCGCTCCCAATTGAGCTTCGAGCCGAGATTTGGTGGCTTACCACTGAAAAGAGACTCATTCACTTGGACCCCACTAAGAATCATAATGCTCCGCCAACTCGCCCTCACGCCGCCGCTACCAACCAGGACAGTCTGCAAGAGCTTCAGAACCGCCTGCCGCGCATATTGATCGATCGGAATGAAGAAGAACCGGGTACTGAGAACATGCCTCGTCAAATCTACTTCAATAAACGGACTGACGTACTTTGTCTGGGATCCTGGACAAAGGATGAGGACAGAGAAATAATTCGTTTTGACGACTTCAC
The DNA here is from genome assembly GCF_030913505.1 of Colletotrichum phormii. NCBI lineage: Eukaryota > Fungi > Ascomycota > Sordariomycetes > Glomerellales > Glomerellaceae > Colletotrichum > Colletotrichum phormii. The sequence continues at coordinate 470,985 of NW_026851469.1, forward strand.
GGTTGGTAGATATCATAGATTGGTGATGCCTCCCTCCCCAGCTATCTCACGATATTGACAACGGAATTCGAGAAATTCGCATCTATGGCGATGAATGGCCAGCCCGACAACGCTTCCGAGTTCCCAACTCAGATAAGAAATTTGCTTTGCTCAACACCTGGAATCCGCTTCCTTTGGACAAGTTTGTTTATCCAAACCTCGAAACAGTCCATATCACAGAGCTTGAATAGGCAAACGCATATATGCCTCATCAGTGGGGAAATCACGTTGTTATCCGGTACCTCAAACACCACTCGAAAGATTTGGAAACTGCATACATCAGCAAGGCCGAAGCCCCTGAAAGCAAACGCGACCCATTTTGCAAACAGCTCCGCGATGAAGGTTCGAAGACAAATCGGGAACCTGGAGACGATTGGAAGGACGTGATGATCCGTGGTGAGATTACCAGGGAGACCGATGATAAGAACTGGATTGACCTTCTCGACGGAACCGGGAACAGGAAATGGGAGGAAATACGATTCGACCATAAAACTCTCCCTGACCGAGCGGATACGGACATCATATTTGCACGACGACACTTTTATGAAATGTTCGTATCGATCTGCACCGAGCGGCTCTTGGATAGGGAGAAGTATCCAGATTTCAGCGCACCCCAACCTCTAAGTTACTCCCTAGGTCATTGATGAATTCTGAAGTTGTAGATATTTCAGAATGCTGCGGGAACACACGCCAGCTCTCTCGTCATCCAAATAGATATTTAACATCTCGTTCGGTATAAGGTACCTTGGATTTCGCATTGATAAACATCCGTTTTCCCTACAGCGGAAACGTGCTGGTGAATGGTGATCAAGGCATAGGTCTGCTCGAAATGGTCCAAGACAGCTGCTATTTCTGAATTCTGACAAGATGTCATCGGAGTGGAAGGCGATAAACAAGAACAACAAGAGCCGGACCACCCGGTATGAACCACCCGATTTACAGGCGAGTAGTTCTGCTTGCTGATAACTTCGTCATCCATAGATCAAATTGAATCATTCAGCGCTGAAAACGTACTTATCAAGCTAGCGTACATTACAAAGGGAGATATACAATTCGAAGCCAGCTCAATAATTATCGGAACTACCTTAGTCTAGAGACTAGAACAAGCAAAGGCTCGTTTAGAAAATTGATTCACGTTGAAAGGAGGCCTTTCAAGAGTGATGAACCACAGCTGGTGACAGAGGATACATGTGTACTGAATTCAGGAATGGGAATCGTCGTGTAGTTGCTAATTGTTATTATGACTTGAACGCCTACAAGAATCGCACCCGCGGCTGTACAGTGTTACCGCAAAGCTTAGCAAAATAATAAGTGTATGACATACACTTTTTTTTTTTGGGGTAGAACGCTAAACAATTAAGCTTCATTCGCTTTCGGATTCTAACTGCATTTCGAATAGTTCCAACGCGTCGTACAAACGAAGAAGTTTCCAACAACCCTCAACTTCGTACTCGTGTTCTACACAAGTTTGTGGTTCTCGTGAAGCCTTGACGGAATCTTTGAAATTCGTGCGGCTGGATACTCCAAGCTTTGGAACGGGGTAGTTAAAAAACAGCCCCCTCCGCAACTGAGTCTTTGTGCAGCGGCTTTGTGGTCAAAGACAAATGCGGCCTTCCTTGCTGGTTCCCGACAACCTTGGGTTAAGAGTCTTCAATCCCCAAGAAAACAAGGCCAAGATCCGGTGAAGGCTAAATGAAGTCTCTGAGGACCGGAGAGTTCTTAATCAAGTAAATCCCCCAACATCAGCACACTTTGTGCATGCTCTAGGTACAGCCGAGCTGACGCCACTGTTTCGGACCCTATATCTTCTACTCAACAGAGCAACTGTTCAGCACTATGTTCATAAGGCGAGGGGTAATTAGATACACGACAGATCAAGAGTCTTTGAGTGAAGGAGTCTTTGAGTGACCGGAGGCGGATTGCTGGTGAAAAGGCCGTCAGTTCAGAAACCTGAAACTAACTAACGATGTGACCCTCAACCACAGAAGGGAAGCTGCGACATCAGGTGGACCCCTACTCCGACAAGTTTCGACCGTGGCGACGCCCGCATCTTTAGCTTTAGGCTATATTTCGATAACGAACTCGAACGGCTCGCTAGTCAAGTGCCGAATGGATCGGGCGGCTGTGTAGTTCATACGGCCGGCCTGGTGCAATACAGACGGGATCTAACGTCCTATTACTACCCCATCGCCCGATGCCTTGCGCAACCCGCTTATCCTTTTCGCCGACCTTTGACCCGTTCACTATCTTCTCTGCTCTTAAGATTCGTTTAATAGTTCAGTGCCTGGGGCACGAACTTGATCTTCAAGATGCTCCTCCTCCTTGTGGCGTCCACAATCATTTCCTTGATTGGCCCGTTTGCTATCGCTTCGAGAGCTGGCTCAATACAAGTAGAGTATAATAGACATCCACCATCGGGATGGAAACTCTCCCGTCCCACAGACCCGAATCATCGATTCAGCATATCCATCGCAGCCGATAGAAGCGGCCACGTAGAGCGGGCCCTCTACAGTGTCTCGACTCCGGGACATGAGCTTTACGGCACGCACCTCTCTCGAGAGGAGGCACAAGCCCTCCTCAGTCCCGATACAGAGTCACGAGACATCATTATAAACTGGCTTCAGGAACATGGGAATGCAACAGCAGCAGACATAGCGAGCGACAGTCACTGGATCAGAGTGCAGACAACGGTGAAGAAGGCAAACAGTCTACTCGATGCAGACTTTTGGATGGTTTCGAAACGTTGACAGTGGCAATGAGGTGCTACGGACGTTGAAGTATTCTTTACCATTGGAGTTGAAGAGCAAGATCTCGTTGATAACACCATCCACGAGGTTCTGTTCTCATCTGATGATGCACCAAGGACCAGCAGTCGCGGCACCTCTTGCTGACGACGCACCCAACGACGAGCTTCGGAAGGTGAAGAGGACATTGGCTGGGTTGAACCCGAAGCTTCTCTATACGGCACAGGTAGACAGGATTACTCCACCCACCTTGCAAGCACAAGTCGATCCTACGTGCAACAGGACCATCACACCCAACTGCATACGAGCTCTGTACAATGTGCCCTTCAAGATGAACGTGAGCCCGGCTCGCGGACTCGGAATCTACGCATCGCAGAATCAGGTAGCCAAATTTGACGACTTCGCCTTGTTCGCCAAAAACGTCGATCAACCGTCAACAGGCGTTAAGTTTTCTTTTCCGAGTATAAATAATGGCACGACCGACCAGGGAACAAGTTTTCAAACGCCGAGCTCAACTTCGACGTTCAGTACACTGCCTCACTTTCCAATCCGGTACCCAATATCGTCACCGCAGTTGCTGGAGACAGACCCATCAAGCTCGAATTAGGTGGTCAGCCCGGGGACACGACGGAACCCTGGCTGATCTGGCTAGACCGATGCTCAAGCTGCCCGACGACAAGCTTCCTCACACCATCACCACCAGTTTTGGCGAGAACGAACAGTCCCTCCCGGATGGCTATGTTCAGCAGATTTGCGACCAGTTCGGTGCTCTCGGAGCCAGAGGCGTTACGATGTTCGCCGCGTCGGGAGACTCTGGGCCGGGCAACACGTGTGTCACCAATGATGGTACTAATAGCACGCGGTTCAACGCCGTGTTCCCTGCATCTTGCCCTTTTGTTACAGGTGTCGGAGGGGTGAGGGGGATCGCGCGCGCCTGAGCGGGCCAGCGACTTTTCGAGTGGTGGGTTCTCGGACAAGTTTACCAGACCGGCATATCAAGAGCAAGCTGTGCCGGCGTATCTCAAGAACACTATTGAAACCCAGTTCAACGGTCTCTTCAACGCATCAGGCCGAGGCTTCCCAGACGTCAGTGCCCAGAGCTTCAACCTCACCTTCGTAACGGGTGGCCAGCTAGGCGGCTTCCAAGGTACCAGTGCCGCCGCTCCTATCTGGGCAGGCATGGTGGGAATGGTCAACGCCGCTCTCATTCAGGCGGGAAAGCCACCAATGGGGTTCATCAATCCATGGCTGTATGGCGCTGGGTTGCAAGCCATCAATGACGTCTCCGCTGGACAGTCCGTGGGCTGCACTGGCGCAACTGGGTTTGGCACGCAGAAATTCCCGCCCGAGTTCGGAGCCAAGCTCGTGCCGAACGCGAGTTGGCCCTCAATGGCTGGCTGGGACGCTGTCACTGGCTTGGGGAGCCCGGATATTGGCAAAATATTGGCGCTGAGAATGGCGATGTGATGAGTATTATGCAATTTTAGACTACAAACGGTTCGACGCACAAATTTGATCCAGTCTTAGCATACAACTTTTCCGCCTTTGCAACACAAAACGAAGCTCCGCTCACAACCTTGTGTTTTTGACCGCATTAATCGCGAACGGGTTCGCAGTAAACGTTCCGTCGGGGTCAGCCACGGCTCTGACTTTCCCAAGTCGTCTGTACTTCTCCTCGTCTTCGTAGTAGCACTTCCAGATCTTCTCGTCACCCAAGTTCCAATCACCATAGGATCCCCAAAGAAGACGTCTGTCCTTCTTGCTGAATAAGCTGTCGGGCCCGTTCATAATCTGATCGTTCTTGTCTTGCCATGATTGAGCCAACTTTCTTGACTGTTCATCGGGCTCATGGAAGCAGTCCAACGTCTGAACAACCGAAGAGTCTCTCCAGCTGTAAGACGTGCCGTTGTCTCTGTTGACGAAGAAGCGCGAGTTCTTGCCTCCGAAGCACTGGATCTGTACCGACAGCTTACATCGCATGAAACGCTCGTAATCTTTCTCGCCCTCATGCCCCCTGAGGTATTGTTCAGGGTTGTAGATGAGGTCAATACGGTCAACCACAGCATCAACCCATTTGTCTTTGGTAAGGCTGGTTGAGTTGGTAGAATAGGTCCGCTTGACGTAGGGAAGGTCAAACTCGCGTGCTCTGGGGAAGATCCACTGCCCAGTCATATCCGACATTTCCATGTCAAACTCTCCAAACTGAAGCGAGAAGTCTTCCAACAGGCTTTTGAGCTCCCGGAACTTGCCAAACCAGGCATCGACATTGGCGTCATACTTGTCGTTCTTGCTGGTCGGACACCATTGTGCGTACAGAATGATGGATGCTGGGAATTTTCCGTTGAGCAACTTCAGGAAGTCGTCTTCGAGTGCTTTCTTGATGCGGTCTTGAATGCGCTGCCAGACGTTTGCATCCTTGAGCTCCTTGAACAAAGTCGACATGGGGAAGTCTGTGCTGATAACACTGACGCAGAGGTCGAAGCCGCGGGGGAATGTAGGGTCGTCGGCCATTTCAGCAATGGCATTGAGAAGTGTGGTCAGAACTTCTTTGGAGTAGAGCCAGAGGGCCTTGATGCCGTGGGGTCCTTTGAAGCCGTTAGGTCCAGCGACAGTACCAAGGTAGCTGCTGGACTTGTACACCTCGACGATGTAGTGGGTGATGACTCCGAAGTTTCCTGGGCTGCCTCCAAGAATGGCAAAGAACATCTCCGGGTTGTTCTGTTTGGTGATGTCGCGGATGACACCGTCATGACAAACTATACGGATGGTTCTGATGTTGTCTCCAAAGAGGCCGAAACTACGGCCCAACTGTCCGTAACCGCCAGTCTGGCCGTGACCACCCACCCCGACGTAGGCACACTGGCCAGTAGGGACAAAGAGTTTGGTCTGCTTGAGGTACTTGTTAAGGTCCATCATCGTAATGCTGACACCAATGTAAACAAGTGTGCGGTCGGCTGCAATAGGTTCTTTGGGCTTCAAGATCATCAGATCCTTGTAGGTGTTGCCCAAATCGATCTGGATATTCTTGCCGCTTGTGGACGAGGCTCCGCTGTACTGGTGGCCTCCGCTCTTTACGGCGACGGCGACCTTGTTCTTCCTAGCCCAGTTGACCGCTCTAATGACATCTTGGTCATTCTGAGGTCGCACAATGAGATCGGGGTTCATGTCGTGCTCTTTCTGATATGTCGAGGTCGCATATTGCTGGTTGAAGAAAGCATATTCCTGCATCTCAGACTCGTCTCCCACCCTAGAGTATTGCATACCCTCAAAATCCTCGATGCGAACCATGGTTGGAAATTCTAGAAAGAGGAATGAATATGGATTTAAGAAGTGTCTCCCGGAAATGTAGAGTTGCAAAGTATTCAGCAGAAGGAGGGCAGCCGATGGTCAATAAATAATACTCAGATTCTATCACATGCAAGGCCCCCATCTACACAGAAGCCCCCAAAGTAAGCTGCATCGTGCTCAGCCGCAGATTTGTCTACAGCTGGGCAAATCTGTGCAACAGTTCGTTGTTGGTTGTAGGCTTTCTAGGCGAACGACAAAAGCTGATTGGTGTGATTAAAGACAAGATGGTCAGCAGTCTGACGCCGAGTTCTAGCACCAAGCCAGACAGCCTACTCAGCCAGCCTTGATAGCCTTCAACATTCCGAAGAGCAATTACTGAAACCAGGTTCGCCCTCGGAGTGGCTGACTATCACAGCGTCTGACGCTGCATACTTGCCTAGGGGCCGGGCCGCGCAGGTGCGTTTACGAGCGTGGTCGATAGAGCCGTGGCGTGGAGCTGGCATAAGACACGCTAACCTGATCCGAACATATCTGATGTTTTTGGCCGGCGGCTGAAATCTACCAGCTATGTCCACTCTCCGATGGGTTACCAGGCATCACTTCGGGTATGCCGCATTCCCGCTTACTGGCCAATGCTGTGCTTACGCTGACAAGGCGACCCAAGTAAGGCGTCTGCTGGGCTTTTTTGCGAGCTGCTGATTTCAGGGGAATCAATTGACTTGCAGAAATAGGGGTTCCAACAGGCTCTTGGCTAGAACCGACTGCGCAACTGAAAGCCTGGTTGGTTGAACGTTTCGAAATCTGTGAACATCATGTGTTTGCAACACAGTGGAGCTGTAAGGCTGTGCTGCAGATGCTGCCTGCGTCCTTTTGCCTCATGGCACGCATGGCACGCATGGCACTTCACGTGGCCGCAATATCAGTTATGCATGCTCAATGATGTCAACATGAAGCAAGCTGCAAATCTCCCTTAGTACTTGGCTAAGAAAACCATACATTCCTCGTGTGTTTCCTGACACCCTGATTGTAGGAACTATCTCCTGGTTACCGTAAAGTACTTGTCCCATCAACTGCTAGATGGCGTTACTATTTCCGTCTTCAGTCTTTCTCTAACTTTGCTCTTTTCGAGACTGCAGTATTTATAGACGGATATAAGGGAAGTAGAGTCGGATTGGATTATTCATTATCGCCCCTACAAAGAACGTACGGATGTACCGTCACCATTTAGCAGTTAATGGGGGATATACCCGGAAATTAAGATTCAATAGCCTGGTCCTTGTTGCTACTTAGTACTTTCAATTTCCTACATAGTGACCCGAGTTCCGACTGCAGTCTCCAGCTCTTACTTACCACCACTAGAGATCATCTTCTGAAACTTGAGGAATTCTTGGTACTGTTTCATATCGACAGCTGCTCCAGCAGCAGGAAGAGATTGACTTCCTACGTTGATGGAGGTTGCTTTCTTCCCCGATACTCTTCCATCCTTAGCTTCGTTCTCAGACTCCGCGTCACTTTCCTTCTCGGAGTTGTCTTCAGGCTCGAGGCTTCGCTCAGGGTGTTTCAAGCTCTGCTGAGTGCGACTAGCCTTAGTTGATCTGTATGGCGTGGGCGAGGAAGCGGTCTTTCGAAGATCGTGACGCCGACCATCGCGTCTGGCCTCGTCTGGCCTCGTCTGCCTCCATCGCTCCGTTTATATTGATGAGATAGCTGTTGAACTCTTTGAAGCCCTTCACAACTTTTTCGAATTGCTTCTTACCAAACCTGGATTTGGGATCGTCTGCCTCTTTCGATACGTATCGATACTCAACCAGAGCGATGGCTGTTCGGAACGCGTTGCGGATTTGTCTATATCGCATGCTTAGTAAACGTATCGAATTGAGATATCGGAAGATACCAGCGGAAATCTGGCCGAAGTGGGACACAAATACCTTCCAGCCATTCCACTTATGTCGATTCTCAAGCCCGAGTCGATTGTAGTGCTTTTCGGCAAAGTTCAGTTTCTGCTTCTCTTTGATCTTGAAGTTTTGGGTGCCTGTATCCTTTCGTTCTTCCTTAGCTCTTTTGATGAACGTTTGGTGAATCCTGAATGTCACTAGAAGATCCAGATCGTTGTACCTATGAGAGAGACATCTGGAATTCTGAATCCTTGGCTTGAAAGCTGGGTCAATTACCCCAACACGATTCGAGGTCAGGAACAAAATCCTTACATGATACTCAAGTGTACGGAGGAACACACTCGTCACAACATTGTGGCGGATGTTGCCTCGAACTCTCTTTGCAAGAAAGATGCCGGCCTCGTCCGTAATCCTGCTGAAAATGGTGATCATGACAATTTCCCTTTGAAAATGATGCTAATGCACGCCGAGTTCCATGAATGTCAGGATTCCGTCATCAATGCCACGGGCCACTCGTGATGACATATGGTAGGTCCGTCTGATACATGAATAGGGGAGAGATTCCGTTGGGTAATTGAACCACAAGATGCCCACAGTCTTGACATCCTCTTTGTGAGACTTGTTCACGAAGTCTGATGAGTTGACACTGTGGACCCATCTTTTGACGCGTATCCAAACATTCGATGATGCCCTAGGAGCTCTGTGATTCCTTGCGATGGGATTGAACATACATGCCTCTATCAAGTCATTTCCTTTATTATCCGGGTGATTTGTTCTTCTCTGCTTCACCTCCCTCTACTCATTTTTCTCTGCCTTCCTCTACCACATTATCTCATTTTACCTACCTTATCTGCATGCATTCACCCACTTTCTCTTGCCATTCTCCATTCATCATTAAGGTTCTCCACACCCCCCTCACAATGTGATCTTCTCTGTTCGCATAATTTCTTCTTGACTCTACTTGGTCTAGATCCGAGGAAGATTCGGACTTTTGGCACACATAAATATACACCTTTTCCTCGCACTCTAGAGTCCTAGACAACCTCAAACACACTCAATACCGCAGCCAAAACCGATATCGTTGACAACACAAGATCGCTTCTCATAAATCATATCACCTATTCCAGCTTCCGCCATAGCAAACGCAGTCAACACACAGACCCACATGACCAAAGGGGACATGGACCAACTTGAAAAGTCTCGAAACGAAATGGAAAGAATTCACCAAATCCTCAACGATGACCTCTCGTCATGGAATCAGAAAGCCTTCGATAGCGACCTCTGGCAAGGAATCAGTGAAGAAGAACAAAAGCAAAAAGCATTGATCTTAAAGCAAGAAGTACTTGGTAAACCTCTCTTCAAGAAAAAAACAAGGGGCGGCTTGGTTCTCGTCAACTTTGGAGAAGACCCCAAAAGCAATCCCGAATACTTCGAAATATAAACGGCCAAACTCAGGACGGGAAAAAGCTCGCCAATGTCCCACCTGGTTGCGGACTGGGAGAACACGGACATTGATGCGCACAAGCACAACGTCAACACTATCAAATGGTTCTGCTCTGTCCCTTTTCCAAACCCAGAGAATGAGGAGGAAAGAAAGATTCAGGAATCTCCCAGAGGAGTGATGTGTAGCCTTGTCAATCAGCTTCTGCGGGTCATTTCTGATAAGTTTCCCGGATTCATCCTATCAAGTTCATTCTTGGACCACAAAGACTTTGCTGATCGTCCCAAAAATCGAGAAATCGAAGCTTTATGGGAGGTTTTCGGTTGCCTGGTGGTCGAGCTCCCCTGGGGGGCTGATGTGATGTGTGTGATCGACGAGATCACCACTTACGAGACCAGTGATCTTAAAGAAGATCTGGATTTCATTATCGGTCAACTGGTGAAAATGGCAATAAGACAGTCGGGGGAGCCAATCGCATTGAAGTTCATTGTAAAGTGCCAGACAACTGCTAAGGGGGTTCGTGAGCACTTCGAGGATAGCAAGTACTCCAAGGACAACATCATTGATGGGTAGATTGCCAATGCAGGCGGTCGGGCGCGATTGGCGGCTTGGTACTACATACTGTAGTACCTTGAAAGTGTGTCTTATATCCATACTGGTAGTATCTACTTTCTAGTTAGCAAGGGTGGAAAATAAATTCTTCGTATATCTTTACTCGTGGCAACTTAGCATCAGGTAGTGATCTAAAAAGTGAACAGAGTGTATTTAAAAGCTTTGTAGATACTGAACCATCCTCCTTTTACTATAATTCTGCTGCCTATGTCAGTTTGATGACTTTGGTCAGCCTCTTCCTCTTCTTCTTTCACAGACTGAAGCCACCGAACATGGTTCCTCTTCCCAGTAGCAAGATTTACAAATTACGATAGAAGTACTTGGATCTTGCGATAACAAACACCTATCTTTAAACAAGATAGTCCTGTACATGTAAGCTTGCATCACATCGGGATTACCTCGAGCTCAAATTGGACAGCACAAAGTAGGTATAGTCACGAGGTGATTCAAAATCTTTCGTAATTGGCCTTTTAATGTGGGTAACAAAGTAATCCATCGCTTAGTCCTTCATCGCTCCTATTGTAATCACTACAAATGGCGCTATTGCATCGTTTCCTTTTTACGCAAGGCAATCTATTACTCGTTCATTACTTGTCAAACGCGGCTCGGAAGACATTGAACAGGACATATATGATAGTAGTAGAATACTGGGGGCTGTACTGACGGGCCCGAAAGGGATGTCCATTGATTGATTGGCATCATATCCTATCCACTGGACCTGCCCCTCAACGTCACCGATGAATCTGGATTTTGGCAGCGGATGCGGATCTATCAACCAAAGCTCACATGATCAGCCGAGAATCAAGTCTATCATTACCCATGGTTGGCTGCGGTTACAAGGAGGCGTGATTGATAGCCACGTCACCCAACATCACTGTGAGATACCAGGCAATGCGATAACCCGGTGTGAAGTCTTTCATATTCTGTTTCAGCTGGTACTTAGGTCTTTGACTTTCGGAAAGAAATCCATTGAACATGAACTTCCAGGTCTTGTGACTGATCTTCGTTTCCGAAGTCGCGCTTGGCAAACTTGGTAGATGATCCTTTGTCCAGTCTTCAGAATTTAGAGGCGAGGGCCGGGCGAGGTCAGGTAAGAACCCTTGCAATCCTATGATCCCCTTTGCATGAGATTGAACACGTTTCTTTGAGGTAGGTACTTGGTTTGTCGACGTTCTCTGTTTGGCCCTGACATGATGCCACTCTGTTCAGGGCTCTTTGTTCATGCCACTCTCTTCACTCATTTCTGAGACTCTGTTCAGCCTCCTTTATTTGATGGTCTTGGCGTTATCTACTAGTACACTGTGCTGCAACTCTTCCATAAATAAGCAGAGGATAGTAATCCTGGGAGACTGACATGGTGACCTGCCCACCTCTCACATCCCATTTCCTCTCGCTTTCTGAGAAGTACAGACCACGACCAGCGCAAAACCTCGTACATCTTGACCTATGACTTGAGCTTTCTCGGCCTTATGGATGAGCTTACAACATGGAAGACAAAGCTAAAGGGTACGATAAGTACCAGTCAATGCTCGACCAAGCACAGTTTTACCAGAACGATCGTTCCCATGAACAGGATCCCCATGGCGTGGCACCCGAAACCTTCTCAGAGTTCTCTGCACCGTCGCTAGTTTCATCTTTCGATATGGAAGACATGAATGACGCCTTGCCTCGGGACCTAGAAGATTCAGAAATGACAGACTCTGGAACAGAAGCAATATCCCGGATGATACAATTGAAAAATGCATCGTTGGCGGAAGAAATGCTCGGGCATCTTGCATACAAAAGCGACGCTGTCCAGAAAGTGGCTGATGAGCTATTTCAACTGCATACAAATTTGAGTAAAAACCAAAAAGAAACCCTTCATATGATCAAAGGCACCGATAAGTATACGTCATTCACCGACATAAAACTCAAGGCAACCTGTCGTCTTCTCATCAACGCTAGAGAAGGCCAGAACAATAGTGTCGCAACGACCAGCTATTTGGCTGCTACAATAATGAATAAGCAAGCATACAAAGAGGATACCTCAACTTTCATCATTGGCTGGTTCTGCGCTCATAATGCCGGATTACGTATTCAAAGGGACGGCTCTGATCCGGTCGAATGCCTTTCCAGAGGAATGATGGCCAGCCTTTTGTGTCAGCTTGTACACTGGATGGTGTACAGGGAGATTGACTGCGATCTGTCGTTCATTAGCGGTCCCGATTGGGACGACATTAAACAATTCGAACTGGTGGTTCTGAGCAAAGCATTTACCAGACTGGTTGCACAGTTGCCTGAAGGAAGTCAGATAATTTGCTTCATCGACGAAATCCGTCATTACGAGAAGAAGGATACAGATGATGCGTACAGGGCAATCAAAGAACTGGTGGCACTTACCAATCGTGTCGGACCATTGAAGGGACCTCGATATTTCAAACTCCTTCTGACTTGTAATGACAAGGCTCTCGGGATAAAGAACATTTTTGAAGGCAAAAGCCAAAGTATGGAGTTTCCACAGGAAGCATAACATTTTACACCACTCTGTCTGGACTATCTTGGTTTATCTGGCGCAAAAGGGGCCGGTGGCAATTTATAGCCCTGTAAATGTTGACATATCAGGGACACAAGTCACATTATTAAACTGATCAAATGGAAATGTTGATCACGAGAACATTACGAGACACATGCATAGTGAAGAATGAAAGCTTTATGTGTCGCCCGAATACGTTTCTAAGTAGCCGTAGTGACTCCTCTTCCCTAAACCTTCCTATGATTGGTTCCAAAACGCGCTGAGAAGTGACCACACTGATGTGATGCATGGTTATACCCTTGGGTCGCGAACCTTGAACTCCCGTATATCTCTTAAGCTGAGAAGTAAGTGACCCGACCATTCAGATCACTTAGCAACGGTCCCAGCGACCGACGACGGTCCAGTTGTCCTTGTGGAAGGCACGACCGCTGACAAGAATGCCAACACCGCGGTAGCACCTGTTGATGACATGGTAGGCGCCATCGGAGATCTCCTTGAAGGAGTTGATGGTCTTGGCCTTGCTATCCTGTGTTGTTCCCATACCGTCAGTCTTGTTCTTCATATCACAAAGTACTGGAGGGAAGCATCTACTTACCATGTTGCACCAGTAGATGGCTGCGTTCCAGCTGCAGCTGACACGGCCGCAGCTGCCGGGGCCAGGGCCACGGGTGGGCTTGCCCTGAACGTCGAGGAGGTAGCGAGCACCCTGGGCGAGGCGCTTGCGGTCGGCATCGTCGTAGCCGGCGCAGTTGACGGGAGCGTCCTTGAAGACGTCGTCGGCCTGAGTGACAGCGGACTCAATGGCAGTGTCGATGGCCTCGGTGGAGGAGAGGGTAGTGATGCCGAAGTCCTGGTCGTAGTTGGGGTTGATGGTGCGGAGCTCCTTGAGGACCTCCTCGACGGTGCCGGTGAGGGTGAGGTTCTCACCACCGGGGTGGGCCTGGACCTCCCACTCGACGGTCATGAGGTCGAAGCCCTCGACACCCATGGGGCCGTTGGCGTCCTTGTCAACAGCGACGCCCTGCAATTTTGAGCGTCAGTTGGTATTCACATATTTTCACAATAGGAAAGCGTTGCAAATATTTACCTTGACAGCCATGGCGGCAAGAGACAGGAGGGAGATGTTCTTGATCTGCATGGTGACGGTTGGAGTGTGAGGGATTGTGTGTGGGGTGGTAGTGATGTCTGTTGTGGTGAAGTTGAAGTGTTTGTAGTGGTGAAGTTGGAGGTGGACGGAAAGGGAAGAAGATTCTATTGTGCAGGACAAAGTTTGGTATTTTATACTGATCTGATGAGTATTCCAGCAACTGCCTCAGTATTCACAGAACAACCTCATGATACCCTCCATTTTTCCGCCTTAGGCCCTCAGTAGTCCCATTCACCTATCGCAGCAAAGCAATCACGTGAAGCTCAGTCCCATGTCCAGCTTTTCGTCGCCAACAAAGGAAGGAGGTGCCTGTAAGGGTCGATCGCGGCTTCCCATTGAGAATTTTCGAACAATGGCCAAGGAAGTAACTCGGTGAACACAGCATCGTGCTAAAGGTGAGGTATTCCACATCACGGCAGGAAGGCAAGTGCTCTCACATCCAGCATCCAAGACTTGCTGCCGTTTGAAGATGGGACACGAACTCACAAACGTCTTTGACTGATGCCTTTATCAAACTAGCCAAGTCCTCCCAGGTGGTCTAGAACACCTTGGCCACGTAATACTTTTCCGAGAGCGCTGGTGGTGATACCACACTTCCTTATATCTACGAGCCATGTACCCTCATTTCCACGCGCGTGATATCTTGTAAAGTGGAAGGTGTATCGATTCCAATCTGATCAGGGGGTCACTCTACCCGATTTTTCCAAATGTTTGCCTTTAGACATATTGCAATGAATGTAAGGTCTGAACTAGTGTGACACATGGTCGACACGAGTAGGCTAGGAGGATCTTGGAAATTACTGTTTCATTCTTCGGCCAAATCAGACCTAACAGATAAGAAACAGAGACCTGTTAACGAGGAGAGAAATCAAAGAAACACGGTGGGTTCAATAATGATCTAAGGTGGCAGTCAGGACTCCTTAGCCCACTGCTTCCCACTCCAGAGATTCCCCGTTGTCCACAACCAATAATCACGGCCCTTGATCATCCACACCATGAAGCTGGGCAGTTGATATCCCATAGCAGCACCGACCCCTTTGCTCTTTCCTACGGTAACCAATTGAGTCTCGCGGACGTCTTCCTCGAACAACCTGTCCTTGTCAGTAGCACTCTCCGGCTTTTCAGAAGCTAAGAGGAGGTCCCGCTTGATGTTGGCGCACATGACCAGGACGGCACTCAGGATGTTATGGATTGCTGGCCTGGCGAAGGAAGATGCGTCTCCGACGGCATAGACGCGTGGTCCAGCTGTATCGACGCGAAGGGTGAGCGGGTTGGTGTTTACTCTGCCATCGGGGAGCAAAAGAGTGTCGCTGATGAAGCTTGTGTTTGGTCTTGTACCAGTTGCGGGGATGTAGAGATCGGCCTCAATCGTCTTTCCACTATCCAGAGTGACCCTCGCACTTGCCGCGACTCCTGTGATACCAGCTGAAGCTGGTACTATATCACTGACCCGAACGCCTTTGAGAATCGTGACACCAACTTGAGCAAGATAGCCCTCTGCCTTGCGGGCAATAGCAGGACGGAGTGCTGGAAGGATTTCAGGTGCAGATGAGACCAAGGTGATGAAAACTTTGGGGCTGTGTGGTTTCCGGCCGTTCAGGTATTCGCCCAGCTCGCCGGCGGTCTCGACACCTGCTGGCCCTCCGCCTACAACGACGACATTCTTGGCCTGCGGCAAGGCTTTGCGAAATTCAGCCCAGCTCTGTCTCAGGCTTTCAGAGTCGCTGTTGAGGCCGAGGAGAGGTGAAAGTGAAGATGCACCTGTCGCAATCACTAGGGCGTGGTAGGAAAGAACGACCGGGGTGCCGTTGCCTTTCGGGGTGATGGAGACCGTTCGCTCAACATGATTGAGACTCATCGCGGTTCCCTGAACAAAATCGAAATTTTCGTTGTCGTACTGCTTGAAGATGCTTGGTATATCGACAAAGAGCTTGTCTTGGAGAAACATGTCGTCGGATATGAGTGCTCGGGGGCATGCAGGTCGGCACATGACTTGGGCTGAGGAACTGACGAGGACGACCTTGTACCCCACGGTATCTGTCAGGACTGGTATGGCATGCTTGAGAAGGTAATGAGCTGTAGATACACCTCCATAAGAGCCACCAAGGATGACAATGGGTTTCTTTGATGGTACGGTGGTTGGGAGTTCCATCATGAGTTAGAGAACCAAGGATTGCGGTTGATTGTACACATGCTGTGTGGATGCATGGTGATATTATATACTCTGGTCAAATGGCACTCACTCTTAAGTAGACCGGCCTTTTTGACTTACACGAGCTCAATACAGTCTGTCGCGGACCATCGCGGCCGGATGAACACTGCTTAGTACGCTTAGGTAATGTTGGTTTGTGGCGGTGGCTTGTTGGGAAGGATTTCGTAGCTTGTTCTTCGGCCGAATTGCGGACGAGTACACTCACCTCGTACCTTATGCTGGGTTTCCTTTCCATCTATACAATTCGAAAAAGGTTCAAATGCCATTGACATTCGCGCATGCTTACGATGATGCCTCGATGCTAACAGTGTTCACGGTTGTGTGGAGTCGAGATAGACGCAAGTGGGGTGAGTGGACGCCAAGCCTCGCGGATGAGAGCTCATCTGGATGGCATTTCGGCCGAGTTGCGACCCGGCCGAGACGCAGAAACAGTTAGACATCCTCTGATGAGTGTATAAGTGTGCGGCGGCCATTTCCCAAAATTCAGCTGCGCTTATGCACTCTCTCGAGTCAGATACTTCTTCAGCTTGCTGCCAAAGCCCACGTGTCTCGGATGAAGCAAAAGGACTCGGGGAACGCCGAGTGACGGGGATTCAAAGTCGGCTCGGGATGACATAATGACAACTGGAAATGGCCCGACCTGCAGCGTCTGAAAATTTCTAGAATGACACCAAAAGAAAAAAGCAGAAACTTCATCGGCCGGGCGTTTTTAGCTGCCTTACGTAAGGAGAAGAGACAAGTGTGCCTTTGTGTGTAGGTACCGCGTGGGGCTCTTTACCGCCGTTCGCCGCAAAGCCGCTGCAAAGCCCGGACCCTGAAGTGTCTTGGGTGTGTTGCTGTGTCGCATTGTCGCGGGGCTCTTAGGTCACTTTTGAGTGCTGCTGCGGTGCTGAACAGCGTGTTGGGTACCCGTGTGGCCAAGTACCTTGGGAAAGTGACCATTTTTGGTAGGTGGGCGGATATCTTCGGCGTTGGCGGGGTCATTTTTCACTCCCGCTTTCTGTCTCTCTCCCTCGCTCCGTCTCAATTCTCGCACCATCCCACCACGACGATTGCGTTTCTCTTTTCCTACCACTTGCATATCTATAGTCTGTGGACTGACTTTCATTCTTACGCTTTCTCCTTTCCTTCTCTCTTCCTCCCCTTTTACGCCTCTCTACCACACCTCCCTCCCCAACTTCGACCCACGATAACACCCACCACAATCGCAATCATGGGAGACGCCAGTGCCATCAACGCCACTCGCGTGGCCGTCACCGCACAGTCGGCTACCGAGCTCATCGGCAACACGCCCCTCGTCCGCCTCAACAAGATCCCCCAGAGCCTGGGCATCGAGTGCGAGGTCTACGCAAAGGTCGAGCTCTTCAACGCCGGTGGTAGTGTCAAGGACAGAATCGCACTGCGCATGATTGAGGAGGCCGAGCGAACCGGCCGCATCAAGCCTGGTGACACCCTCATCGAGCCCACCAGTGGTAACACGTACGTTTACCCGCCACGACGACAACCTCAGAAGCAATTTCATATTGACATTTGATAGTGGTATCGGTCTGGCTCTCGTCGGCGCCATCAAGGGCTACAAGACAATCATCACCCTCCCCGAAAAGATGTCCGCCGAGAAGGTCTCCGTCCTCCGCGCCCTCGGCGCCACCATCATCCGCACCCCGACCCAAGCCGCCTGGGACAGCCCCGAGTCGCACATTGGCGTCGCCCGCCGTCTCGAAAAGGAGATCCCCAACGCCCACATTCTCGACCAGTACGGCAACCTCGACAACCCGCTCGCCCACGAGTTCGGCACCGCCGAAGAGATCTGGGCCCAGACGGGCGGCAAGATTGACGCCCTCGTCGCCGGCGCCGGTACGGGAGGTACCATTTCTGGTATCGCTCGCGGCCTGAAGAAGCACAACAAGGACGTCAAGATTATCGCTGCCGATCCCCACGGCAGTATCCTCGCCCTGCCCGAGTCCCTGAACAAGGAGCACGAGAACGAGGGCTACAAGGTCGAGGGTATCGGCTACGACTTCATCCCTGACGTCCTCTCCCGCGACCTCGTCGACAAGTGGTACAAGACTGAGGACCGCGAGTCCTTCCAGCTCGCAAGACGCCTCATCGCTGAGGAGGGTCTCCTCGTCGGCGGCAGCTCCGGCTCCGCCATGGCCGCCATGGTCCGCGCCGTCAAGGACCTCGGTCTCGGAAAGGGACAGACCGTTGTCGTTGTTCTCCCCGATAGCATCCGTTCTTACCTCTCAAAGTTCGCCGACGACGACTGGCTCGCAGCAAACGACCTCCTCCCCGAGGTCAACGGCCTCGAGACCCAGGCCACCGCCAACGGCGCCACCACCAGTGTAAAGGGCGGTGTCGACCCCTACGAGGGCGCCACCGTCAGCGCTCTCCGCCTCAAGCCCGTCATGTCCGTCCCCGCGACGAGCCCCTGCTCCGAGGCGTCCGAGATCATGCGCGACAAGGGCTTCGACCAGCTCCCCGTCCTGTCCGCGAGCGGCAACAAGCTTGTCGGTCTGGTGACCCTCGGTAACCTGCTCAGCTACATCTCTTCGGGCCGCGCCACGGGCTCCAGCCCTGTCAGCGACGTCATGTTTGACTTTGGCCGCTTCGATGAGGTCGTCACGGATCCCAGACAGGCTGGCGAGACTGGCGAGGCGAGCAAGAAGAAGCGCAACTTTGTCGAGATTACCCTTGACACCCCTCTCTCGACCCTGAGCAAGTTCCTTGAGTGGAACAGCGCTGCTGTCGTCACTGAGAAGGCCGATGGCACCAAGAACCTTTCTAAGCCCGTGGCTGTCGTCACAAAGGTCGATCTGCTCACCTGGGTTGTCAACAAGAAGGCTTAAGCGCTTCCCTCCTTTTCTTCACCGTTCACGAAATAATTAAAACTCACGACTTGGCTGATATATAGAGTATCAAGACTAGGCAAGAGGATGCGGATGATGTTGCTTTTTTTCCTCGTTATCGGCGTTTTGAAAGCGGGCATAGCAAAGGTGGCAGGGGCAAATCTTGGGTCGCATCAACTGACCCCGGTTGGCAGCATTTGCTTGAAAATCTTGGGATGGGAGTAGACTCAACATCTACATAGAGAACAGGGCAGCCAGTCTGATCCTATAAGGATAGAATCACGACCAAACAATTTTTGCGCATCACATCAACATCCAAGCACATCATCATCATCGAAACATTAAGTGCTTTTATTATTAAGTGCCCCCCTCCCCCTGCTGCGATGGTCACTACCTTATATCCGCTGGGCGATCCAAGACCACCACTTATCGGGGCCCGTCGCGCTTCCCGTAACATTGCCCGCGATGACGTCCACATCCACATCAAACTCGCGCAGCTGATCAAAGGTGAACTTCTCCGTACCATACGCGCCCAACCAATCGTCATTCTCCTCTGAACCAACATCATCAATGCCGACACCGGAATCCAACAGGCCCTTGCTGCGCGACGACCGTATCCGCGTAATCTCAGCCTCGAGGTTCGACTTGACCAGTGCGCCAGGCAGCGCCGTGAACAGATCCGTCTTGTTGGCGGCGACGAGGACGGGGATAGGCGGGGGCGGCTTAGACGACTTGCTTGACGCCGCGCGCTTCTGCAGGCCGAGGAGGACTTCGTAGAGATAGCTCGCCGTAGGCGCGAGGGCCTCGTTCTCGCCAATGGCGGCGGCGTCGACCATAAAGACGATGGCCTTGATCTTGGAGTTCTTGCTGCCGCTACCGCCTCCAGCACCGCTGGCGAGCTTGCCGAGAGCGTAGTTGCGAAGCTTTCCGTGGCCGGGTGTATCGACGAGGAGGAACTTGGTGTGTGTGCCGCTCGTGTCTTCGTGGTTGCGGAAGCTCTGGGCTGTCTTGCTGTCGCGCGAGGCCGTGAGCTCGACGGTCTGGGGCCGCTGGCTCGTGTGGGTTGTCGCGGGGGCGTCGCCTCGTTCGAAGAGGGTGAGGAGGGCGGTCTTGCCTGCGCCGGCGGGGCCGAGGAGGAGGACGGAGGGGAGAGTTGTGTAGGGTGTTGATTTGATGAGGATGTAGTGGAGGAGGATGGGGAAGAGGAGGACGATGGCGGCGCCGATGAGGATTACGGGCGTCGAGGGGGTCATGATGAATTCGAGGAACTTTGTGAAGGAGCCCATCTTGTCGGCCATGATTGCTGTCGCTGTTGCTGCCACTATCGCTGTTTCTGGCGATAGCAAAGCAAAGGAATGAGGAAAGTGTCGGGTTGCTGAGAGTCTGTCCCCTGGTGGTGGGATACCCTGCGCGAAACGGCCGACTAGGGGTGGAACGCTTGGATAGTGTGAGTCGTGTCAAGTGGTCGTTGACAGATTTCCAGAAGAAATCGCCAAATACCGTCAGTGGAGCTCTTCCTTCCCAAACGAAGCGCAAAGATGGCACGATGGCAAGAGTGGCAGGTGGTACGTGCACCTCGGAGATTCAGCCACAACTGACCCACATCTTAGGACGAGGCTGAGGAGGCCGAGGAATCCGCCCTAAGGTGAGGCTAAGCATGGGTGTCACTGGGTGTCACTGGCAGTTAATGCCAAGCTTTGGGGCGCTGAGTCTCTCCCAGCCAATCACGGCTATCACGGCAGACGACTGCAGCACTGTTCGACCCGCCTTTGTCAGCTCAGCCTCGCTAGTCCGATTTAGGGGGGGAGGGTCTCCCGGCGATCCCCTTCCACTCACTGCACTCGGTGCTCACCTCGAATTCCCCAGTCTTCAACGCTGAGTGCCAACGCTGCCGAGCTCTGTCAAAGGACCCAAAGCTGACGACACGCAATCTCGTCACTCTTGGCTTCCGGCGTCTTTTCCGTCCTCCTTCTAACTGTGGCACCTTTTTTCTCTTTTTGTTTCCACTCTGGTGTTTATCATCAATCTCTCGTTTGTTGGTCACATCCCTGTCCACCGTTGCGCGCGTGCGAGCCCCCCGTCTCAATTCTTTCGCCTGGACCGCATCCATCCCCTTACCTCAAGCAATGCGACGCTAGGTTCGAGCCGAAGTTTAAACTCCCCGAGCAAAATAATACTCTACCCTTTCCCACTCGTCACAGCTCTTCCCAATCGATAGACGACCGTCCTCCTCCTCAATCCGAGACATCAAAAGAAAGGTTTGGCCCGCGACCGCCGACCCGCCGACTTCGATGGACAAACCAACCACGCCGGCCGCTGCCGCTGCCGCCGCGTCCGTGGCCCCGAATCAACCTGCGAACAAGACGAGCGCCGCGGCGCCCACACTGAATAATGAGCTGGAGATGGGAAGCATGGGCGGCGATGCGCCAAGCGCAGAGAACGACATCATGCAGATCGCGCGAGTAGGAGACGTTCCGGCCATGGAGAAGCTCTTCGAATCGGGCGAGTACGATGCGACCTTCACTGACGATGAAGGCATCACACCCTTGCATGTACGTTGCATTCTACCTCTTTCAAGTCCTTCCGAGCTTTGTCACAGCTGTGTCCGATCTCATTGTGCTAATATATCCCAGTGGGCAGCTATAAACAACCAGTATGCCATGTGCAAGTTCCTCATCGACAATGGCGCAGAGATCAACAAGAAGGGAGGCGAGTCCATCGCGACACCTCTCCAATGGGCCGCTCAGAGATGTCACTACTACACCGTCAACTTCCTCCTCCAACACGGAGCCGACCCCCTCATCACCGACGCTCAGGGCTACAATACCCTCCACATCTCGACCTTCAACGGCAACACCCTGCTCCTCGTCCTGCTGCTCCACCAAGGCATTCCCGTAGACGTGCTCGATAGTTACGGTCACACGGCGCTCATGTGGTCCGCCTACAAGGGCTTCCCTCAATGCGTGGACCTCTTCCTCCGCTGGGGCGCTAGCATCCATACCACGGACGAGCAGGGTTTCACCGCCCTGCACTGGGCGTTAGTCAAGGGCTCCCCCGCCTGTATACAGAGGCTTCTCGAGTATGGAGCGGACCGATTCGCAAAGACGCAGACTGGCAAGACGCCCGCTGTTACGGCTAAGGAACTTAACACGACCGGCGCATGGCATCGTGCTCTTAAGGAGTGTGGTTATGACGAAGACGGACAGCCGATCGAGCCCAGCTTCCCGGGTTCGCGCTTCCTCCGCCAGGATAAGAGGGGGTTCGTGACCAAATTCCTGTTCTTGTGGCCCTTCCTTTTGGTTTGGTCTATGATTACGATACTGGGAAGCATGAACGTGTTTGCGGGTGTCTTCTTCTCTCTAGTCGTTGGTTATGCGCTTCAATGGTGCGCTCAACAGGTCATCGAGTTTGCGCCCCCCGACATGAGACACTTCCACAAGACTGTAAGTTCCTCAAAATGGGTTTGAGATGATCTGGACTGACAACAGTAGCCCTGGCTGGCTGGTATCTTCTCCGCATCCCTGTTCTTGGTCGGCCTCAGGTGGTTGACTACCATTCTCCCCGCGACCACCGGTTCAGCTGGTAAGCTTCATCACATCTACGACGCTAGATATGCTGCTGATATGACATAGATGGCACTCACTCTCATTGGTGGCTTAACCTGATCTTTGGCGTATTCCTCGGTCTATGTGCCTACTTCTACAGCGCCGCGATGCGATACGACCCCGGATTCGTGCCCAAGATGAACGGCATCGCCGAGCAAAAGGCTGTCATTGATGAGCTGCTCAAAGAGTGGAAGTTTGATGAGACAAACTTTTGTGTTACGTGCATGATCCGGACTCCTCTTCGCAGTAAGCACTGCAAGCGGTGCCAGAAGTGCGTCGCAAAACACGACCAGTGAGTAGACCTTTGATCTCTTGTATATAACCTCGCTAATCCGATTAGTCACTGCCCTTGGGTTTACAACTGCGTTGGTATCAACAACCACCGCCACTTCTTCATGTACCTGATCAACTTGACGTTGGGCATCATTTCCTATGACTTCCTCGTCTACTACTGTAAGTATCCGTTGTTCGAGCTCTGCTTCCGCGCTAACACCAATGCCGCAGACTTCACAGATGTCTCCGACAAGGTCTCAGAAACCTGCAACTTCCTTAGCCCCAGCCTATGCAAGGTTGTCAACGCCGATGGCTACACGGCAATCCTCACCGTGTGGACAACTTTGCAGCTCACCTGGGTTGGTATGTTGCTGTTCGTGCAATTTGTCCAAGTCTCTCGCGCAATGACCACCTACGAAAACATGTTCGGCATCCAAGACGGCTCCCTCACCACTGCCTTCACCTCAACGGGCACCCCTCTCGACCCGAACCACCCGTCGTTGATTCTTCCGGAAACCACTGGCGCGCACGCCCACGGTCACAAGCACAAGGGCGGCCGTCTTCAACAATGGTCTCGTCTCCTCGGCGTGGACCCCTTCATCGAGACCATTCGCGGCCGCGGCGCCGCGACCCAGAACAAGCGCAGGAAGAAGAACCCCTACTCCAACGGCTGCATGGCCAACTGCCGCGACTTCTGGTGTGATCCCGCGCCCACATTTGGCCAGCGCGAGAACGGCTCCGCCATGCTGGGTGGCGAGCCCGTCAACTACACCGCCATGTACGAGAGCCCGACCCTGATGAACATGAGCAGAGGCCGGAGGAGAGCAGGCGGCTACGAGTCCGTTGCTGCAGAGGAGGTATAATAGACTTGTTTTTGTCATGATTGGAGGGAGGGGTGCCGGATCAGTTTCACGACTGGTATGGGAGGAAGCTGGAAAGCTGTCACTCCCCACCCCTCCTTTTGCGCGCTTTGCTTTTTCCAAGCGACGACTTCTATGGAAGAAAGATTACGACGAGGCTTAAGATGATGTTTTTTCTATCCCCACAACGAAAGAAAGACGAGGCGTCAACGGGCGGCTGCTGCACTGCATGGCTCGGGATGTATTAATTGTTGGTATATGTAGAAGTATGACTTTGGTGTTGAGGAATGGGAGTCTTTTCTCCGTGTGTGAGCTTGATTCATCTTGAAGATGCTCATGCTGTTATGTGTTTCGATGCTGTCAATCTATTTCCCTTGATGTTGCTCTCATTCGATTTGTTGGAGACTCCCTTTGTGTACCGTAACCCCGCCACCACTCACTTGACCCTGCGCCAATAGAACCAGAGACGTGTTAGGCGCAAGGCATATTTTGTTAGGAACACAAGTCAGCCTCCACCAATCAGATTGCAGTCAGAACAGTTGCGCAGCTTGTCAGTTGGAGAGGGTGGTCAAAGGCATCTGCAGCCTATCGAATCTACTCCTTGCTCGGGCTAATGTCTTACCGTAAGCACTGCACCCAGAATTGTTTATCTAGAGGGGGTACGGATCAGGCAGCACCGCTTCTACTACTGCTTCTTCTACTACTTTCACTAGTATCCCTATTCCTTACCTATCTTTATTCCTATTACTATTACCATCTTCATCGCTTTTGGGACCAGCCTAGACAGTGCCCCTGGTTTAGTCTTTTCTCGGCGTGTATTGACCTGGGAGTATGTGATGAGCTTCATGCAAGAACCGTCACAGCAGCGGGGCCTGGAGGTGGTACTTCGGACCTCTGACGCCACCATATCCTCAAGCCTAGCACCCTATGGGAACTTGAACAGTTTAGCAGTCTCTCAGCTTCCCGGTGTGGTTGCCGATAGTAACGAAGGGAGTTTGATCTCTCAATGGTACATCAGCAACCCTCATCAAAGGTCTTATCCTCTTCTACGGATAGTAGACAGTTTATGGATCTTGCGGCTGACCGTGAAACTACCAGATGGTCCGATCCGGCGAAGAATGCATACGATAACGCCATCGCAATCCTAAGAAAAGAGCCTACAGATGAGTAGTACCAACAGTTGCGCCTTCAAATCCAGCACTCAATGAATGATGTGCAGTCTGCGGTCGAATCAGCCCGACAGGGGTACCAGACAAAGTCAAAAGGATCCAAGGTTCAGTCTGCTTTAACAACCTGCTCATCCAGGATAATGTTCTACGGAGGTGATTCAATGGGACGTCACTTGAAGAATGTAGGTACATACACTAACAATATGTGTTCTATTTCAGCAATATTTGATACTTTCTCTCAACATCATCCCGAATATGTATCTTTAGGCTGGGGCGCCGTGAAGTTCCTCTTCGTTGTGAATATTGGGACATGCTTTGCATCCTCTCAACCTCATCTTAGCCAACTCACATAGTCTGTTCTCAATCATGAAGAGTTACTTGTTGAAATATCGAAAGCAGTGTCTCGTATCGCACTCGTACTGCCCAGGACTGAGCTACACTCCGTGCTGTACCCCACACCACGCATACAGGACGCTGTATCCCAGCTATACGCAAAGATTATAGAGTTCGCCGTAATGGCAATCAAGTGGTACAAGAAAGGCAAACTTTCTCACTCATTCACGGCCATTATCAAGCCATTCAGTCTAGGGTTTAACCCCATTGTCGAAGAGATTGCCGAACGGTCGAAGGATGTCGATGAGCTGGCCAGCGCAGCGGTTAAAGCCGAGATTAGGGATTTGCATGTCAATGTCCACAGGCAAAATGAGACTAGACTCCAACTGACAGAGATGGTTTCTTGTAAGTTCAGGGCACGATATGGTCAGTCTTTCTGACTTGAGGCTAACGTAATCAAAGTTATGCAGCAACAGCAGTCTCTCCAGACACACTCTCCTTGCGTTGATAGAAGAGCATAGACAAATGTTCAGGGTCAGTCAAATTGAGGACATAAGGACAGTCGCGCTACTAGAGGATACGGCAGTAGCAGACGACAGCCTAGCCTGGTGCCGGTCGATGCGAAATCGACGGAGGCAGAAAGCACCCACAAGAGTTGTACAAACTGAGAGCCTGGGTGTCTGACCCCTCATCTTCTCTCCTCCTTGCGGAAGTACAGGGAGTGAAGACTAGCTCGCTTGATTTTGCAGCTGATTTCCTTGACATAGTTCTTGAGCATGGGTACCCTGTTATCTGGGCCTTGTCTTCCATTGTCACTGAGGTCGATGATGATAGCCTGGTCCCGTCGGTTTCAGGCATAATTCGCTCACTCATCTCACAGGCTTTGGCCTTGAACAATGCTGCCGTAAGTGAAGGCAGTAATCCTCTCACGCCCAAACACTTCAAGTCTGCTGTCAGCATCATGCAGTGGTTTGATATACTTGATCGTTGCGTGTCAAGTTTCCAGCAGATATTCATTGTTCTCGACATGAACGTTATTGAAGCTGCTGTGGAGGAAAAGGAAGCCGAGGATCAGTTTTTCAAGATCAGTGACTTCGTAGAGCGGGTCTCACGTATCGCACAATCAAAACAGAAAGCCGTCAAAGTCATATTTGCATCGTGGAGGTTTAATGCGATTACCTCCTTAGATGCCGAGTCTATTTTCGATGACAGGCGTCTGTTCACCGATAGAGGGCGGAAGATCGAGCGGCTGATGAAACAACCAAGGTTTCGAGCTGCGTTTAAGAGAAAACACCAGAACTTCCATGACAAGTTTAGATCTTCGATTACTCTGGGAGACGAAGATTCAAGGCCGTGATCTGTCACAACTCATTCGATCCGATTGCAAATGAGGTTGCATTACATGTCTGAAAAATGAGGTGGACTTAAGAAGCTGTTCATCAAATAAACGCAGATAACAATGTTTTGTGACTCCTTTGCGTAGCTGTGGGCACGTTGCTCACTCTTTGTGCACCAGGCTCTGCACCTTGACGAGACCTCATTGGGCCAGCATAATGTCCAGTATGATCTGTTTTCATCCTTATCTTACCTTAGTGAGCAAATCCCGCGCAAGTTGGCGCAGTCATCTTTTGAAGTCACGTGTGTCGAGGTGAGGCGAAGGTTGCCTGCCAGCCTGATTGATCATGTAAATCTAGGCGCTCATCCCATCCTAATTATCCTCAGGGAAGCAACAATCAGCCCCGAGATATATTCTCTCACTTTGAACATCGTTGTTGCTTGTTTTATCTTCTTGCTCAGTCTAGCTAGTCTTATGGTCGAGGCATCATACGTGAGCCATGTCATATCCATCAGATGAGCTCAACGAAGACCGCCTGCATGCCCTCTCCGCGAGTGGGCTTCGACCCCAGTTTGGGATCACTTGGATTCAGATGCTGATGCAGGCGAGGGAGAGCAGGAGTTTTCTCAGGATGCTCCGAGCCTATTCATCAGCTCAACTATTTCGCGAGACGGTACTCTGAGTCAAGCCAGTCAAGAACAAGGAATCTTATCGCAGCTTAAGGATCAGTTGTCATTCGGAAGTAAGTAATATTGACTTTCTCCCTTCATTCGTCAAGGCGCTGACATATGAATCTAGATCTCCAACTCAATAGCTCTAGAGGCGCACATAGTCTCCCATCATCAAGGCAGCCTAGGTTACCTCCCCCGCCACGTTTCCCTCCTCCACGATTTCCCCTTCCCGGATCTGAGTCTCCTCCTTCGCGACCACATTCCAGATCACCACCACCTTCCAAAGCGTTGAAGAACTCGAAATGGCGGGAAAGGCTCAAAGCTGAAAGAGAGATGTCTCCAGATGCATCTTCGAAGGAGGACAATGTAGGCAACATTGAGCAGGCAATTGACCTTCACATCCTTGAAGAAAAGAAAGAGCCCGACCACGATGTCAGTCTTGCCGAAACTCTCGCCTTGATGACAGAAAGGCAACTCGGCATCGACTTCCTGGATCAAAGCAAAAAGATATCCACCTTCGCGTCCTACCTTCTCGACACAATCCAGATTTTGGAGAGTCAAGCAGACTGTCGCGATGCCGAAAGCTCTGGAAGTGACTCTGGTAGTGACTCGCAAGATGAGGAGGTAGCTGTCGGCCAGCCTCCCGGTTATCAAGTTGTTCATCGAATCTTTTGTACAGCCAGATTTCATGATCACGACGGAATGAACCAGTGGCTCGAAAGGGCAAAATGTCTGGCGACACGAGATGGCTTCACACCGAAAAGGAGATTCTCAATCTCGACACATGGTTAAGTAAACGGCCATGGCTCTGCTTCATTGCCATTAAGGAGCACCGCATCAGAGGGCTGAAAACCAAAGATTCAGAGTCCGAAACTACGTAAGCACTCCCTCAGGCAGGCTCGAGAGACTCAGAATTGTGTCACCCGTACTCCAAAAAGCTTTGAAGCAGGTTGCGGAGTTTCAAGTTTACCGGAAAAGTGAACACGACGACTTTGCCGCAGAAATGGAGGCCCCGTATCTATTTATGTTCCATCACCGAAAGAAGCTAGCGGCATTGGCAGAGACTGGAGTACACCAAAGAGGTGATATTGCCTTTGACGAGGTTCCTCGTGGAACATTACGAGACTGAATACACGGAGGCCGAGGAGTTATTCCGCCAGGGGTACGTGAACGCTTACCACGTCCACAAGTTATTCAGGCCGAACCAAATGCTCCTCGTAAGAAAGAAAGGGGAGCCAAAAACCGCATTTGTACTATCCAAGTACAGTCTGGCGAAAAAGGAAGAGATAATACTTCATGGCTGGAGATGGCACTACAATGGCCATAATTTGCAGCGGACTACAGAACTCGAGGCGATAGACTTTGTACCCGAGGACAAGACCAAGATTTGCGATCTCGTCGTTCACCCGGTTGAGTTCGCCAGAGAAGAAGATGTAACAACCTTGATTCAAAGAGGAAAAACATTATGGAGCATGAGAGATCAAGTGTACATCTGCTACACAGGATGGGATAAGGGGTCGAAACATCAATATGTCGGGAAAAACACCATCAAAAGTGACCACTTAGGAAGAGGCTAACCTACTGCTAGGCATCTGCAAGGTTCATGGTGGACACGGCAACCTATCAAATCATGCACGGCCACTCCAACTACTCGTCGTCCGAACCGTCACCCGCAAATGATCCGTGGCCTATGAGGGTCAACCATCGAGAAGACTTACCGCACAAGGTTGAGATGCTTCTACCAGCTACTGTTCAGGGCTTCAATCTCGAAGAAAAGAACTGGGGTAAGAACACTAAAATGGAGAGGGTCACATTAAATTGATACTGATGCTCTTGTTGCAGTCAATTTGTATGTGGAGAACACTCATGCGGTAGATTGGAATTACAAGGCCTTTGATCGTCTTGTCTTGGATGCCAAGACCAAGGAGATGATTCGTGCACTCGTCGACGTTCAGACTTCAGCAAAGAAGATGGACGACATCATCGCTGGAAAGGGTAACGGCCTAATCATACTTCTCCATGGAAGTCCAGGAACTGGCAAGACATTGACGGCAGAAAGGTCAGCTATGGTCAAATATCCGGGGGACGTCGCGAGTGATAAGCTAAAAGTCTTTACAGTGTCGCAGAAATCGCAAAGAAACCTTTGTACCGAGTCACCTGCGGGGACATTGGTACTGATGTGGAAAAGTACCTTGAGACAGTGATGTACTTGGGAAAAACTTGGGATTGCGGTTTGTTATTATCGATATGAGGCAATCTATTTGGCTTAGCGTTGATGCAAACTGACATTTGGATAGTTGTCGCAGCGCCACACGTGGCGCTGCCGGTTACTGCCGTATGATACCGCTTTCCACAAGCCGATTACCCGTCTTGTACGGTATATAGATATGACCCTCATACGGATCTTCCACTTAGAGGAATCAAGCCACTTTCTACTATACAAGTCTTCCACTTGCTACCTCGTTTTGTGATAATAGTTCTTTTGCTGGATGAAGCAGACGTTTTTTTGGAAGAGAGAACCTTGGCAGACTTGCAGCGGAATAGCCTTGTATCTGGTACGTAACTTAGATCCCGACTTTGGCACTTGATTACATTGTTTATTGAACTTAGTCTTTCTACGACTCCTCGAGTATTATGAA
Source organism: Colletotrichum phormii (assembly GCF_030913505.1). Lineage (NCBI taxonomy): Eukaryota > Fungi > Ascomycota > Sordariomycetes > Glomerellales > Glomerellaceae > Colletotrichum > Colletotrichum phormii. Next base: position 500,607 of record NW_026851469.1, read on the forward strand.
GGTATTCTCATCTTGACGTCCAATCGCGTGGGAACCTTTGACGGGGCATTCAAGTCTCGTATCCAGGTAGCGATTCACTACGATAACCTGGCCAAGATGTCACGTAAAGCAATCTGGCAGAACTTCTTCGACATGATTCAGGAGTCAACCGAGGAAGATGCCAACATGCTAGAACTAGAGAGAAGACTCGATCACTTAGCCAAAGAAGATATGAACGGCAGACAAATCCGGAATGCGCTGCTCACTGCGCGACAACTTGCAAAGCACCGCAAAGAGAGATTGGACTGGGAGCATCTCAGCCAAGTAATCGACACTTCTGCTGCTTTCAACAAGTATCTAAAAGCAGTGCGCGGGCATACTGATGAGCAGTGGGCAAGGGGGGAATCGCTGCGTTAAGGGCAAAGAGCACGTCTGAGTGTCTTTCGAGTGGTAGAAACAACGGAATAGTCAATGTGTTCTTGTTTAAGCTCTTTCAAGTATGATTTAGTGAATGTGTCAAAGCGTATTGCTCCAGTCCTGATTCCACTAGAAAAGCGAGGCACCTAGTGTTCTCAAAATTGGTCTTCAAATATCCATCAAAGCGATTCAAGTTGCCATTAACTGAACAACACTCCCAATATCTGAAGTAATAGTTGAAGTGATTGGTATTTAAACTATTTCTCTCGACATAAGGCTGCGCTAGAATGATGGGCAAATACTATTCACCATGCTTGCTCTGGTAGCCGCGGCCGCAGTAGCCCCTATCCCCGTCAGAGACGCTAGCACTGCTGACTGGCTTCGTCTCCATCACCGCGCTGGCAGCAAAAGACATCCGAAGGAGGGCGGACGAATGGAGCAGGAGGGATAACGGCATGGTGAGGGGAGATGGTGTGATGTTGCCCCTCTTTAGGAGGGGGTCAGAGACCATTTTATTTACGTTATTCTTCAGCTTCTTCCCACCCGTCTATCTACCTTAGACTACGAGGGTAGGCTGTGTTCCAAGCTTTAGAGGCGTATCAGTGTCAGAATACATACATGAATGAGGGATAGATTTTTTAGCAGCGATCAGGCCAATGCCTAAGACTCAACTACCTAACTAGTAGATAATAGATGCGTCCAGCCTCGCCGCATCCCCATTTTCCCTCCTTTCTGAGAAATTCTGCTTCATTCCTGATTACTCAAGCACAAAGCGTTGTCCGGTATTATTCCGAGCCCTGGACAGGAGTAATACACTTTTCCAGTGTATACTCACACTATCCTCGCATCGCGGTCATAGATGGCAACAAGGAAGAGTATTCGGTCCGCACGATTTTGAACGGCGATCACTGGCTCGAGGACGATTCCAGAAATCCTATCATCATTGGCGTGAAACGAACATCATGAGATTGTTCGGAGACTCATATTTTGGCTGGAAATAGAATGATTTGCAGTAGCCAATATAGCATGGATAGAGGAAATTACTTGAGGGGGAATACTTGTAACGTATATGGATTAAGTGCGTTCTCAATGCCTTAACGATAGACAAGGTGTTCATAGCTATTGCATCTTCATAGAAACTTGAGTGGTATGTCTGTATCAAGATTGGCGGGGAGACAAGGAAACGAAAGTCGAGAAAAGAAAAGTCAAGAAAAAGAAGGGAACACTGATGACAGCCATGCTTCATTTTCTCCCAACCTCAGCTCGTCGGCATGCGTCGTCCACCACCGTTTTGACTCTGTCGTGGAACCTCCAAGTGCTCTTCGCCATCCTCGATATGTGCTCCAGTTTCAGTTTTCCTCCATCCTCTTGCGCCAAGCTGCCAGCAGAAAACAAAATATTTCTGATCTGTCTTCCGTTGAGCCCATCCGTCCAGTCTCTCGCCTCTTCCTCGTCCCTGAACCACTTGAGAATCTTGTCTTTTTGTTCCACCTGGTCAGGCTTGAGCTGTTCGATGAAGTTTTTGAAAATTTCCAACTTTTGTTCGCGTTGCAGATCGTCGTATTTGATGCCAAGATTCACGCGGCTTTGCACAGCGATGTCGAACTGGGTAATCCGATTTGTCGTGAGTATTAGGATGCCGTCATAATACTCAAGCACCCTTAATAGAACCGAGACTAATGCATTACGATTCAGATCCGATGTGTGACTGCTTCGTGACTCAAGGAAGACGTCAGCTTCGTCAAATAGCAGCACTGCCCGCCAATTCGCCGCGAGCTCAAAGAGTGCCTCTAGATTTTGCTCTACTTCCGCGGGTTTCAGTCCAATGTCGGACACGCCAACAGAAAAAAGGGGCTTCCCAGCGAGTTGGGCCACGCTTTCTGAATGATTAGATTAGAGGCGGAGTTCTTAAACTTCAATTCTGCCGTCTTCGGGAGCTTACCTGCAGTCAGAGTCTTCCCAATACCTGGCGGGCCATGAAGTAGTATCACGAGCCCTTTGCCTTTACCTTTAATGATGTCTGTCATCATAGGCTTTGAACTCGTACCACTTGAGTGACATCGTACCAGGTCTTTGATCAGTGACTTCTGCGTTGGAAGAAGCTGTAGCTTATTGAATGCGTCGGAGCTACGCAGCTCCTTAATGTCCTTGATACAGCTCTCCCATTCTTGCGCACCATCAGCTTGGCTTGCAATGTAGCTCCCCACATTCAACTCCAACCAAGTTCTTGAGTCAAGGTGATAGCCCAGTACTCGAGGCGGGCAAAGTTTGAATTGGAGGTCTTCAAAGTGATCTCGCGTCTTCACGCCGTCCCAGATCATCTTCTGGCTGTCTCTCAAGGCGGCATTTGCAACGCAGATTGAGCATCGGCATTCATTGTCTCTGCGAGAAAAGTTTGCTGATCCCATGGGTCCCGGGTTGCTTGAAAAGGGGGAGTACTGTAGGTAAGCTTCGAAGTCGACCATGACTCGGCCTTGGATACGTAGTCGCTTTGTAGGTCTTCGCTCTCTATTCCTCTGGCCACCTCTGCTGAAAAATCGCCTCATCATGGCATCATGATCTTCTTCATAGTAGTAGTAGTGGTGTTTTACATCATCAGGGACAGGTGCCCAGCTATCTATGTAACTAAGCTCCGATCAACCAGAGCGCCCTTTGGGCATATGATGTGCCGTGCCGCCATTATAGCGTACGACAAGTCAGGCAGTCTATAATGTACACTTTTCTTCTCGTGCCTAGAGCAGTGGAGTTTAGTATCTAATCCCCAGGGTCCGTTCAGTTCCAAAAAGCACGCCAGCAGGGGGTCCCTGACTCGGCAGAAGCGAATGGGTCTCTAGCAGCCCTACGCCGTCCACAGACGGCGTTGCCGCAACAAGTAACCGGCCCTCGGAGGCATATTTGCCTACGCGAGCATTTTTCTGTTTTCTTATATTTTCTTATATAGAAGATAAAGGAGGAAGGAAGAGAGAGGGGTGTGGTAAGGCCGGGGCCTCAAGGCGTCGGTGGGTGTGTGAGAGAGTTGTGAGGCGCGGGATCTCGGGCTCGCTATCTTTGCAGAGAGTGAGCCTCATAGTAGCGCGTCACACGCTCGAACTTCTCAAAGGCACCCGGGTCTCTGACCAGGGCGTACCAATAGGCTTCGGCCAGGCCTATCGGGGGCGGTAGTGGTCCCGGATCGTCCACGGTCCCGGTAATCGGCCATAGCGCCGAGGTACGGCGGTTCTTCGTGCAATATACTGGATGGGTAGGCGATAATTTCCGCCCGCAGTTACATTTGAAGTCTCCGTCGTGCTGAAAGCGCCTGTGGTAGGCGTGGAAATGGCCATGGCCAGAACGAGCAGCGAGGAGGTGGTGCAAAAGAGGACGCCGTAGGTCCAATTCCGGAGGGCAACGGAGGGCAGCGTCAGTTTTCTTATAGCCTGGTTTGAGCTTTTGCTTCGAAGTATGCCACCATCGTGAATGGTAGCCACGGGCTCTGGCGCGGGCCATCTTCGCTATCCCAGCGTATGATGCTAGCGGTGGAGGGTCAGTCATGATCTTCTTCGATCTGATTCTGAAAACCGCTGCCGTGAGATAGGGCGAACCCGTCATAGTCGAACATCTGCGATCCCTTGGACTTGAGACATAATTCCGGGAACCTTTCTCCACGTTCAAACAAGGAACTTTCCAGGCTATCCCGAAACATCTCATCAGAGAGGGAGGTGTTTTCTGATTTATGAAATTTGAAAGGGTGGCAATGGAGTGTGCTGATGACCTTACTCCCCGCATACTGCTCGAACTTGAATTTCACGGGAACTCGCTTGAAGCAAATCCCGTCCCAATCATAGGCCCAAGCAACCATCGACCACGACACATCGACAAGGCCTTCTCCTCCAAGTGGCTCTTCGATTTCCCTCTCCGCATCACAATCTTTGACTATGAAGAGCTGAGGCTCATTCATGAACAGTGCCGAGTAAACGATTTCTCCAGGAGGGAATATGGTCCACAAGTGCTCAAACTGGACCGAGCCGGAGTTGTGTTGCAATTCGACTGATTGGAAGTATTTGCTCAACTCGGGAAGCGACTTGACAATCTTGAGTAGCTCTGCCAGTTGTTTGCGCGCGATCTCGAGGTTGTTTCCTTTCCCGAGATATTCGAGTGCTCGTGCCTTTTGATCTTCAGGTCCGGCCACATTGGTGTCTGTACGGGGGCCCAATTTCTCAATGCGGATCTTCATTTCCGCAGTCAATGCAGATTCCACGAGGTTCAGTTGATTGAGACTCTCCCAATTATGCACAAGCTGTTCACAGGGGCTGATGAAGATGATTGGGTCCTTAGTGCCGTCCCAGGAAGAAAGGGAATCTGGAGACGGAAGATGCAAATTTGGATATGCCTCAAGAGCCACGCCCAGCAAGGCTTTTAACTTGGGTCCGTTGGCTTCGATCTCAGTCTCCAGGTATTTGTTGTCATCCCCTATGACCCTGACATAGGTCAATTGAGGAGGTGAATCGTCATCTTTACTTCCAGTCCAGATGGTCCCGAGTCCAAGATTGACCAGTTCAGAATGCTCCAAGACCCGCTCGGCTGGCCCGTCTTTGGGTTCTTCCAAACGTTGTAGGAAGCGGCAACGAATGAGAGAATTATCTTGTGATGGGGGTACGATGGTATTGCTCCCGCTACCATCTGCCTTGATGTTTTCCGGTCGCATTTCAGCGTAGAAGGCTCCTGAGTCTTGAACAGATTGCCGGCCACGGGCCGCCCAACCGCTATCAATTTTACATCGCCACTAAGAATAGTTCCACATCCATCAAGTCTAGACTGCTTGTTGACAATCACGACCGAAGTCTTAGCAAGTGTACGTGGACCCTGCTCGGTTTAGGCCGCCCACATACAATTGCTTGCTCCAATGAGTGGACCACAGCGTCCTTTTCCACTTCTTATTTCCCAATTGAAGACTGAGATAGCCTCCGGATGAATTGGACGGTGCCCTGCCTCCTTCGTCTCTTCAAACTCGATAGTCTCCCAACCTTCATCTTTAGGGTCTACTGTGGCGATGGCCTTGGACTCATTACCGGGTCCTATTGGTCCGTCTCGTCAGTTGAGGCACAGTTCCAGCAATATACGTTGATACCTTACCAGGTCCCACGCAGTCTGATCCCATTTTCTCACAAGCCTTGACCTCGTCTGGAGTCGACATTGATATGGTGAAGGGATTATCTAACAAGTAGGTATGGTACTGCAAAGATGACGAGAAACAGACTTTGCTGATCTAGGGGAGCAGGGAAGAGGATTTATACCATTTTGTGCGATAACGGGTCACTCGTGCATTAATCGCTCACTCCCTTCCTTACCTTGCCTATCAAGTGTCGGACAGACACAAGTCTATTGGTGACTTCTTTCACCCACACGTCATGCGTGGTCAACCTCAGGAGAATTGACGGAATGGGTTGCTGTACAATCATATTGATAGACTTCCTTATCCTGTAGCTCGTGTCTGTCACTATTAGGTAATTCCTCCTCTCCAAATCGCTGCCCCTTTGGGGGGCTCGCTCTGTTGTAAGGTGGTGGGCGTAACAATGCCCTCGCAAGCACTCCTTGCCTACGAAAACGAGCTGAAACCCGAAGATGTCAAAGAGGCGACTCAAATTATCAGAGTTCTGTGGTCCCTATTGAATAGATAAAGCTAATTATACATCGTCTATTCGTAAAGTTCGATAAGGCCAAATTCTGCCACTCCTCACCCAATGTTGACAAGAGCTGCTAGCTGGAGTATGAGGGGTGATGCATCATTTCCCTGGATTGAAGAGTTGCTGATTCATCGGATCAATGCAGATACGAATCTCGTCGATCACCTGCCGTATTTGTGCTACACGTCGCCCTACAGCCCATTGACATTGACGCCAGACTAAGCATCAAGAGGAAGCTCGACAGCTAAGAGGACCACGGCAGTTCAATATCGTCAGTCTCAACCGGCACCACCGCGCTAGGGATTCATGGGGCTAGCAAGACCACGCACTATATGGCGCTTATCTAGTGATAATCCTGGACCACTAGAAAATGTGCTGCAGCTCTAGAGCTGCAACCACCACAAGTACTCCCCATTTGGTAGCTACACTGTATCTGTGGTCTGCTCAATGTTCGCTGAGGAGCAGGCAATGATCTTCTAGCGGGTTACTACTGAGTAAGCATAATGCCTGTCAAGTCGCGGAGTCCCGGGCTTGCTTGCGGTTGGCGGTCGCCAAGCGAGATTCGCGCAATGGGTTATGCTTCCTCCTGCCTGTTATGGTGGCAGGTTATATTGATGTTACTGCTGGTATTAAGGCTAGATGAGTGGATGTGAGTTTAACACGGATCCATGAGTAACGGGACCAAGTCGGGTAACATAGATGGCATACTAGAATTAACATACGATACCTGTACTATCCTTTAGCGTGCAACGACTATCATACGGTATCCGCATAAATCCTGGTGAGCTTCCGCTGGAAGGGCGAAGACCTCAAGTCTTGTGGAGACTTATGCCGAACTCTCAGGGAGATGTCCCGCGTCTTGGTTATAAAAGGAGCTTGAGTTGTTGAACGATTGTATCGAGGAATCTGTCGAAAACCTAGATTCTTTAAGTTGACTGTAACAAACCTGCTCATCACTAAAACTTATCCAACGGCAAGATGAAGGTTGGTGAAGCGCCATTCATGCACCTTTAGGAAGAGTCTCTAACATTTACAGCTCACACTAGACACTTTATTCTTGGCCTTCATCGCCTTCAATGGATTCTCCTCAGCCGTCGGTTCCGTGCTTCCTAGCCTTCCCAGCACCGACATCATTCCCGTTATCCGCGCCGAAAATGCTACCATCGTTCAAGGACTAGACCTACGCCGAGACGAAGATGATTGGGAAATTGTCACCTACCAAGACGCTTGCGGCAGTGCCACCCTGGAGAACCTCTCGAGCAAAAGCAAGTCACAGTCGTGCAAAACCATCGAGTCCACCCGCTGCGTCAAGCTTAAGGTCGGTATCAACTTCGGGGTCATCTCGTGCAAATTTGGATTCAGGCAGACATCGTGCGCCAACACCCAGCACCAGTATACGGTCAAGCCAGGCGAAACTAAGACGCAAAGTGTGAGTGTGAGCGACAAGTTGGAAGTCAAATTCTCGTGATGGGAATATCCTGGCAGTCTATACACCGCCTGGAAAGATGAAGAATAGGGTCACGTTGTTTCGATTCTACTTGGGTCGTTCGCGGGGATATCGAGAGGGGAAACCTTGTCCTGTGATAGACGTCTCACCTGGCTAGGTGCTCGGTGTTCTCTTTACAGACTGTCGATGGCGGACGGAAGCATTTGCTTGTTTCATTCAACATGAGACTAACATCTTAAAATACTGCATAGCTCAAACATACTTATCATGATATGATTTAGGGCACAATCCTCACGGAATAGTGAATGACTGTAACAAAACCTGATGTATGCTAGTCCGAATCCCCCCCAGATGGCTGCTCTTCTGGCACCTTGAGGCTCACGAAGATGGTCGCAATAGCTTTGAACGTTGGCTATGCAACTGCATTTGTCCTGCTATTCGGCTTCGCACCTTACAGACATGAGAACTTAGCGCCACTCGTCGCTCAAGGCAGCTCAACCCGTGCCACTCTGAGATATGCTTGTCTTGCAAATCAGTGACATACAAGGCCTCGTTCAGTTGTAGATTGCGACCATGGTTCCGAGGTAATAGTTCACCCATAACTCAATCGTTATAAACTAAGGCACATGCTATGAACCTCTCAATCCATATTTCAATTCATTGTGACCTTCTCGTCAATATTGGCAGCTGATTACTATGGCACCAATGAATAAATCGGAACAGTGCAAGAAGCCGGAGCAGCCTACTAGTAAGAAAGTGGAACAACCCAAGAAGTTGGAACCAAGCAAGAAATCGGGGCAATTCAAAGCCCCGGAGCAACCTAAGAAATTAGAACAGCCTAAGAGATCAAACCGGCTCAAGGAGTCGAAACAACCTAAGACACCGGAACATAAAACATCGGAACAGAAGAAACCAGAACAGTTGAGGAAACCAAAACAACCTGAGGGCCAGCCTGGTCTGCAGACTACATCATGTCAAACCCTCGTTCTCACAGTCTGTCTCCAATATTTGACAATTGAGGAAGTGGAACAGATCATCGAGCAATTCAAAAGATGCCCATGGCCTGAGAATAAACAGGTGCTGTGGAGCAGGGTGAACAGGACACAAGTCCAAGCATGGGCAGATCAACGAGGAATTCAGACGCTCACCACCGCCATGGGACCTTTGATGGATCACAGCAATCCGCTGTGGTCACGATCAGAGGAAAGACCCTCGGCATGGTCTAAGTACGTGAAGGGAGCTTCTCTTGTCTTCGCGTGGCGTATTTCCCAGGGTTCCTTCACCACTGTCCTGACTCCACCACCACCAGAACGATTCCATCCAGATGGCCTTACCAACTGGCAAGACATAGAGGAGCTCGTCCTCAAAGGACGTCTTGGCACTCCAACTTCATGTCGGATCTTTCTAGCTCATCCAACAGTTCAAGGAGCCGAAGACTTCCGCTACCAGATTTGGCCCTTAGACTCCACGGATCAATGGATCGACAAATTCAATGTCCACGAGGCATCGATTCATGCTTGGAGAACTATTTCCAAGTACAGAAGTCAGTTGATGTCCTAATAATGACCAAACTTTATTTCGATGACTGACACAAGGCTGCCATGTAGCCTTTACAAGATGGGTGAGAGCTACTAGCGAGCCACTCAAATCGGCCACTACGATCAAGATGCCCCAAGTTTGCAAGGCTAAAATCGCGCCACTTCTCACTTCGACATCGTGCGATAAGATCTCTACTCCTGGCGCAATAAAAATAATCGAACCCCGAGCTCAAGCAAGGGGACTACCCCTTCATATCCGACAAATCCTATTCAAGCTTCGCAAAGTCAACGGAACGTTTCACGGACTCAAACAAATCTTGACACAAGTCTAGGCGTACCACAACTAAGCGAATCTATGATGACTCCTACAGATCCAATCCCGTCTCAACGAAGCCCAAAGAAGGTGTCTCAAACTCAAGCAGATGCAGGGACTCAGAGGAGTCAAGCCTCAGTCCCGATACCACAGGTCGAAGAGATATCAAGCCATAAGGTTGCCAATGAATCTGGATCTCGTTATTCGCAAAGTCAACAGAGTGTATCTCAGACACAAGCAAGCACTTTTACGAGTCAAGCCATACCATCCAACAAGAATGTCGCAAACAATGTGTTTTCTTATCTAAACTCAGAAGACTTTTTGACAAATCAACCGGATACATCTCAAGCTCAAAGAAATGAAGAGATGGATCAAACCAGTACGCCCCTGGTCCCTGCAGCGGATCAAAATTCCGTTACGGAGGCTTCATCGGCTTTTCTGATGTGTTTGCATTTGGCGATCGTGGAAATGGCTTCTTCATTGCTATTGGTCTCCATAGGCATTATCGTACAACTCATTCTTATCACCAAGCATACCGTCAAGGTCGACGGAATCGATCTAACAGGAATTTAATTTGGCGATGGTTCGACTTAGTCAGAACGCAAAGCGATTCTAAAAGCTGCGAAGAGGGCAAAGAAAATGGCCGACCCAGAAAGAAAGGCACAAAAAGCAGCACAAAAAGCAGCACAAAAAGCAGCACGAAAAGAGGCTCAGAAAGCATTGGATTCGGGTTCGGCACTGGTCACAGGGAACAGTGATATTCCGTTGTTTCATGAAAAGGGGGTCATGGACGAAACCGAGGCGGCCCTTGACTGCCAAGATACCTCCATCAACTTGCCATCGCCATCGATCACAAGGTCCGGAATTGATTTTGCAAGCTTCGGTTTGCCTCAGCGCAAGAAGAAGAAGAACAAGGGCCAGACGAAGGCCACGGCTGCGATAGTCACCGCGGGAGACGCGCAAGTCACTGCGTTTACAGAACCTAGGAGCGGGTATGCGCACAGCTGCCTTGGACCTTCAAATCCCAGCACGCTGAGAAAAGCCTCCTGGGTCGACTGAGGAAGAGCTTTCAATACGGCTAGTCACCAATTACCTCGTTTCTCAAGTAATACCTAATGTATGGCCGGGAGGACTAGATTGTGTGAAGTTGTAAGTTGAGGGCTCTGCACCTAGTATTTATGATAAGACAAGATAGATCACTTAGGACAATCTGCTTTAGGAGGGTATGCTTTTCAAATCTCGTTTGATTAAGGATTCAGTATGGTCATGGCTTAGAACAGGCGCGGACAAATCATCTCTAGTATGACAACGTTGTAACTTCATGTGTCCTTGTTGACATAATAAGAATAGTGTTTTTTTTTGCAGTGCTATGTCTAGGCTCACAACTGAACTCCAAGAGCAAGAAGATGGTCTCAAGTTATTAGAAATTGGCGTTGAACACGAGTGAAGTTAGGCAAGCCTTGTAGAATTTTCTAAACATATACATATTATAGTAAGAGTACAACTGACGTGTCTCTATTGGATTCACCTCAACGTCCAGCTTGAACTCACTAAGTCAGATGATTCGGAGTAGATGTCTTCTGCCTTGGTTGTCAATTATCGATACAGAAACTAGCGAGAGACTCTGACGATGTCCCTGCTTGGATCGTACACAGCCGTGGGAAGCCCGGGCAGTACCTTCCCAGTTCTTGTGATAACGAGCTCATACCGTCAGTGCCGAAGGAACACGGGCATAGCTCGTCATCGTCGATCGACATCAACGAGACTAGGTTGCCTCAATATCTTCGCTCGCACATCGAAAGATGAATAATGACACGTGAAATTGGAAAGCCTCACCACCGTGGCTCCTCCCATCTCGATGTCACATCACGCATCAGCTCACGAAAGCCAACCGCCTGTTCCCAAGCTAACCCGCAATACCAACACCTCACCTCACCCATCAATCGTCGGCCGAGCTATTGTTCCACAAAACTTGCATCATCGAGAGACGATCCCTAGTTATTCCCCTCTCTTCACAGGCCATTTTTATTGAAGCACCCCAGAATACGAAGCAGTGCTGGGCATTGAAGTGGGTGGAGCAAAGGGTGTAAAGGGGCCTAGACAACGGGACGATCACTGGTGTCACTCAAGCCCTCCACATCATCCAAGTTCAGGGTCCTTTCCAGGCGGGCAGCAAATCAGGAAGGGTGTGTTTGGATGGAAGAGGGATCAGCAGCGCTGCACACCCTCTCACGCAACCCATCTGTACGTTATGGCTGCAGTTGATAAGCAACGCAGACGCGCCTCATTGAACCCTGAAACTTCTTCTTGCAGGGCTGGCGTAGCTGTCTGTCTTGTGTGGGATATGAGAGGTCAATCGCTTGGGTATCAATCTCACACCCACTGGCACTGGGCGAGCAGCGAGGTCGCAGTACACCGGTATGTCTGCAGCAGACAGCTTCGGGCCTAGAAGGGGAATTATGCCAGTTAAAACAGCGATTGAGCGAGGCTGGATGGGGAGCACCCTCAGATAGGATGATATTTCCCGACCCTCCATCTCAAAGTCCTGAATATCGTCCGAGATGGACAGAATATTGTTGGGGCCGTCATCATCGCGGTACGAGGCGAGATGTTACGGATTATATGCAGACCGTGGATCCATCGCGCGTTGTAGTGGCACGGTTCCTAGTTTGACTGTGGATGGTGGGCGTTTAATCTCGGTGTGATATTTGACAACATAATTAGCAAAAGCTAAGGTAACGGCAAAAAGTCCGGAAGAAAGTCAACAAAGCATTGTTCTCTCCGGTAACGCAAGGACGGTGAGGGCAGAAGAAGACGCGCACAGCCTCGCGCGAACCTTGCCGCCACCCGGCCGAGCGAGCCACACACGGAGAGAGAAGAAACACAAGCACACGCACGTAGAAGAAGGGGGTGAAGAACAAGGTGGTCGGGGATTTTGCAGACCAGCCAGCCAGACCCAGTCCCTACAGCATCTAGGGACCCTGCCAACGCCGCAGATTATCATAGTTACCGACCTCGTTTTCGCCATGTCAATCCATGCAAACGCACTGAAGCTCACTGAAGCTTCTTCTGCTTTAGCAGTCTAAGTCTGTGCCGCTCCTCATCTCCACCAGCGTTGGCAGCGGACGCCTCTAGGTCCTCTTCCCAACAACAACGCAGCACACGTAACACGTATGCATAGAATCCACAGAGGCGAGATTGACAAGTTTGGTTCCAAGGCAAAGGCAAACTAGTGTGGGAGACGTGCGCGGCGTCGTGCTTCGTTGGAGTGATGTTTGAACGCCGGCGGCTCTATTGTGCTCCACATCGGTCTGATATGATGGATGAGGAATGATTATGTGATGATGGCCCGTTCGTTCCCATCGTTTAGCCTCAACATGATGTGAGCAGCACCAGAGTGGAAACCCAAGCAGTGACAAAAGAATTGGGTCTTGCGGGGGTTGGGTTCGGGTTCGAGGATTGTGGGCTGGTGGTCCTGTCTCCCTTGCGCGAACTCCTCGACCGCCTGGACCTTCTCCAGAACTGAGCTGAGCTGAGCTGCACGACGGCCGCTGCTTTGCGGAGACGGGAAGGGGACTTGAGGGGAAGATTTTCCTTCGATCAGCGGGAGTCTACATCTCTGGGGAACAAACGCAAAACGGCGGTTGGGGCTGGATTCATCAGAGACATCAATTTCCACAGATAAGCAGTACGGCTTATTTTCATCTGGCGTCTCACCCTCGAAATCTAGTAGATCCCGATTCCCGCTCATCGAGGGCAGACAAAAGCAGCAGCGGCTCGTCCGCTGTTCTCAGCGATGCGGCGGACGCCGGGGGAGGGGGTGGAGAAACATGGGAGGAGGACGTCAACATGGAGGCTCGACAAGTCCGTTCGTCATTTTTCTCGGACTTCCAACGAACCATGCAATCCACATTCAATCCGCATTGCATATACTGTCTATTTCGAATCCGTACATACATCGTGTTGAGCGTATCAGAAGCATCGAAAGAGCTGGGCAAAAAGCGTCAATATTGCCTGTGCCGCTCATCCACCCCCGGCCGCCTTCGTCTCCGCGCTTATTAGCAACCCACGACCGCAGGCACTGGAGCCGACCCATCCGCTGGGTCTCGTTAACCGTGAGTCGACATCTGCAAGTGAGCCTCGAAGGGGGAAGAGAAGAGCCTCCTCGCATCTTGACAGTCGCAGACCGACGGTCTAGAGCGTGGTCCATCGAATCCTTCACCCCCTCTTCACCTCACTCTCACCTCCTCTCATAGAGCTACAGCCAACGCTCACCGGCCCGGGTAGCTCTTGGCCAAGGGCCTCTCCGTCTGATCCACGGGCAACTCGAGCGCACCACCCGCTCAGTGATCGACAGTGTCGGCTTTGCTTGTCAGATTTGGCGCATCTAACGGACAGCTCCAGATGCTGCAAAGCTTACGAAAGAGGCGAGCTTCCAGCCAAGCTTGGGTTTCTTTGCTTGAGGCGGTAGGTCTTGCTGGTGTAGTCGGGGAGCGGAGGACTCCGCTGCCGGCAACTACAAGCCCCGTCGCCATCGCCTTTGAATTTTCTCACACCAAGACACAGAAATAGCAAGATTCAACGTCTATCAAATCCGATCTATGCTCAAACAACTCAAACCCCCTCCTGGCGACGTGTACCCCCTCTTCTCACGCCTTGTTCTGATATGCCTCGGGAATTATAGCTGCCAATCTCTCAAGACTGCGCCTTCAAGCAATAGCCAGACAGTTCCCATGCTCGTAGTTCCCAAGAATCGTGCAGCGCAGTGGCTCATTCGTCATTCTCGCGCCTGGTCCCCCCTAGTAGAGGCGAAAAATCTCTGCAAGTAATTGGCAGGGGTCGACATCAACCTGCAGTCCCAACTGTCCGATATTGTCTCACCATATGTGCCTCGCTGAAATGCTCTCTCTTACGTCTTGCCAACCCTGGATCTGAAAAATCCCGACCATCGGCTTTCAAGCCTCGAAGGGGTGGTCTTGTATGCCACGGATTGGTCGATTAACCACTCAACTCATCTCATCCCGTTCCCGTTGCCGCTGACGGGCTTCGTTCCGAGTCCCGACTCCCATCGCCGTCTTCGTCGGTATCGCAATATGACTATTGTTGGGGTGCCTCATCCGTTTTGACATGTTTGACATCCGCAACTGGCCTGGATCTCCGCGACCCCTGGTCTATGTGATGTGCTTCGGAAGATTTCACGCGTCAATTCATGCTTCAAGGACATGCGAACTGGTCGTCCCCATCGGAGCCACACATCGTGAACAGCACACCCCTTGTCTTTCCAACCCATGGCCAACGGCTAGGCCTTTGGCGGCCACCCCTTGGCCCTGCAACGACACCAAACCAAACATCGTGAAATGGACCGGGCATGAGCCAAACTGCAAGGCGCAAGAAACGGCTCAGCCAAACCCCCTGCCATGCTCGTCACATCATGAGGCTCTCCACCACGACGACGACATCTTATTCCCCGTTTCCCATCTGCCATCCCTCCAGTCCGTGACAACTCCACATCCCCCGCTAGCCACGTTCGTCGCCTGCCCAGATAACGATCTTAGCACCATCGCCGCGCAAAACAAAAGAACTCTTGCAACTCCCTGAAGTAGCAAGATCCCCTCTGCCACACGCTCCACGCACGCCCACTCGCCTCGCTCGTTACCTTCTAGACGAACGCCTCTATCCCTATTTCTGTATGATTGTATTTCTGGCTTACCCGGTCTTGCCAGCCAGAAACCAGCCCGTCCAGCCCCTTTGCCAACTATGCCAGCCCATCCAGGGCGCTAGAGAGCTCCGCTAGGAGAGCCAAGGTGAAGAAAAGCCTCAGAGTTGGACGAAACCAGCCAGCGACAGCGCCCACCGCCGCCCTAGCAGAGCTGTCCAGCGCACCGTCGCGGGCGCCATCTGCCAGGCGTGCCAGAGAAGCTCTCGGCTGGCTAGTAGTTCCTGATAGAGAGAAGGCAAACAAAACAATGAACAAGCCATTAATTCTCCATGCCAGCCTTGCCAGCCTCCGAAGCCGGCACTATATCAGTCGTGGCATAGTCAAAGCGTAAGAAGGTTATGCTGCTTTTGCGTTGCGATGGAAGAAAATAAGGGTTATATCCGGAGATACAACAAGACGACTAGAAACACACCGACAGTAGACCCTCGCGCTGACTGATTGACTGACTGACCGACCTCGAACAGAGGGTGGTGGCTGCTTTAGAGAACCCTCGTCTGGCACTGACACTGCAAACACAACCCAAACCACCAACAGCCAACCCATCTTGGCATCTCGCTCTAGCTCCCCTTCTAGCGGAGAGATTCTTCAGAGCAAAACTAGAGACACGTCTCTCTCTCTATGTCCGCTGTCCGCCTTTTCTCCAGGCGGCTTAGGTTCCCCCAACAAGAATAAACTTTCTCCGTGCTGTGTGTGTGTTGCACCACTCCCACCCCGACCGGACTGCCCGCACAGACTTGCCCCAGGGGAGGCGAACAAGACCCAAACGCGACAATCCCCTCCTTCTCTGGCACTGGGGGATCAGTTCTAGGCGCGGCGAGCAAAGCTACCGTGCTCTCGAGTGGATATCATCTTCCTGAAGAGTTAGAAGGAAATCTCTGTTATGTTCAAGGTTCTCTTTGCTATTAGAGGGGAGGGTGTTCGAAGGAAGCCATCTCGAGAAGTTCAGGCTCACCGCACATCCTTCTCGATTTGACGCTGTCTAGGGGCTTTCTGGATCTGAGATATGCCCGCACCCTTGCCCGCATCCGCATCACACCTTTGGCATCCATGTCTAGGCTGAGGCCCCAGACGCCCATTCAGAATAGCGAAGCGGCTGGCAAGGCATCCGTAGCATGTAGCATCGTGGCACGCAAGCGCAATAAACGCACAGTAGTCGTGACTACCTACCTAGTATTAGCAGTTGGCAGCATCAGCAACAGCATCCATAATTTGTGTCTGTATCAGCAATGGTGGATAGGTAGGTCCCTGGAGAACCCAAAGTAGAGACTGTCGAGTTCCAGACCACTCCCTCCCTGATAACAGCGTCTCATCATCGGAACCCGGTCGCATGCCATGCCACCACCAAACTCCGGATTGCATTTGCAGCACACCCAAAGAGACGCGCATTCTCACACATTCGCATACACACCTAGACCGCATTCCGCATACTGCATGTCGGAAGACGCAAGGCCCTTGGAGGCTCCGGCCCCAGCCCCCAGCCCCCAGCACCCCCCAGTGTCCCCATCCATGTGGCTACAAGCCTACGACTATGTAGTATGTACAGATGTCCGGGAGTCGCATACAGACGAGATGGCGAGGAGGAGAAAGAAAAGGGCAAAGATTTGCAACCACTGACAGAGTCTGGGCCATGGAGAACCAACAAATGCGAGTTCTCCCCACGCACGCCACCACCATCATCAACCATCCTGCGCTCGTCCTCGTCTCTACGACCACCACCTACACCACCACCAAGATCTTAGAGAGAACCCTCCCGCATCCATCTCACCTCCTCCCATCTAGGTATACCGCTATGCAACAAGAAATACCTCCCCCTACAAGCCCGGAATCCCCTCAAACTACTCACTATTCTCCACCCAGCTACCACCGCCTCCCACAACACCTCCCCGCGTCTCGCCCCGTTTCGTCCGCGCCCGTCGCTGTCCAACCCAAAAGCCACAATCTTCAATGATCGTCGGACCCTGAAAAATCAAGAAAACCTGATCTTCAGACACACAAAGGGGTCCAACTCAGGTGGCAGCCAGCAGCTCAGGTAGCTCTAGGCGGTAGCGTCGTGTTGCTGCCGCTATAGCTGCTTTTTCTGCACGCAAAGCAGTGAACTGACGTCCATCTCCCCATGGAAATCATCGCCTCGCCTGAACGTGGTTTTCCAGCCCAAAGACATGATTTGCATCCTCGCATCCACGCACGCAACGCAACGCAACGCAACGCAAGCCTTCCACCCAGCGGCATTGCACATGAAAGAGACTCAAGAAACGCCATTGACAACGATCTCCCCAGGACCCCTATGGCCTCACATTAAGACGCCCATCGAAAGCCACATGTTACATGTCTTCCATTGGGTTATCACGTCTCCATGGTCGTCTAGTCGTAGAAACTGCAACCCAAAAAAGATGCAATGCCACGTGTGAGCTGACGCCCAAGAATTCCTCGCTGAAATTCGAATATTCCATCATCAAGCCTCTCTCACGCATCATCAATCACCCTCACATCTCACAAAGCAGACGTGAACCGAATGGCCTCACCCATCTGCACAATTACGAGGCCCCCATCCCTTCTCCTTACCATCGCGGTTCCCTCCGCCCACCACCCGACATCACCCATTACACTACTATTTGTAACACCAATACCTAAGCCACCCAAGAAGGGAACACACAATGCCGTAGGTGGTGTTGAAAAAAATGCCTCCCCCCATCCCATCCCCCTCTGATTGCTTCTCCACCCGTGGCGAACGGTAAGCCGTGGCGTCTGCAACCGCAACCCATCAGTCATCCTCGAAACACCACCGACTAAACCAAACGAAGCGTCGATGCCATTGCCGAGTGTCCATTCGTGCAATGGCAGTTCGAGACTGGTCTGATCTCTATTTCCCAGTGGCTGCCCCTCCCCCCCCCCCCCCCATCTGCGCCTCATTTGTACATTGCGCACCACAACCCACTCGCCTCGAAAGCGATATCCACCACCAAGAGAGAAGCGCCGAGATTATGTCAAGACTCAAACCTCCTCGTCGAGAATGGCCCGAACATCCCCGAGTTCAAACCACCATCTCAGATAACCTTGCACGCCCACACATCCATCATCAAAAAGAGACAGTCATGGAAACACCAATCTTCTCCACCAGCATCCCATCGCCACTGCGCGGTTTTGACAAACATTAGACGAGAAGAGGCATACGTCCGCCCGCTAGACTTTTTCAACCCCATCTTGTAGCCCAACAGATAGCATTCGTCTCCCCAACGTCCGCCGTGACAAGAACGTTAGTGGTCAATATCCACGATACCAAACATGAGAACGGGGATCGTCAATGAACGTTCCCCGGGTCGCCGAATCTGATTCTCATTTTTACCGCCGTTCAGGCTCCCGGGATCCAGCGAACCCACCCATCCCCGTCCGTGTCCGGAAGCCGGGGAACCTACGATAATTCAACAAACCCTTCCCCCCCCCCCCCCCCCCCGCAAAATCTAATCCCCATGCGTCCGTGTTCCTGGAAGCCCATCGTGCCCAGATTGTTAGTTCAGTTAGTTATAAGAGACAAGTCAGCCGCGGAAAGTATAACCAAAACAGCGGTGATAAGACTCCAACGACCAAGCTCAACTAGGGACACAAGCACTGACTTGAAGCCTTCAACTTAATCCCCGCAAAAGCTTGTCCGAATCAGATACAGAGACTTTTGCAACATGCCAACAATCTTTTCTTCGGGCTTGTCCCTCTACACCTTGTTTCCATGTTCGTGCCATTCAACACATCCATGTTCGTGTCACCAATATCATCCTACTGCCACGCTCCCTCCCCATCGTCGGGCAAAAATCCCCCTTGTCAGACTTTGACTCTGCATCTCGGAGCCGGAGGGAGCCTAGGAAGTGGCGCTGAAAATGTCAATCAAACATGTTATTCTCAACGACCGTGCATTGCATTCCAACGTCCAAGTTCCATGTCTACAAGCCCCCAACCAACGCACGGTGAGAGCTGAACACAAACACACCAACAACCTCCAGGGCAAAATATGCCCTGTCCGTCCGGGTTCAGGGTCCTCAAAGACCGGTGAATGCAGCCTCACTCACTCGGCTGTGTACATTCCCCGTCAAACCATCAAGCCCGGCATCGGAGGCTGATAACTCTCTTTCTCATCCCCGTCCGTGCTGTGTCACAACTCTCGTGTTCCCGGAAAGACTATCCCCAAGTTCCTTGACTACCTACCTTGTATAGTAGAAAGCCCGTCTAAACTTGCCTCTCCCCTTATCACTACCCGCCGGAAGAGATGCAGTGTAAACTGCGGCCTGCCGTGTAAATATCGCGCCATCAAACGGTGCGACTCCGGCACGATGTCTTCTCACACCCCATTTAAACGTCGGCGACCCGATGGATCCGTTATATCCGTCGATTCCACTCCTCCCCAAGCTCCTCCCCCGAACCCACTCGCCGATGAACCCCGGAGGTCCCACGATATCTAGTCCCGCGTGTGACGGTTCCACCGACAGCCGTTGAAGCCGCGTCGACTAACAGACCGATGATGCATCGCATCGTTCAGCTTCCCAAGCCGCCGACCATATCGCCGTGCAACTTCTCGCGGTGCATCTAATTTCTCACACCCGTCATCACGCATCACCTCCGTGAAATCCAGAACCAACAGGGCCCCGCACGCGTTGAGCCTGGCATTCCTCAGCTCACGTCCGTCTCCTACAATCTCAATCCTCAGTGTTAATCGGTCTAGACCATCAACGCACCTCTGCAGAGTGGCAGAACACACGTATGGAGTATTCCCATAAAACCCTTCCCCGCGTTATGTTCACATCAGCGCCACAGACTGCTGAAGATCCCGCCCTCATCCAACACATCATGTCTCGCCGCGTCAAGCGTCGTCTCGTGCTTGTCTCGCCCTACTCCTCACCACATCTCCCGTCGGTCGCGTGTTAGTGACGACTGCAATAGCAACTGAACCCCCTTTTGCGCTCCCTGCGGTCCCTCCCATCATTCTTCCCCGCGCAGCAGGCAAGGTAGCAGCAAACGGGCGCCATCTCCACCCCCTCCTGATGCCCTCTGCATGCAGGTTAGCTCTCCGTGTCGTGCTGACTGCCTCGACTGCTCGAGTGCTTCAACACGCTCACAAACGTCCTATCCAGTTCACATGTCTCTCGTCTCGAAAAAGGTATCTCCATGTTGCCTGCGTGCCTGCTGCTCTCATCTGGTCTCCCATACCCACACCTGCTTTGTCATTGCAGATACGGCAGGCAAAGCCAACGTAGCAACGGTCGATGAGAAGACCCCGCTGCATTTGTCCCAGACACAAACTCGTCGCCGCGTTCGGGACGCTATCGACGCGGGAGCACCGGATTGGCAATCCTTTGCATACCGGTAACCCTCTTTCCCTCAACGGCCTTTGGCACCTAAGCATCCAGTGCTACCTACTTTTCTGCTGGTAACTGCCACCAGCCAGGCACTACGCCATGCAGAACATCCAACCACCAAGAACAGGCACGCCATATCCGAGAGAGGGATACCGCCCAATCACACGGTCCATGAGGCTGGCTGCTAGGAAAAGAGCCGCTGGGTTCGACCAGAGTCGAGTTGGTGTGCTGACGGCGCGGCCCCTGTCCCGCGACTCTGGCTGCGGCCGTGAACATAGAATCGAAACATGATTACCTATATGCCCTTCATCTCAGAGCTCGAGCTGCCACGGCCAAAGCTCCCCATAGGTAGTGCCCAGAGAGCAACAAAGGCGGGGTCGATCTGGAGACTGACTTGCATCTCCACCCTCAACCTCGCAGTGGTGTTTCCAATGTGGAAGGCTGCAGGGAAATCTTCCCCATCAAGCTGCATTGCAGTCTGCATAACAGCCTCAGATGAGGCCCAGACATCCCCGCCCGTCTTATCAAGAGAGATATCGAGTATGGCTGATGATTCCCGAATTGTGCTTCAGCCATGAAGACATCGCAATTCCCCCGCTGCTGCCAGGCCTCGCACACGCGTCCAGAACTCACCGATGTGGATATCTGGTGTGGATGCGTGGAGGACGACATCAGACTCCAATGTCCCTTTCGTGCTGTCCACAAATTGCCTGCAAGGCATCAAACCAAACGCCCGCTGAATTCAGACCAGACTGGTTTGCCATCCAAGCTCTTCCCGCAAATCTCCAGTGTTTTCCAAAGCAGCGAGTACTCGAGATGGCTGGCGTGTAACGTATCCTACAACCAAGCTTAGCACAAGACATTCGCAAACACTCTCCGCCATTGACTATCAGCCGTACAACCTACCTCTCGTCCGTAGCTGAAGATCAGTTCCCCAGACTACCCCAGGTTCCCAGCCCCGGGGGAGGAAAGCCAGTGTTGAACAAGGAAAGGACCCTGAAAACCAAACTCAAGCTCGAACTTGCAGATCAGTCTTGATTGTGGACAAGTTCATGTCTACTCATCCAACACCCGTGCCGTGTGTGTGTGTGTGTGTGTGTTTCGTCGCCGAACTCTGGACGGACACACATACACACACCTCCCCCCCCTAAAGCGGCCAAAAAGCATGCCTTTCTTGGTCTCCGGGAGGCCCCAAACAGGAACACATCTGAATTGCCGTATTCTGAATTGCCCCCTTTGCTCCATCCGGCGCCGCTCCGGGGGGAAACTCAGACGCCATGACAACAGCGGTGAACCCAGCCGACCACTCCGCTTCGGTATCCCGCCACCACGTCGAGCAAGCAACACCTCAACACAAACGCCTCGGACGAATTAGAAAAGCACCGGTCTGCGGGCGGCAGTCGACGCCCAAAGAAGGTGGCGGGCTTGAACCATTGTCCAACGTGGTATGGTACTGGAAAAAACGTCCGTGAGACCCCAAGGTCTCGTCTTAGCGCCTGGCCCGCCTCCCCGCTTTCTCCAAGCTAGACCTGGGGGACCAAGGACGATGCTGAAACGGTCTCTTCGCTGCTCTGTGCCACGGTACGCCGTAGATATGCAAGGTCGACATGGCATGGCACCGGGGCTTTCACGTCGTCGTCGCAGTAAAGGTTTGTGGGGTAGCGATGCGAGATGCTGGTTGGCTGGACGAAGAAGTTGCCTCTGTATGTCGTCTCATCAACGGGCATGGCATTGCCTGGGAGGAAACCGCCCGGTTGGTTAGATGTTGTCCGCGGCGAGTTGTAACAAACCGCCATGTCATGATCCTCGTGCTCCGGTAGCTTGTCATCCATCATGACTAGCGAATAGGTTCATCATGGTGTAACATCGTCATTGCTCTACACCCAGTCAGCCCATGCTCAGTACCAATGAGGTGTCTATGAGCAAACCAAAGATACCATTGCATTGCCAGCAAAGTCTTTGCAACAATGCCTCATGAAGTAAGCCGGCGACAGCCCATATTGATGCCACCAGAGCCCCCGAGGCTGACTGCATGCTGTGGGCGTGAAACGGGCAGCAAAGTAAGTCACCGAACCTCGAGAATGCGGGGTAGTTGCTTACCCTCCCATTGGTACGATATTGGGGAATTGCGACCTCGACGAGCGGATGTTGATGGCAAATACCATGTTTCCTCATTCTAGATTCGTTCTCTGTTGTGCAACATTGCCGGTGAACGTCTGGGCAAAGCCCGAGGGTCGTGTGCTGGCTAATGTTGTGCAACCCTCCATTGAAGCAATGGAAAGAGACCATCCGAAGACCCTGTCGAGGACCTATGCTGGAAGTAAAGGGTATAGATAGTGTGAATGGGGGTCGTCGACTTCCCCGAATCAGAGGAGTATGATGTGACGATGAGATACGTATTTCGAGGCGGCTAGTAAGCCAGTTGAAAGGGGTCTAAATGGGAGCTTCCGTCTCACTGCCTCATTGTGATACCAGTGGTTGCTCAGTTAAGCTTCTGTCTCGTGAGTATTGTGTCAGATGACCAGTCTCGCTATATTACTGGCGAACCGGAAAAGCTTCCTGGAGATGTCGTGCCCCGGATGTTCCAATTACTCGGAGGGCCAGGACATCGGTGCCACTTTCAAAGAGGTCGAAGAGGAAACTCAGTTTACCTGTCTTGTCTTGCTGAACTGTGAGATCGTATCACAGCACGTGTACACGCAAGTCGCACATATCTTGCCGGTGCAGATATAAAAGTTGACGAGTTCAATCCGTTGCCGCGGGCCAGTCGTGTTGCTACAACCGACTGACGTGTTAAACCCGACGTTGCAGGCTCGAAAGATCACGAGATCCTTGACATCTTACGAATCTCCCTCGCCTGCCGTCCGAGAATTAGCAGCTCATGCACCCTGCCGGCTTCATACCCATCGGGTTCTCGGCGCGGCTTCGGCCGGGCATCCGATGGCCTGCATGGCAAACTGGAAATGCCATCTTCGGACCGTTGGGAAAGCTTGGAGTGATCGCTCCGGCGTGCACGGCAGGAAACTTTCCGTGCGGCAGACGCCCTCGCGTGGTTTGCGGCGCGGTGAAGATGCTTCTGGCTAGGTAGACCAGAATTGATAAAGAGCCTCATCCTAGATCGACACGGCGACGTCCGCGCGGTAGCAAGTGGGCCACGGTTCCAATATGGCACCGGCAGAAGGACAAAACTCTATCTCGTAGATCTGTAGACCAACAAACACCGTCTGAGGTGAAGAAAGATTGGCCAACCATATGGCTCCATTTGAGCTTCCGCATCTTTGAAATAAGACCAGATGGATCTCACCGCTGTTTGATCGAGCGTATGTCCAAGATCAGCATCAAAGTGCTAAGCCCGAGCTCTAGTAGCTTGCGCATGTAAGATATTGAGGATGTTCCATTGTCCAATGGAACGTCGGCCATCCCATTGAGGGATATTAGTGAGCCGTGTGAGCCAAGACGAACCCAGAAGCATCCACAGAGGTGTCAGCCACGGTAGCCGCCAGTGGCGAGTCTCTTAGTCCGACTGCGGCGGCACGGTAGGTGACGGGATTGTGATGGCTGCCCTAACCCCAAAACCACACGTCTTCTTGGTTTCCTGTACATGGGGCGCAGTTACGCGTGGCTCGATGCCACCGGGGTCAGCCACATTAGAGATAGCGAGACCTTGAAGAGTGAGTGGCGCTTCATTCAAGCCCCAGGGCCCTGATAGATAGGCAAGTCTCTAGTGTGCGAGCGTCTAGTTGGTGGAGAAGCGACGCCTGTTCACGGGATAGAGGTCGCCTGCATCTCAAAACCAAGGCAGAGCCGCTGTGTGTGGAAGCGCAAGCGAAATATCTTTAGGAGGCCTGCCGTTTGGGGGCCAATCCCCGGGCGAGAGGTACGCGTCTCGTCTTCTCACTGAAGCACGAACCGTCTTCAGATTGCACGGCAATCTTGGCTGCAAGGGACTGATCAAATATCAAGGAAGCCATCGACAGCCTTGAGTGCCGAACTGCCGTTATGCCAGATGCAGTGGACTAGTGATTTGTTTGGCTAGATTGCAATGGCGTTGTGCGGTGTGAGCACGGTGAATGTCTCGGTAGCCTCTAAAAGGTCTCGGTGTAGAGGCGGTCAGGACGGAACGCAGCGCGAAGAAACGTCTACAGCAGCACGCATAGTTGTAAAGATTGTGCCTTGTGTGCCAACTGCCCAAACAATTTGATTCCAAGAGCACACTGTATGTCCAAGACGCCTGAGGGGGGGTCTTGGGGAGGGGATGAGGTGACCAGGGTGCGTTCACTCGCAGTTTCGCACGGCTTTGTCGATTGCCTCTCGTGTTCGGTCGAGATGGCCATGCCATTTACAGATGGCAATTTCCAAAGCCCAGGCGCGGAGGAGGCTCGAGAGAGGCGTCTTGATCGGTTCCATTGGTGGTCTAGATTCATCCTAGAGGGACCGTTGAGCGAGGGTCGGCCCATGGGGGTGGGGTGCCTCTGGAGACTGCAAACCACCCATGCCGGGTCCATCTGGAGTGGACACTGCAGAGACTCCATAGTCATCGATGATCTCTGTTTGAAAAGCTCCGGTATCAAGATTGTACGGCAACCTCTCCGTCTCCGTCTCCGTCTCCATCTCCATCGTCCAGATGAGTTTGAGCCTTGGAAGGTAAGTAGCTTGAGACCATCCACGGTCGTCCGGGAGAAGACCAGTAGCAGCTACTGTCCGCCGGTGACTGGTGGCCGGTCATTCTACTACACAGAAAGACTCGATGGAAGAGAGGAAGCATAGCATCTGGTGATGAACTTCCAGTTGTCGACAGCTCATGCGGGCTCTCTCTCGCGGCTCGCTAACAGCTGGAAGCCTCAGATAGAAGTGGACGTTACTGCTGGACTGAAACTGCGGGCTCTGGCGGACGCTCTTAGCGCACGGAAAAGACGCCTACTGCCCCCCTATAGTCCTCTTTTGGTCTCCATGGCCCCCTTGGTCTCCCCTGTAGCAAGGACGCCAGCACCCGCCTGAGGCGGCAACGGCACGGAGCTGGCAGCGTGGTTGGAGCAAAGAGGCCGGGCGTTGTGGGGGGTTGGTTAGGGGGGCAAAAGGGGCTATTGTTGACCACTTTAAGCCCCGCGTACCGCTAAGAGCCCCGGGCGCCTAGTTCGTTGAGAGAAAGACTCGATCGTGCACGTTAATGCCCGATGACGGCCGAGGGCCGTGAAGCGGGTCGCTACGTCATTTAACCCTCTGCAGGATGCGTAGACACGCGCAACCCATGTACGAGTAGACGCAGTGAAGAGATTTCGTGCGTAGGAAACGGAGCACGCAGTGAGGATATTGGCGGCCTGCCTCTTTTGCCCATGTTTGTGTCTCCCTGCCGCAGTGTCCACTGCCCCCATTCAGGCCTGCTGCGGGGGACAGGCGAGGAGGGACGAGATGGAGATTGGAGAAGTCAAGACTCCAAGTTGAGAGCCACAGAGGACCCCCCCCCCACTAAGGATCTGAACCTCCGGATATGGCAGCCAGAGTTGACGTGAAAAGACTCAAGGAGTACAGTCTGAGCTTCTTTGGTGGATACGACCCGTTTGGTGTCCACAGTCTCTCATGTTTGATGCAAGGTTGACGGCTCTTTGGAAGTTGGAGCTGTAACTCCGGAGTGATGGGATGAGATGAAGCCGGCCGCAGTGCAGTGTATCCATTATTGACCGAGCCGAGATAATGTGCAATGGTACGTTGAGATCGCACCATGGCCCGGGCATGCTGACTTTCCCATCAGGGCCATCACTATTGCCTTGCTCATGCTGCCTTGCTGTGCTGACTTGCGGTTGGCTGTTTCCGGAGCAAATCCTCCTCAAAGCAACCAACCGCAGCTATGGTTTGTCTTCTCCGCACTCTTGTCAACTCTCCGTGCGGGCTTCGAGTTTCGTCTGAGAAAACCGTGGAACACGGGTAGAAAGCTGTCGAGAGGAGGGGTCCCCATGGTTTTAACGCTCTCCAGCATCAAGTTAACAGCCCATCGTCGGTCGACACGCTGTGTGTCCCGGGTTTCTTCCAAGGAACTGCGTTGTCAGATGATCATGGTGGTGACGACAATGATGATGATGCCGCCGTCGAAGACTTCCGAGAAACAGATTGTACGCCCTCATTTCCCATGAACCTGCTTCGTAGGTACGGGGACGACCTTTACGTGTACCTATCCGTACGCCATCCTCTTCTTGTCTCACCGGCACGGATGGAATGAGGTTCTGGGGCTGACACCGGAGATGGGGGCCAAAATTGCCAATCGGATCCTTGCTCTCGTCTTCATGCTGTGTTCTCGAACAAGAGAACGTCCGGGCCGTTCCCCCAGTCTCATCAAAATCCTTTCTTCATCGGTGGCCTCTTCTGGCCCTGGCCGCTGAAGCGAGCGAGGGCCATTGAGAGAGGCCTTATCAGAGCAATGCCATGCCTGCAAACACCAGAATTCCATGGGTATCTTTTTTTTATCTGATGGGTGCCACAATGCTGCAGCCCTCGCGTGCGAAAGTTGGCAGTGCCCTGGCTCGTTCTGGCAAACCTCGCGCAGATCAGTGGAGCTTGTCGTCGGTCGAGAAACGCCCTGTCCCTCCATTGAGGTTGCGACGCATTCCGACTTGCGCGGCGAGGTACACCAAAGTGACTCCATTGCTTGTGCTTTGACCGAGTACCGCAACACCCTCTTCAGACCTGGAGCCGACGACGTGGCCACTGGTGAGAACAGAAGACGAAGCCGTTGTCTCCAAGACATATGCACCGTACCTCGGGGGAAAATCAGGATTTGACCTTCGCATATTTCCTGCTAAGGGGCTCCAAGCGGCATCTCGAACCCGGAGGTCGCACTTGGAAGCCAGAATACCGGATTCAATTCGAGAATAGCATGCCACCTCTGCTTATCGATCCGTCCCGTTGACCTGGCATCAATCCGGAGTCTCGTGGGGCACCTCTACTCGCGACCCACGCGGGTTGGCGCCTCCTTCAGCCGTTGCGTGGCACGGGAGGAGGGCGTATGGTAACCAAACTGGACAAGTCCGGGTTCTGTGCCTGACGATGACCAGGGCGAACAACGATGTGTCTTGAATTACAGCCTTGAAATGGGACGACGACGGCGAAGACAAAACGACACGTCTGCAATCACGATCTCCCCACGCCCCTCGCAGAATCGCGTCTCGTAGGGGACTGTTGATAGTGGGGATTTCGGTATCGTTTGTGTCAGCTGGCTCTTGATTGCGTCATTACTTGTAAATTCGTTCGAGTCGCCTCGGACGCGGTACCAGGCCGGTGCAGTCGAGATTGATCTCGTGAGCTTTCTTGCAGGACATTTGGGAAACCCCCCACAAACAACCGTGCCATCCGAATTAGGATGTGAGATTTCTGTAAAGTTATCGGGTCTGACGATTTCGGGCTGGGGACATTCTAGCTTTGGCCCGGATCTTGCGTACGGGGTGACTAGGCAGTCGGATCAGTCCCGGGTTCTAGCGCAGGCTGAGTTACAGCCAGATGATTGCTGCATGATGTGCTAAGAACGCGTAGGAATGATTCCAGGCAGGTTTTCTGGGCGAAACACACCGCTCTGGCATGATTCCTTCTTCCCCGGAGGTGTTGAAGACAATCAAGGAAACCTCTCACTGTGTGTGGTCGCATCCAAAGCCTCCCTCTGCGACACGTCAAATAGGAGCCGAGCGAGATGCGGCTGTTGAACTGGAGAAAGTAGAAAGTGTTGCTCCCCGCCAGGACAGCGTTGAAGACCCAAAGCCATCCAATCATACATTTTGTTGGCGAAGATGTATGTAGCACCATAATTGTGATTGATCGACACTTTGGGGATGTCAAGCAGGCCCTCCCGGCTGCAAGGACAAAGCATTCCCCATGTCAATCCGTACTTTGCTCCCAAGAATTGGAGTTCTGGACGGAAGATCCGGAAGCTGACGCGCGCCGGGAGCGACTCGGAAGCCGAGCCCTGGTCTCGTCGTCGACTCCTGTCCTCCGTCGACTCCTGTCCTCCGCCGGCTTCCTCCACCTCGTCGCCGAGTGGATATGAAGACGCAAACTTTAATTGAGGTTCAGTCCAGTCTCGACTCCGCTCGCGACGTGGGATGCTTGGCCAAAAAAAGATGTTTGCCGGTTGCTTGCCAGCCTCACCGCCCCTTGATTTTCGATCGATGCTCTCGTCTCTTCGATGCGACACAGAGCTGACTCAAGAGGCTGAGGAAGCCCCCGATGATGGCTTCGGCTGGGCGCCTCTCTCAAGTCGACTATTGGGCGTGCATTGGTGGTCCTCTGCTTGTCGCCCGCCAGCACTCATTCCTAGCATTTCAATGAGGCGCAGCGTAGTGGTAAATTCGAATACAGTGCTCCCGTCATTCGAAAGGCACGGCCGCCACACCTAGACGTCCGCACTGTGTTCGCGTTGTCTGGGGGCTCGTCCCAACCTTCACCTGGTTCCGCATCCGGCTCACCGGCCACTCAGGGCGTCGGACATGTTTGGCGCTCACTGATGCCGGAGACCGTCATTCATCACCAGATGGATCTTCCGTCTCCGGTCTTCAGCGTCGATCCCAGAGCGAGATCCAACAATGGCATGTTCCCAGGGCTGAGCTGCGATCCCCACCTTATCACCTATGCCTTCTTCTTCCCCTCTCGATGGTCGGTGATGCATCAGCTCGAAATCTAGATCGATGATCTGACAATACCACAAACTCGACTATGCCTCGGGCGTGGTTGACTGGTTGCAAGAGTCAGGTTGGCGACATGGCAGTGTCTGAAGTCACACTCTCCCAGAACCCCTGGAACCTTGTGGACAGCGGTGCCTGGGGAGTCGGGACGCGAGGAGACGTCTGTTGTCTGGGGAAGAAAACGCCACCTTCGGCGCCTCCGCGTGGAAACAAAGAATTCATGATACGTAGCAGAGTTCGACCATCGTTCCTCGTCTGTCCTGCAAATTGATGCCGACCTTTGGTTCATTCCATTTGAGGCCATCGAGCCGTCCCCAACGAAACATAGTGACGAATCAGGAGCCCTTGCCAGGACCGCAGCATGAAGCTGAGAGGGACCGGGGCCCACTAGGTGTCAGGCAAAAAAATCCCCGGTGCTCCAAAGCTGTAAGAAATCAACATTGGATGATGTGATGATCCTGGTCAACCATCAGACCACCGCTCAGAGCCGGCAATTCCCTGGAATGCGCATCAAGCATGTGCAAAGACAGAGTTCGAGGCCAGATTGCGTTCTTCTGATGCAATGTTGTAGCTTCGTATCTCGATACAATCAAATGGATCATGATCGGTTCTTTGTCATCAAACGTGGGTCGATGATGTTCGGCCAGTGCTTGTAGTATACGTATGAAAAGAGATGGCGATCATGGGGATGACTTTGCCGCGGTCGCCAAGCTCAAGCGAGCACGCGAGTTCTTATCCGCACTGCGGTAGGGTAACTGGAATACTTCGTATCCAAAGCCGTTGACTCCGTTTCTCCGTCGATCCTCGCCCAGAAGGTGGCCAGCCACTGCAGGTATACTTCAGGGTCCTCTGCACATGAAGGTCGGTAGGGTCCCGTTGTATCAGGGGACCTGTTGCGGAGAGGACAGCTAGGCTGTGTGCGGTGGAAGTGCGCCATTGGCCATCTCAGAAAAATGACAGAGACACCTCTGTGACCTGGAATGTGTGTGCCCTCAGCTTATTGCATGATGCCCGGGATGAGGTTGTCGACTCAGGCTACGTCTCGGGTCCGCTCTCGGAACCACATCCAAGGGACCCTTATCAGAAGCCAAGGGCACAGAGGGAACATCAGTCTTCGTAGTCAATATCAGATCAGTTGATGTGACAGATGATGTGTGACTTGGTGCTACCTTTCAACATCCCCATTGTATTTGACGCAATCTCTTCCGTCACCCTGCAGGATCTTGTTGGCCTCGTTACTGTAGTTGGCTGAGCAAGCCTCGTGCAATCGGCAAGCTCTACGTCAGACCGAACGATTCCCATAGTGAGGTAATTGGAACGAAGCAAGTCTGTGAATCAAGCGATGGTGGGAGGGAGGGATGCCGCACTCTACAGTACAATGAGCTGTAGACTCCGGGCCGTCCAGGTGTCCGGCCGGTTGATTGACAGGCGGCCACCGAACCGCTGATCCCCGTGTACGGATACTGGACGCCGGTCTAGGGTGTAAGTGTGCCCCGCCGCCCGGCTCGCGATAGGTGTGGCTTGCACAATGACTTGCGCGCTTTGTTCGAGGATTGCTGCTTCCGTGACGGCCGGGCCACGATGAGATCCTTGTTGAGATGCCATGAGCAGGGGCAAATTTAGCATCTTTGATGGGCGACTAGCGAATCAGGGGCAAACGATGTACGTTTTGGGCATCTCGGATTGCGACTTCAAAGATAACGAGACGCGGTGAGACGTGCTTGCGGGAGGTGTCGCTAACCCAGCGGCGCAAGGTGTGCCTGGGTGATGGCACACAAACAAGCAAGCAACCGCAAATTTTCACCACGGTGTACAGAGTAGAGGCGCTAACAAGGCATTTGACTGCGAGATGCAGCCCTTTGAGTCGCCAGCCACTCTTAGTATTCCGCACCCACTCGAAAGGTATCCCGCACCCTCTCAACAATGCCAACTTCTCACCTAAAACGCTCTCTTTCAAAAGACGATTTTGATCCAAACAAAGTACCTGCAGAAGCGCCTGAATCGGCAGATTTCTAGGGTACCTTTTTTGATCAGAAATCTAGGCGAAAAATGATCGTTTTTGTGCCTTAAAGACGGTGCTTCGGGGACCAAAACTTCCTCATTTGAAGCTCGAGCTTACACGTGACCGTCTGTTGGTGATTCCTCTGCAAAAGTCTGCTGGATTGGGCCTAGTATGGGTGCGGGATACCTTTTGTGTGGGTGCGGAATAGCCGTCCTCCTATTTCCAGGTTTCTTGCCAAGATGGCCCGGCATCCATTGACCGTCGAGGGGCCAAGTTGGGTGAACGAGAGCGTTGGGTGATGGCATTTGTCTGAGAGAGCATGATTGATAACCGGCGTACCATGCCATGTAGTGGACACCTTTAGCTGAGACGATAAGAGGAAGGCGAGGGGCATAGGCATCTCGCGCATGTTTCCCCGGAATGCAAGCTGTGAGTAATACTTTGACACATGTGCTGATATCCATGGGAGGCGAGATTGAGGGCAAGGTGGATTATCAGTTTGCGTGATGCGATGAAGGCTGAAGCGCAACCGGATGGAGCTCTTGATGAAGCGATTCCCCACCTGAGATCCTGCCATGCATGCCATGGCGCTTTCAGATGTCGATGGGCGTTCTGCACGAATTTGAAAAGAGGCCAGTGAGGATTTGCATCGTTCGATACCCATGTCGCCCTCCCTGGACCTGGGCGAAGAAGTCTCCGAAAGGCCGAAAGCTGATTGACGATGCCCTTGATTCTTGAAAACGACTGTGACAGAGGTGGCTCTGGGCGAAGCCCAAGCAAGTGAAGGGGCTTGGCTGGACCTACGGTAGTGGCGTGCGTGGGTTTTTACGCCTCAAGCGAGGCCATGCAGTTCAATGACCGCTTCTCAGCCCCTGCGGCTCCCACTCGTCACTGGCCGGAGCCATGCCTTGCTGCATGCCGCTGAGTGCATGCTGTGAGTGCTCGCAGTTGCTGCCCCTACTTCGTACTCCGTACTCTGTGTCGGAGGTGAGCATAGAAGTGGATGGTGGATGTAGGTACTTTAGGTATGTGAGTGGGAATGGGGAACAAGGGCCAGTGGAGATCCGTACTCCGTACGGAGTGCAAGTGGATGACCTGAAAAGAGGCTGCATCTGCGCGCAAGCCATCGACCGAGAGGGACGAGAAGCTGCCTGCCAACCGAAAGTCGAAGGGCGACGACAAGAGCGAAGGTTGATTCCTTGTTGTACTCGTAGTGGAGTCGTTGCTCGCTGGACAGTTGCAGAACAAAAGTCAAGACGAAGAATATGGAGTGTTGCACGGCGCCGAGAATTGAGATGTCGATAGGTCCCCGCCCGAAGCGGTACAGCGGTTGGATAGGATGGATAGGCCTCCAATATCTGCAGTTGCGGCAATTTCGCAGAAGCTGTGGTTCTTGCTGCTGACCGAGACCTCAGTACCTGGCCCCGAGACTGGTCCGGTGAAGACGGTGGTGGTGAGGGAGTGTGTCGGTCCAGTGGCCCCG
Organism: Colletotrichum phormii; assembly: GCF_030913505.1. Classification (NCBI taxonomy): domain Eukaryota; kingdom Fungi; phylum Ascomycota; class Sordariomycetes; order Glomerellales; family Glomerellaceae; genus Colletotrichum; species Colletotrichum phormii. The sequence goes on from NW_026851469.1 coordinate 533,173, forward strand.
GTGCCGGTGTTCGGGGAGAGAGGGTGGCACATTGACCAGATAAGCAGTGCCCAGGATTCGTAGTGGCGGGCGGGTTGGACCGCAGACACCTCAGCGTCGGTTCAAAGCCGCTGCGAAGTAAGACGATTCCTGGGATGACGACGGCAATTTATTAGAGTGCGGCGGAATGACCTTGTAGTGGTACGCCGGAATTCTCCAACTGCAACTCTAAAAGGCCCAACGTTGGATGCAGCATACTACTGGATGGACGAGTGTCGTTGAGAGAAGCGAGGGTTTCTACGGATAGAATACATGGCTTGGTTGGGTGAGGACCAGGTCAAGACGGAAATGATCCAGCGTGAGGGTGAAGGCGTCTGAGGGTTGAATGGAGGAATATCTCGATCGGTGAGAATGCTAGGTATGCTACGACACATAATGGGAGATGGTGTTGAGATGGCTGGAAGATGCGTGCGTGTATCGTTCATTTCCATGATAGTCTCCACCGATGCCGAAAACAGCTGGTCCTAGTATGCCAACACCTCGTTGCGTTTCTTCTGCATGCTCGCTGCTGCGATGTGCTGGGCGTTGTTTGAAGGCATTCCCTGTCCGGAAACAGTTCCACCTGGATTGTATCGACGGTAGTAGACTTTTTTGGGTGTAGCAGCTGGTCCTACGGTATTGGCTGGTATGTAAAGGTGACACGGTGCCGATGGTAATGGATATAGATAAGCATAGGAACGGCGAGCGGCATCTCCGCGCGCCAGAGAGAAAGAGAGAGTCCGTGCCGGTGAGGTCCGTGGATGAGCGATGGTTTGTGTGTGGTTGTGGGATCAAAATGTCGATGTGGGTGGTGGAGTGCGGTCGGGGCGGGCGATGTGATGTTGCAGCGGGAATTGACTTCACTCTCACTTTTTTTTTTGGTGGGGGAAAGAACCTCGAGGCTCAAAGTGTTTCCTTTCTTTCTTTGGTGAGTTTCTTTTTCTTTTGTGGGGGTGGCCCAGCACGGGCAGGAAGACTCCAAAGAAGAGACGACGGGAGGCCAGACTTCTTGACTGATTCCATCAAGTGGGACCCCCCCTGCTCTTTCCTTCCACAGCTGCCCCTCCTTCCCTCCTTCCTTTTCTCTTTGCGATGACAGCCTTGGGCCCTTCCCACCTTGCTGCCTTCTGGTTGGTCAGTAACGGTTCCTTCCCTCCCTTTCGGTAAAAATGGTAAAGGTCGACTCCATCTCCTTCCTGCTGAATCATCCCCATCCAGTCGTCGTCTCCGCGTCTAACGAGGTACGTACTCTGCCTCCCACTTGCCCCTTCCCCGTCGTCTCCGTCCTTTCCCAAAACGGGTGCGGTCGAGGCGCACACACTCACAAACTGCAAGAGCCTCCAGGCCAAAATCCCATCCCAACGGCGTGCGGCCTGCCCCGGTCTCCGGTCTCCACTTCTGAAGCGATGAATACGGATTCAGATGTATTAAGGAGAAAGTGAAAAAAGGAAGCAAAAAACCCGCAACGCAGATATCCTTACTCCGTGTACCTGCTCCGTAAGAAGTACCTAGATTTGAGAACTAACACGCCGTGAACATCAAAGGTGTCCAATGCTTCAACATATCAACCCTGGTGGTCAAGCGCTTGCGCATCCAGTGAGATTTGTTGCCGACAGCTCGGGCCAATCCGAGAATATGCTCCGTGCGCCACTGCGTGCGTTACTGCGTGCGTGTTGCGTTGTTGCTGTCGCTTTCGCGCTTCGTCTGGTCTTTCTGGGGCAAGTCTTGAGCCGCCGAATGCCCATAGCGGTGCCTGCTCTTACCCCAATCGAAACGCAGTTTGCAAGGAGCATGAGTTGCTGCCATTGACGAGGCATTTTGTAAAGGGCATCTCCCTCCAAAGGCCCCGCCCATCGCCGATGCACAAGAGTAACCTAACAGACCCAGTGTGAAGCAAGAGTCTGAGAGAGCGGTGACAGTCTCTCTCCCCTTGGATCGGTTGGCTCGGGTGGAACAAAAACAAGGTATTGCTATCGCCATCGCCAATGCAACCATCGGCAATGGCAGCGCAATATAGTGCGACAATGCGTGTGCGCCATTTCTGTGACGACTCGGGCGACTCGTATATAGGTAGCCCGCTGGTCTAGATCTCAACCCTCGCCCAGCCGTTTCTTGGCCGGAATGAGACATTTTGACGACAAAAAGTTCTTCACGCCGTTGCCGCCAGTAGGCAGCGTGGGAGCGCATGTCTCTGATGAGAGGGTGATGCATCAATTGGTTCTCGCTGCAGGCAGCCGCTCCGCAAAAGGGACAATAGTCAAGTTCTCGCAGTCGCACTATCATTTCCGTCAGCATCAAGGCTGTTCATGCCATCCATACCAGGCGCCGGTAGGGTAAGTGGTGCCAACGGCCATGATGGAAGCTGATGCCGGCATCGGTGCCGTTGCTATCGCCAGCCCTAGCCCAGCTGGAGCGCGACGAACTATCCGTACCGCATCTGACACTCGATTCCCTGGATTCATCAGTCATCAACAACAGAGCGGGTCAGCATAGTCTTAGCGCTTCCAAAGACACAGCGCAAATAACACACAACGTGCCATCAAAAGTTACCTTAACCTGCATCCAAAAAAAAAAAAAGAGGGTGCAATATTGTCCGACACTAACTCTGACCCTTCTGCATGTCTCGTCCGTGGCCTGCTTCTGCTCCCAACTGCATTCCAATGGTAGGAAATTGGCCCCCAAAGCAATAGCATAGCCAAAGGAAACGAAGCTTTTCGCAGGAGTGTTTGATGTTTGTCACGGATTCGGCCATGTTGAGAATAGTTCCAAAGCAAACTTGCGGGGACGACCACCTTGGAGAAATGGTGGATGGAATGTGGGAAAAGGTTGGAATGTGGACCGAACTGGTCTCGTTTTTTTCCCTTTCTTCTTTTCCTTGTCCTTGACATCCATGCTCCCATCCCCCATCTTCGTCCAGTGTCTCGAGTGCTGGTTCCACCTTCGTTCTGCTTCGTGTCGCCGTTGCTTTCAGGTGGAGACCCGGGGGCTGGTCTTATTTCGTTCCGTTTTTGTCTGCGGACGGGCGCCGGCCGATCAGATCATCAGAACGGGGCCGCGGGGGGCAGATACTGCAACTGCAGATACTGGAGCCATTTTCTTTTCTTTGCTGCGTGTCAACGGCGGGCCAAGTCTTCCCAGGGTGGCCCCAATAATCATTGATCAAGTTCGAGCTGAGCAGGGCTGGAGCCGATATCGAACGGTTGCTCGAGTCGTGGCCATATCCATCCTTTAACGACGTCGATTGTCGATGGCAGCAAGAACCAGGCCGGCGGTGTGAATAGAAAGACAAAAAAGAGGGAGAGAAAAAAGCATGCTGACAGTGAGACGCGACCGAGACGCGCCTCGCCCGACAAGAGTCAGAATGACACCTTCCGTAGAGAAGACATCCAGGCAGGCGGCGTGGTGGTTTCGGGTTTCCTGATAACGTATCCGTAGAAAGAACGTCTCTGATAAGACGAGGTGGTCGAGATAAGGTCCAACGTTTGAAGGTGATGTAATGTGCGGCGGCTTTGCTATCCGCAGTAAGATGGATCGTGGGCCAAATCGGATAGAAAGGGAGTGCTAGCGACCCGAGGAATCGTGCACCCGTCGTGGGCCACGTCGTGGTGTGGCTGGAGAGTGGGAGTGAAGTGTTTCCATGAGGAGTACCTTTAAGGACAGCTCCTCTCCCCCACTTAAAAAAAAAAAAAACTCACGATGCTTTGCGTTGAGCTGCGAGCCTGCGAGGTAGGCACGCCGCACGACACGCACCCAAAATGGCAAGGGAAAGCAAGCTAACTGCCCAGTCAAGCGAAGAAAGAGCGGGCGGACGACGCGACGACGATGGTAGGTGCGCCTGCCGCCAATGACAATTTGAACCAACAATGACATCATGCTTTCCCTAGGACCCAAACTTTTTGCATTGTGACTTCCTCACCGGATCTTTTGCACCTGAGAGTCGGGTTCCCCATCCGTGTGTGTGCCAAACAAGCATCGTGAGATGACAATGGAAGCTTCCTTGGGCCGGGGGGGACACTGGGGGAAGGGTTGGGGCTTGTTTCGTCTATTACGAGACTGCCCTGTCCCTCCTATCGCCTGTCGGTTCTTTCGCGTGTCGCAAGCAGTGCACAAGTCAGGTCGTACTTACCACTTCGTACCGACAGCAAGGTGTGCGCGCGGGCAAGAACTTCAGTTCCGGCCCCGGGCAGATAGGACAGGACAGGGCAAGGGCAGGTAGGGCAGGGTCGTTGCTTCCAAAACGTGAACCCATGCCTTCCTTACCTGCCTCAGTGCCTGTGCCTGCCTGCCTGCGTCGGTCTGTGCCTGCGTCTTCTACGCGGCATGGCCTGGGCCGCTTGGCCTGGGCTGAGCCGACTGGGGCTGGTGAAAGCGACGTGGGGCCATGTCAAGCGTACAGTGCCGAAGACAAGCGACAGCCGGGACGAGAGAAGGCACGCAGACCTCACAGAGAGACAAGAGGCGCCACAATCTCCGTCCCCGGCTCGATGACGATGGAAACAGAAACTCTCCTACCGGCCGCCCTGCCAACAGTCTGTCTCGACCTTTCCGTCCGAGATGAGGTATGCCGCGGCATGGCGGCCATGATGCAAACGAGATTCGAGACATGACGGAGCTAATTGAGAACGATTAAGGCCAAACAGCGGCTCGATCATGGATGGTCTGGGGTAAGCAGTTGGGGCAAGTTAAGAGCATCACCGAAACACGAGACACGGTGCTACGGATACAGACTGTCGAGGAAAAGGCTAATAGACCTTCAAGGAGGCAGATATGGGGTAGTGCCGGGCCAACTCTAGAGACAATGTCCGGCTGGAGCCGCAAACACTCTGATCGTCAACTACCTCAGTCCTCCAACCACAAACTTGAGCCGACTGGATGCGTTGCGATGCTATGCGGCGGGATGCCAAGTTTAGACTCTCTCTTCGTCCCAACTCCTTTCACTTTTGTCGGTCGATGTTGGAACAGGACAAGAACAGACCTGATACTCCCGACTCCCGCACATGGCGCCAAGATGTATACTCTCGACAAGCTATCAGTATCGACTGCGAGTAGGCCAATAGCTTTTATGGACACGATTCCGGCATAAGCAGTACGATGCCAATCCGACAACTCTCAACGTTGCATTGCTCCCCGACTTGCTGTATGGCATAGGTATGCTGATGGACAGATTATAGAAACCTCAGGCCATTCTGCAGCGATGGTGTTGTACAGAAAGGCTCCAACCCCAAGTCTACGGAGTACAAGTAACCACTATCGAGGCTATCGAGTCTTGAGTCTTATTAACAGTAAGAGAGAGCTGCGGGTTGTCATGCTCTTTGATGAGAGAATGATGGGACCATTATTTTAAATCAGCACCAACGCTAAATTGACTAGGAACCCTGTCCCTGCTCCTGCCCCCGTCTCTCTCCTTCGCCTTTGACCCAGCCGGTACGTACTTCTTTCCATCCCTGCTAGCGCATCTTGAAGTTTTCCACTCTTTTTTCGAAAGAGAGAAAAGAAAGGACCCCACCCTGAATCCGTACCGTCCTATCAAAGATGCTTTACTTCGTACTGTCTCTTAGTCACCCCGGCACGCTGTTTCCTGTACGCCGTACTGTGCGTGGTCGCCGGTGAATCTCTCAGGGATTGTTTGGCCTGGCTGTGGCTCAACTTCTCTGCTGCCATTTGCTTCCCATCAACCAGTCTTGACCGAGAGGACGTGTACCACCACCACCACCACCACCACAAACCAAGAAACCAAGGTGGAAGCAAGATCAGACCAGACTGCTTACTCCTCCCGTCCCGCCCCTGCTACGAGTCTCTCCCCGGACGGAACCTTGGCTTTCTCACCTTTCCTCACCTGTCCCTGCTCTCCTCCAGCGACTTCATGTTTCAACCGTCGTCTGCTCTCGGCATCTCGCACTGCGCGTCGTCGCGGCATGGATTGGCTCAGCATATCTGTCCAGGCGCAGGCGGAGGCGTGCCAGGCATGGAGATTATGGATATGACAGGCAGGGTGGGGGGAGTGGGTGGATGGCCAGGGCCGGTCATCGCTGATCTGTTCTGACTCTACCGGAAACCTCAACGTCCTTCCTCCCGCACCCAGAAACCCTCGATACCGGAGGGGACGGACGCAACGGTAATGGCTGGTAGCAGCCATCGATTATTGCGGGAGAGAGAGGGGGAAAGATGGAACAAGACATACAGAAAGTGACATTGTCTTATTCCTCATCCCACCTCCCAATTGACATTTGCCGTCTCTCGAAGGAAGCAAAAGCTGCCGTGCTCATCCAGAGATTCTGCCCAGTGGCCAAACACCCATGCATCCATCTCACACATGTTCTTCATCCGTCCAAGGAAAACAAGAAGGGCATGAACCAGATGCAATGCAAACCAAGCCCCGGGCAAGACCAGACCTGGAGTCAACCACCCGCATCTTCAAGCCTCTCAAGCCAGCCCGCCGCCGCCGCCTCCAGCTTCTCCAACTTTTGGGCCAGTTGCGAATGAACTGCACTTGGCCAGATAGTGGCAGAAGGGGCTCCCGGGAGGCAAAGGAGAGACTGAGAAGTAACATGGTGACAGAGACAGAGGGGAGGGTGTGACTACAGCCAGTCTTGCCAGTCTTGCCAGCGCCTATGGATACAGATACCTACTCGCTCTGTCTTTCTTTGGCGCTTTTCTGCCATTCTTGCAACACCATGAGCATCACGCCAACACCATGCCGTTCCCTCTCTTACTTCTCCATGGCCAAGTTCGAAGTCTCCACCTCCCGCTGATACAGGATCGTCAGTGTCAGGTAGCTTGCAGCGGAGCACACTTGTCGTGTCGTGCGTGTCGGTCCCCTCCATGGCGGGCGACCAACAACAGGAGAGTGGCCGCAGGACCAGCAGCAAATGGTGTTGGTGGTGGTGATGGACATGCAGGAATTAGTTGCCCTGGATCGTCAGCAAGCTCCGGATACCTTGCTGCCTCGAGTATGCTCTGCAGACGGTATCCGTACATTCAAGGCCCTCGAGTGCTCGAGTGCATCTTCTTCTACCTATGGATGGACGAACACTATCGAGCAATTCAAGCCAGATCGAATGCCATGCCACAGTAGACAGCTGGTCGTAGGTACTGTTCCTCCACACGTAGAATGATTATCTGCAAGGTGAGATACCTAGATAGACCAACAAGCCAGTTTCCCCTCAACGCAAGTAGCAATTGCAGAGCCCAGCCGGCTTGCCGTCTCCGTGCTACCATCCCACGCAGCGTCGCCTCGTCTTGTTTAGTATTTTGCTGGATGGTCGCTCTTTCCTTTTTTTTTCTTCCTGCTCTTCCTTTCTCGGTCTGGCTTGGCCCCACACCCCGTCGCCGCCGCGTTCCTTAGCGTTGAATCTTGCTCCAGCCACACCCCAACCTTTTTTTCCTCTCCTTCCTTCCTTCCCCCGGGCGGGCCATGGATGGAGTACGTACTCTTTGATGTATTCGTACCCACATTGTGTTGCTGCCTCTCATCCTCGCAGCGCAGGTGTGCAGCTGTGCGCCATGGTTCCTCGCCTTCTTCGTCTTCTCTTCCACAGACAGACGGTCTCCCACACTGCAAGTTCTCAACATCCTCCACACACACCCCCCGGTCTCCCCTGCTTGACCGAACATGTCCACGCCCATCATGGACCACCCCCCTTTGGCCACCCTGGTCTCTTTTGGACTTTCTCGCCGTCTCTCGCACTTGCAGGGATGCTCCTGACCATCAGGTACGTGCTACTGCGACTCCCGCCGCCTGGGAACAGAGAGGAGCTGGGGGGCGTGGGCCATGTACGAAGTACGGAGTAACCTACAGGCTATGGGATATCTGTGTGCAGTGAGGGTGGGAAAGTGGCTGCTTTTGCTGGCTGGCGTCTGTCACACTTTGCACCCATTTCTCACTTTTCCCTGCTCTCGCTCTCTCTCGCCCATCGCTGACCCTGATCCTAGTCTTTTCGCTCGTCTCTTTTGCTGGGGGCGTGGCACCCGTGGGTGTGCTGGAACCAAAACAGACCACACCAGACAGACCCGAACTGAGAGGTGCCTGGTACCGGTAGCTTTTTTCTTTCTCTCTTCTTGCTGGGAGCGGCGGTGGTGTTGCACACACCACCACTGGCACACACACCAACACACGCACGCACTTGGCTGCCGCCGGCCCCCCCAGTCTCCCACGCTCTGCTGAGGTACTTTGTACTGAGCGCGGACTGCGGTGCTCGGAACTCGCTCACCATTCAAAACCACTCCGTTCCCTCCGGAGCCGCCCACCAGCTTGTTCTCTCTCCAATCTTTGTGTGCTCCAAACACCAAAGTCCAACAACCTCGACATCCACAGCACAAAAAAAGTCAAGTCGTCTCAAGAGACAACCAACATCTCGTTGCTCTCTTGCATCCTTCCTGACATACGACACTTGCCTTCCGACAGCAAGAGCAGGAACCCCAAACGAAAGACGGACAGACCCAATCACCCTGTCCAAGTACGAGACACCAGAACCGAAAAAAGAGAGTCAACGGCATAACTCTCTCTCGACCAAGGCACGGAAGGAAAGGATTGACCCCCATAGTTTTGCACCTATTCGGCTGGTCTCCTCTACCCTCTACCTCTTTTCGATCAGTCAAGCTCGACCCAGAACCTGACCGACCACACGATCCCCACGAACGTCGCAAGCCACCTTGTAGGACGTCCAATCGCCTCGCCCTGCATCGGCCCCTTCTTCCTTGCGAGACACTCGAGCCTCGTACTTCCCCAGCTCGTCATTGCATTCCACCTGCTTCGACGACATCTCCACGGGACCCTCCTCCCCAGCTACCGACATTCCTCGTCACAAACAAGACGAGAGAGTTTCTTGCCCTGTTGCTGGAACATTGCCAGTGCAGAAAACTCGACTGTCGCCCGCCGTCCCTTCCTCGACCCTTCTCTCCCTCCATGTAAGTGGTCAACTACGACTCCTACAAAAAAACGTAATACACCTGTAAAAACACCAAATTTTTTTTTTTACTTCACCACCTTCGTCATCATTACCTCCTTCTTTTTTCTTTCTCCATTGCCCTATCACTTTTTTCAGCCTTGCCTCTTTCCTTCGTCGTGTTCTTGACAATCTTATCTTGGGAATTGCGTTTCCCACAGCCACCAAAGCTACAGCCAGCAGCTTTTATTTCTTTCCTTGAGAATTTCCCTCTCTACCTAGTTCTGTTCCCTTATTTTTCTTCTTAAGCAGTTCAGTCATCAGAATAGATGCACCACAACCAATTTCCTTGCCCGACTAAATAACCCTAAAGCCTCCCATGGCCGCGACAGAGCTGACGGGATCCTTCCAATAACACAGAAATCCTAATTTCCTACCAGCGTCTCGTCGCTCCTCCTCGGCCGCTCCGCCTCTCATCCTAATTCTTCGCTGAATTGATACCTATTTGCTTTTCTACCACCACTCCTCTCGAGCCGACACACTTAACCCGTGCCGGGCGCACGATTCCGACCTCTTCACACCACCCTTATCCAGCACATTCTCCGTACACAACAGCGGGAATGCCTTACACACCCCCCTCCCACCACCGATCGCCAGCAAGCTCAGCGCCGTCATCGCCCGACGTGAGCAGACGTTCCTCCTTCCAGTCCAGCCCCAGACCGTCACTACCAAGGTCAGCATCATACCTCACCAAGCACAGGAGAACGCCGGCAGCGGCAACAGGTGTTCCCACAACAAATGGCAACTCAGACCAGCCTACACCACCAGGAACGTCGGACGATTTGAAGGGCATGGCCACTAACAGCAGCAGTGTGAGGCAATCACCGCCGCCACTGACCGACGAGCGCGGCATGCCCATGGGCGCCATTATTTCACCACCCGACTCGGGAAGCGAAGAGGAGGATGTTACAGAACGTGGAAGGAAGATCGAGAACCTTAAGGAGCTTCAGGACGCCATCAGCCAAATACCCGTTAAGAGGGAAGCCTCTCCGACCAGCTCCAAGCTCGACCAACCCGCGTTATCTCTCATCACCAAGGAAGACCTCCCCCAGGAGGGTCTGCCCACCAGCTTTAGCACCAGCTCCCTGGACGCCCTCGCCAAGACGGTCGCCCGCCGCGTTAACCATGTCAGATCCAGCACCGAGCCCAGAATAGTAATGGAGTCGGCTTCCATGACCGGCTCAGAGTCCGATTCGGACGGTAACAACTTCGAGAACAAGCCCCCCATGGTACGGAAGAAGTCTGGAGAGCTTGTCAGGCCCGCACTTCGGCCCGCATCTGCTCGCAGGCGGCCGTCAAGCATGCCTGGCACCCCGACCTTCTCCAAGGCCGTCCACTTCGACTCCCACCTCGAGCACGTCCGGCATTTCCTTCAGGTTGATCGGCCACTCGCTGTCAGTGCCGGGTCGTCGCCGGTCGATAACTACGACAGTGATACCGAGTACCCCTTCCCCGGAGAGGAACGCCAGAGCGCTCGCACTCCCCCATTCGAGTGGGAGATCGTCACGGCAAATCACCCTGTCGATACACCCATCCGCAAGTCCCTGCCTGTCCGCCTCGAGAGAGTTTGGTTGTCACCCGACCAGAAGAACTTGCTGGGCTCCATCGCCGTTGCCAACCTGGCATTCCAGAAATACGTTACGTGCAGATTCACTCTGGACTACTGGAAGACGACCTCGGAAGTTGGCGCTGAATACTCACACGAGGTCCGCGCTCAGGATGACAACGTCGCTCACGACCGATTCACGTTTAGCATCAAGCTCTCCGACTTGGCTAACCTCGAGACGAAGACGCTCTTCTTCTGCATCAAGTACAACGTCAATGGTCAGGAATACTGGGACAACAACAACGGTACCAACTTCCAAGTCGATTTTCGCAAGAAGCATCTGCCACAGAACGGCAAGCGAGGCCTGCAGGGCGCTGCTGGCCGCCCGGCGCTCCCCCGTAGCAACCGCCGCTCGAGCCCTTCTTCGGCGCCTCGGCCCAAGTCCATGCCTGTCGGCTTTGACGATTTCGGCAACCAGGGCAAGCTGAACTTTGACCAGCCCATCCACGAGTACCTGGGCGAGTCAGGCCCGACAGCGGGACTTCGTCTCAAGATCAACAAGTCTACTGGCAACTTGGCTAGCGATAACCTCTCCAGCCGACTGACTGCCCCCAGTGGACAGGCTTTCTCCAACCGCTACGACTTTGGTGCCTCCCTCACTGCCGCTGTTCAGGCCGCAAAGGACACCATTGGCAGCAAGGACCGCAACCAGGATGGTCTCTATATGAAGAGCCACCGCAAGATTCACGTTCCTGCGCAACAGCCCCAGCAGTCGAAGCCGGCCCCGGCCGTGACTGCTCCCCCTGTCTCCAAGCCGGTTGTCAAGCAGCCCACGGTCCCTGGCACCGACTCCCCCAACCCTTCCCTTGCCTCGTCATCATACGAGGAATTGGTCAACAAATACTGCTTTGTACGTACTTCTGGTCAACAATCATCCATGTCCGACCCTTTCATCACCGACCCTCACCGATCGCCCACTCTCAGCCCAAAAAGCATGTACTGACCTTGGCTATCAACAGTTCGGCTCCAAGCAGTCCAGTCCGCAGATTAAGGATGGCACATTGAGAAACGGCAAATTCGACGGAGCTGACGATATTTTCGCGACCCGCGGATCCAACAGCACCAGCTCGAGCTCCAACGGTAGCCCCAGCATGGCCCACCACGCGCAACACGCCGGACCCGCTCAACACCACGCCTTCCACCTCCGCGACTCCAACCCCTACTTTCAGCAACTGGGATCCTACGGTGCATCACCAGCCTCATCTCCACTCAGTCACCCTTTGCAAAACGAGCGACCCGCCAACCAACGCCCAAGTCAGGTTACCACCCCAGCAGCAACGAGGTCTCCCTCCCCCGCGACCTCGGTGGGTGGCTTCCCTTTCGCCGGTACGTCGCCAAATGAATTTCCGTACGCCCAGCAAATGCAGCAGCGCTTTCCATTCAATACCGAGACTCATGCGGCAACAGCAATTAGGGGTTAACGGCGTCGCTCGCTTCACCATGTAATCTACCGTCATTGCGGTTTCGTCATTTGACTTTTCTCGATTGTGTTTTTTGGACGAAACTTTTTGAGTCCATTTTTCGGACACTGGCGTTCCACGGGGCATTCGACGCCAATCGGCCAGGGACGGCCACGGCATCGCGGGGCGTTTAAAGAGTCATTCGCAGTCCACGGCCCTCGATTCGATTTCACGACTTCCCGAGCATACGAAGGGCATTCTGGGGACATCGGGAAAACAAACAAAACAGCCTTGCTTTCTTGGTCTTTCATTCGTTGCCCATTCTTGATGAGCTCAACGCAGCGTCGATGGAACGAGCCTCCTTTTCGGATGGGTACTCAGGAACGATCTGCATATAAGGAGTTCCTTTAATGCATAATTCGCTCTCACCTTCACTCTTGGCCTTCAACAGCGGCTGTCATTGTGCTTCGAATTATCTTGTCGTTTTTATTTCCTCCTCGTCGAGCTTTCTTTCCGGACGTGGTAGAGGATCCAGGACCACCAGCACACGACATTAGGGGTCCTAGAGGGATATGGGTCATCAAATACTTGCTTTATTGGAATGGGATGATACCAGATGACATGAGATTGTCTCTGTCCACCTCAGGTGGAAGCTATCAAGGATGTCTCTGGAATCGTCGGCCTGTTCAATTACCCCAGTACGCTGCGCGGTTGTGACAAGCCTGTCTAGGACATTGGGGGTTTGGAACGGATAAAAGTTGAAGAACCGAGTCTTGAGATTGATTGAAGCATCGACTCGTTCGTGACACAATAGGTACCGGTTCATACAATGGGCGTTGGTAACATGGACGCAGTCACTTAGCAGAAGCGTTCGGCCTCATTTGGCTTGATTAGTTAGGGTAGCATGGGAAGACAAAATAACCTGCCATTGCTCACACACTCTTATTCTCTCATTCCGTGATTGTTCTATACCTTGTGCCATCCATGTTAGGTGAGAGATGCTGGCTTATTCAGCGCTCAACACCCCGGACGCCCCTTGACCGCCGGAGCGATCCCCCAAGGTACCAAGTGCCGTTCTATCGACCATCATGTTCAATATCACAGCCACGTTATGCGACCGCGACCGCAACTACGAACGCATGATGATGGTGGACTTTCATTACCTACCATGAGCTCGTGATCAAGTTCCCCCCAATGGTTGTTGGTTGTTCATTTTGTTTCACGGTTTCAGAACTCAAGTCCAATACGTCGTTTTCGCTTTCGGATTGCTGTTGTAAGTACGAGACGAGTGGGTCGCGTTCGCATAGCCTGGGCGTATCCATCGTGAAGGAGGATCTGGTTCCGGTGCGCGCCCGCCCCCTGTTCGCAGGCTGGCGGGTTAGTTTGCCAAGAGACGGGATGTTTTTTATGCATATGGTTGACTGTGGAGATGTTGAATAGTCTTAACTTTAGCTGTTACCTGATTTTTGGTAGAAGTTATGTCTGTGTCGTTCTTGAGATATTAGTTCCTGCACGATCGGATGTCTAGGACGATGGCTAGTATCTAGTTCACATCCCCGGTTTGCTCAATCTACTAATTTCTTCTGTTCTCTTTCTTTTCTTTCTTTTTTTTTTTTTTTTTTTGTGTGTGGCTTACTTGGTGACCTTGGCCGAGATCTGGCTGAAGGTAACTTCGATGACTAGTGGGGGAATATTTAATGATGTCGCTGGGGCCGCGGAGACTTTGGACCTAGACAGACGATGGGGGGGCGAGGAGGCCGGAAGATGTGAGTGAGAGAGAACTCGTACTTCCTTCCCTCTTCTCAGGTTCAAATATAAAGCCAAGCTATGAGGCAAGTAGCAAGGCCTCTTTCCATCCCCCCCGTGCTCTTATCACTATAAAACATCTTGCTTGGTTTCTGAACTCTTGCGGTATATTCACCAGCGAATATGGATAGAATGGGTGACAGTTGAGCGTAGAAAAAGGAGGAATTGTTATATTAGTCTTTGAAAATAATGGGCGATATACGTAAAAGGCTTAGCTAGCTAGAGAGCCTGCCCAACTAGTACTATATGGATAAGAAGGTATTTGAAAGTTGGAACAACGAGACGAGAAACAGAAAGAAGAAGCAGTGGCCTAGTAGTAGCGATAAAGCTTTATATATATCGCGGTAATAGCCGTGAAATTGCGGGTAATACGGGTAATAAGATCGGACTGCGCGCAAAGTAATAATGTAGGACTAAGATAAACAAACAAATAGGGCCAAAATGAATCTTCTGACGATATTCAGAATTATAGGTATATTCTCATCCTCATCCCGCCTACCTCGTTAGACTCTTTTAGATCTCTTTACCCTCACTATCTTTTCTCTTGCTATTTACTCCTATCTATCGACTTTCGCACACCAGTACAGTCATCCCGCTCCGCGGCTGTGAACTTGACCCCGTTTCCGCGCAGTCTTGTTCACAACCAGCAGTTGCAATCAAATGGCCAGTCGAAGAGTCATACATATAATCATCGGAAAAGAAAAAGCAGTAACTATTATTATTCCTTCTAGCGGGTTGCTTTGTTATATTGTCCAAAAAAAAAAAATTTTTTATGAGAGTTTTACGCGGATGGTGACAATGACAGCGATATCAATAGTTAAGAAGGCCGGCGACTCTGTCCTCTTAATTGCTCCTCACCTCGCGGTCTCAATAACATGAAAATGACCTGGATGCAGTTATGTTGAGAGCCTCAAACTCAAATTTTAGAATACTTGAGTTTACATACGTTCACTTCTGTTCAGTTGTCTTAAAATCCAGCTCATGGCAAGCTCCTATGATGAGGCTATAATAACTCTAATGCGTTGCTTTTAAGGAGCCTTGCTGCGCAAAATGCCCAGGGCTTGTCCTTCAAAACATCGAAGAACCAGCAAGTGGCCTTTCTTCATATCTTCTCTACATTTTGTGTTTGCGATCGCAAGTGGAAGCCACTATTGCAAAAGTTCCGGCCAAGGAGGTGTTGTGTCGAATGCCTGGATCACCGCCACGTTCGCAAAACATGCGAAGTCCAAACTGCTAGCCCGATGCACTGTCAACTCCGTATGTCTGATTTCAGCTTTGACTCAGCCTCAATTCCTATGAGACAGTCAAGAGCCAATAAGTGATCGTGTCTATGGTTATAGGCGAGAATCAGGCTGAGAGAGAAGAGTCAGAAGACAGGGGTCGCTGCCATGCAACCCCCACAACAGGGGCTAAGCTCCTACTTCTGCACCTAGCAGCTCAGGCTCTTATCCCTGGTTGGCTTCTAGCAACGGAATCCTGATGGCTTAGGCCTGCCTGGAAGCTCTAACGGTCGCCGGGCGGTCGCCTTCTTTACATTCGGGCAGGGGCAGTATTGAATGGCTGCAACCTCTATGGGAACTAGTGCCTAAGTGCCAGCCAGCAAAGCTCTCCAAAGGATTTGCGGCGTGGTTGTCAACTTTTCATGGGCTAATAATGACTTAAATATCGCCACTCACTACTTTTGCTTTTTGTAACTTGTCACTTTATTTCCTCCCTTTCAATCAGTCCAAGGTTCCGATCATGGACTCGAATGATATTCGACGACGAGATTCCGGCAAAATCGCAGATATTGATGACAGTACCGTCGGTGTCGACCGGAAATCGGGTTCTCAAACTCGTCCACAAAGTCAAACAACGCAGTTTCTCAAATCGAAATTGACCCACTTCCCAAGGACGACGACACCACGAGTTTGATTGGAGCTCGAAACCACCGCGAAGACTCTTTCCACGAAGCAGTGACTCAAGCATCTCATCCTGCTATTCATGAGACAAAGAGCTCAAAGCCTCGGGTCTTCTGCGTCCACCTCGTTGTTCTTGCTGTCTCATGGATATTCTTCATACTTGGGTGTTGCGTTATCAACCCAGATACCAACTGGCCATGGAGCTTAGGCTTTGAGAACCAGCTCATCATTGTAGGCTTGCTCTTGGCCTTGATGAAAACCTGCCTCGACGAGATTGCTGGTTCAACTTTGATTACCTTGCAAGCACGTCATGCTACATCGAAGCCAAGGTACGACGCCGTACTAAGCAGAAGCCCCCTGAGGCCCAAGGACAGCGGCTGGTATTACATACCATTGATTCTTCTCTGGGGTCTTCCTCTTGGTCTTGGGGTTGCGTATAAAAGCTCAATTGGTGGCGAGGCTTCGCATAGCATCGACCTAGACATCAACATGCCACAAAATTCCGGGAGGCAATATGGACCGGCCCCCCTGACAAAAGATTCACTTTTTGTGAGCGCCGGTAATGCGCCATACCTTCTCTCGAACGCCACATTTGACTTCTTCACGGTCTCAGCTAGGGACGACACCTTCAATAGTTCGGGCGGTCTTCCGAGACCTTTCGGCCACAACATTTTAATTCTCGGCAATAGCTCAGCGGCTGCACTCGACCTGCCGACTTACCCATACATCAGCGCCATCCAGAGGAAGCTCAAGGATGAGGATACTATGATAATGAGTGCAACAGTCCAGGGCTTCGTAACTCAACTAAATGAAACGATTGAACGCCTACGTGGCGACGACGCATTCTGGAACAGCACTATTAAGAACAATATGTTGGGGTTGTTAACGTACTCGGACTTTGACTACAACAAAGTTGCTCTAGGATTGGTTCCAAGCGTCCCTAACGGCGATGTTACTACTTCATGTCTATTCGGCTTTTGTCGCAGGAGTCATACGTTCTGGTTCACATCCTCTAGTAACCTTGACAACTCCGAGCTCCAAGCATTCAGGAAGTCGACCTTGATGTTTACTACTCATCGTACCGATTGTAAAGCTTCATGGCGCGTCACCCGACAGTCCCTTCAACTTCAGTCGGGGAATTGTTCGACCGCAGAAGCCGATATTCTACGACAAACCCCTATTTTCTCTGGGCCATAACGTCGTCAATTCAGTCCCTTTTCCATCGATGCACTCCCAATTATGGGCCGTCTCCTTTCGGATTTTCCTGAACCTAAAAACCGAGCAGACTCCCTGGAAAATGCCGTCAATCGCGGAGGCAGTAGTTGGATCGTACTGGGCCCGCGGAGCATACATGATCTCAAAGTTGAGGGCATGAACAGGCTGGAGACCGTCGAGAATTCGAGATATGCTCCTCGGGATGAATCTTTCAAGCTCACTAGGAAGATACTTCATTCATACTGGTGGCTATACCTTGTTCTTGGAATACAGCCATTGATCGCTGTCGCTGCTTTCTTTGCGAACCATTTCTGGCTTGGCCGCGATCGCGTCATCACTGGTCCTAAATCTCGGAATCTGGATTTTGAATCAATCACAAATGGTCCAAACAGCGTCTCGGTTGGATGAATGGTTCGACTTTTGTCAATACAAAGGGACGGAGGTTCCAATTCAAACATGGCAACAAGGGGTTAGTAAGTTCTCTGCGGAGGTTGAGTTTCCATTCGTTGATTCTTGTTACTAAGAGCGTATTTCACGTAATCCTGCTTTCATCGGTGTGTAAGAAGCGGAACATGGAGAAACCTTTATAGAAACGAGGGTTTGCAGCTGGACGTGGAATCATCCAGGACATCTAGTGAAGCCAGAACGGCAAAGGCTAGTCAATACCGTCGTCTGGTAGCGTGACCATCAAGCTTTCATTTTCCGAGGAGCCTAACAGCCAAGCATGGCTAGCTACCTTACATGTACGAATACACTAGTTCGAAGAAAAAACTACCATGACACCAATTACAAGCTCTATGCATCATAAATGGAGTCGAGCATAGGCCATTGGTAGTACTGGGATATCTGCTTAGGCACATGAAACTGATATGGTGAGACTCGTTGGTCTTTGGATTGGCCCCGCATTGATCGTAATTATCAGTGCCATAAAAGGGACGTCATCTCTTTTGATCAATAGCTTCTCAGTTCTGCTTGAGAATAACGAACGACTTGTTCATAACCTTCGAGGAAAGCCTGTAAGCAAAACGTCTCGACGCGTCTCTAGGAACCTCCGTCTGGGGAGGGAATATTCCAGCCACCCACAATCTTTGAACATCACAGTAGCTGAAAGAAAAAGAGAAGCGCAGAAGAGAACGCGACACTCGCTTCGACGGATGGCGTGCTCTCGCGGCAGACTTGGAACGTGCCTCCAGCGCGCGACGGCTGTGGAGAATATTCTACCAGGTTTCCCACTGCCAAGCACTGTCAAACTCAGAGATTGCGCGAGAATTACACAGCCAACAACGACAGAAAGCTGCAGCTGCTCCAATCATGATGTGTTTCTTTGCCTCTTCGGGCATTCTCGCCGTTTTTCTCTCGAATGACTCGGCGCGACCTGGCCGTCGAGACATCTTAAACAACTAAAAGGGGGCGGCGAGGTATTCAAAAACTCACTCATGCCTCGGCAAGTTGACAATGATGCCATCCTCATAGGCAATGTTGGTCTACTTGTTACGCAACCAGAGCTGGGATTGAAGTTGGGTGGATTATGGCGACATTTCTAGTTTTCACAACAGTTCGCCCCGACTGAGGTTCAGCCCGTCCCAAGCACTAATAAACTTTCGGTCGTCCCGTCCGGTGGCCAACTACGGTAACGGGACAAGCACATCCAATTTCGTGGTTCGGGGATGTCTCTGCTCTTGTTGGATGTATAACGACGAATTCCCCCACTCTCGCAATCACGCAATCGACGTCGTGGACTCCCGTCATGGAATGCCGGCGGATAAAAGACCGATAAGGGTGGTGATATCGGCCCGCCTCCATATCTGTTGTGGACATGTGGTCCCGCTGGCCGGGGAAGTGGGCAGCAAATATGATAACGTTCCGCTCTTGAAGTTCCCCGAACACTCAAGATAAGCAACTTTTGGATGCCGTGCGATTCAAAAGAATGCGAGAAATCATTCGGACTTCTTCCAACTTTTAGATAACATCGCTTGGTTTCTAGACTTGAGATAAAAGCGAGGCTACCCAGAGCCCAGACGGGAGCTAGCCACCCACTTGCCAGGACTAGGATATGCATGGGGTCAATGGCAATGTGCTAATGTCGCAACAAGCTTCCACAAGCTCGCGATCAACCTTGGCCCCGCCTTGGCCTTCTGGGCAGGCCTACGGTTCCTGAACAGGATAGTTCGATGGAGCCCCTCTGTCAAATGGTCTGGAGATCTATCTCTGAGTGCAACGTTCCGAGGACCAGCAGATAACATATCAGTGGGCGCGAGGTAGGTCAAAACGCAGGTTCCCGGGCCTCCTCACCTTCTCTCCCTCCAGTCTCTTAACCTACGTTGTCAAGTCATAGAGAGCAAAGTTGGTCACCATGGGTAAGTTCTTTAGCACATGTTTGACGTGCGTCTAGTTCGCTGACATACCTGCAGCTGAGAATGTTATTGGTCTCAACGTGCACAAGGTCGTCGAGCCCGACTCCGACCAAGGCGTACACCCTGAGAAGACTCACCAAGTCAATACTCTTGACGTAGAGTCCCAAAACAACTCCCTCGATCAGACACACTCTGTCATCGATGATGAGGCATACCCGGCTCCGACTGATGACGAGCGGTCGACTCTACGCAAAGTAGCAGACTCCATCCCCATACAATCATGGTCCCTTTGCGTAGTAGAAATGGCCGAGAGAGCATCGTTCTACGGTGTCAAGGCTGCATTTAACAACTACCTCCAGTTCCCTCTGCCCGAAGGAGGTCCTGGCACCGGTGCTATTGACAAGTCTAAGCCCAACTCTCATGCTGGCGCTCTTGGCCTTGGACTCCAGACAGCCTCTGCCCTGGGTCTGCTGTTCACCTTCTTGGCTTACGTTATTCCAATCTTTGGTGCGTGGATTGCAGACGTCAAAATCGGTCGCTATAAAGCCATCGCATGGGGTGTCGGTATCGGAGGTGTTGCCCATGTCATCATGATTGGAGGCGCTGCTCCCTCAATCTTGCAGGCCGGTAAAGGTGTTGCTCCATTTCTGATCAGTTACTTTCTCCTTGCCATCGGAGCTGGTATCTTCAAGCCCAACGTTGCGCCGACTGTTATCGACCAGTACAAGCACCAGCGCCAGTACACCAAGGTGCTTAAGTCAGGAGAGAAGGTTCTCGTCGACCCTGAGACCACTGTCAACCACATTATGTTGATCTTCTACGCCTTCATCAACGTTGGCGCCTTCTTTTCTATTGCTGTCGTCTACATCGAGAAGTATCATAGCTTCTGGTTGGCTTACCTCGTACCTGGTATCGTCTACTTCCTCCTTCCGCTCTTGCTTGCCGCCACATACAAGCGAACCGTCAGAATTGCGCCTCAAGGCTCCGACCTGAACCGTTTTGTCAAGATCACGGTTTCGGCGATTAAGGGGAGCAAGGGCAACATCTTCTCCAAGAACGTGTGGCAGAACGTCCGCCCCACTGCACTGGCTGAGCGAGGAGTGCATGTCGGATACTCTGAGAAGGACGTTGACGATGCCCGCCGTACCTGGCAGGCGGTTCAGATCTTCCTGTACATTCCCATCTGGTACTTGAATGATGGTGGTGTTGGAAACGTTCAGAGCAACCAGGGTGCGGCAATGACATCCGACGGCGCACCCAACGATCTTCTCAGTCACTTCAACCCCTTGGTCATCATTGTCTTCTCACCCTTGATGGCCAACGTCGTCTACCCCTTCCTTGAGCGTAGAAATGTCAAGTTTGGACGCATCAGCAGAATGACGGTCGGATTCGTTTTGGCCATCATTTCTTCTATCATTGGAGCGTTGGTACAATGGCGTGTCTATGAGACAAGCCCTTGGTAAGTTTTTCTGCAAATGAATCTTTCACTTGGGTCAGGGATGCTAACCTTCTTTGAAGTGGCTACGCTGCTAGTGACTGCGACGACGTCTCTCCTCTTTCGATTTGGTGGCAGATCCCCAACGTCGCACTCGGTGCCATGTCAGAGATCTTCATCAACATCACAGCCTACGAATTGGCCTATGCCCGCGCCCCGGAGCACATGAGATCGACTGTTGTTGCTCTCTTCTTATTCATGACAGCGTTGAGCAGTGCCTTGGGACAGATTCTTCTTCCTTCTATCGCGGACCCGACCCTCATTTGGGCTTGGGCTGCCCCAGGTATCGCTCTCTTCATTCAGACAATCGTTTTCTGGTTCAGACACCGTCATCTCAACGACGATGTTTTCATGACGTACAAGGAAGACTTTGAGAGCGTCAACTCTGGAGAGAAGAAGGTTGTCGAGAATGATGAGAAATGATCAGGGAAGAGACATGTCTATAGATTCATTAGAGTCCCAGATGATTGCTAGATTGGCTCCGCAACCCATGTAAATCAGTCATCCGGAACTCTAACACCTGTTGCTATGGACCTGGTCTATTTATCTAGTTTGATGAATTGAAGTTGTACCAACCCATCTGGAATCTTTCATCGTATGCGTTGTCATCAACATATTGCAAACCAGTTTGACGGCTGGGCGCTGGTGTGATGGTGATAGTGTTGAACTTAGGTAGTTGTGACGTATCAGCAATGGTGACTGGGAAGTGCATCGTCCATGATACTAGACGTCTTGCAGTCTTGAGACCCTTTGCAATTGGTGTTAATTGACAACGCTCCTCTGACTAGAAGGATGGTAGTTCGTGGAAGCTCTTTTAGTTGGCCTCGCTTGCTCTCAATCGCTATGATATCATAGATAAAAACGTTTGATGAAGCGTTAACTTACGTCACTTGTCACTACTATTGCGTTTATTCAATATTCAGAAAAAGATCCGGAGAATCTTGCATCGGTTTCACTAAAATTATTCACTGACGGCAGTCAGATGGAAGCATTAAAGTCCAGGTCTCGTTGGTGGTCATGCTGTGTTGGGGTCTTCACAGCTTGACTTGAGAATGATCAGTGGCAGGATCAACTGGCAATCTCGAATTTCTAAGTTGGCACTTGCACAGAATTGCCTTCGCCGCAAGCTGCACCTTCAACAAATGTACAGAATTGTGCTGCTCATTATGAAAGCCTTGGGAAAGCAAGAAGCATGACTCGTGTATGTCGTGGCTCGTACGGAGTACCCCGTACATGTAAAGTCGGCCGGGCTGTAATAATTCGCCCGTTGCCCGATGCCGGTTCGGATCCGATTCGGACTCGCAGCCCGGGTTGCGATAACCTAGAGTCCAGACGCACATAATCCCATGATGGTAATTTCTATATGATAATGTCAATCCGGGCGACATTTGCTTTCGATCATGTATTCCAAGATTGCATTCAAACTTTGCGACAGTTCTCGATGGCGTGTAGTGCCTCATTGATCGTATCTCATCCGTATTCACCTGAACCATCGGAGAGAGAAGTTAGCAGAGAGACGAATGAGGGCTCTTTATACACGAGTTACTAAGTTGGAAAATCAGATTGCTTTACAGTCACATGAAAGTCCGTCGGAGGGAGCAAGACTGAAGCTGGGTGACTGACACGAGTGTATGGTAACGACTCGCGACACGAGTCATTGCCGGCGACTTTGTAGGCCGTGGCGTGAGCTTTCCGAATCCTTTGTATCCATCAATTTCGATCAATATTAAAAGACTGAGAGCTCATATTGAGCTGATATTAAAGGCGATGAACGGCCTCACTTTACGTTGAATGATCTTGAATGTTTAACGCATGCATCCAGGCTTGAGTTACGCACATAAGGTAGTCCGTGAATACTTGATCTCAATAATTGCACGCACAAGTAATTATTGATTGCAGCTGAAGAGTCGGATCAAACTCTGAGCCAAGAGCTAATGGTGCGTTCGGTCTGGCTGATGCGAACGTTGGCGAGGTGAATCGCGAGTACGGGGATTGTCGGATTGGAAGTCCAATTCGGCCGCGAGTAGGGGCAGAGCATGGGCCACCTTGAGGGGGTACACTTAGACCTCGACTACCCACCCAACCTCCGGTTGGAATCTCCCTTCTACTCCTTACGCAGAATTAATTAATTTAGAGATATTAATACTTCGTCACCCGCAGGACCCTACGGTTCGAACCAACATCCCTGTGAATGGAATACCAATAGGGATCTTTTCGTTCAGCCAGTATCCAAAATTTTAATAAACAATGGTCTCTACTCGAAGCCGTCTTTCCGAAAGGCTCGGCGGCTCGGCTTCGAATAAGGCCCAGGCCCTAGGGGAATATTTTCCATCGCCTCATCGATCGAGACCCCTGTACGGTCGTTCAACACGGCAT
This sequence comes from Colletotrichum phormii, assembly GCF_030913505.1. Lineage (NCBI taxonomy): Eukaryota > Fungi > Ascomycota > Sordariomycetes > Glomerellales > Glomerellaceae > Colletotrichum > Colletotrichum phormii. Next base: position 556,289 of record NW_026851469.1, read on the forward strand.
CCGCGACGCTAGGAACGACATGTTAGGCGTCTGACCACCACAGGCCAGTGGGATGCCGGAAACCTCTAGCTGGGGCCCCGCGGCAACTGCCATGAGTGCTATCCCTCAATCATCTATCGCTTCCTAGGTTTAGAGTTTGTTCAGATGGGGACCCGTCACTGGAAACTTGCGAAAAGACAAGCGAGCCGCGAAAGTGGCCAGTTCTTCTACTAATGAACGTGGGCCATTGTTATGGCAAGATTCAAAAAATCGAGCGTCACTTCTTGATGGATAAAAGGCCTAGTCTAAAAAATAGTTATGTGCTTGATATCGTTACAATCTATTGTCTGTCTTGAGTTGAAGTCAATAAGGGGCTGAATAACCAACCACCTTAGGTAGTTAGAGCAATGGGCTGCGATTTAGTGAGGATTGAGGTCAGAGGCACTGGAACTCGCTGTCAACAGCTGCAAAGAGGCACGGCCAATCGTGCAATTTATATTGCCTCTCGGCCGTGGTACCTACCCAGTTCGAAAGCGGTGGGATACTTCTTTTCATAAATTCTGCGGGTGGTTGTACGGCGGGTTTTCACTTGACCGCGGCGTTTCTTTCCCGCCGAATTGTTGCCTGCTGAACGCGACTCAAGCAAAGTCGAATTTTGCATCTATGGCACGTATTCGACGATGGATGGTTTAAAGAATGATCCAGAGTAGTCCTTTCTCAATGATTCTTAGCAAGGGGCTGCTTGCATGTTGGCCCCTGCCGTGCGAGCGCCGCAGGGAAAATGAGAAGCATAATCTCAAAGTCGAATTAGCGGTGCCTAAGTGCTGTCGCGTGTCCCGTAGACAGCGTACGGAGTACTTCATACAGAAACTACATTAATTAGCGGTGCTCACGTATCCGTACTGAAACCTTCTCAACGTGCGTATCGTGTCAATGATCATTTGCGGATAGAGCGACGGCGGCTGGTTCGACAACTGAAATTTGTCAGAATCTGGGTTTAAGCCGCGGCAAATTCCCACCAGGACGATCGTTCGTATTCAAGTTCCTTGAGCTCCAAGGCGAAAATTTCCTGTCATGGGACCGTAAGGTAGGGTAATGTACATGCCCGGACATCGAGAGGATACAGGTCTTTTCGCCCCGCACGTCCCCCCCTCTGAACCCGAATAGGGTAGGCGGGTGACTATGTACTCAGTTCCTGCTCGCTGTTGACGGACAAGGAATGCACCAATCGCTTTGGGCGAAGATTGTGAGGCTTATAGTATCCGTACAAGTATTCCTAATACGCAGTTATGGACTCCTAAGAGAGATGACGTTAGGTGCAGTGCCACCTCAGAAAGACTAATGGTTTACAGACGCACTATAAGAAAGGCGAAAACGAGCTGTTAGGTACGGCCCGGGGTTCGGGCTAGACCGATAGCCCGACCTTACGCTATACCTGCAACTCTACTGGGACTTAGGTGCTCAAGCAGCCTGCGCTACGGAATCGTGAAAGGCATTTCAGAAGATGAGAAAGTCATTGGATTGATGGGTTTCTACCGAACCTGTGGTTCTTCGGAGCCGTGTGGTGGGTTCATGGCAAGCTTCTAATCTGTTGATTTTGCGCAATTGGCAGCGTCAAAGGCAACTCTGTCCGGGCACTGGCTATTGATAGAGTCTGCCGTGAGCCCGGCACGCCGACCCAGCCCGGAGGAACCGCTGATTCAGCGGCGACCTGCTCCGCCTTTGATATAGTCGGCATCGTGACAAAAGACCCGAGATACCGTGGACAGAAGTCCGGCTCCCCGCTCAAGCCCGCCAAGCATTTTACCGCCGTTTAGACTGGCCCATGGGTAGACGAATACCGGCGGGAGGCTCGATGCGGCTTGGTGTAGGAGAGATACCGTGTGGATCTTCCCTTTCCCTGCCGCACAGGGGAGCGCTAGCGTACCGGAGGACGTACTGCATCGCATAGTTGTATCCGTGTACAGCTCTGTGAGCGAATCATCAACACCGGATTACGGGAAATATGTTGCGTCTAAGGGAAGACGAACTCCTACTGCCAAGTTTAAGCGGCAGTGTCACAGAGAACTCACTGATGGAGTGTTCAGCACATTTTTGTCCGAACTACAAGCTCTCCCACCACGAGTCCCGCCAGTTTTGACATTTCTGCAAGGCGGAAAGGATCTTCAAACAGCCGGGCCTCCATATTGAGATGATGGGTGGGAGGACTCGATCTCAGAGAGACAATTCGTTTTAGAGGACGTTAGTGATGCGACGAGTATGGAGCTGTTCAGGCTTGTTGGGCTGCTCGTTCTAATCAGGGCTAAGACGAAGTACCTTATGAGTTACATACTGCATCCTGTCAGTTGTGGAAGGTGACCTATGCGTTTGCTCCAAACATAGGCCCCGCAACGCAGCCCCTGATCTGTCGTGACCCTGGATTAGACGCTTGCCTCAGGCCCACGTAAGACTACGGGAAGATGCCTATACTCCGCCCGAGCGGTGAGTGGAGTATGAACAGGTTTTCACTTCTTGTTGTCGTGCTGTACTAGCGCCTCCTTGACGTCAATTGAGGCTCGGATGCCTAGATAGGACCATGCTGAAGCTCACATAAATACTAATCCATTGCCGCCTCTAATACGGTCCTGATTCTCGACAGGATCGCAAGTTATCAGAATCATTTGCAACTTCGAACGCATTACTCTTTCACACAGCAGACCACTAGTCATGGACGGAGTCGGAGCCACACGCTCTCTGTTGGGAGAAGCGAGATACACTCTCGATGGCTCGGCCAAGCCTCTTTCATACTTCTTTACGACTATTCTACTCATCATATTCGTTTACTCCTTGCAGGGAACAAAGCTTAACACCCCCTCCATTAACCAAAAGGGAAAATTCGAACTCACGGACACCCGCCCCAAGAGAAATTTCCTCTTCAATGCGAGAAAGTTGTTGAAGCAATGGTTTGACGCGAATCCAGATAAGCCCATTCGGATGATCAGCGACTTGGGCAGTTCAATTGTGCTGCCTCCCTCGATGGCGAATGAAATCCGCAACCATAGTGACCTGAGCTTTACTGCATTCTCCCAAGAGGTTGGTTAAGTCGTCCCTGATAGCCTATTGCATCACAGAAAACGAAACGATTCTGATTGAACGCCTACTTTACCCAGTTCTTCCAAACGAAATACCCTGGCTTCGGTGCATTTGCAGAGGGGGGACATGACAGCATTACGTTGGTCGTCATCAATAAAGACCTTACGAAGCAGCTAGGTAAGAACGAAAAACTACAATCATTCTTCCATGATGCTGACCATGTGACTACAGCAAAGGTCACGCAGCCCCTAGCCGAAGAGACCTCTCTAGCCCTCCTCAATATTTTCACTGCAAACCAAGGTAAATGAAATGCCAGAGGAAAGAAGCAAGGATGGTTCACTGACATTGGCCAGAATGGCACTCTATCCCCATGCGCGCAAACCTTCTACACTTCATCGCCCGTATTTCTTCTCGCGTCTTTCTCGGCACCGAACTCTGCCGCAACGAAGTTTGGCTCGAAACCACCAAGAACTACACCATCAGTGGCTTCACCGCTGGCGACCGACTTCGCGAATACCCTTCATTTCTCCGGCCTATTGTTCACTGGTTCCTTCCCGGATGCCAGGAAGCGCGCAGACACATCAAGACAGCCACAAAAGTCATTCAGCCCATCATTGACGAGCGAAAGGCTCTCAAGGCAAAGGCGATCGCCGAGGGCAAGCCAGAGCCTGTATACCAAGACGCCATTGAATGGTTCGAGCAGGCCTCTAAATCCAAGGGTACTGCGTATAATCCTGCTTTGAGTCAGTTGTTCCTATCAACAGTTGCTATCCACACCACTACCGATCTTTTGGGCCAGGTTCTGGTTGATCTAGCGAAGCACCCCGAGGTCATCGAGGAACTACGCAATGAGGTTCGGACCGTGCTCCAAGAGGGTGGTTGGAAGAAAACATCTCTCTACAACATGAAGTTGCTTGATAGTGTCATTAAAGAAAGCCAGCGCATCAAGCCCTTACAGCTCGGTAAGTTTAAGCGGCTTTGACCTGTCTTGCTGAGGAGTCGATGCATATTCTAACTTGACATGTCTTCCCAGCTAGCATGCAACGCGTCGCCGTAAAGGACTTTACTCTTTCCGACGGTACCTTCATCCCCAAGGGAGCAAACATCGCTGTTTCTTCTCACTCTCTGTGGGATGCCGCGTTGTACCCGGAGCCGGAAAAGTGGGACGCGTACCGCTTCCTCCGAATGCGAGAGGAGCCCGGCAAGGAAAACGTGTCGCAGCTAGTGAGCACTCTACCGGAGCACCTCGGCTTCGGCCACGGGAAACATGCTTGCCCCGGTCGCTTCTTCGCTGCAAACGAGATCAAGATCGCTCTCGTGCATATCCTCCTCCAGTACGAGTGGAGACTTCCCGCCGGGGCCGATACCTCGATCACCGACTACGGCTTCAATCCGTTGCTGAACAAACACTTGGAATTGGAAATTCGGAGGCAGGCTGATGAAGTTGACATGAACTTCTGAGCCATAGAATTCTTGTCATCAGTAAGAAGACGTGGTATCCGGCTGGGCATCCGGGCTGCGGGAATCCAAGGATGATGCGCGGGGAGGATTGCTATTGGCCTTTGATAATCGAGGGGTTTCATAGTCGTCCCGCGGCTCTCTGGATTCGCAAACGCCTTTGGGATCGGCCCAACTAGTGGGTAGTTGCATGGACCTCAAAGGTTCTCGATATTTGGAAGACATGCCGACCGCTTAATTGGCCATGTGTTGCAAAAAGACGTCATCTTGAATACTCGGCACCATTTGGAGGCACTTAAGATGCGGGGTCGCGGCGAACTAGGAATTCAAGTCGGCTATATATCTCCGCACCTATATTATATGTAGCCTGCATCAGACACATCCCCATAGATATTATCTAGAAATTCATTTGCATTGCACGACCCGCGGAAGTCAGTGTTCCAAACGTCAAAATCATGGCTCAAGATCTGCCTTTCAAGGTACGCTGTCCGGTTTCCAAATTGGATGTCTTCGCTGCTAACACCCCTAGCTCGCCAATCCCGATCTGCTCAAGACGGACGCCTACGTCCACGGCTCTTGGGTGACGGCATCATCAAAAAAGAGATTCGAGATTGAGGACCCAGGAACAGGCAAATTCTTTGCCTCAAGTCCAGACTTTGATCGTTCCGATGTCGATGCAGTGGTGAAATCATCGCATGAAGCTTTCCAGACCTTCCGCTACGAGAACCCGAGGTCTCGGGCCAAGAAGCTCTTAGAGTGGGACCGCCTCATCCGCGAGAACCGGGATGACATTGCTCAAGTTCTCACTCACGAGTCTGGCAAGCCTCTAGCAGAAGCGCAAGGCGAGCTTGATTATGCTCTTGGGTTCACGTGGTGGTTCGCCGGAGAGGCTGAGCGCATTCGAGGAAACATCTCGACGCCATCTGCACCTAATCGAAGGGTTGTGGTCGTGAAGCAGCCAATTGGTGTAGCTGTGGCGCTTGTGCCCTGGAATTTTCCCATCGCGTGAGTACTCAATCTCAAACCACGACTGTTGACTTGCAGTCCTGATAGCATTGTAGAATGATTCTGCGCAAGGCTGGCGCTGCATTGGCTGCAGGATGCACCATGATTGCGAAGCCATCGCCCGAGACACCTTTGACGTGCCTCATCCTCGCACAACTAGCAACAAAGGCTGGGTTCGGACCAGGTGTCTTTAACGTCATCACCACGTCCCTCGACAACACCCCGAGGTCACAGAGGCTCTGTGCAAACACCCCTTGACGAAGAAGGTCTCGTTCACCGGCTCCACTAACATCGGCAGCCTGATCGCCAAACATTGCGCAGAGGGCCTCAAGAAACTGACTCTGGAGCTCGGAGGAAACTGCCCCTTCATCATCTTCGACGACTGCAACCAGGACCAAGCTCTGGAACAACTTCTCGCACTCAAGTGGCGACATGCAGGCCAAGCATGCATCACGGCCAACCGCGTCTACGTCCAAGACAGTATCTACGAAGAGTTCCTCGAGAAGCTAGTGGAGCGAACCAAGAAGATCAAAATGGGACACGGAACCAAGTCGGATACGACCATGGGACCCCTGACAACACCCCGCGCCATCCCCAAAGCCCAAGCTCACGTCAAAGACGCAGTAGACGCAGGCGCAAAGGTCGTACACGGAGGTCGAAAGGGAACAGAAGTCGGTCTGGAGGTTGGATACTTCCATGAGCCGACTATCCTGCGCGATATGAAGCAGTCTATGCTACTCAGTCGCGAGGAGACATTCTCCCCCGTCTTGGGTCTGTACAGATTCAAGACCGAGGACGAGGCGGTTCAGTGGGCCAACGATACGAGCATGGGTCTGGCCAGCTACTTCTTCACTAAGAATATCGATCGCACGTGGCGGCTGATGGAGAACTTGGATGCAGGAATGATCGGGATGAACACTGGTAATTCATCGGCGGCTGAGTCTCCGTTTGGTGGTATGAAGCAATCTGGCTACGGAAAGGAGTCTGGCAAGGACGTGGCTATTGAGGAGTACCTGGTCTCGAAGACTGTGACCATGACTTTGGAGGATCATTACTGAGGAATCACTGTTGCAAATGCTGAGTGCAATTCTATGGAGCAATGCCTATGTTCTCTGTGCAGTGTACCAGATATGTTCGGTGGGCAATAAATACAGTCAAAGTGTCCAAATCCAAAAACCAAGGGAGCCTAAGGTAGAACGGAGCCTGGCTGCCTGGCTAGATGAAGCCATCATTATGCCCGGCCTCCTCCACATTGTGAATCGGCGCCTGGTACTACCTCGAAACCAGTCGGAGCGACAAAGTTCCCGCACCTCCCATTATCGCAAACTCCTTGTCTAATAGTGTTCCCGCATGCGCGTCCGTTGGCGGCGACCTGTTGGGGTGAGGGCTTGTTTCGTTTCGCAAAGTCGCTGAATTCCCGGGGAATAAGTGTGATGGCGAGAACTTCGCCTCGTCTGCCTCGCGGTTTCGGTGCTATTTCAATGTTTTAGTAGCTGATACTGTTACTCCTGTTGTTGACGCATACCTGCAAAGACGCCTTCGGACATCAACAGCAATGCGAATGCAATGTCGCCAAAACGCATGATGTATCTGGGGAGGAGGACGGTCTGGATAGGTCTACGCAAGAACGGGCTGAAAGAGAGTAGATCAATTGCCCTTGTTCGCCTTCTTGTACTGTGAATTTCGATCTCGCCTATTCAAGAATTGCAGTTCAAGGGTGAGGTTGACGTTGCAAAAGCAACGGCCTCTAGGGTGAGTCTTGGGTAGCAATCTAGCTGATGTGTACGATTGACGTCGCCACGATACATGATACTTGTTTTATGTCGGAGCCCGTGCCGTGAGACGATGACAATTTGCGGGTCTTTCGGATCTGCGTATTACTTGCGAGCCGATGATCATGCAAAAAGGCGTGAAGCCTGGTCCCAGTCTATCATCCGACAAATCTCATACAATGCTGGTTGGGGTACCCTGGGCCGCATGATTGGGCGATTTTCGGACCGTTCCATAAACACATGCATTTCCCTAGGTTCCAAGAGAACGAGAAAACTGGCAAAGCAATATAGAAGGCTTTAAGGCTGAGTTCGTCTTTGAAGGAAACTCCCGCAACAGTTGTCAATCTCCCATTAGGGCGAGTCGTTGGTAATGCCCCGTGCAGCTGCGCTGTGGCGATGACTCGCCGAGTGAGATTGAAGCTTTGGTTACTACATGTAAGCCAGCCATTGCGTTTGCAATTGGGGCAAATAGATTATGAAAGTTGTTTTGGGTCAAATAGAGAGTATATGCAAGACCTAAGAAATTTCCAATGTTTGAGTTTGAGTATACGTAGCACCAGGGGCACACAGTATTATAAACAAAGGTGGCAGCGACTCAAAATAGACAACATAGACTTTTACACATTTGGTAGATTCCCGTAAGATAAACCCAATAGATGCTGCCAAAAGTCAAATCCTTCTGTCATCCCGCTGTCCTGCAAGAAGGCAGGGTCCATCATCGTCGGCACAGCATCAGGAGCAGCAGTAGAGCCGATCTTGGATAAGTACCAGCTCCTGATACCCAAGTAGTTTTCGGCATAAGCTGATACCATCCGCTGACGACTGCTCAAGATCGTGCTACCATAGCCGTTGGCGCGAGGGCTGGTGATGAACCGGTCGCTCAATACTTGCAACGTGTCGGCCAAATCTAAGTTTGCGCTCGCTGTATCCAGGTCCCAATCGTGGTCCACTACACTCAAAAGCCCTGCTGCTTTGACGATGGCGAGTGTCAGATGGAGAATGGAAATGAATGTGAGAGTTGGATACGTATCCACACTCAGGGAGAGGAACGCATGCAAGAGTTCCTGAGTGCTCGTAAAACAGCGCCACATAATTCGAGACCTCAGGTGAGGGGATTTAAATCCATGGGTTCCGTTGGCATGTATGGCGGGTTCGAACAGTCGAATGCGTATGGCCATGCAATGCTCATTCAAAAGGTCTATTGGAGATTGTCAGCGGCTTCTCAAGTCACGCTCACGACAGAACAGGTCGTGCAGTTTGAACGAAGAGGAGGTGGCAAGGATTCGACGAATGTCTCCAGTTCCTTTTGTACGTTGGCGATGACCATGGCATGGAAGCCACCGAATGGCCTGACCAGATGTACAAGCAAAGAGTCGGTTGGAAGCTCGTTGTCACTAGACAGTTTCTCGCAGCAGTCATCAAAGTAACGTGCAAATTCCAGCCGTGAGGTTCTACCGAGGATGCTACCAAGTCTAAGGTAGGAATTCCAATATGGTAAGCTTCGAACTGTGAAACGATGCTCAAAGTATTTGGCAGGTCCTTACACTGAATTGATATAGAAGAGACCTAGAACAGCGCGCCGGCCTCCGTTTGTGTGATGGGATCGGCTGCTGAGATCGTCTCTCAGGTGCGCAGCATTCTCGACGATTGATCGGGAGGTGAATGTCAAGAGATCAGGGCGTTGTGTCAGTTCCAAGTCTTCTGCTAGTCCTCGGGCGAGGTGCATCAGACTTGTATCAGAGGATGCCGCGAAGTAGTGGATATCATTCCTACGTAATGCAAAGATCACTGTCAGTTATCAGATTGACGCAAGATCGATTCCGAGTAAGCTCTCCTTACGGGTAAAGGGACGAATGGGAATTGAGGGACCATGTCGGACATGTACAGTTGAAGAATCCTGTTGGCTTCTTGCAAGGTGACTCGGTATCCTGGGACGATTGTCAATATTCCTTGAAGCAATTGGACCGGAGTTGCGGTCGAGTTCAATGGCGAATAAGAGCCATCTGATTGGTGCTGCGTTGTCGTTAAATGGAGGTTGATCGATGGTGATGGATGGCTGTCTGAAGCCTGGCTGTTTGGAGCTGAATGTTCGCGGTCGCGATTCAGAAGCGACATGATGTCGTCTAGCTTTCGTTCAAGGACCTTTGTATGGCTACAGGACCGCGGCCTTGTCAGTCTAGAGTTCCTGCGATGATGGACGGACACTTCATACGCTGCCTTTCCTCTCTTCATCTTGACTTCCGGCGGTGATCTAGAGCAGTCTAGGTGGTGGCTACAGCATCTGGACGATGACTGTGGTCAGTCAGAGATGCTGAACTCGGTGGCTAGACTAAACCTTTGGCAAGTATCGGAGGCAGGACTTTCAGTCCCCGGCCAGACGCATTTCGCCTTGGCTCGGGAACAGTTCGTACATGCCTGGACTCTGTTGTTGCGGCGAGGGGATGCAGCAGACATTGTTGGCCACCTAATCGGAATCGTCGGCAATGATTCGCCCCTCGGGATAAATAATGGTCTTAAAGGTCCCGGTGTAACGTTTCTGGAAACAAATCTTTTTGGTCTCCGCGGGATGAGAAGTTGGGAGGGAGAAGAAGAAACCGACCGGGGCGGGAGTCTAAAAGCCCTCCACGAAGGGGTCCGATCGCCGCAAACAAAGAAGCTCCAATCACGAATGCTGTGCAACGCAGAAAAGGCTAGAGTGACTCAGTCGAGGATCTTCCGGGGAGCATTTTGCTTCCCGCCGCCGCAGAGGGATCCACAACACAATTTCGATATCAAGAAGTTGCGGACATCGAGATGTACTTTAAGGTAAGTAGGTACTAAGTCTGGCTTTCCGATTCCTCCAAACGCTCAGCAGCTGTTCTTTCCTTTTCCAATTTTCCTAACACTCTTGGTACTTTCCTTTTTCACTGCCTCTAATAGACCTTCGCTCTTCTCTTTTTTATTTTTCCGGTCTTAAAATAATGCGTCCCAATCAGGTTGACAAACAGCAGCTCCCTATATTCCCTCTGTTACAGAAGAAACGACTGTCGATCAATCAGGCTACCAATCAGCCATGGATTCCATCAAGAAGAAGACTTCTCGGGACGAAGCTCCGGAGACGAATGATGGCAACCAAGACCCGGCCTCACCCGAGTACGTTGGGGGCCTGCCTTTAGTCTGCATCCTCATCGGTCTGACTTTGGCTGTATTTTGCCTATCGCTGGTAACGCCTTCTCCCAATATTGATAACACTGAGAAATTTCACTAACGGTAGCGATGAAATGTTCAGGACCGAACTATCCTCGCAACTGCAGTCCCCAAGATCACCACCGAATTCAATTCTCTCAACGACGTAGCCTGGTACGGCTCGTCATACCTCCTGACGACCTGCTGCTTTCAGCTCATGTTCGGCAAGCTGTATGCCGAGTTCAGAGTGACCTGGGTGTTCCTTGCTGCTCTTGTCTTCTTCGAACTGGGAACTATCGTCTGCGCCACCGCCCCAAACTCAGTCGCCCTAATCATTAGAAGAGCGATCTCTGGAATTGGCTGCGCCGGTCTACTCTCTGGAACCCTCATCATCATAGCACGGAGCTTCGCGGTGCACAAACGCCCCATCTACACTGGTATGATTGGAGGCATGGCTGGCGTTGCTGGAATTATCGCTCCCACCCTCGGAGGTCAGTCAAAACACGCATTGCCCGTATTACCGTTGTAGCTAACGGTATTTGGGCCAGGCGCCTTGACAGATAACGCTATCTGGCGCTGGTGCTTCTGGATCAACCTGCCCCTCGGCGCAATCACAGCTGTCGTCGTCTTCTTGTACGTCAAGCCTCCTGCCGACGCGGAGCCCAAGCAGCCCAAGTCCATCGGTGCAACTCCTCAACAGCATGGACCCCATTGGCACTGTCCTGCTGATGCCCTTCATGGTCTGCCTACTACTGGCTCTTCAATGGGGTGATACAACGTACGCGTGGAGCAACTGGCGCATCATCCTTTGCCTGTGCCTATTTGGTGTTCTCTTCCTCGCGTGGCTGGGCATCCAGTACTATCGGGGAGACGACGCCACCTTGCCGCTTCGCCTCATTCGCCAACGATCTGTCGCGAGCGGCATGGCCTTCATGCTCGGCGTCAACGGAGCTGTCTTTGTTATCGTGTATTATGTCTCGATTCGGTTCCAGGTTGTAAAAGACACAACGGCGGAGCAGTCTGGCATCAACTTCTTGACGTCGTCGACCGCCGTGTCTGTGTCTTCAATCCTCTCAGGAGTTCTGGTATGTAGGAACTGGCCTAGAACTGTTTTAGTGCATTTGCTGACACCGAACTTCTTGCAGACATCAAAGTTTGGATATTGGGTACCGCAGATGATCTTCAGCACGATTGTTACCTCAATTTCTTCGGGGCTCATCTTCAGATACGAAGTTGAGACAACTACCGCGTACTGGTATGTCAACGAGTTTTCTGTATCCGCATGATGCGACTAAACTTACTTACACTGTCTTCACCAGGGCGGGCACTCTCTTCATGTTCGGCTTCGGTGCAGGTATGGGCATGCAGATGCCTCTCGCAGCTATCCAGACGGTCCTCAAGGGGGCCGATGTGTCCCTAGGCACCTCCAGCCTTATTCTCGCACAGACTCTCGCCGGTTCCATCTTTCTCTCAGTTGCGCAAAGCTTGTTCCAAAGCAGACTCCTGGTTGAGTTGGCAGCGCAAGCGCCGCAAGTCGACGCACAAGTTGTCATCGGGCATGGTGCGTCTGGGATTAAGGACATGGTGGCACAAAGGTACGGCGATGCAGCTGCACTAGACGTGTTTGGGGCTTACAACCACGCGTTACGTGCGTGCTTCTTGTTGTGCATCGTTCTCTCATGCTTGACTGGTATTGGTGCACTGGGAACGGAATGGAGGAAGGTCAGAGAGGACGCACCGAAGGACACTATTGACGATAGACAGACCGCGTCCGACAGCGGCGAGACACCGCGCAGCGACATTTGAGGGCGAGACTCGTCAGCTATGTCTCCGGAATTGCTCTATGATACTATGGCTCTGGACTGATGGGGACCTCGCCAACCTACCGCTCGTTCTAGCTATAACAGCTGCTGGTCGCTCTTAGTCACATGTATGTACATAAGAGTACATGTGCCTATGGGTTCTTCTTCCCTTTCAAACCCCCATGCCTGAGCTGAAAGTTGTAGTTGGTACGCGTATATTTTGCAGACGGGTGTATTATCTAAATACAGAATTGCCAGTCACTCCCTTGTTCTTGATCTCTGATGTTCGAGGCTGGCTGCCGTTGTGTTGTACTGAGCCGTGATTCTATGCGGGAAGTCTCATTTAATTTTGATGAAGGCGCATATTAGACTTGAGATGTCTTGTTATCACTCCGACTGATTACTGTACCCATTGACGAGTGACATTGTTCAGACAGCAGAGGTACCTGCAATGGCGACTTTGGTAACCGGTAGCATTTGAGAGGATGTAGTTTGAATAGATTTTTGAATGCTTAACGTGTGATATCGTCAATGCTTTCGTTGTCGCCTGGTGAAGAGTGATCAGCGTAGGTTCATACCAAGTTATATATTGCATAGTGGCTACTGACCTTCTGACGGGGAATTCCCAGTTCGTCAAGTATTGTTATTTCTTAGGGAAGTATGCTTGCAATACTTCCGTGCATGTCGAAGGCAGTTTTCCTTCCGGGGAAATCTCTTCCCGTAGCCGCTGTTTGGGCAAGCATGCCACTCTTCTTGTGCCGGCTTGGTATGCTTCAGTCGGTGCTTTTGCATATCCTTTGGTAGGTCGCAGGAATAGCTGCAACTCGAATGTTGGCATGGGTACCTTTTTCGTGAATGGCAGGATGATGCGACAGAGTTATTTCTGTAGTCATCGAATGCTGAGTTTAGGCGGCGCTTTAGTGTGGCAGAGTTATGTCTGCTTTCTTCGAATGGCGAAGTTGAATGGCCCAGTGGTGTGACGGGTTTGCGTCTACTTTCCTCGAATGGCGAGGATCTTGTTGCTTGGGTCGCAGACCTTGAATTGGTCGCAAGACCAGTCATAAAAGGAGTGTTGATCCCAGACCAATGTGTTCACGGGAGAGAAATTCGAAAATTGTTCGAATGTGTCTTCGTTACGCTCAAGGTATTCGAGCGAAGTTGCGTTTAGGCAGTCATCGAGGTACCCAGTGAAATAAGTATCATGGGTGTCGAAAACGTCGGTAGGTCTGGGTGAGATAAATGAGGTTGTATCCCAGGCCCTTGACTGCCCCGAGCATCTGGGATGTTGTGCGTGATGCTGAGTTGTTAGGCCAATAGGCAGTGATGAGTCGCAATCGAAGTCGACAAGTGTTTCGGGGAAAAGGATTCCACACCAAACTCTTCGAGGATCGATCGGTTCCCGTCAAAAAGCCGCCGTCTTTTTGACGGACGGCGGCCTCCGAGGGCAGGAAAGAGATACAAGAGGGTAGTAGTGCCTTGCGCAAGGCAAGAGGGATGGGATATAGGTAGATGTTCTGTAAAGCAAGAATATCTACTCTACAGAACCAAAAAGACTTGTTTAAAGCTTAACAGGCTTGAAATTAAACGGAGGACGGTGCCTGCGGGGAAAGGTTGGCGGTTAAATACTTTCTTGTTGGGGCTGGATCTGGATCTGCAAGTAAACAAGAGTCCTGTGGCTTGCAGATGCCAAAACCACCAACCACCAATTAGATAGTGTGCGGGCCGAATGTCACACCAAAGACAGGACTCACAACTCTCAGCTGAAAGCAAACGTGGGCCTCTCAGCCCCAATGCTGTCTTGTTATTGGTAGTCGCGTAGAAAGACCACTGCGACATTCCCGCGAATTGAGCCGTCAGACTTGCTTTCGCGACAATGCTTTTGTTCCGCTTCAAAGTCTGTCAGTTCCTGTTTCTCCTGGAAACATGATTCTGATAGCTCGAATCGTCGCAAAAAGGAGAATGAGTTGAAACTTCAACTGATGCGTGTAGTTGTCAACTCTCATATTTTTGTATGCTAGACTTGTCGCAAACATGGTCGAGACCTTCTTTGAGGGAGATTTCAAGGTAACAATACTGAGAAGCGCGAAGCTGGAGATTGAGTCCTCCAGAGTCAACAGGACTCCCAATTTCTTGTGGAACATTCTATCCGACAGGAAAAAGAGTCCCCATGAGTCCCCTTTAGTCATGTGGACTCTTCTGAGAGTCCCAATACTTTAAAGTGATGTTTAGCCACGACAAAGGAATATAAAATGAACTCATCTGGGTTTAAACCAACACAGGTGTTTATTATCGTCTCGGCAGTAAACATTCGGGCTACGAAATCTTCCCTTCAATTTCGATAATAACTCGAGGCGCAAGCTTCATTCAAACGACTCATTCAGGATGAACTCCAACTCAAAAGAAAGGTAAAGTCTCTCCTATAGGATCTTCCAGCTAGATACTGACTATGGGCTGTGCCCAGCCAATCTCGACAAGTCGAAGGCAAAGGCCCTACCCACCCGCCGGCCCAGCCCTCTAGGCCTGCTTCCTTCAACACCATCGGCCGTGCCTTCCCGTTTCCCGTGTCCCTCAACGAGACTATGAATCGATACTTCAAGTCTCTTGATCCATCGTGGATCCCGTTGCCCCCGGATGAGAAGGAACAGACGGAGACGAGAGGCGAAACGGATAGCAAAGCAAGCTGCGTTGCACTTGTAAACGGGGTGGAAATCACGAAGCTCAAGAAAGTTGTGCGCAATTAACACTTTGAGAGTTTCCAAACGCTTTAGAGTATTATGAGTCATGAATTCTCCGCCGGCATCTGGGAGTTCCACCGATGTTATATCATGTTGCTGCAATATTCTGTTCGCTGCGTCTCTCCCACAGGACACTTCTGCTGCCTTTCGTGTTTATCCAAGTGTACTAAGTCAATTAGAGGGGGTTGAAAATATACGACGAATGCCACAGTGAAATGATCACCTACCTCAAAGCAACACGGCTTCCCATCTCCCACCATGACGGCGAGAAGATTTGCCTCGCTCCAAACCGGCCTGAAGCCAGCTTCCTCAATCCTTTCCCACCACTCCGCAAACTCACTTATCGTAGGGCCCTTCTCTGGTACATGAATCTCAATCACCATTTGACCAACTGGCACCTCCTTGCCCTCGAGCTCTCCACCTTTCGTATAGTCTCCCAGAAAAGACTCCAATGTCGGGAATTCGTCTCCTTCGATATCCATCTTGACGAGGTTTACATATTCGTGCCCTAGCTTCTTCATGATACTCTTGATCGAAAGAAATTCCGTCTTCTCCTTTTCATAGTAGTAGTCGTACTCGGCAACAGCCGTTTGGAAGAAATGCGTCCGATTGGAATACGCTTCTAGTCCCTTACCCCAATCATCGACGGTGTCGTCAAAGCCGTAAATCTCAGTGGCGCTGGAGCGGCCGAGCATCTCCGTCTCGAAAGAAGAGTCGTCTCCGATCCCAAAGCTGTAAATGCGGATGGGTTTCTCAGGCGCTCGAGAATTGGCATTTGCTCTTTCGTATTTACTCATTCCGCAAATCCACTTTCCCCCGTCACCAAGTATTCCAACTCGTTGAACATCCCATGGGCACGTGTACGCTGCCGGAAACAGGTCCCAGATGGTATACCAGAATCGGAGGCTCTCGTCTCTGGGTGTGAACCTAGTTGCACAATCAGATATCTCTATTGCTATCTAAAGAGACCCCACTCACAGAATTGAGTCGTAGTCCTTGTTGGCACTCATCCACTCATTTCTCTTTTCGACCGAAGTCAACCATGACTTCTCCGACAATGCTGCCCGAGCAAGCTCTCCTAGGTAAATGTCGCTCCGAGATAGTATCCAGGATGACCATGTTTCGTTGAGGATTGGTGTCAGGAAGTAGAGAAAAGCTACCGGGAAAAAGAAGGGAAGGATTCTCAGAAGGGACCATGTCCCCCGGTCCGCGGTCCTCGCAGCCGCCATTGTGTATCAAACGGGCGGGCTGAGGCTAGAATGGTGATCGATGTACAGAATCAACCCAATAGAATGGGGAATATGACCATTGTATGCTTCACCAATTTCAAAGATCCAGAAATTCAGGATCATCAGACCAAGCGGTATTGCCAATCACGGAGACCCTACCGTCGCGCTGTCGGAGCCTTCCAGCACGATAAACAGCCATCCGATTCTGACAGCATCATTGAAATAAACTTTGATCTTCTCTACTGAAACAGCTTGTCTGAAACCGTTGTCGATCCGTAGCGGCCTCGTTTCTACGAAGTCTTTCCAGAATGCCCGCCACGAGTCAGTCTTCAGACGGCGACAAAACATCGGACTACGCCTCGGTTCATCCGTGTTCTGCAGGGGAATCTGGCTGACCAAAGAGATGCAACAGGTCACAATATGGCTTGACGGTGGAAGTTTGAGTTCAAGGCGGAAAGCTCGTTTTGCGGGAGATCGTCCAACTTGGTTGGCGAAATCGAGTCAGTCTCGCTTGAGACAGCTATTGCATGCCACAACTGCATGCCGAACCAGGAAACTCGCCGCCGAGTTCAAGTCACAGCCACAGCGCATAATGTCAAAATTTTGCCTGTTCCAAAAGCCTGGGAAAGCTTCCGCCTATAATTGTCATTAAGCTTCACGCTATCTTGAAGAAATACCGGCATTTCGCTGTACGATCTCGCGACTATGGAACCAGTTATAGCCAAGATGGCTTCTCATGCACGGTGCTGTACGCGTACCTCCCACCAATCCCGTTTCATCAATAAGGCGCTTTGGCACGAGAGTGAGGCTTTCTACAAACAACTTGCGCATCGTCTCTCTGCATAGGCCACCCGGAGTAGGCGCCAAGAGTCCCTTCGTGCTTATGTTGTATTTAGCCATCGCGTTAACCCAGACCCGACCCTCTGGACCATGATGTGTTCGGTCTGTTTGGCAGCTATCCAGAATCACTCATCTCTCGGCTTAACATCGAACTACTTCTAGTAGCTGCTTCTGGCAAGACCTCACTCACTTTAATCGCGATCATGAAGTTCACGTCAACTCTCCTCATTCTTGCTAGTGCTGGCGCTGTAGTAGCCGTAAGTTGCGATCTTATTCGACCAAGGCAGCTCTACTAACTCGTTCAAGTCGCTTCCCAACGCTGGCGCTGCTCTCGTTGAACGCGACGAAATCGTCGGGAAGAAGGGGCTCGAGGCAACCAAGACAAACCCTCGGGTGAAGAGAGCCGACGGAACCTTCAACCTGGTGCCACGGCAGACTCAAACCAAGGAGGCCAGGATGATCTCGGACGAGGAAGCAGACAGTCTTCAAAAGAAGCGCGGGGAAGAAGCAGTGCAGGAGAAGCGGGACGATTTAACGCCGACGAAAACGAATCCTCGGGTGAAGAGGGCTGACGGCACTTTCAACCTCGCTCCAAGGCAGTCCATTACGAGGAGAGCCGAGGCATAGGGGTGAGGCTGGGTTGTTCGGTGGGAGTCTTGCTCATGTAGGCAGTCTAAGGCAGGCGTAATACCAGCACCGAAAGAAGCATGGGAAAGGAGGAATCAATCCCTCCCGCGTTCGTAGTGTTACATGGGCAAGTGACGAGGCACGAAGCATTATTCGGTCTGGCGTTCTTACACTTGCCATCGTACCATGATTGAGTGCTGGGAACTTCATCAGCTTCATACTCTGGGTACCCATAATAAGCCTCCACTCTGCTATTCACACTCCCGAAGGCACCTCCGAAGCACTACGGCAAGACTATATTGGACACAGCAGAGTCTCTGGTAGCTTATGATAGTGGTACGAGGGCAGAGAAGGACGTAGAACCTGAAGCGCCGCAACCTGAGAAGAAGCGCAATATTCGGTATTTCGGTCAATACCAGGGCCCAAAGCTGGGCGAGCGAGGCAATTTCGAGCCTAGGTTGAATTAGATGTCATACCGATGATGCACGTAACCACGCAAGCTTTGTCGTATTGCGTGATACCGCAGCCATAGTGTGGTGCAACCCATCACAAACCGCTTGACTCTCGATAGTTCGTACGACATTGCAACGAGGATGAGTCTTCAGTATACAGCCTTCCAGAAGCATTCTGGGAAAGTCAGTTCATCTGCATAACACAGTCGGGACGAGAATAGTCTGGGTTCCCTGTCTTGAAACGATTCAATCAAAGACCATGTTCCCAGCAGGACGCACGAGCCAAGAACGCCGAGCATTTTGCAAGTTCCTGCGTAGACTTTGCCCCGGAAATCCCGGTCTGACTCGGAGCAGCCTTAATAGTGGGTACGCAAATCCGGCGAATGATATTGGCGATGGATAACTCCGTTTCGGAGGAGTAAATCTGCCTCGTAAGGCTTTGGAGGGTTGTCGAACGCCACCAAGTGTCTGATGATGTCTCGACCCTTCCGCGCGGCTACATGTCTTGTAGGTAACACAAGCGGTTCGAATTTTTTTGAAACTGCAATGGCGAAAGGAAAAGTCGTCCACGGGATGAAGCACAATTCTTCCAGCGAATTCCAGTCTCTCCGAGCGGCCTCCGGTGGGCTACATGGAAACGGCCCCCAACTGGGGGCTGAGAAGCTAATCTCGTGGTTGCGATGTTCGGCTGTGGGCGCAAGGTACTGTGCAGGACATTCGTCAGACGCGTCAGGGTAGCAGATCCTACAGCCTTGCGGGAAATCTTGCGGTCACCTGGTCGGGAAACCCCCGGCCATGTTTCTCTTGGAAGTCCGGGGATGAGATAATCAAGGTCGTGAAAAGAGGGATCGATCCTGTTGATTCAGCTCAGGTGGAAGTGGAAGTAGTTGGCCTCCGGCCACGCAACTTTACCGAGTCTATCGCTAGGCAACGGGTGGCAACTTCGAGGTGACTGGAATGACTGGAAGGAGAGAAGCGAGCCGGCGAAGGATCGGAGGTGGTCTTGAGAGTGTCTGGATGCGTTGACGCGTCTGGTGTGGTGGGTGTCTTGAAGTGACGCGGGCCACGAGCCAACGAAGGACGAGCCTGATATGTACGAGCACCTGCTTGTAGTCCCTCCTAGGACTCCAGCCAATTCGTATTATGACAGGTTGTCAAGGGACATCGCGAAAACTTCTCTTGATGTTTAGGCAGACGTTTAAGGTACAGAGATACGTACCGTCGGTAAGTCGAGGGTGAGCCGCATCGGGTGATCTCGACCCTGTGTTAGTCATCAAGAGAAAAGCCGGGGATTTGGTTCTCACCTGAGGCAGAATGGGACTGATGCCTGCTGGTAGCGGCTGGAATCGGAAGGTGGAGAAGAAGCGTTGTGGACCTGATGAGATACGTACCGCTGTCTCCAAGAGTTTGTGCGAACTCTGGGAGAAAAACAGGTGGCCGGAGCTTTCACCTCTGACCACACCTCATCCTCTCCCAAGGGCATCTCCAACTTGCTGCTGCGACGATGCGATGCGCTGCACTGCGACACGATTTGATGCGATGGCATTCGATTGAGCCTCTCGGAGCGCTTGCAGACCTTGCAGCGAAATGCACCCCGCTCCCTCTTCATTGTTGTCCTGATGAGCTTCTTTTGCTATCCACCTTCACGAAACAAGGCCTGGCTGGCTGCATCGGTTGGTCCGAGGGAGAAGCAGGCTGTGGTGGCTGTGCGTCCCTTTAACGCACCCTGCTGTCGTTAGAGATCAGCACAGCCGTCTTACTCGCATACTAACACTGCCAAAACATACTTCTTTCGCAGCCAAGATTTCGATTGAACTGGCGGGACGAACACCACGCTTTACTGGTATTGGAACGGCGCGCGCCACGTGACAAGCATCGTCATTAACCTTGTCAAGCCCTCAGTGGCTCCCCTTGCAGCCCACGATCCTTCGCCGGTGACGATGAAGGCCATGGTTCCCGGGAGGTGGAGTTTATCGAATTGGCCCGCAGCCACTTGTCCAGACTCCAGAGTCCGATGATCAACTGCTTCAATCGTGGCCTCATGCACAACCGGCCATCTGCAAGTCAACTAAGTGGACCTCGTCCCCCCGGCCACTCAGAGAATCGGCATTGTAGCGTCGCGCAAGAGACCAACAAAGAGCTTGCATGAAAACCTTGCGAGGCCGAAGTGACTCAGGTGTCATTCACCAACGTCAATTGGGATGATTGGTTACTGTTCCACCCGATCCAGAACAGAGGGGACAAAGGAGATCGTCGCTACTCGAGCACAACGGCGGCTGTCGCTTATTCGGAAACGATGTTGATTAATTGAGAATCAACACTTCTGGGTCGGGCCCGGCCAACTCGGGCCAAATCTGCAGTCGAAATGTTTCAATTGCCGCTGTCCATGTCACCCTGGCCTTCCCCAACGGCGCGCGCATGGTGCCTATCCCCGCGTCGAATAAATGAAGAACCGGGGCAAAAATACTTTGGTTCTTAAGTGGTGGCATGAGGGGGGCATCGAGTTGAGAGCGAAAATAGCATCATATCGCCCAGATTATTGTTTCGCGGCTTTCCCACTCAAGAGTCCGAATTCGTCATCTTCTACACGAGGCTGCGACGACGCCAGACCTCCACGGCGGCCATCCGCAACCTCTTCCCCAGACGAAAGAAAGGGACGCTGACCACCAGCCAGTCGGTTCCCTCTTCATCCTACGATGAACGAGACACCACCACATGGAATAAACATCGCGGCGCAACTCAACTTACACAACCCGTATCCACAAACTCACACACACCCTCATGCGCAAGGTCGCATAACTGGGGACTGAGGACTCCTTTCAAAGACATCAGAGAACACAAGAAAGCGCCACCTGTGCGCCGTCCAGCCTGTCACGCCTGTCGAATATCCTTGGCTCCCTCCAGCGCCCTCGTTTTGACGGCTTACGGTGGACCCCCCCCCTGGCAACGTCCCAAAAGTCACTTCCCGCGCACCGCCTCTGGTAGGCCTCTTCCCAAAAGAGGCTGAGTGATACCTCCAGAGGTATTTCCCCAGCGGAGGAATGCGGGCAAGAGACGGAAGGGAGACTTGTGCTCTTTCGGAAACGTTCAGCGAGAGGGGGCCACCCTAGGCCAAGGACTCCGACGACCCTCCCCTCCCAAGAAAGAGAACCCCCCTGCGAGGGCCGAAAGAGGCCTAGCAGCCAAGCGAAGACTCATCGGCCTCTACTTGTAGCGAAAGGCAGCAGTCTGACAGGGGAGGGGGAGGGGGGCATGGTGTGCAGGCGCAATCCACCCTCGCAAGGCCTCAAATCTCCACCATGCCACGGCCTACAGCACTTGGCCCACGATACTTGGGTCCTCCACCGTCTTTGCGGCTGACGCTAGGTACTAGCGACTTGTTGCCCCTGCTCTGCCATGCCACCACCACCACCAGAATGGGTTTCTTCTGCTCAGACGATATAATTCAGACGCAGAATCACTTCGAGACAACTTGTTTCCACGCTGCTTTACATCTCCACTTGGACTATTTACACTTTGGAAAGACTTCCCTTCCCGCACTTAGACGACAGACGCTACCCCAATCTATCATACCTGGTCGATCCATCCTCTATACTTAGGCAGAACTCTTTGGGATTCTTCCACACCTGACTTCTTGAATCCTTCCTTGATCTGGTATATAGTCCCTCGTCTTTACTTGCATCTTGTCCTGGAAGATCACCAACTCACATCACCAACAATCAGACAGACCACAACCTCGATTCACTCAAAGATCCACCATATCACTTCGACTTCACCTCAACAACACCGACACGTTGTCTTCCTATCACCACCCTGAAGCTCACTACATCGACAACACCATTGTCTACAAGTACAAGTCTCGTCGCCTAGCCGACTCCAATCGGAATTATCAACGTTCACCAACGCTCTCGAGGACTCTCTCCTCCACCCAGTCGACCGTACCCGCGAGACGAGTTCCATCTGTTACGCAGGTAGTTCAACCCTCACCACCGACCCCGCGCACGCTGCGCCCTGATACGTTTACACAAGACACAATGTGCACCACCGACGTTTACACCGACGTCTACCCCGACGGCCGGAGGGCCGAGTATCCTCAGTCCACCTTGTGCGCTGCTTCCCGCAGCGGTCATCTTTGCCCCAACCCCGTTATCTACAACCACCCGCCGCGCTCAGTCGGCTACCCTTCACCAGTGCCCATGTACGCTCCTGCTGGTCCATCATACCCATTTCCCCAGCAGATGCCGCCCTCTCCTCCCATGAGCTCACCACGAGGCACTTCTTCGGGCAATGAGGGAGGTCGCACTCGTCGCGAATCTTCTTCGAGCGAGAGGAGGCACCGCCAATCCGGAGTATACGTAAACGGCCAAAGGGTATTGGACCTCAACCGCAAGCACCGGTCATGCAAAGAGCGCATCGTCATCGTCGACGCTCCCCCTACCCCGCGCACACCACCCAAGCAGTTCGCTTCGCCTTACACCGCGCCGCCCTCACCCAATGCCGGCGGCGAGACCTCCCAGTTCCGCTATAGCCATGTCCGTCGCGACTCTCTTCGACCTGTCATCGTCGATGAGCGCCCGCGATCCAAGGTCGAGATTGAGGTTGTCGACAACAAGCACCGCCGCCATCACTCTTCTGAATCGCGCAACAGCTACGCCAGCGCCGATGATGAAGAGCGCCGCCGCCGCCGCCACCGAGAGCACAAGGAACGCGAGGAGCGCAAACGCCAGGAGGAGGAGGAGCGCCAGCTCCAGAAGCAACTGCGCATTGCTCAGCAGAACGCCAAGATTGCCAGCCGCACCGCCGTCCCCGTCCCTCCCGCTCCTCTAAACCGCACTTCTACGGGTTACGGTTCCAGATACCAGGAGGACTTGGCAGACGCCATTCGCCGTATGGGAGTTGCCGACCATCTCACCTCACGAGCTGAGGATGAGGAAGAAGCTCAGCGACGCCGATTGCAGGAGCGGATGACACCCCACCGGCGGGCTACTGTGGGTCCGGGTACCCGGAGGCACCGTGTTTCCTACGATGATGGGTTTTACCGATGGGAGTAAACGACATATTTGGTGAATGCATTTACTGCTTCAAGTTTCTTGTTTATCCATTATCGATATGCGAGCTTTTCTCTTGATCGTTTTCTTGGAATTGTATAGATAGCCAGCGTTTCTTGATTTACATGCATGTACAATATACCACCGGGGAGGGATCGCCGGGACAGCGATAGGAAGATACCACCACAACAGGATACGTTGGGACAACCATTAGATAGTCATTGAATCAAAACAACACAATCATGATTCATATATCCGCTCCTACGTTGCCGGCTGTGATCATTACGGTGATGCTACATCTTTGCGGTACATTTTCTCGTGATAAACGATCAACGTCGCGGTCCTTGTGATCGCATGCGCCTGCATGTCTCACTCCTGCCCTGGTCTCTGCTCGGATCTTCGAAGGCTCGGCAGCGACTCTGCTTTCTTCCCATCCCACCTCACCTTTCGGAGAGAGATTGCGAGACGAAACATCTGCAAGCGACCCTTATCCGTGGCGTTTTCTTGTTCGTTCGTCCCAAAATTTTGTTGCTAGAGACATGCATGGACGATGAGGGAGAGTGGATGGGTGTCTGTGGCGGGAGGTTGCGATGGTCTGAGTCAAGACACCACCACTTGGACGCGAATGGGACTAAAAGACTATGCATCCAAGGTACTTGTTTCCCCAAATTTGAGGTTGAAATTTGGATTACATGATGCTTGCCGCGCAATGCGAAAACACGCATTACCAGTAATTTTGGGCCGGGACTCTTCCTTCGCTCCTCATGGCTGGTGGGACGTTGCGCAATTCTTCAGATCGCGGGGTCAGTTCTGCCTGGCTTCAAAGGACGCGATTGCAGTCACGGTCCTTTGATGGCTCTCTCTAGCAGATTTCATCATCGCCAAGAACAACGGATCCCTCACGAAAAAACAATGACAAGAAGCCCCCGATGACCGCGCTTGCGGCGACTAGAATAGGCAACGCCAGGCAGTCCCTCCCAGTCGGCACTGGCTTTCGGAGACAGAGTTGGGGGGAAAAGACAGCCCTGGGGTAGGATTTCACGGGTCATCCCTGTTGATTGGGGTCTTGGGGACGGCGGGACGGGTCGGTGGGGTGTCGAGGCCCAGTCACCGAAGAGTGACATTTACACACCCTGACACCGAGGGGTGCCGATCTCGGTGTGTTCGGTCAAGTGGTGACCGGCGGGGTAGTGGCCGGGGGCGGGGTTCTTGACGCGCCAGGTTTAATACCGATTTTGAGATTGATTCTGATTTTTGATTCAACCGTTGCTCTCTCTCTCTCTCTCTCTTTCTTTTCCATCTACTCGATGCATCTGATTGATGCCAAGTCACCTCGGACAATTACTATCCGGCAAATCCCGTCACAAAAGTAGAAAAACTGCACTTTCGGAGACTGAGGCCATTTTGCCTGCCTGCCACTTACCCCACCTGCCTACTCCGTGCCACGGTGCCACCATCTTCGCTCCTCCGGGATTGGTCGTGACACGGGGGCGGGGTCCCATATAAACCGTCTGCCAACCAGGAACCAAAGATTGCTTTTTTCCCTTCGTTCCGCCCGCGAGGGGAGTCATTGCGGCGTGGGAAAGGTGAAGTCCAAGTGGTGACACATTCTGGCGGTGAAGAAGGGTTCGTGGTGGTGTGGTCGGTGCTGATCGCCTGGCTTTTGAGGGTTTGGTACATGATGCAGGGTACTTACTTCCTGTGTCTATTCGGGGCATATTTTTTCAATTTGACTGTAGAGTGAGCCCCAATAGGATATATCAGGTCACCTTTTCTTGTACCGAATAAGGATGCTGTTTATTGCGGACCGCCGACCGGGAATCAATTTGACGACGTCCTACTTTCCCTAAGTCACTTACTAGATAATAGCTAGCGTTCAAGATGCACATTCTCGGAAACGACAACACGAGATGATTCTTCAGACTTAGCTGGTCCGCAAATACTTCCGGTTATTCAATTCCACTAAGTACACTACAAATGCCCCTATCTCTTCTTCTGTCGATGTCACTCCCACTATTCTTCTTCTCCCGGCTAGTTCTGGACCTCCCACAATATGTTCCCCAACGAATACATTCAAATCTACCAAGTGAAATATTGACGATGATGACTATGTTGGTATTGATCATGTAGGAAGTAACAACCACTCTCACATCAAATATAACCGAGAACGCCGCTGAGGATATATTGTCTCTTCTCGTCTCCGTATCCGTTCCCGCGTTTGCCTTGGGAGCTTTCTGAACCACGAGAAAGATGAAAGACGATTGCACTGAGGCGCACTAGGTACATGTACTTATAAGGTGATCTTGAACACCCAGCAGCTGCGTTGAGGACCTTGCGTGCTGGAGAGTAGCCTTGCACTACTTTCAAGACGCAAGAGTTCGAATACAACATGTATCGATCGGTATAAAGCTCCTCAAGTTGGTACGACCGCCGGTCTCTCTCACATCTGCTAGGCGTATTTCTATTATAGTGGCGTGAAGCGCGTCTATGCTTCGGCGTCGAAGTTCTGACTCCTTAAAATCAAGTGTACCAGTCTCCTTCGTCATCGTCAACCGACTCGCCCTGATCAGACTTGTCTAGCAGCTCCTGGACCGTCCAAAGATTGAATGGGAACCCAGGGACCGCGTTCGTATTCTTGAACTCCTTCCCTTGAAGCAGAGATTCCGCGCAAGCCTCGTAGTTGTCATAAGCATATTGCTCAGGATCATGCTTCAGCAGCCACGATCCTGTAAACTTGGCGATACTGCGGGGATTCTTGGCAGCTTCGTCCCAGTTGGTGTGGTGGAAAACCTCTCGGGATTTGAAGCCGATTTTCTGGGCGCAAGCGGTTCTCTCGAAGCTAAACAAGGCCGTCCCAGAGTCAGCGATATAGCCATAGGTTCAGGAAGTTGACGGGGCACAGTGAGAGGAAGAAGCTTACCGGAGCTTGTTGTGTACTTTGGTGCCCAATGCAGCAGACTCCTTGCCGCTCATTCTGAGACAGGCAGCAAGAGAAAAGGCATCTTCAAGTGCAGTGGTAGCACCGAACCCAGAAGAAGGCAGAAACGAGTGCGCAGAATCGCCGCATTGCACCACTCGCCCTCCATCCGACACCCACTTTAGCTGGGGATCACGGAACCGCAGCTTCCAGTCGGTGACCTGGTTGTTTGGCGTCGACTCGATGACCTCGTGTACGATAGGCGCCCATCCCTAGACATACTTGAACGCGCCGGTAGAGTCCACGACACGATTCCAGTCTTCGACGGCGGAATCATCGTCTCTGTGCGTCAGGCCCCAGCAGAACTCCGTCGGCGAGAGCCCAGTGAAGAAGTGCGCGCCTGGAACGACGTGGAGGGAAGTCCATTCCCGTTTATCTTTGAAGAACTCTGCGATAGCAGGGCTATTCAGGGCTCTTCAGGGCCTCTTCAGCCCGGTAACTCGCTCTGTAGAGAGCGAAGCCAGAGCTGATGGCTTTCTCCTTGGTGCCGGTCACGAGGCCCCAGGACTTGGAACCGACGCCGTCTGCTGCCACGACGATGTCGGCAGTCAGCTTGCTCCCGTCGGTGAGGATTACGCCGCCGAGGTCCTTGGTCTCGAAGAAATCCTGGACCTCTTGGCCCGTCTCAATTTGGTAGCCGAGTTCGGTGGCGTAGTTGAGGAGAAGTAGGTAGAAGTCTCTTCGGCTGACGGAAATCGTGGGCAGAGTCGGGGATCCGAGCTTGGTTCCGAACAACTTCTCGCCACTGAATTTGAAGAATTGGAACTCGGCTGAGATGGCGCTTTTGTTCAACCTGTCTATGAGCCCGGGCCATTTCGAGGGTGTGTGTAGTCCGGAAGACTGGATGAAGAAGATTTCACCTGCGAATCAAGGAGTCATTGCGTCAGAATCCTGTTCCGAGAGAGTGGAAAAAGCTGGTGTGATTATGGACTTACCGTAGTCTCCCGGGTCTATACGATTTTCCAGAGAGTTTTGCTATCCGGGAGGTGCTTTCTGGCTATCCGGGAGGTGGTCCACTCTTTTCAGCCAATCAGAGCTTGTGCACCTACCCCGGATTTTTTCGGCCAATGGAATCGTCGGCTCGGGTAATCACCGGAGAATGCAAAAAACGGCATATTACGTAATGAATGAAATTAAAAATTATTTTGGGTTTTATTGCGGCAATCGACGAATCTCGACGAATTGACCCTCTACGATTAATCGACCTCTGCCCAGCCCACTTACGCCAATTCGTCGGGCCCAGACGAGGGCGGTGCTTTGCCGTGGGCACGTGCGAAAACGTTGAGATGGTCTTGTAGCTGTTGAATCGAATCGGCAGGCACTCCGTCAATCCCACCCTCTGGAGGGTTGGGAATAGCCTCATAATCGGGCCCGTCGGTGGGCAAATCCATCGCGGCGACGTAGGCTGGGTGGTTGGGTTGGGTTGGGTTGAGTGGGTAGGTGGGTGTGGTTTGGAAAGGAATTTGACGACCGTGGGGTGTGGAGGAGGAATCCAATTGACGGGCCCACAGGGCGCTAGTAGACTTGTGCCGAGGTTAACCCGTGGGACGCTTCTGATTGGTCGTAAAAGTAGACCACCTCCCGGATAGCCAGAAAGCACCTCCCGGATAGCAAAACTCTTTCCAGAACCTTGACGCTATGTCGCTGGCGATGAGCTTCGATGGCGAAAGCCAGGCCAGCGATTCCGGCGCCGACAACCAGGATCGAGATGCCCGAATCAGAAAGACGTTCCATAATGTCGAAATTCTCTTCGAGTCGAATGAACTCAAGTAAAAGCTTTCACGGTCAATGATTGCTTTGCAGGAAGGCTTAATCGAGGTGAAAGAAACAAAGGACAGTGCGGTGATGTAGGGACGAAAGGGCGATCTCTACATATTCCCACCCAGAAGCTCATCTTTATGATCATCGCATCTACACTTGTTCTTGGAACAACGGCGGTTGAAAAGTCCGCGCCTTTGGAGATCGAGCCTTCGGACATTGATGGATGGTCAATTAGGCCGAATGTCGATGCTAGTAGAAGACTGGAAATATCTTTAAGCTGCCCACGAGATAAGGTCGTATTACACTTAACCCCACGCTCTCTACAATATGCCGCGTCTGTAAAGTTATACGCGAGGCTAAGACTCGTTACTGACCCAATCAGCTGCTGTGCACGAGTAAGTAGAGCAGAGACAAAGCCGGTGTTCGGGACCGTTATCGATCCGTGGTCCGTTCTAAATCCCCCCTTGTTTTCGCGGGGACTGTCGACTAGCTTTTTATCACAAAGCAAGGTAGCAAGTGGAAGATATGTATAGTAGAAAGCGGCTTGATTCCTCCAAGTGGAAGATCCGTATGAGGGTCATATCTATCCCATCGGGTGCGGAATAGCTCCATTTTTGCCAAGGGCGGGGTAGAGCCAATAAGGGCTTCTATATTAATCAAGCTAACCAATAGAGTAAAAGTACCTCTATTACCTATAGATTTTGGGTATATTACAAGTACTAGTAGTCTCCCTTAATATAAAGAACTATATTGTAATCTAAGTATCTTTTTTACATTCTTTTCTTTTATATAAGGCTATTCCTAGATACTTTACTTAGGGTTTAGAGTCGGGCCCTTAATGCCCCCCTACTACTATAGTAGAAACAAAGTGAGTTAGTACCCCTTAATCCCTTCCTATAGTATTCGTATAGAATAGAAGTATTTCTTTTATCTATAGCCCGAACGTAAATACGCTTTACATATACATGTTAAAGCGCCGACAGGCACATATGCCCGTATAAACTTAATAATAAATGCTCGGACTTAGCATCACATATGATTAACGTGGTTTACCAGTCAGCCGCGCATATCAGTCAGCCGCGCATCTCCTTATCGCATACTAAATTGCATATTTACCTAATTTCTTTGAATAATAACTAATTAAAAAGATTTCAGTAACTAATTTCTTTGAATAATACGTTAACTAATTAAAAAGATTTCAGTATCTTTATAATATATTTAAAATATAACTAACTATTCTTCTTTTATATCTTATTCGCCGGGGTATAATCTATCACTTATTCTTCTTTACGGGAATATTAATACGACTGTTAGGTTATATTTCTCTATAATCTTTCTCCCTTAGCTCGGATGGCCCGTAGCTAAGTGACGGAAACTATATGTACCCACAACTACCTAAATGCAGTAGAGGGATCTCTCTTTTGTATATGGTGCAACGGTACAATTCCGAATTCTGTCACTAAGCCTTATCCCTCCTCTAGACTACCCCCTTCACTACTTTGGGTTGGATAGGGCAAATCGCATCGAAGGCGGCGTAAGGCCCGTTATACGACGGGTATTTAAAGGGGCAGTCGTAGCCATCGTGACCCTTAGTGCCGCCGTAGGGTGCCCGGTGTTAATTAGTTGTGTAGAAAGGAGAGCTGTACTTAAGTGTTACGACCCAACATGCATGACCAAGAACAAGGTCTGCCCCGCAGGCTCTGCCCCGCAGGTTCGCGGTGGCTACAGCGCACCATGTATGCAGAGGACAAGGAACACTAGGCACCCTCTCACGGAACGGAAGAACTATGGACAAGTCACGTGATGATAAGAGATAAGAGATAAGGATAAGGATATGTTGGATATGAGTTATCCAAGCTATCCTTGGATAACCAGGATATGAGCTATCCAACATATCCAAACAAGGACACTGTCCAGCACAAAGGACATGTTCAGAATCAGGACTTGTATATAAGGATGGACTTGAGCCGGACTCTAGGACAGACTTCCCATAGCTTCTTCAGCAATTAACTTCGTATCAGGATTAACATCCGCTTTCAGCTACTACCTTGACAAGACTACGATTGATCACCGAAGCCTTACCTTATCTTACGATTGACAGACATAGCTTCCCTGAAGCTATCCCCGACTACGATTACTGTTACCAGTTCCGCAGCCTCAACTTCTGCAAACTACCCCTACGACTAGCTGGCCGTAACACTTTAATTGCTCCTGTTCAGTAAGTTGACCCTACGAAACTCACTAACAGTAAGAACGACGATGTCTTCCCAAGCCACCCCGTCCACTTCCAACGACTCCAAGGGTAAGGCCCCTATGCCCGCCAAAACCCTGGACGAAGAAATGAAGGACGTCGAAGACTCGGAAGAAGAACTTGACTTCACTCGTAAGGTCTATGGAAACCTACAGAAGAAGATCAAGAAGAACGACTCCGACATCGCCATGATGCAACAAATGTTCAATGACGCTATGGAGCGACTTGAGAACAAGACCAAGGAAGCGGACTACCTTACGGAGAAGGTCAATACTCCCCACGGTACCGCTAATATCACCGCTACGTCGCATGACGGACGAGAGAAGCTCAGGCTCAACTCACCTCAAGCCTTTGACGGAACCCCAGGACAACTGAAGGGATTCCTCACGCAAGTCAGAGCCTACCAACGCTTCCACGGAATGAACTTTAAGGACGAAGCCGAGAAGGTCATCCATGCCGCCTCCTTTTTAAAGGGAAAAGCCCTCGCATGGTTCGAACCACATCTTACCGACTTTATGATAACCAACGACTGGGACACTCTCAAGCCAGAGACCCAAGGTATCTTCGAAGGACTACACGGATTCGAAAGTGCACTTCTATCTCTGTTCCAAGAACCAGATGAAGAACGACAATACGAACGAGAGCTCTCAAACCTTCGACAGAAAGGATCAGCCTCGCATTACGCTGCAGATTTCAGACGAATCTGCGCCCGACTTAACTACTCCGACAACGCTAAGATTTTCATGTTCTATGAAGGTCTCAAGGAGGAAGTCAAGGACGAACTGTCTCGACAAGACAGACCCAACGACTTCTTAAAATACGTCGAACTGGCTATCAAGCTTGACAATCGACTTTACGAACGACGAAGGGAAAGGAAACAAGTCCCGCAAGCAAACACTAGGAAACGCTATCAACCGCGCTTCCAAGGACAGAACCGCCCTAGAAACAACCATTAGCAGAACCGACAAACCACGGCCTATAGACACCATAGTGGACCGATGGACCTCAGCATGGCCAAACGAGAACAACCGTACCAGAAGGAAGTCTTCAGGTGCTACAACTGCGACAAGCCAGGACACATATCCCGCAACTGTCAACAACCCAGAAGGATCCAGCAGCGACCTATGCCCGAGAAACAGATCAGGATCGCTACCAAGGAAATTCCGCATAAGCAACTCTCTTAGACAGCATGCTACGACGACAACTGCCTTACCCATCAAGACAGTAAGGAAAACACGGGATGGTACCCTAAGGAGCCCGCCAGCATCAAGACCCTCGCTATGACAAGCAGGCAAGAGGTCACGCAACGACCGAAGACCCTCGAGGATCATAACAAGGAATGCATTCAGACATTGTCCACGACCTACGAAGCCGTCAGGACATAACCTAGCAGCCATCCGAGACGAGCTCAAACACTCGCAGTAGTCGGAGGAAGACTCTAGAAAAGAATGACTGCGAAGGATAAGAAATCTCTACTTCAACTAGAAGAAGAGATCCTAGCTAGGGAAGTACGAATTCCTACTAAGTCCATCTGCATGATGCGATAAACCCCGAATAATAAGTTCCAACGCAAGGTCCTCGGGCAGCTCGAAGACCTCGACCGCGAACATAGAATCGAAATCATTAAGCGAAAGAACCTCGATTTCGGAATGGACGAGAACGGAAAAATCGACTTCCGAACAGATAGCTAAGAACCGACCTTCGGCTCTAGCTTACATATACTCGACGAAGGTGAAAATTCACCTTACGATTCGGACGAACCTCGTAACGTCGCTCGACGACGTGCTTAGACGGAGATCGATCACAAGGCACCGCCTAGCGTTGACGACACCAGTTCTGAAGAGGATCTCGACGAACCCCGATGCAAATATATTAATCCAAACTTTCCTATGCAATGCTTGAACAGCGAATACGTAGAATGGGACGACTGCAGACACGACCAGTGCCAGATCCACTACGTACCCAAGGCAAAGGCCTGGAGAGAACATCAAGAACGAATCGAACAAGACGTCAGACTGAGGAACAGAATGACAAAAAACTAGAAACGCCAATCGACAAGAGACACCGAAAGGCGGAGAGCAAGGACAAGCGCCTATGCTCAACAACATGTCTCAACGACGAACATCTGAGAGTGAGACTCCAGATAAACGGACACGATATGCGCGCGATTATCGACAGCGGCGCTCAACGAACCTTCATATCACCAAAGATAGTGAACAAGTTAGACCTTCCATGGGTACAGAAGGAAGAACCTTATACCCTACAGAATGTAGAAGGAGAAAGAGTTGGGTATGACGAAGGACTTATCACTCGCGAGACCGTACACCTCACGACACACGTCAACAATCATCCAGAACAACTCCAGTACGACATCACGGAGATCGGAGACATCGACGTCATCCTAGGAATCTCGTGGTTACGAAAGCACAATCCACAGATAGATTGGGTGAATGGCCACATCCAATGGACAGATTCAGTCACTAAACGACCTAAGAAACAGGGTTCAAACGAGTCTTACGCAGCACCTGACGAACAGACGAAATACATTGCCTACGTCAGACACGTAGAGCCTACCAGGTCGTTAGCACCCGGCACGGGCGATCAGGGATCGAACCCACTCCAGACTATACCCGAGGAGTACCGGAAGTACAGCAAACTGTTCGTTTCCAAGGAAGGAACAGGACTGCCAGAACACAGCAGCTGGGACATGGAGATCGAACTCAAAGAAGGAATACAACCGAAGTTCTACCCACTGTACCCTATGAACCAACAAGAGCAGGAAGAGCTCAACGAATACATCGACAAAAAGCTCGCAAAAGGGCACATTAGACCCTCATCATCACCCGCTAGAGCACCACTCTTCTTCGTCCCGAAGAAGGGGAAGAAGAAATTAAGACCTGTAATCGATTACAGAGGACTTAACGCAATTACCAAAAAGAATTGCTACCCCCTACCCCTCATCACAGAGCTTAGAGATCTATTACACGGAGCCCAATGGTTCACCAAGATAGATCTCAAGGAAGCATTCAACCAGATTCGAATCAAGGAAGGAGACGAATGGAAAACAGCATTCCGAACCCGCAGAGGACTCTTCAAGTACCTCGTCATGCCCTTTGGACTCACCAATACACCCGCCACGTTCCAGACAATAGGCAAACCATGTCCTCAGAGAATATGTAGACATCTTCGTTGTCGTCTACATCGACGACGTCCTCATATTCTCCCCGAATATAGACATACATAAGGAACACGTCCATAAGGTATTCCAGAAACTACAGGACGCGAAACTCTTCGCTGAACCCGATAAATACGAATTCCATACGCAACGAGTCGACTTCCTCGGATACATAATCACACCCGGAGAAATCCACATGCAAGAATCAAAGGTAGAAGCAGTCAAGGACTGGCCTACACCTCAGAACGTCAAGAACGTTCAAGAATTCCTAGGATTCGTCAATTTCTATCGACGATTCCTCAAGGACTACGCTAGCATAGTCAGACCTCTCAACAACCTGACACGAAAGGACACGCCATTCGTATGGGACGACAAATGCGAGGAAGCATTCGTCAAAGTCAAGAACATGGTGGTTTCCGAACCAACCACTATGATCCCAGATCCAAGGACACCATTCGAAATCGAGACCGATGCCTCAGACTTCGCTATGGGAGCAGTCCTAGGACAACGAGACGAGCAAGGAAAACTTCACCCTTGCGCATTCTACTCCAAAGCATTCCACGGAGCAGAATTAATTGGCAAATCCACGATAAGGAACTAATGGCCATAATCGAAGCCTTTCGAGAATGGAAGCCACAGTTATCAGGAACCAAGCATGAAGTCACGGTCTACACAGACCACAAGAATCTTGCAAACTTCACAACGAACAAGAACCTGAATAAACGACAAGTTAGATGGAGCGAATTCCTCTCCGAATTCAACTTCCGAATCATCTACAGAAAAGGTTCAGAGAACAGCAGAGCCGACGCTCTCAGCAGAAGACCTGACCACGAAGTCAAGGTCCCCGAGGAAACACAGGTTATCCTCAAACACGACGACGATGGCAACCTTGTACCTACTACGAAGCTCCTTACGATAGCTAGGAAGGTCAATACCAGCCCGACTGGAAGAATGACCCCTGAGCTCATCATGGAAATTCATAGCGCTAAGGCACACGGTCACCAAGGCGTCACAAAGACATGGAAACGAATTCGACAACATTACGACAAGTCTGCCACGCGAGCAGAAGTCGCCGAAGCAATCAAGGATTGCGACATTTGCAAGAAGAGCAAGAACAGCCCCCATAAGCCCTATGGAGAGCTACAACCGCTTCCGATACCACCCGAAGCATGGCACTCAATCTCATGGGACTTTATCGTCAAACTACCAAAGTCCAGAGAGCCACTCACGAACGTACTGTACGACAGTATCTTGGTCATCGTCGATCGACTTACCAAGTTCGCCTACTTCGTACCATACAAAGAAGCAAGCAATACAGAGGAACTGGCATATACCTTCCTCAAGACTATTGTTGCCAACCACGGTCTACCCAAGGAAATTGTCTCTGACAGAGATAAGCTGTTCACCGCTAAGTTTTGGAGATCCCTGATCTCGCAACTCGGTGCAGACCATAAGCTGTCAACCTCTTTTCACCCGCAGACCGATGGGCAGACAGAAAGGATTAACCAAATCCTCGAGACATACCTTCGTTGTTATGTGAACTACGACCAGAATAATTGGGTATCGCTACTACCAATGGCCCAATTCGCATATAATAGCGCAGTTGGCGAGAGCACGAGAGAATCCCCGTTCTATCTTAACTATGGATTCCAGCCAACAGCGTACGGAGAAGCACGACAGGGACCACAGGCCGTAAAGCCGTGGCCGACGTGACAAAACTCAGAGAGCTCCAGAAGAAAGCATCTCAGGACCTCGAATTTGTACGGCAGCGCATGAAGAAAAACGCCGACAGATCAAGGATTGGAGGACCAACCTTAGAAGAGGGGGATAGCGCCTATCTCCTTCGACGCAACATCAAAACGAAACGACCAAGCGACAAATTGGACTATAAAAAGCTTGGACCCTTTGAGATCATCAAGAAAGTCTCACCAGTCAATTACGAATTGAGACTACCAGACACAATGAAGTGTCACCCGGTATTCCACATCTCACTCCTTGAGCCAGCACCACGAGGCTCGCACACGAACGATTACATCGTTGTGGAATCAAATCAACCAGAGTATGAAGTCGAACGAATCATCGACCACAGAGTCAGGAACGAGACACGAGAATTCTTGATTAAATGGAAAAACTACGGACACGAGGAAAATACATGGGAACCTATCACGAACCTCCAGAACTCCCGGCAACTCCTCGAGGATTACCGGAAGTCGGCACTAACGAACCCGAATCCAATAAACCAAACTCAGCCAACAAGGACGGAGACAAGACCACGTCGGGATAAACCGTATCCCACTCCCCGATAAAGTCCGCAGGAAGACGATCGGAACCAGCGGAAGGAGGACGCACCCCCTCTTGTCGATGCTGCTCCGCCACCGCCTCCTCCCTTTCAACACGCTCTAGCTCCTCCACACTATCGATACCACGACGCACCGCGCGCATCATCTTTTCGAACCACATCTTCTTCTGCTTCCGAAGACGCAACACTTTCTCCTCCGCAGCTTGAAGCTCATCTTCTAACTTCTGATGCTGAGTGGCGATATTCCGAAGCTCGGTCGCCCCAACACCAAGAACATCGCAACGAGAGCGACATAGGCGAACGCACTCAGCACAACGAGAGGAATCCGAAAGGGATACTTCACAGGAAGAGTAACCCTTCCCCTCGCAATAAGAACAAGTCGGCATGACAGTAGAATTTTGAAGGATAGCCGAGAGTAAAGAATTCTTGGCGACAGTCTTTTTCGCAGGACGAGCCTCAGGCGAAGATACGGCCTTTCTTTTTTGAAAACGACCTGACATCGTGTCAGTACGTTGTAAACGAACAAACTTGACGAACCCCAACCTGGGTCACGACCACCTACTTATAGGTCTACGGGACTAGACCTTTGAGAGGGAGAGCTGATGTTACGACCCAACATGCATGACCAAGAACAAGGTCTGCCCCGCAGGCTCTGCCCCGCAGGTTCGCGGTGGCTACAGCGCACCATGTATGCAGAGGACAAGGAACACTAGGCACCCTCTCACGGAACGGAAGAACTATGGACAAGTCACGTGATGATAAGAGATAAGAGATAAGGATAAGGATATGTTGGATATGAGTTATCCAAGCTATCCTTGGATAACCAGGATATGAGCTATCCAACATATCCAAACAAGGACACTGTCCAGCACAAAGGACATGTTCAGAATCAGGACTTGTATATAAGGATGGACTTGAGCCGGACTCTAGGACAGACTTCCCATAGCTTCTTCAGCAATTAACTTCGTATCAGGATTAACATCCGCTTTCAGCTACTACCTTGACAAGACTACGATTGATCACCGAAGCCTTACCTTATCTTACGATTGACAGACATAGCTTCCCTGAAGCTATCCCCGACTACGATTACTGTTACCAGTTCCGCAGCCTCAACTTCTGCAAACTACCCCTACGACTAGCTGGCCGTAACATTAAGGTATCTCTTCCTTTTAGTGCACGTTCGTTCGTTATAAAAACCGCCGTAATAGAGACATTAAGGAGACCTCTTCTCCTTTAGGAACTATAGGTTTATAAAAATACTGGCCCCTATTAAATAGAGGCATCTTAGTAATTACTTTATAGCTTCCGCTTTAAACTAGGTTATTACCGTGCCTAGCCTTTCGATTTCGTCCTTCTGTTACGAGCAGGACAAGGCAACCAACTGTGGCACAAAGCAAAAGCTTCGATAATGATGACTCCGGAATCATTGTCCCTTGTTCTGCATATATAGCTACGCGCCCACAGTGACAAGTTGCGGCGGGCGTAACAAAGATCTAATACGAAGTTAATTACTAAAGAAGCTAACTATAGGAAGTCCATCTTAGAGCCCGGCTCGAGTCTATCTTATATATAAGACTAAGAGGTTGGAGGTAGGCAAAAAGGGAAAAGGTAAATAAGTTAAGGTACGAGTTGGGATAATCAGAGAATCGATTGTATTGACGATTATTCTATAGTATAGTGGGAAAGTATAGTCTATATATAATAAATAATATCACATGTAACGTGGTTTACCAGTCAGCCGCGCATATCAGTCAGCCGCGCATTTCCTTATCGTATACTAAGTCGCCTACATTATATAATTAATATCTTTTTCATTGTTGGTTATATAACGTTCAAATTTTTTCATTAGTCTTTGATAAGAGTCACCAAACTAAATAAAAAGTTTTAAAAATTAATTTCTATTTAGAGATAACGTAGTTAGAGTAAATATATTATATCCCTATCAAAGACCCATATTTCTATTCCACTACTTATTTCAATATAAAAAGATTAAAGTGTCTTTTTCTATTAAATTTAACTAGTTATATTTTAAATATAATAAAGATACTGAAATCTTTTTAATTAGTTATTATTCAAAGAAATTAGGTAAATATGCAATTTAGTATGCGATAAGGAAATGCGCGGCTGACTGATATGCGCGGCTGACTGGTAAACCACGTTATATATAAAGGCAAAAAGATAAGATATATGTTTTAATGCGACCGCTTTAGTGAACCGCGGCCTACTGAGGGTGCGGGGTTATGCTAACGAAAATCGCGAAAGTGTGGCTGTAAGTGGATGATTATTGCTGAGATGAAGGAAGAGGGTGCTTGGCTTTTACGACGGCATGCTAAAGCCGAGTATGCCTAATATAACCACGGGCTAAGCCTTAGTTCCTTAGCATATCCTTCGCATCGGAGGCTTATACTACTGACTAAGAGTACTATTGAAGCCACTAGCCGCCGGGTTAGTATTAGGGCCCGCGACGTTCGTGCTATCGTTTAGGAATAATTCCTAGATTCCGTGTTTACTCAACGGGATATCTATAATGCTAGAGCTATAATAGGGAGAAATTAGATGGCCACTCGCTAATAGCCGCTCTGATAAAGCTCTTCGATGAGCGAGAGGTGCCCTATATTATTAAGTGGGCTGATGACGAGCCTAACCGGCTTGTTGGCTTAGTATGGACATTCCCATTTTGTCTCTCAATGTGGAGGCGCTTCCCGGAGGTAATCAGCTTTGAAAACACATATAACACTGTGGGAACAAACGGCAATCGCTAGGTATACACGGAGCCGAGCTATGTCACGTGTCTTCGGCACGTGACACACCTCAGCTCCCTCCTTCCATATCACGAGCCTTCGCGTTTAGATACTCTCCTTAACAACATGAATAAGAACAACAAGAACACCAGATTAACCCAACGATATTGCTACCGATCGCGATACCAGGAATACCTGTGTGACTAACCTGTGGTACACGCAAACCAACAAACACGAATCGCTTTAAGCTTCCGCTATTTCAAGCTACTGGCCAGACATGTACTGGATCTATTTTCAATACAACATTCGGCCTTATTAATAACGAGAGATTAGAAGGGTTCCAGTTCCTCGTAGAACGCATCCGTCAACTAGTTAACCAGCATTCGATGTTACGGCCAGCTAGTCGTAGGGGTAGTTTGCAGAAGTTGAGGCTGCGGAACTGGTAACAGTAATCGTAGTCGTGGATAGCTTCAGGGAAGCTATGTCTGTCAATCGTAAGGGTAGGTAAGGCTTCGGTGATCAATCGTAGTCTTGTCAAGGTAGTAGCTGAAAGCGGATGTTAATCCTGATACGAAGTTAATTGCTGAAGAAGCTATGGGAAGTCTGTCCTAGAGCCCGGCTCGAGTCCATCCTATATACAAGTCCTGATCCTGAACATATCCTTTGTTGCCTGGTCACCATGTTCGTTGGTGATCACTAAGTGGATACTGGTGAGCGCTCACTTTGGGTGATCACTGTGATCACCTTATCGTGTGCTCACTTTCCTTATCGTCACGTGACTTGTTCCATAGTTCTTCCGTTCCATGAGGAGTCACCTGAGTTCCCGGATTCTCTGCGTATATCAGGTAGATAGCCGCCGCAGGCCTGTGGGGCGGGCCCCCTGGCCTTGTTATGCATGTTGGGTTGTAACATTCGATTCGCTTACTAAATATCATCATTACCGACTATAATAAGCAGATGAAGGCCGCCTTAGCTTACGAGTTCGCCGACGTACAACAACAGCTTTGAATCCACCATATCAACTCCAATGTTATGCTTAGGGCTAACCAGAAGTGGGTAAGGGGAAAACGGCTAGAGGGTGCCGGCAGTAGCTCGGACCACGAAGACGACAATGAGCCCTCGAGAACACTCATAACGGAATTAAGCGACGAGGACCAGGCGTATATCCACACGCCTACCCACGATTTAATCCCCTATATATATCTCGGAGTTTTTACAATGTGGAAGCTCGTTGTCTTTGCGGAGACCGAGGTTGCTTATGAGAAAGCATAGGCTAGTCTCTGTAAGGAGTTCGATGACCAGCGGCCAATATTACGTTATCTTTACAGGACATACCTTCACGTTAGAGCTTGGTGGGCTCGCTACTATATCCGAAAATGTTAGAATTTTGGTATTCGCATCACCTCAGGGACCGAGTCTAGCAATAATAATATTAAAGGCTATCTCCTCAATGGCCTGAGTTACTTATACCGATTCGTTGATGTTATATAAGATATGATTCGAGACTAAGAGTTACGGTTTATATAGTCCTGTGCAGAGGATAAGGTGCTAACTGCCCGTAAATACGTTGGAGCTAGTTCGGAGTACCTAGGTGAACTCCGAGGTATGCTTTCTTTAAAGTGCTTGGGGTTGATTATAAAGCAATACCGGAAAGCAAGGACAGCATTACCGACCGGCAATCATCCACGGCCCCCTCCTATTAGAGATTATATAGACGACTGTTCTACCTCGCTAGAGCTGGGTATTCCTTATTACCATACAATCTACGTAAGGCTTACAGCTGGGACGTCTTTTACGAAGTGGGACGTCCATCCTCATTAGAGACTAAGGGAAACATCCTCTAGAGATCCATACCGTCGGATTCTAGACCCTAAGATTGTTACCTCCCTCTATAGTAGGCCGAAGAACATAGCACAGCCTATCCCTGCTCGATTAGCCATACGAGAGGATAATAGTCTAGGGGCTTAGCGTAGGAAAATACCACCGGTAGCCTTAAAGATAACTTAGCGAGGCCGTCCACCAGGAAGTTATAATAAAGCGACTATCGTAAGGCTTATATAAGAGGTAGGGTAGTAAGAGAGCAACTAATATACGGCCTTATTGTTACGACCCAACATGCATGACCAAGAACAAGGTCTGCCCCGCAGGCTCTGCCCCGCAGGCTCTGCCCCGCAGGTTCGCGGCGGCTACAGCGCACCATGTATGCAGAGGACAAGTGATGATGATGATGATGATGTATTTAACGTCTGGTAACAAAAGGACGTGCCGGGCGCAATGCCGACATGGTCTATACTAATCTAAACTATATTACAGGCTACCGTCTTCACCTAACGTTCCTGTTCAATGACTCGGGCAAATTTCGGAAAAGAAATTGGTCTCCTCTATCCATTCGCATAGAAGAGAGGCTCCCTTAGCAGAACCTAACAAGAAATCAATGCTTGCTTTAGCCATACGTTGGCGGAGGTAGCGCGGTGTAGCCTTGCGTCCACGCTTGCAGAAGTAGA
The DNA here is from genome assembly GCF_030913505.1 of Colletotrichum phormii. Classification (NCBI taxonomy): domain Eukaryota; kingdom Fungi; phylum Ascomycota; class Sordariomycetes; order Glomerellales; family Glomerellaceae; genus Colletotrichum; species Colletotrichum phormii. The sequence goes on from NW_026851469.1 coordinate 597,181, forward strand.
AATGGACTGGTGTCTTGGGTTTCCCACAGCTGCAGTTGAGCAACGCATCTTGATGAGCGAATCTCTCGTGGTATGCTGCAAAGTCTCCATGATGGGATCTTGCTGCGTATAGCCTTCCTAGTAAGTGCCGAGGGAGGCGGAGTTCGGGCGGCTTGGGGTGAAGAATTATCTCGAGGTCGGCATATTGCCGAGGGCATTGGGACAGCCATTTTCTGGCAAAGGCTTGGAAGGCAGCTGCTTTAGCTTGCCTTTCTAGGTGCGCTAATGAGGGCTGTGGTTGTGATTTTGGGATTAGTTTGCAGGCTTCCTTGGCTAGAGCATCCGCTTCTTCATTTCCTGGTACTCCCGTGTGCCCAGGGCACCACCAAACATAAACCCTGCCGGGGGTTGTCCAGCTCTCTCTTTGTCTCCGAGTCCAGGAGGAAGAGAGCCTATTGAAGGCCCTAAATCTAGCCTGGCTGCTTCCTGTGCTCTGGGAGTATAGTCTAGCCGCGACTGCGAGGTTGTCGAGGCAGATGTGGACGTTATCTGCCATACGAGCCGTAGGAGCCCGGGTGGCTTCCATCAGGCCGTGATACGCAGCATGTGCCTCCGCATCATACACCTCAGTTTGGGACCCGAGTGGTTCGGATCCGCAGAAGATCTGCCGTGTAGCTTGGTACCCTACCCAGCCTGCTCCGGCGGAGGTGCTGCTGCCGTCCGACATCTGGGACCCGTCAGTGTAGACAACAATGTCCCGCTTGGAGAAAGTTGCCATCCTGCCTGCAAAGGAGAGGGCCTGTTCTTCTTTGGTTTTATTAGGTTCGTAGCCGACCCTGGCGAGGGCTGTCTGCCAGTCCGCTAGTTGCTCCCAAGGGGGGAGTTCTAACGGATCGATGTATTCGGTATTTTTGCTTACGAGGCTTGCCATTCGTCGTAGCCGTGAGTCTGGTCCTGACTTGTCCCTGAGTCTCGTTCGGAGAGGGTGTCGCTCGTCCAGACGATGGATTCTGGTGGACGCTGTGTGGAGCTTCGCGTCCAGTATCACCTCTGCTGGGGGTAGAGCCGCCTCGCGCTGTAGGATCGGTACAGGCGTAGTTTTGTATACGGGGACCATCGCTCTAATGGCTTTGGTTTGCGTCGCGTCCAGTTAGTGTAATAGACTACCAACCCCGTTTGAGATAGTACGTCCATTCTTTATCCGGCTCTTGCCGGGCCACCATGCTTCAGATGCATAGTACTGAGTGGGTAATACACAAGAGGTGATCGCTCGACGAAGTAAGTACGCAGGCGCGCCCCAGACAGTGTTCCCTAGTCCCCGTAGTCCATTAACTACTTAGCATGCTTTTGCAGAGAGGTTTCTTACGTAACTCTTGAATATGAGTTTACGGTCGAAGTGAACGCCGAGCCAGCGTAGAGAAGAGCCTTTTTTAATAGCCTAAACTATATAATACCTCCCATCCGGCAAACCTACTATGATTAATAAGTTTCCGTCTTTTCGTCTCTTAGTGAAGTAGATCAGTTCGGACTTATCGAGGTCAAAAGTGATTCCTTCCGTCGCGCCCCATCCTAAGGTTTCTTTCCATTCCTTGGTTAGGATGTCACAGTTATTCTCTAGTGATGTTAAGCTTGCCAAAATAGCGACGTCATCGGCATAGCCGAAACGAGATCGCTTCCTTCCTAGGCGAGCTATGCCTAGCTTGAAAAGAGGTTCAATATAGAGCATGAATAGAATGGGAGACACGGGTGAGCCTTGTGGTAGTCCGCATTCGAGACCGAAGACGTCTCCTACCTCCCCATCAAGCCTTATTCTTGCTCTCCTTCCGGTAACAAAACTTGAGACCCAGCGTACGAGGTTCTCCGGCCATCCTTGTTCGTAGAGGCGTCGGACCAGTCGTCCTAGGAGCACGGCATCGAAAGCCCCTTTTATATCGAGCGTAAGCATAGAGGTAACCAGGCCTCTTTGCCAGG